>NC_133897.1:129674986-130274986 GCF_964199755.1 Larus michahellis | reverse complement strand
TGAACACTCTTCATCACTTTGTGGCGTTCTGGCCAAGGGAAGCATGTTTGGAGCTTAGCCATGTCATGTGTCTGAAAGGTGTACCGCTTGCCCATGTCATGGGAGGTGTCAGTAGTATTCCAACCATATATTTACTCCTCAATGGACTCACTAGAAGGTAAATTATGTCTTCCATAAGGATTTTGAGTGTATCACAAGCCACAAACACCATTTCCTTTTTCCCAAGGTCCAGAATTTAACTCCTTGTTGTTTCCAAGTTGGGAAATGTAAGTATTCATGAAAATGAGAAACTAACTGTACTGACAAGATAGAATTATTTAGGATACTGAATGAATGTATAAATTTTTTTCTTATCTTGGTTTTTGCAGGTAGCTCTTCAAAGAGATGTTTAAAATATTTATGTAATTGTTAATTAGGTTCATTAAGTTGTGGTACAACAGATTTTAGAAGAAAAAGGAGAAATGACAAAGCTACAGATGTGTTTGCATACTTGTTTTGAGGTTGTTTTTGTATTTTGCTGCTGTTTAAGTGTCTGTATTAGAAAGATGAAGGAAAAGTTGTTGACAGTGCTGTCTGGTTGGCACGAAGTGGTTGGGATTGCTCAAACAATGCCCTTTATAGAGAGTCAAGCACTAACAGAGTGAGATAATCAGAGTACCTCATTAGGCCTGTCTTTGCAATCATAGTGAATTTCTATTCCACAAATTAACTTACTTTCCCTACTCCCACCCCCCCAACCTTGTTTGTTTTTAAGTTAGCCTAGACTAAAGCTGATTTAATGCAGTCATTTCAGTTTCTGAAATGAGGTGCTGAAAAATTCTGATTCTCTTAGGTCTTTTGAAGGTCTCAGGTTAGAGGTCTAAACTGTAGCTGTTCAGGAAATTTTAACACGAAATCTAAATTACTCGCCATAGCTATCCTTCTACCGTCCAAACTCAGTGCCAGAGAACTTAGCATGGGTGGTACAGCTGAGGGAGAATTTGGTTGATGAATTGAGAGGAAGCTTTTTAGAAGATAGTCATGCATAGCTTCCCGCTTACCTGTGCAAAATGGCTTAAATAAATTTTAGTTGCAGGGCATAGCAGTTCATTTTTTCTACCACCACTTAATGAATATTAAAAGAGAAACAGTAATTAGACTTGGAAATTAGAACTACTGCATCACTGACTTAACTTTTCATGATTCACCTCCAAGATGACCTTTCACAGTTTCAGCTATAATTCCTCTACGTAGATGTTAGCTCAGAAAGGATTGCCTTTAATTGACTCTTCCTTAGAGTTAGTCCATCGCTTTTCAACACACAGCTGTTTCTGTGCCTTAGATCTACTAGTTGATGATGCTGCTTTCCAGCCTTAAGAGCCAGGGTGATGGTGTGCCTGATAATGGACAGGATCTCTATTTTAGCGAAACAGGTTCTCATGATTTCCACTCTGTGGGAGGGAAATTGTCTAATGTGTAATGGACCCACTACATTGTTATATTCTGTCATTTCAGAGGGGTAGGAGGGACTTTGAAAATGTGCTTTAAATATGCTGATGATCAAATCTGTTTCAAACCTAAACCAAAATTATTAATGACTGTGTGTACAAAATGAGCTCATACTTGCAGGGGTAGGGGTGAATGGTGAAGGGGGAATGGTCTGCTAAGATTTTGCACATCAAAGTTTAACAAGCCCTGAAAGAATTGGATGCAGTATTAAACAGAATAATTGTAAATGTAACCTGAGTAAGAAAACTGGGTTTTGGATGTATTTTACGTAGAACCTACTGGCTTTTTCTCTATATTCCAGTTTTCTTTTCTGACACAAAATTACAACTGCAGTCTATTAACAAGTAGACAAGATTCTAAATTCATCATAACTTACTTATTTGATCCAGTATAGCAACCTTCTACTACTAGGAGGGATTTGATTAAAATACACAATGAACTGATAGCTAATTTAGTGAACTAAACCTCTGACTGTGACCACATATTGAAGACACATTTTTAACTGTGCTCTTCATATAATACCTGATGGCTATTTGTCATCCACTTTTATTTTTTCCAGTTATTGAAAAATTACCAGAAGTGGAGAATTGAATGCCCAGAAATAAGTGCAGATTTACAACCATCTTCTGTTCTTGGTCTTTTGCATGCTGGCTATCACGGAATCCTGAGATCAAGGGACCCACATGGAAGCAAAGTTCTAATATACAGAATTGGTGAGTGACAAAATTGCTTGGACCTGTTTCACACCTGGCTCTGGCACTGATGATTTTGTTTTGTTGTATTGTGTTTTTGTTGTTGTTTTGTTGGTTTTCGTTTCTTTTAATTATCACAATTTGAGCGGCAAAATGAAAGTATTTTATGGCTGCAACATCAGTGATTGGTAAAATTAGATAGTATCAGAATGTCTTACCTAGAAAGATAACATGTTTATGTTCCCTGTTAAAAATACCTTTACATTGATATGAAGCTGAGCTTATTGAGCTGTAACTGTTATATATAATTTGACTTATATACTGGTATGGCTAAAGATATACAATACTTTATGAAGAACTTATTTTCTTTATAGTGGAATCTTCATCTGTATCAAAAAAAGTCTTAAAGTTAAAACCCTAAAACCTGCAAGAATGTGTGTTTTTTTGGGTCTGAGTGTCCCAACAATTATTTGTTTCCAGGCAAATTTTCAAAGCCATGTGCTAAGGCTGGTATTGGTGCACATGCAGCACAGAGGGGAGAGTGAGAACAGGAAAAAAAGGTGTACACCTAGTCATGTACCAACATTCAGTTTAGATGTGAATGAGAAATTCACTGGGTGTCTAACAACACCGAAGATCCTTGGTTTGTTTCATGCACTCCCAAAAGTCTTTTAAAAAAAATATAGTTAAATGATCACATTTTTAACATATTTCTTTGTGCTTGTTTTGGACAGAGAAATTATTTTTGACAACTTTTAAAGAATTATTTTAATATCAGCCGGTCTAGTAGAAAATGATTTGTCTCTCTGTAAAGTTGTGTTCTCTGAAGCTTTCATCTACGGTTAAGGCTCATTCCATGTAATTCTTTGCTCAGGCCTCAGAAAAACAAGTGAGGTTCACTGAATCTTGACAGAATTACTGCACCAAAGAAAAATTATATGAATGGATTGGATTGGTGATCTTTGGTTTCTGCTAACATGACTGTTACTGAATTAAGCTATTCCTGTCAAAACTTCGTACCGGAGGCTATGGCCATAGGCAGGACATACTACGTTAGGTGACATCTACACCTATGTACCATTAGGTGGTACCATCTAAAAAAAGAGTTCAACAGATGGGTGTTAGAGCAGACACACAAAATAACTTCTTTACTGTCAAATCTGTTTATTTCAGGACCTCTGGTATTGCTTGTTGCTTTTTGTTCCTAAGAAGCATGTTAGAAGCAGTAACAAGCAAAATTACAGGTGTATGTGGTATTCTTGTGGTAATACAGTGCAATTTATTCACTTTTCAGGACAATGGGATCCCAAGTTATTTACAGCATACGAAGTGTTCCGTGTCAGTCTTATCACATCTGAACTCATTGTAAAGGAGATTGAGACTCAGCGGAATGGAGTCAAGGCTATCTTTGATCTTCAAGGGTGGCGATTTGCTCATGCATTTCAAATCAGTCCAGCAGTGGCCAAGAAGATTGCTGCTGTGCTCACAGTAAGTATAACATACTGCTTCATGCTTCTTTGTTGCTGGAACTCCCTATTTTTCTTCTGTTCTGAGCTATGATAAATTTTCCTTCCTTAGGCCTTCGTAGAGTCTCTGTGGCTTGAAAGAACAAAATCCATTAAAAGTCAGTTCAGGCATAGGTTGTGCTTGATTTGACTTAAAGTATGTCCTTGTATAGCAGTAAATGTCCTTTAACCTCTGATGTTTTGTAAGACTCCACTTATAAACCTTTACAAGAAAAGGTTCATAAGACTCTTGTTACCACACAAGAAAAGCAGCTGAAGCCCGATTTTGTAAGGATCTGTGTTCGTTATCCTGTTTCATAGAATGGTTAGAATTGGAAGGGACCTTAAAGATCACCTAGTTCCAACTCTCCTGCCCTGGCCAGGGATACGTCCCACTAGACCAGGCTGCTCAGAGCCCCATCCAGCCTGGCCTTGAACACCTCCAGGGATGGGGCATCCACACCTTCTCTGGTCAACCTGTTCCAGTGTCTCACCACCCTCACAGTAAAGAATTTCTTCCTGATATCCAATCTAAATCTACCCGCTTGCAATTTCATCTCCTCTCTTCCATTCTTTTGTGCATTAACTCAACATTCAAAGCTTTTTTTTTTCTCTGAGACTCAGAGAAGATGAGAAATAGCATGTGCTAAGAGTAATTAAGAGCAAGACAGTACTAACTTGTTACCAGCATGGATGATGCTAAGTAACCATTCAGCTGCTACCAACAGAATGTATAATGTTTATGTTTTGCTTTGCTTTTTTGCCCCCCCAGCGTGAGCATTATTTTTTGCCACTCACTGCTGCCTCATCTCCTATTTTTCACAAAACTTCTAGGGGCTTTACTGTCTTTAAGCCTTGTTCATTCCTGTCAAATTCCGTTGAACTTTGCCAATGGATTTGAGAGTGGGGGAAAAAAAAAGAAAAGAAAAAAAAAGAAAAAAGGAACAAAATTGAAAAAGAAGGGGACAGAGAATTGACAGGCAAGCTACAGTGAGTCCTGTAATCGCATTTCCCTTCAGAATTTAGGTTCAAAATCAGTAATAATAAAACTGGTAGCCTATGGTGTGTAAATGAGACAGGGAGATAATCTCTTGCTCTGATTTCGTAAGGTTCATATCTGAGGTTCAGTCAAAGCTTAGTCATTGAACTAATATCATCAGAACTTCAGCTGTTCTTCCTCTTTGAAAAGTTGCAAAACTTCGGTGAAACCAGTAGGTATTCCCATCTTCTCACACCTAGAGTAAGAACTATTGATGTTCATATGAACCTGGTCCAAATCTCATGAGAACAGGACATGTGAGAGTGTTTCATTTGATTTCTGAGGTAGTAAACAAGCTGCTAGTAATTTTTTGACCTTGAAATAGAGCAGAAAGGAAGTAGAATAGGATTTGCAATTACATCTAAAGGTTTCAACCCATTATCTCAAACCAGGAAATTATTTGAATGTGATATTTCCATCTTGACCTATTTCAGATTTGTTGCATGTTTTTCAAGCTTCTAAATGTTTATTATAGCTATGGAAAAAAAGGCAGAAAAAACTTGTATGTTTCCAGTGTTCTTTTCTAAGAAGAGAAGTAACTTTAACTCATTCATTTTTCAGGTTCTTTTCATCACTTCAACTGAGTTTCTGTATTTGACCCAGAGATTGTCTTAGTGTTGCTTAATATGTTTATAAGTAAAAATTGAGGAACCTTAGTTTCAACCCTGTGTTCTTCTTAAAAAATGTGTCTTGCAAATTACTATCCTGTATGAAGAAACAGAAGTTAATAGAAAGGAAATACGTACTAAGGAGTGGAAAGCATAGTAACATTGGTGACATCATCTTGAAAAATCTGCTACCCCAGGCAAAACCAAATTGTTTTTCTGAAAAACATGATAGTAGACTTTACATATATGATAATACATACTAACATGCAATAAACATATAATCAGATAGTTTTAAGGTCTTTATCATTAAAATCTAAAAGGAGTTGCATTTAAGAAATGTGTGGGGTTTGGGTTTTTTTTTTTTATCCATAGAAGAGTGCATAAAATAATGTGAGAAGAACTACTGTACAAGTAGGGAGAACTGTTTGTGAGAAGTACCATTTTCATAAGCAGAAAACCTCTGGTTGCAGAGCTAGTATAAGCTGCGATATGAATGGAAGCTATACTTTCTGCATTGCATAATGCTGTCTTTGAGCACTGCCATATTTTATTTGAACTTGCAAAGTATCTGGGACTTCTAAATGAATCTTGAATGCAAGTAGAAGTATTTGATATTATAAAAGCTGTATAGCAGATATAATTTTTATTTTCATTATGGCAGTAATCTTGTTGTAAAGTTGAACTTCTGGCTTGGGCAAATTCCCAGGAATTTCAAGGCTCTAAATTATATTTATAAGGGCTCTAAATTATATTTATAATTTATTTAACTTAAACTAGTAGCTTCAATGGTTTATATTTTTATATATTTACATATTATCCTTCAGGCTGTGAATTGCCAATGAAAGCATGTGGCTAGGGAGCTTTTTGGTAAATTAACAGCAGAATCTCTGCTGTGAATAATTGTACCTCTGAGGAAAGGCTGAGCACAAGCTTTGTGTACATAACTTGTGTGTAATTTGGTGAGGGTTTTCTTGTTTGTTTGTTGTTTTTTTGCTTGTTTGGTTTTTTTTAATAGCCTCTCCTCGTGTTTTTTGAGGATTTTTGTTTGTTTTATTTTTCCTTTTAATGGGAGAAACTAGATGTGATTTTCTAAGCATTGTTGCGGCAGTGTAAACTAAGAACACTCCAAAGTGCAGCTGTTAGCAAGGTCAGGAGGAATACCCTAACCTATGGACTAGATAGTTTTCACAGATTTGTCCTTAACAAAAGAATCTTTTCAATAATATTTTCTTATGCTGTTTTTCATGTATGTTGACAGGATTCCTTTCCGCTAAAAGTTCGAGGTATCCACTTGATTAATGAGCCTTTATTCTTCCACCCAGTCTTCGCTCTAATTAAGCCTTTTCTCACTGAAAAAATAAAAGAACGGGTGAGTGCACACAGCTATTTCTTTCTGCCGCAAAACCCCTACATGACAATCTGCAGCACTTCCCTTAGGATCTGGAACTCCTGAGTACTGAAAAGCATAAATCATTTTTGTGTGTTAGTGCCGTATGGGCCTTTGGAATCGAATTGTAAAGCATTTGCAGTTATCAATAATGTGAGAGTTGCAAGTGGTTGCTGTTATCACAGCTCTAAAGATAAAAACGACTGTGACACAGGGAGGTTAAGTGATTTGCTTGAGGTCACACAGTGATTCTTCCGCAGGAGTAGGAAGAAATAGGTCCTGGATCTTCTAATGCTCTGCCTATTAATGACAGTGAGAAATTGTCACTGAACAGTGATCTTATGCTCCAAGTTGTGCAGAATTAGTAGAAGGCAACTTTTTAGTTCTGAAAGTCCTGCAGAGACATTTATGCATCAAAAATATGTCAGGCTTAAGTTCAAAATTTATTTCCAAATAGCTTCTTAGTTGTTCTAAATTGTTTTGCCATTTTAAATCTCAAAACCCTGTTTGTATTCAGATGCAAAAGCACACCAAGAATTCTGGGTTTTGTAGCATAGCATGAATATTGGAGGTTTCAGCTGGCAGAAAATGAAATACAGTGAAGGGTTAACAACAGGACTAAGGTACAAAATAAGCAGCACTGTCTATTGTTAATTCCACTCTGAAGCCTTCTTGTCTCAGCACATGAATCTTGTGTATTGGCAGTACCCACTGCACTCCAGGATCAGATTTTCCAGGGTGCTGTTAGCTGCTATTTGCCGGTCCCCTTTTCCTAGCATGCGTGTTTTGTTATGGGAGAGGCAGTATTGTTTCTGCCAGCCTGGTGCAGTCAGTTCCTTACCCTGAAAAGATGATAAAAAAGCATATTCCAGCAGCCTGATGCCGTGGCCCTTCTTCTCTCATGTTAATGCTTGTGAAACGAGCCCCTGTCACCCGATCCAGCTCAGGGTATCTCAGACTAGAACTCAAAAAGCAGAAGAGAGGGCAGGTGGACAGTAGAGGCCTAAAAGAAAACAAACTAGATATCCCAGTTCATGGAATAGAACAGAAGCAGATTGACTTGTCTCCTGGTTTAGAGTTCCAGGTATTATCTGAAAAAAACCCTCTAAGGGCCGGTTCTGCATACCATCATAGGAATAATTACTATTAAATCATTGCTCATTGTCTTACTTCCTGATGAGGAAATGTTAGATACAAGGCAGCCAACTACCTTTTGAGTGCATATTCTTGTAGTCTTTGTGTGATAATAATTGCAGAAAATTCCTGTCAAGTGTTAATAAGAGGCCTATAGAAGTTTCTGACTGGAAGTAATGAACAACACTTCAGAATAGCTACAATAAAGCAAGAAGAGAAAGAACGAAAGCCACAGTATTACAAGGGTTAAAGTGGAGGAATAGCCCAGGATCTAATTTCAGTTGGAACTGAAACATAAGAACTGAGATACAGATTCTTCTGAATATTCTCCTTGGCACGTGTCTGAACCTACATACATGCTACAGAATGTTTTTAAATACGTGTGGCAGGACCAGATAGTAATGGTCAGGAGCCAAACACTGCTCTTTTCTTAGAAAGGACTGAAAAGCGAGTACATGGTATCTGTCATGGCAAGACCAACCCCTAGCCTTCCCATGGTTTAGCTGGCTTTAACTGTATGGACGTAGTGTACCCTCATCAGTGTCACTAAACCAGTCTGGAACAGGACTGTAGTTAATTTCATCTCCTGTGCTTGCAGCTGCATAAAATGCAGTTCTCTGGTTGTAGTCTGTGCTTCATCAAGCTGCGGATACTGAGTAGGACAGAGTTTGAGCACCCATGGGAAACTTGCGTACATGGTGGTACTTTTTTCTTCATTTTAGGAGCTCATTATGAACAAGTACACTTGCTTAGTCAAACCAAGCTGGTGGCTTCAGCTCTTGCACCAAGTTTATTTGCTGCCTCAGTAGTCTATCTTTTATACCCAAGTAAATGCTTTTCATGTTTTGTTTTAGGTGTATATGCATGGAAATAACTACATGCAGAGTCTGACCGAACACTTCCCAGTCAGCATTCTCCCACAGGAATATGGGGGGGAGGAAGTCTCCGTTGAAGAGCTGGCCAAGGAATGGACTGACTTTATAATGGCATCTGCAGATTATCTTCAGAGCATTTCTCTGGTTGCCCAGGAGTAATCTTACTAGAGTATTATATAAATTCTTGAACACTGGAAGTGGAAATAAGTTTAATATGAGATCTTTCATTTAATCTTGAAATTATTGTAAATGAAACCAGTATGTCTTTGCAGAGCACTGAGTACTATATTGACTGCACTTTTATACTAACTGGAGTCTTTCAGTACATACGTCTGAAGAGATTGATGAATTCTATATGTTTGCAATACTCTTTGTAATTGACTAGCTTCAGTGCCAAAAAGCTGAATAGTGCACTGGATATCAGAGATCGACACTGCTCCTCTTAAGTCTTTGGAGACAACTCATCCGTAATAATGCAGTCCAGAACCTTATGCTTAGATCTTGTATCTTGGCTTGTCAGGATGATACGATACAAAACCGAACAGAACGTGAATGGGATAGACTAGTTTGTTGCGGAAGCATGACTACAGGGCTAATTCACAGAGAGTGAAAAGAGGCTGCTTTTTGGATTGATTCTCAGGGAAAATGACTGTTTTGTTAGTTTGTGTCAAATTGAAAACTAGACAGCAATAGTAAGACATTTGTGTTAACTTTTGCGCTGCCTGTGCAGCTTCCCTTTTTGTGCTAATTAACACAATAATCATCCGATTTTATAGAGGAAGACAGGGAAAACACCATGTACCTGTTCTTCAAAGAACAGCATGAATCAGGAGGAGGAACTGGTAAGAGATTCAAAGCAACCTTGAAAATTCTGATTTTCTTTATTCAAAGAGATACTGTCTATGGACAAGCTATAAGCAACTCAGATGATGATCACCTTTAATTCCTACTGTAGGTCAAGAGCTGTTAGCTGTTTACAGTATCTGTCTCTTTTGGAAGGTGAAGTATGTTATACTTTGTGTATCCGAACTTTAGAAGTATTTCTTGTGTGGTTTAAGGGTGCTTGTAGGTCACTGAACCTCAGTGTAGGAAATGCTGGGTATCTTCATTTTATTTTCAGAAAAGTAATTGGAAACTTGCCAGTCCATTTCTTCCAGTGCCCAACAGAAGATATAATTTTTAATTTCCATTGAGCCCTCTTCTTTATTTCTGTAGGAGTAATGAAAAAAGTCTATACTTACTGGAAACATATTCTTATTTTTTTAATGGACATGATTCAGATATGAACACTGCATGTGTGTAAAAGCTATCACTCATGTTACATAGCAGTATCATCCTGCAGTCCCCAGTATTTAATAGTCTAAAACATTATTTTACTTTTCACTCAGCTCTTGTTAAAAACCCTGTTAACGCGCCAGCTGCTGGAATTCATTTACCCAGTGTTTAATGCTGTTTTGTAATAAGCCGGGGTCTTTGCATAAGCATTGTATATTTAAGCATTCATATGAATCTTCATATAAATGAATCCATAACAAATACTTTGTTTCTCAGGTAGCTAGAAATGCTAACTTCAGTTACTTTGGAATCTTAAGGACATTGGGATGTTATCTTAATTTATGCTTAGGGGAGAGAAATGTCTTATTTTAGATTATCGTTAACACTGTATTATTGCAAAAGCCATTGGAAGCTATTCTTTATTAGCAGGAGGAACATCTATGAAAGGTCCATAGCGTACTTGGTGGTGGTAGTTCCTTCTGCTGTGGTAAGGTCAATGCCAGATACAAAATTCTTTCAAAACCAACAAGGACTTTTTAAATATTTTTTTTTCTTCCAATTCCCTCATTTCCTCAAGTGCATTTTTCATTCTTCTCTTTCATATAGAGCCTAAATTTAAAGAAACATTTTTCAGATATATTTTCACATATTCATATATTTCATATATCTGTCTTTTTCTCAGATTGAACTATTTTGTGATATAAAAGCTCCGTAAATAGAGGAGTTCAGTGAAGTGCTAATTCTTCTTTATAAGAAAATAAACTAAGTAGTCAGGCATCTGGCAATTCTTCAAGCGTGTAACTCAGCTTCCAAATAATTTATGAACTGGAGAACTAAAGCTATTGTCTTAATTTTACGCCTCTTCAATTTTAATCCTTGAATGTAAACTGCATAAAGGAGTGAGCTGTGTTTCAGTGAACAGGAAAATTCAAACTTTTCCTTTGAAACCAGTCTCTAACTGTTGCTGTTTTATGTAGCAGAGCCTTGACTTGTTTGCATATGTATAAGCACATGGACGAAATGTAGCCGTTTTCAAAAAAATCTTCATTGTGACTACACCGGCTCTGTGAACATAAAGTCCTAAATGTCTTTGGAAGTGCCTGGAATGTATTATTAAACAGTAACGTGTTTGCATAAGACAACAGTTAGAGCACTGAGTGCAGTTATTTTTTTCATGAACTGTTAATTATTTTTTTAATGTTTACGTGTTACAGAGAAGGTAGGAACTCTGTGCGAGGGACAATTGCAGTTGCTGCTAATAATAAGGACACAAGATAATTAGGATTGCGTAACGAATGGCAGAGGTGTTGGTGCGATGGGTGGTGGTATGGTGCCTATGAGGTGCATAGTCAATAAAACAAAAAAAAGTAATAATCAATTTTAAGTGCATTATTCCTTAAGAGTGTCAGGAGTGCCTCTAAAAAAAAGTAAGTTGCAAATATAATTTACTACTGACCATAAGCACAATGTAATGCACAATTTTTTTTTTTTAATTTTGTACGTATAACGTCATTATATTAATAAAAACTTTTCGAGCGGAACCAGCCTCGCCCGTCAGTTCCTTCAGCGGGGGGTTGCGCGGGCCCCTCAGCGGGAGGCCGCCGTCTCCTCACACAGGTCGCGGGACACCGGAACTACGTTTCCCAGCGTGCCCCGGGGCGCCGGGCGGGCCGGGCCGGGCGCTGTGGGGCGGTAGGCCGGGCCGGGCCGGGCCGGGCCGCTCACTGAGGGGAGCGGTCGTTGCTGACGGGCCGCGGGCGACGTGGCCATGGGGCGCTTCGCGGGGCTTCCTTACCTCCCGGCCGCCGCTATCCTCCTCTTCCTCCTCCTCCGCTGCGCCGCCGCAGCCTCCCTCCTGCTCCGGAGCCGGCCGGCTGAGCGCAACGACAGACCCATCATCGGTAAGGGGGGTGGGGGCGGTGGGGCCGGAGGGTGGCCGTCCCTCAGCTGCCGGCGGCCGCTGCCCGGGGGTTACCGGCCGGCCCTGGGCGGCCTCGCACCCCGTCTTCGCCGTCCTGAGGGAGAGAACCGCTCCCACAACCGACATGAAACCGTGCAGGCTTCTGTGCGGAGTCAAAGGGCTCCTGAAGCGGAGGGGTGGTTAAAGCTTTTGTAAATAGTGTCACGCTATACATGCCTTGTTTAAAAATCCCCAAATAACTATAACTTATTTAAGTGAAGCTGTACTCTTAAGTAAATTGAGTCTTGTGGAAAATTGAGTCAACAGAATTGATAATGTGTGTTTATTTGTTACCTTGTGACCGGGCATCATAATTGATGCCCTATTGTCTCAGTGTTTGTAATTCTTTCAGGCAGTAAATGTAACGCTGTAACCCAGCATGTAGGAAATGGGAGTTTAATTTTTCTTTTGGTGCCTAGCGTTTGCTCTTTGTATAGTGCTAACTTTCTTTCTTGGACCCTCCAGGGGTGTTGTCACAGGAATGTCACTTCGAGAAGTTTCGCAGATTTGGAAGTTCTTATATCGCAGCTTCATATGTGAAGTTTTTGGAATCTGCTGGTGCCCGAGTTGTGCCAATAAGGTAGATTTTTATATGCTTACAAGTGGGTAATAATTGGTTGATGTGAGGCATCTTAGAGGCACAGAAAGCGGTTGTGCTGCTTTTCTGAGTGTTTAGACCTCCTTAAAAACTATTTGAAGATTCCACAATTTGCAAGCAGTTTGTTTTAGAAATCAGAATAAAAGCAGACTGGAACATGTAATTTTTAATATTTCTTCTTATAACCTTTATTTGAAAAATACTCTTTTTTTTGACCTGTAAAATTACATTCCATAGTTTGCGTCTGTGATTTTTGAAGTTAGCTATATTCAGTCTAATTAATTGTGCCCCCCCAAACACCCATAGATATCTAGATATATATACACATACTGTCTTCTGTCACATTATGTAGTCACAGAATTCAGGTAATGGAGAAAGGCCATCAATAGTTCTTGAAGAAATCAAAGTCCAGTTCTGCTCAAACTGTGGGTCACTAACTCCATGTGTTGTATTTCAGTTGTTGGTTAAAAAGTAGCAGAGTAACGCACGCAACTGACAATGCTTCATAGCCAGCAGTTATTTATAAAACAGTAAATGCACTGAAGTCAGATGTTAAAATTATAATTGTCAGAAGTTTAAAACAGTACTAATGCCACTGCAGAAAATCGCAACAGGATATATCTACACAGTCCAATAAGGGCATCAGATAAGTGCCTGAATTAGAAGCCAGCATTCTTCACGTAGCTGGTGGAGCTTTCAGAATGGTCGCTGACCAGAAGCTTCATAGGTGAATGATGGCCTCTAATTCTGGCAACTAAGTTAGATGCAGCAAAGCTGGATGCTTTGAATATACCCAGTGTATCGGTTCTGTGCAAGTGTAGTCACACTGCTTTGCTGATATTTTGATGGTGCTGAGGTCTTTCTCATCTTTCCACCTGATCTTTCCTGAAGAATGGGTGTGACCTACTGTTTGCAGCTCTGCCCTTCTTGGAGTCAACTGGAAACTGGAGTTGCCGGTCTGCAGGAAATAATAACCACGCCATTCATGTAAATGTTAAATTTAACGAATGTCTGCAAAGGGGTCTTGGAGTACCTAATCCTGAACGGCTCCAGACAGGGTTCTACTTTCAATCTTGTGGATTCTCAGTCTCTACTGAGCTGTGTCAAGTGAAATGTTTGATTTGATTTGGGACTATTTTATTCTGTTTAAAGCATGCTTTTGACATATTTTCTGTGTTTCTGTTCAATAACGATATTTTTGTGGTTAAATATGTATATTTCTTATGTGTTCTGTAACTATTTTCTTGGCATTTCAGATTAAATCTTTCAGATGAAGAATATGACAAAATATTCCACTCTATTAACGGGTAAGTTTTCAGCACTGATTTTCTGTTGAAAGAAATGATGGTTCTGGTTTTGAGCTGTGCCATGTTATCAAGAACACTGTCTTTCTACTCTCTTGAGAGGTTGTGCTGAGCACTGCAGACATGTAAATATTTTCTAAGGCAGAGAGCACTATTTCATCTGATGTGTGTCTGCTGCCTTTTCTTTCTCGAGGAGCACGTGTCAGATAATCTGCAACAGTGCCAAGGCTCATCTTGGCATTCTCCTGTGCTTGTCTGCAGGCAGACAGAAGTGGTGTTAATAGTGGTTAACAGTTGAAATGAAATAGCCAGCTTCCTCTTTGTTAAATTTTTCCTCTTCCTCATTTAAGTGATCACCTTAATTTTGGTATTTAATAGCACTTGCTATGAGTTTTATCACTGTTACTACCCTTTCTTCCCTCTTCCAGTCTTCTCCGTATCTCCTTTATCATAAAAGTTTCTGATTTCCCATCTCTTCTATCCTTTTCTCTTGGTGTGCTTTCTCTCTTGCTACTTGAATGGCCCATCTTGCCTGTTGTGATTCTGTGGTTTAAGTCTAACTTTCCAGCTAACTTATGTCAACTGTCCACCCACGTGTTCTTCCTGCATTTTAAATGTGGGATAATGTGATCTAATTTAATGCATTTTAATTGTGGTATAAGCAAAGTCAAAACCTTTTATGTCTGCCTTGTGCTAAAAGTGCACTTCAGAAGAGTTAAATCACCTGATGCTGCACTTCACAGGCTGGATTGTGTGTGAGCCTGTAGCATGTGATTGCACTACTTGTAGTCACAAGATGAGCATCTTAAACCATGAATAGTTTTGTTAGGCTTATGCATATGCTAGAATGCTAATCAACAGGTGTAGAACTTGCAGATTTAGGCCTGTTGCTGTCTGGGGAGAGTATTGTTGTCTTGCGCTCCACAGCACACCCTGCACGCTAAGACATGGGTCTTTACAGTCTTGTGGTATAAGCAAGTATAAAGCAGTGACACTTTCTTCCCTGTGGCTCCTCATGTTGGAGGCAAAATGAATGATTTCATCCCTTTCTCATGGCAGCCAGCCTCTCTTTTGTTGCCAGAAGACCAATGGGGTCTCCCATTCTTTCTACCTCACCGCTTACCTTGATGCAGAAGAGGGTATTAGGCAAGTAGATCCAGTTCCCTTATCCTTCTGTCTTTGCAGCGACTGGCAGCGGGTTTGTGCTATGCAGGTGACCAAGGATGGTCTATATTTCCTCTTGTTGCCCTGTCAGCTAATGGCTGCCACAGCATACCTATGTGTAAATAACAAATGAGATCTCTGGAGGGAAGGACTTTTCATTCTGTGGAAACGTAGAATAAGAAAGAGATATATTGATGTTCCATGTTGTAAGAGCTTGGCTCCAGGTTCTTTGCAGCTGGAAATTATTTATTATTAAACACCACCTTCTTAAAATCATGACATTTACTATAGCAGAGACAAAATTTTATGAATATAAAACAACATCAGCTCTAATGAGTTAGAGATACTGGAATACAGGTAGCCTGAATTTCAATCTGCTTATGACTATGTCAAGCCATTATCATTGCTACTTAATGGATTACTTCCTTTTTGCATTATCAGAACCGGCGACTGTTTTTCCTATTGGAAAATTAGTATGGACCAGTTTTTGGATTGAACAAAAGGAACAGGGGAAGTGAATTTTCTACCACTTCCATGTAAGGATCGCCTTATTTGTCTAACTAGACCTTGGTAGAAATCTATAATCTGACCTGTTTTGAACCTACTTTTTTAGCTGTATTTATTTTTATATTGGGACTGGAGAGTAATCTGATTTATATTTTTGTGAATACTGCTCTACTTTTCCACCAAATACTTGGTGGCATTCGCGTGATCCTGTGCATCATTCACCTTAAAATAAACCTGGTTATGAGGGTTTAAACTCACAATCACTCTGTAAATGCTTAGGATCATTTGAGGTGTTAGTTGTTTCTAGCTGTTTGTTAGCATCTCACTGATGCAGGTTGTCATTTCCAGAGCACAGAAACACAGAGTAAATTCTTCAGTCATTTTGATAAAAAATCAGCAACTGATGAGTGTGGCTTGAGTAAATCTAGTTGCGGTTCTGCTGCAGCGGGTTAGGGAGTGCTCACACATTCATTCCTGTTGGTTCTGTGGGTACGGTTCCAGTTACAGCCAGAAGAGACTTCCTTCATTTCGTGTTACTGTCTCTGATGGGACATGATTAATTTCTATGTCATCACATGTACCTGTGAAATCTGGTTAACTGTGTGTTGTGGTGTTTGGGTTTGGGGAGCTGCATGGAGAATTGCTGCTGTTGTTGAATTTCTTTTTTTTTGTGCAAGACTGTGCACTATTTCTTTGAAATTCTTTCTTAGATTGCTTTGTCTTCTTCAGGTATATTAGCTCCTGTGTGACCGAAGGTTACAGATAAACATACTTTTTTTTTTTTTTTTTTTTTTCCTTTTTAATAGGAACTTTTTGTTGTGTGTTGTCTGCAATAAGCAGGTCACTCTGCCAGAACCACAATTCTTTACTGAAATTGAACAGGACGAATTAAGATTGGGGCCAGGATTTTAAAGTGGTAGGGAGAGCCAGCTAAGAGTCAGGACAGGATTTGATGGAGTCATGGCACCCAAGCCTTTTGTATACCATCTGAAATCTGTATGTTCTGTGTATTTTCTGTTTACTCTCCTCATCCTTATGTTGCATTAGGCTTGGTCGCTACTTTGTGATAGTAACCATTCTTCAGTAGAAGAATACTAAGATTTAGGATATGATTCAGTTAAATACTAAGACACCTAAACTTAGGTGTCTGCGTGTGCACTAGCTGTCTAAACTCACATGATTAATGGAATGCTAATCAGTACAGGCATTGGAGCCTACAGGGCTGTTGAACCTACTCACCAGGTGGGTGTCTGCTCTAGAAAACCTATTCAAGTCTCCATTGACTTTTCTGACTAGATCCCTGCTGTCCATAAGGGAAGCTTAAATTCCTGTCTATAGATTTCTGAAATGTAGATGTCTTAATCTAGACCTGGATCCTACCATTAAAACCGCTGTCAGACCTTTTTCTGTGTACGTTGTCCAGGTTTCAGTTTGATCACCGTTGCTAATCAGATTCTTGGATGTTGCCTTGCAGGGTACTTTTTCCAGGAGGTGGTGTGGATCTTAAGACTTCAGAATATTCCAGGGTTGCTAAGATATTTTACCACAAGGCATTAGAGGTAATTACTAAGGAACAGTCTGTTCTTGTTTTTGTCACTGTTCAGAGATCAAAATGACAGGGAGGCTCATATTTTCATAGTTTTCCATTGGCATCCAGTGTGTTAACTGTAAGCCAGATAATAAGTAGCTTATTGCTGGCTTCTGCATAAAAAAATCATTTTGTACCTTAAGATTCAGACTTCTGACACCCTATCCTCTTATACGTTGTGTCATGGTCTTAAACTCCAAAGTTCTTCGGGTGAGAACAGTATCATTTATTCATTGGACCTGGAGCTTTATGGCTTTGTGGAACTTGCAATAAAGTAACAATAATTCCTTCCAAAAGCCCAGAGTATCCATTGCCATTAAATGTTGAATAAAGATATACGTAAATGTGATCATTTGTAGAAGTCTCATGACTAAAGTTTAGACTCAGAAAGAATTCTAGAGACATTCTCAAATAAACCAATTTGCAATAATACAGCATTAAGGCCTCCTTTCACATATATGTTACAGCTAGTAAAACACGTTTATTCTCACTTATCTATAAGTAGATTTAAATATATCTTTGGAGGTGAAGGTAAGGGGTCTACATTAGTTATGTTACACCATATTACCTGCTTCTTTGCATTGGTAACGGTAAATGTAGCAGATTTTTAAAGTAAATACTAGCTTAATTTATAACACAGAAAAAAGTGGGAGAACACTTGAAAGGCTATATTAATTATTTTTTAATATTTATGTGATAGCTTTATTAAGAAAAGATTGAATTTCGGGGAAAGCTGTTTCTTTCAAAGAACGTCAGGAAGGCTCTGAATCCTTATTGAAGATTTAATTCTCTTAGAGCATAAGGGGTGGGTGTTTTTCAGATAGTAATCAACAAATTTGGCAGTAAAATTTGTGTTGTGGAAGGGAATGGAGATTCACTGAGCTTTATATACAATCCTTAAGATTTGTTAAGTATCTTCTGTTTTAATTTTGAATAAAAATCTAAATTTTCTTTCTTTTTTCCTCTTTACTGACTTTATTTTCAGCTAACATTGATTAAAATTGTCACAGAATCTATACTTTGGAAAACTTTGCCCAATTTTAGAGCCAGTTATGAGTAGTCCTTAAACTGTTACCGTGGTAGAAGTGCTCATTGACAGCGAGGAATTCCTCTTCTACACTTTCTGTTGACTTTCCAACAGCAGGGAAGGAGAGTACAGGCAGTGGCATTCACAGGACCAGTCAGCTGCTGCAATTCAGTAATTCGGTTTCCTACTCCTCAGTCACCATGGCACCAATGTTATTATTCTTTTGTCTGTCTCTGTCTTTATTCATGGTGATTGTTAGTCTGTCGCCTTAAACCTGAATCTTGCAAAGACTATCTCAGTTCTATGTAAGCCAATTAATCTCATTTGTCTCTTTGAAACTGCTCACTGTGTGAAGTGCAGCCTGTGTCTTGGTATTCGGTATCGGAGCAAGGGTTTCTTGTGGTTTGCAGTGCTGTTACGAAATTCTGTTGACATTTCACAATGATTAACTGAATTGCTTATGTCATAATTTTATGATCAGAGAAACAGGTTTATTAGGTGGTATGTGTATTTCAGGTGAGTGAAAGGCAGAAAATACTTTTTGGTTCATCGTAGGTAACCCTTACTAATAAGCTGGATTTTTTTCTGTGTTGTTTGTGATGATCGTGTGTTTTGATTTTCATCTTTTGAGACCTAATCAGAGCTATAAAATATTGGCAGTTTTACTAATGTAAGGTGAGCTACAGTAGTCAAGAGTGCATTAGCAGGTACAGAATTGACTGAATTTTATGGGGTTTTTTTTTTAGAGCGCATGTGGGCTCCTTTTCATTTTCAAATGTTCACAATGAGAAATGGCTTGGTCTGGCTCTGCTTTAACATTAACAGAAGATGTGAAATGATAATCACCATCCAAGTCAATAGAATTTTACTAGCTAGACAAAAACCTAAATTGAAATACTGTTTTCCAGCTTTTAAATTAGTTTTTAAAATATGACATCTTGGGTATTGCTTAATATATGCGTAGCCTCCAGGCTAATGTTTATTAAAAAAAAAAAAAAAAAGATGGGGAACAAAAAGTTTACAGTTCAGTACTTTCTTACATGAAAGAAAGATGGTGGAGTTGCAAGTTCTGTGTCTCTAGCCATGTGTGATGGGTAGTCAGGAAGACTCTGCAGTACTATTAGCCTTCTTTCTGTAAATCTTCCATGTTTTGCTCTGAGAAGAAGTGGTTACGTTGCCTCTTATTACCATACTACCAGTAATGCAGTAGGGTAACATTTTTATTCTAAGCCTGTAATTTCAGCTTTCTCAAAAATGGCTTTTGAGCAGCAGCTCTTCGGGGGGTGGAGTGGTATGCATAACTTAAAAATGTTTAGAAACAGGTTAAGAAAGACTACTCAGATTTCATAAAACCGGGAGTTCTGAAACATTCCATTCTCTAAGATGTGCTTACTATCAGGAATAAACCATACAAAATGCAAATTTCTACTGTGTGTATGCACTGTGCTTAGTTAAGAAACAAGAAGCTGGTTGCTCTTTTGGCTTTCCTTTTCTCCTTTTTGCTTTCTTCTCTTGTTTTTGCACTTATCCGCCAATTTTTATTCTTTTGAAAATGATCATCACTTTTTTATGTTGCTTAAACTCACAATTTATCTTTCTGGAACACAGGTACATACCTGCTAGTTAAATAAGCATATAAGTATGTCACTTAAGGCAGTAGCCATGCTAGTAATAGGATTTATGTTTTCTTAATACAGATGGGTGGGCATAGGTGTATGGACATTGTAAAGGGCCCTTTCTATGTGACCATAATGCGCTTCATATAAAAGTATGAATTGTGATGAATAGGCTTTCTCTCAAAATGGTGACAGATTGGTTTGTGTCCCCTCTTACGATTGCCTTTTTTATAGAAATGTTGACGTTTTGTGGTTTCTGTTTAGGCTGCCCTTGATGTTACTTATTTGTAGAACAGAACAATCAAATTAACATCAACATTAGGCTCAGTTTACTGCTTCGATAGATGTGTATATCCCCTAGCCTTCGTATTTTAGGAGAAAAACTAAGGGAGTCTGTGTTTATTTCAATTGTAATTGAACTGTTACAATTCCTCTGATAGCAGTTTGTACTGCTGTAGTAGTTTTACTTCTCACCTACACAAGAGAAAGCAAAAAAAGTAGGAAGTTCTCTTCAGTCTTCTTTCTGTAAATCTTCAGTACTTTTCACTTATGTTGTTACTTTTTATTTTGAAGGCTAATGATAAAGGAGATTATTTCCCAGTATGGGGAACATGCCTTGGACACGAAGAGCTTACATACCTCACAAGTGGCGAAGTTTTACTTGTTAATACCAAGACAGATGGTTTTGCACTCCCTCTGAACTTTACCTCAGGTGAAAAATCCATTACATCTCATGTCTTGAGTTTTGCTGAGTGGGATTGTGTTTTGTTTGTGATAAATACACAGAGGTGAATGTTTGAGAGGTTTCTGATTATTATCTTGCTAAATTCTTTCTTATTAAGTTGCCATGACTGTTTTTATAAAGTCGGTTCAACTCTGTCACTTTACAGCAGAGATGTGAGCACAAGCCATATGGAACTAACAACAGTAAGCAGAAACCACAGTTGTGGCTCTGAGTCATTTGATAACTTGGACCTACAAAAATAATGTGGGTTTAGGTCTCTTTTTGTTACCAAGTTGAACAAAATTCATGGGTCCAAAACCTATCAAGCTCAAAGAGCAGGTGATTTTAAATTTTTCAAATTGCATCTTTCCTAATGATTAATATTAGCATTGCTGTCCCACTTTTACAGTATTGAAATCGGAGATATCCCTTAAGATACAGCTGTGCCATTCATTAACACTGGTAAAATGTAGCCTCTGTTGATACTTTATCCTTTAATTTGTGAGTAATCCATCTGTGGAACATGCAGCATTCACAAATTCTGTCTTTTGTACTCATTGTGAATGAGTACAAGTCACTGAAATGAGGGGCGAAGAATGGTGCTTATTTTAGTGAGAACTTAAGTAGCAAAGTTGGGTCCTCTCTGGGTCAAGACTGGAGGACAGTGGTAATAGCATATTGGAAACCTGTTGTAGTTATTTCACTGATTTTCCTTGCAGCCTATTCTAAAATCACAAAGTTATACTACAGAAAAAGGTTTACTTTAATACAGTATTTTATTAAATTTGTCTCCTGTTCAGTATTAGTCAATATGTTAGCAGCTTGGGTAATGGACAGTATCCTCTCTTCATTTTTCTTTGTAATAGCTGCAAAAGACAGTAGATTATTCAAGAATTTCCCTGATGATGTGTTACGTGCATTTGCTACTGAGCCGTTGACATCAAACTTTCATATGTGGAGCCTCTCCATGGAGGTATTTGATCATTTTATTTCCTGAACACAAATGCATTTACCCTGTTAAAACTAAAAATAAATGAGCAAATAACATCTTTTTTTCTTCCCTTCCTTGTCACAGAATTTCACAAAGAATGAAAGGCTTCGTAATTTCTATAATGTTCTGACCACTAACACCGATGGTGAACTGGAGTTTATATCTACCATGGAAGGTAGGGAAACAAATTTCCTTTGTAAACTGTGACTGTAACAAACTAGTTCTTTAGAGGTGTTTTGGCATTGATGTAATTTGTACTGGCCCTTGCTGTTAGAATAGCAGGGAGAGCTGCTGGTGCTCTGGCTGTGAGGAACATACTCTGTTTGCAGTATCTTTTGAGTACATATTTGTGAGCCTAATTAATTACTTCACTCACCTACTGTTACGCTTTAGGAATATTTGAGTGCTGTGATGCGAAGAGTACAGCACTCATCTTGTAGCATTTTAATCCTTCCATGGTGCAATGTGCCCGTGTTGCACCTTGCTTTCTGGCTGCTTACGCTCGCATTCTTGCGATGCTCTATATCCATTTGCTGTTTACAGAAAGAACAATTCAGAGTGCTGAGGTAACAGCAGCATGCCTCATTACTTTAGCAGCAATACTGGTAATTGCCCTCCTCCAAAAGCCTTTTGCATTACTTATCTTGCATTGTGTATGTTTTGCACCAGGCTTACTCGGCTCAAGAAACAAGTTAGCTCTTTAGGGAGTGGTTTATCTTGATCGGGGCACTACTAAGAGCTCTACAGTAAGGCCCAGCTGTCAGCCCATGGGATTCATCTGTACAGCATACTGGCTGTCCTCCAGAACGGAGGAATAGCAGTTTGATCAGAAAACCTGATTAGGCTAATGACAGACATCTCCCGTGCCTGCAAGCGGTTTATCACAGAGCAATCATCAGCTGCCGTTCTCTGTAAGAGAGTTAAGGACTGGCTTCCCCTTGTGTGCATCAGGGCAGGCACAGAGTAGATGGGAGCTGCCCCTGGATTGACTAGGCTTTCAAGGAGATCCCAAGACTTGGATCTGTCCCATGGAACTGCCAGGAATATCCTGTGTGGCTGTGAATATTTTATGTTGAGTGATGCTGGCAATAGATAGGAAGTTTTGAGACCAATACGTTTGTGACATTATTTTTTAATATATAAATATTAATTCTGAAATGAATAATCAAAAAAGTGATGTACAAAAATCTTCTTGCATAGAAAGTGACCCTTCTTTTACAATATCCATTTTTTCCTTCAGTTCTACTGCGACTTTAACAGAGTTTCAACTTGCTGTTTAAGATTCTGTGAAACTGTTGATAAGTGAAGTATTTTTGTAGCTTATGCTTTGAGTTTATTTTGCAGTAAGACTAAGCATGTAATTCTTAAGGCATAGACCTTGCTTATGTGCTTTGTATTTGTTGCAGCGTACAAATACCCAATTTATGGTGTCCAGTGGCATCCAGAGAAAAATCCTTTTGAGTGGAAGGATTCACCTGGCATTCCACATTCCCCATCAGCTGTAAAAGCAGCCTATTATATAGCTGACTTCTTCATTAATGAAGGTAAAAAGTTTATTATCTAAAAATGTCATTTTTTAGGGTGAAATGTTAGTGAAAATCTTTGAAGAAGACAGACCTCTTTTTCAGTTGTCAAAGTTCAGTACCTCTTACTGCTTCCTAAGAAGATTACTCTGCAAGCTTTATAGGCTTATAAAAAACCAAAGGATACTAGAAATAGAATGGCTTAGTAAAAGTGACATCAAAAGGCCAGGCATTCCACAAACTCTTTTCAGTAGGCTGGCTCAAAAGTCTTGTTTGTGCTGTGACTTTCTATCATTTTGGATGGTCACTGTAACATTTTAGCCTCCTTTCCACAAAGACAATGAAACAAAAAAAAAATACTCCATTCATAATTCCAGAGATTTTTTCAGTTCCAAACCGAGTTATAGTCATTAAATGTATTCTCAGTTTTGCTTGCAAAATATGTACACCAAGACTATAAATACTGCTTAGGCAGTATGTGGATGTATAAAAGCTGTGAAATGTAGTGCCCAACAGTGGTATACTATAGACAGCACAAGAAGTTTTTGAATTTTGCAGAGCTTCTAATTTGTTTGTTTATACCCTAAGAAGCTGGAAGTAACTAATGTATAAAATGTTGATTATTTATGACACTTCCCGTGTATTTGCTATAAATAACCAGGATATAAATACAAGAGTATTTGAAGGGATCAAGCTCGCTTTATTCCTCTATTTATACTTACTAAACCATTCTGCTGAAATACCATTTTCATATTTTAAATTGAATGTTTATGAAATTGTCTTACCTGATTGATTGGGACTATGAAGAACATAATCAATAACCTAATTGAGTTTGGTCTCTAGATTTCATCTCTAATCAAGAGAGTCATCTAATTGGAGAAAGCAGACAGTGATTTAAAGAAACGCAACTTGTGCTGACCTGGTCAGTGAGAGTGTAGAAATAAAAGTTGTGCTTCATACAAGTTCAGGGCTCTTCCTTGCAGAATGTAGGCCTACTCTCCTTTGTGAAAAGGTAGCAAAATATGTAAAGTTCCTCGTCAGTATCCATAAGCTTCCTGTATTTTAAGAATTTTGATATAGTACTTAGGAGAGTTTAAGACAAAAATAGAGGGTAAAACAGGAGAAAGTATAGTATGAGTCTGTTTTTGTAGTCTAATACTAGAATGCAACATATTTTCTAGTTCTGTTTGCCACATTCTCTAGTATCTGTCTACACACTGTATTGCAGGCAGAAGTAAGCTTGCTCAGGCCATTATCCAAGTAAATGTGGCAAAATAAGTGTCAACTCTGCCTGTAAGTCCTGTTGAGACAGAGTGCATGTGACTTCTTTTATATATGTATACGCATATATAAGATAGTAGTAGTGCATAGTAGCACACAGATGTGTCACTAGCTTTTGGATCTGTTGACCTTCAATTCTAGTAGAGCAAACTTGTGTCAACCAGCTGTATGTGAGTACTGCCGGTCTCAAATACCAAATCATGAATTATTCTCCACTACCTCCCCAATTTGTGTACAGCTGCTCCTACTAAGTACTTCATATCATAACGTTGCAATGAGTAATTGATGTTTTTAGCTACTGTAAGGCAGAATGTCTTCCTTAACTTCGCAAATAGACCACAGGGTGAAAACTGTAAACTGCTTTCAGCTGGTAAAAAGAGGCTTATCTATGGTCACTTAATAACTAAACCATTCTAGTGAAATAGCATTTTCTTATCCATCCATTGTTAAGTTTAACTTATGTAGAGTTGCCAACGTGGTAAACCAGACGAGGATTCAGATTTTGTTGTCCTCACCAGTACAGTCCACGTTAACACTGCAACTTTCAGTAAGCTGATACTCTGGAGCATTTCTTTCAGTACTGCAAGTTCTGGTATCTCTGGTAGGTACTTCCAGTACCTCATGGATAAATATTTTTTTACAGTCTTGGCTTCAAATTAATAATAAAATTTCTCCCTCCCCAGTAATAAAATACTACCGTAACCAGCTTTCTGAAGATGTATCTTCACAGTTCTTCACATAGTAGTTACTGTAATTCTGTTTGCTGTTATGCTACACAGAATAACTTACTTTGCCAAGAAAGGTACTGTCAAAGAGGAAAACAGTAAAGTGATCTGTACTTTTACAATGTTTTACAGCCCGGAAGAGCCTGCACCGTTTCCCCAGTCAAGATGAGGAAACAAAAGAATTGATTTATAATTATACTCCGATTTATACAGGAACATTTTCTTCATTTCAGCAAATCTATTTTTTTGATTGAGTGTCGTGTCAAAGGTGCAATGTTACTATTTATAAATGGAATTATTTGCCAGCATTGCATAATCAAGCTGATATAGCGTGACAGCCAGAACAGTTCTCTTCCTTTGCAATGATTTATCCTGTGTTTCTTCTGTGCTGTTGGACCATTAATATAAAAATTTACATTCAGTAATGTAATAATGGTCTTGGATCACACTTTAAGGTAAGGTACAGAAAAATGCGTTTTTCTTCCAGCGAAGAGGTCTTGATTATGCTTATAAACCTGAAAGTAATTAGGTTATTACAAGGAAAAACACTGTATTCATATATTTTAAAATACGAGAGTTTTCTTTGTAAAATGTTGTGGACTGTGATACTAGGGGCTTTGATACATTGCTTAGTAAAATCTTATCCTTTTCACATGATCTAACAAATGAGACTTCTGATCTTGGGTTTGTCGTAAATATGTGTATGTGACCAAGTTCTTGACAGGGACTATTTTGTCATTTGAAAAAATGACCAACATGGTAAAGAGGTATGATATCAAAACGGCATTTTTGCCTAAAAAGCACATGCTATATCCCATTTGTGAAGCTGTTTCTCTTGTACATTCAATATTATTTGGAGTGCTTATACCCTGTGACATCTGCGTAAATATGAGGATGCAGTGTAAACTAGACATTGCAAATATCACATAAAATAAGTCAGTTTAGAGGACATAGTTAAGTGCTGATTCCACTTTCTGTTCTTTTCAAATTCAGTTTTATATGTCCTCCAAGAATTTCTGTGAGAGTGAGTGGAGTCAGCAGACAGATATGAGGTGCAGACGTCCGTTTCTTTGTATTTAAAGGAATGTAAACCTGATTTTTTCTTTACATAGTCTGACTTTTCCTGTAGCTCCTGGCTAGAATTCTCACTTTGAGTCAAGAGGTAGTTTGCCATTAAAGACGGTAGTTTCTTTCTGTCTTGTCAGATAGTTTAATGCAGCTAGAATTCAAACAGCAGATGAATGTATTTGAGAAACTTATTAATGTTGACATAATGTGGTAATAGCAGTTGCATTTAATACACTGTGATGCCTTTTTTCTTTTTTTTTTTTTTCTCTTTGCTTTACTGCACACTTTGTGAAAATTTTGCTCAGTAGTTTTGTGTGGTGTCCAAAAAGGAACTAAGATGAGACAGTCAAACGTAAATCTCCTCTATTGCACAGCTTCCAAACTCTGTTAACATCAGTGGGGATTTGGAGTTTATGAAGAATTCAGCTTTGTACCTCAGCTGTTTTATAGTACCTTATATGCTCAAGTACCATATCTGAATAAAGCTGGTACATTTCTCAGGTTTTTTCAAGTAAAGTACTCTCTAACTTGTTCTTTATCGTGAAACAACTACGTAAGAGAATGTGAAATGCATTAGTTAAAAAACTATAAGGAAACATTAACTGTGACTACCAGAAAGACACTACCAGGTAATTACAAGCATAAATATGCAGATTATTTCTACATTTGTCAGAGCAGCCAAATCCAGTAAATGGACCTCTTTTTCAATAAAGGTGACTTTATTATATTAACTTTATTAGCTGACTCCTAAGTAGAACCGAGAGTAAAAAGAGGATTATGCTCTACAGTTGCTATAAATGCCGCAGCTAAGGTAGTTACAAACCAAGTCCAGTCTTCTTTTTCAGGAATAGCCCTAAGAATCTGCCTAAGTAAGGAGGGCAGGATTTACCCTTAAAAACAGGGATCAGTCGTGCAAGTGAAACATCTGCTATAACTGCAAATGGTAGTAATTAGTTCCTATGTGTGTAACTATAAGGAATATTGTGTGTAATATGATGAGGGAGCAGTGTCTGTATTATGAATTTTTTTTGTGTCTTTCCTTTGTATTCTTTATCTTGTAAAGCCTTGTTTGATGGTACCGATGATTTTTCTATGATACACAAAATAAACTTTTATTCAAGCAGATGTGTATTTTTGTTCCTTTTAAATACCATGGATGGAGCCTTAACAGTCATTGTCTTTTTATTTCCATCTGTGACAGTCACAAATCGGGAGGCTACTGTAACGTGTGTCCGCTTGGTATGGTCATGTCAACAAGTCAGGGTCAGGATAAGACCTGGCACAGACATACCTACAGCACCGCTCAGGCAGGGACCCATGCCCAGAGCCTGAGCTTCAATGCGCTTGAATGAGGCTGCTGAACAAAGGGGCAGAAGCTTTCAGCAAGGCTGCCCACAGCTCTTCCTCATGCGGCCCTGTCACAGGAGGCTCATCCCAGGCGTGATGTCTGAGCTCGCTTGTGCCAAACCCCTGCGAAGGTTGGGAAGGGGCTGCAGAGAGCTGTGAGCAAAGCAACTGCTCTCTGCAGTGTTCAGTGCCCTGTACTCAGCACTGGTGAGACCTCACCTTGAATGCTGCGTCCAGTTTTGTGCCCTCACCACGAAAAAGACATTTTGATGCTGGAGCATGTCCAGAGAAGGGCAACGAAGCTGGTGAGAGCTCTGAAGAATAAGTCTTATGAGGAGCAGCTGAGGGAGCTGGGGTAGTTCAGCCTGGAGAAAAGGAGGCTGGGGGGAGACCTTATCACTCTCTAGAACTGCCTGAAAGGAGGTTGTAGCGAGGTGGGGGTCAGTCTCTTCTCCCAAATAACAGGACAAGAGGAAACAGTCTCAAGTTGTGCCAGAGGGGGTTTAGACTGGGTATTAGGAAAAATTTTTACACTGATCAAGCATTGGAACAGGCTGCCCAGGGAAATGGTTGAGTCACCATCCCTGGAGGTATTTAAAAGATAGGCAGACACAGTGCTTAGAGATACGGTTTAGTGATGGTTTTTGTCAGCGTTAGGTTGATGGTTGGACTAGATGATGTGAAAGGTCCCTTCCAACCTCGGCAATTCTATGATTCTGTGGAATGTGAGCTTCTCTCTGTTCCTTTTAACACCTGACATCTTCCATCAAGCTAATCAGAAGCAAACTATAGGAACCCAGAACTGGCTAGCACTCACCCAATAGAGGGGTTAAAAATTTGTTTTAAAGAAGTTTCTGTAGACCTCTCTGCTCTGAGTGATCTACAATCTGTTTTTTCATTGCTCAGGCAGAACTTCTAACATAGTTTTTAGGATAAGTGCTGGAGAGAGAAGAAAAGGAGCCTGTGGCCATACTCTCAGCATACTCAGAGTATGGCTTATGAGCCTAATCTTGCTTGCTGCTGTGTGGGAAAAACATCCATTGATCAGCAAGGTAACCCTGCGTGTTTTGCAGATTATATGAAAAGATCTTTCACAGGGAAAAATTTGAAATGTTTTCCTTTGTACTATTCTGCTTTTACCACTAGATGGCCTACAAGAACCAGTATTTCGTGCAGTTTTGTAGTCGGGTGTGGTGGTGTCTCAAAAGTTTGAAGCCACACGTTGAATAGGGTATTCATTGTACTGTGGTATTTACTTATATACCAGGATATTTGGGATGTTGAGGAAGAAGAAAGGAGGAGACAGAATAAGACTGGAATTTTATTGGCATAACTGGCCAGACTGGCAGAATCGCAGGAAAGAAATAGGGAGTGCATGATCATAGAATTATTCAGCTGGCATTAAATATTGATTTCGGTGAATATTTAAAACATTTGAGCATTAGTTGGAGGTGACTGGAACGACATCCCTATTTTCAGGTGGTTGTTCCTCCCCTGTAGCCACAGAATCTGTCTTGGTTCCTTTTTCTGTAGTTATGAAACTAGCTTGTGCGAAACAGAGGGACAGTTTGAACAACCAGGAAGAACAATAATGAATAGTTTCCCAGTGGTGTATTATCCCTGCATTGCCCCTGGGAGGCAGGAGTCCTGAGGGGAGAGAAGTAGCCATGAGTGTGATCAGGGAGCTGAAGACTGTGGGCCAGTGCACACTCAGGAACGGATGGGTTGGGAGGGTGTACACAAGAAGATTTCACAGTCATTTTTATCGCAGTACACAGTCACTATTGTCACCGTAATTAATTTTTTATTTTATTTTTTTCTGGGGTTGGTTTATTTTTCTTCTGCGGGGTTCGCTTGTGTGCACCTGGTGGTGGTGGTATCAGAAAAGCTATGGGAGTTGGCTAGCGTTCAGCTCCCATTAAGGTTTCTGAAATGCCTGTTCAAATTATTTTGGTTTGAGTACTTACATGGAAGGCAGATTGACAGATACTGTGAGGTGATTGATTACCCTCCCTTGTTAGCCTCGTGTTTTTCCCCTGGGCAGGCCTTTTTCCTAATCCAGTGCTTATTTATAGGGCAAATAGTGAGGAATATCCTGCCCAGGGCCACCTGTCGATCAGGATACTATTCCAGCTTTCATCACTTCCTCAGAAAGTTTATATCTGTTTCATAACGTAAATAGATTGTTTTTAGAGCCAACTTCCTCTATGAGTTCTTATATAGCCAAAAGTTTCCAAGACCCTTCATCCAAAAAGTCCAGACCATCTAAAAATAGCCATCGCCATTTGAAAAAGCACTTGAACAAGGCATTTGTTCCGAACTCAAGCAAAAACCCCTCAGGTTCTGTTCTTTGTGACTCTTGGAAATGTAGTGAACAAACACCCCTTGCGACTAAGCTTTTTCTAAATGAAAGGCAAAAAGCAAACAAAACAAAAGGCCGAAGGGAGTAAAATCTAGCAACTGTTGCTTCCGATCATCAAAGCGATCGCGTTGAGTCCTATTAGCCTGGGGCTACGTACCTCCCAAGCTTCCTTTGGTCATCTACTCTGGAAGGTGTTTCACTGTGGTTTTGCAGTTATACAAGTCTGAGAGCTGCTTTTATAAGTGTGTAATTTCTTACTGCTTTCCTGAAGAGTAGATCAGCAGAAGCAAAGCCTAAACTAGCAATTTTCCAGCTTGGAGCACATTAGGAAATTACTTTCTCTCTGTGACCTTCTTGAGGCACCAACATAAACAGCTTGGATTCACCTTCTGAATTCAACTTCAGAGCAAGAAGTTTAAACTGCACATACCTGTACTTCACTGGGATTTCACGGAATCATGGAATCACGGAATTTTTCAGAGTTGGAAGGGACCTCTAGAGATCATCGAGTCCAACTCCCCTGCTAAAGCAGGATTGCCTAGAGAAGATTACTCAGCAGTTCTCACACCAGGCTAACTCCTAAGGGCCTGCTTTTTCAAAAGACAATGAGACATATTATTGTGACTAATTAGTCAATAATTACTATCATATTAATTACTAATTGTTAATACTATTGTATTTTTATTAATAATAATGTTGGCATTAGTGTTACAGAGGAGACACAAAGTATGATGAATAGTTTACAGGTGATTTCAGAGATTTTTCCAATGAGGCCCTGGCAGAATATAAGTACTCCAAATATTTTGGCCAGACCCACGCTCCCCCTGGATGGAGTTAGTCCTTGCAATCCTTCTAGGCTTCCAAAATAATCACTAGCATTTATATCACTGTACCACTGATGGAGTTTGATGGAGGCCACTTCCAGCCTCTTAAAGCAGATCTAACCATGTCTTGTACTTCCAGAGGAAGAACCTTATTACCTGATTTGCCTTAATTTGAGTACTGATTATCTCTCATTAGTATTTGCAAGAAGCATCTCAGTCCACCCTTTCAACCAAGGGTACCAGTAAAACTTTTGTCTCTGGAGTTACACCTACAACAGTTTTGTTTGTTCTTTATATTACTGAACTGAAAACAACATTTTCCTCTTACTAGAAGCAGAAGCTGGTTCACCCTTCATCTCCAGGCTCTGAGCTTTACTTCCGGTTTCTCATCCCCCCCAAGGATGAGTTTGAACACATCTTTGTAGTTTTCCCACTTTGGATCTTGCATCCCATGCTACTTTGCAGCTCCTTGGGGAGCTTAGTTACTGTACCAGAGCTTCCAGCCAGCAGTCGCTTCCACCGACAGCTGCCATAGTCATCCCAAATTACTGACTGTTCCACTTCAGATGCTTGCAAAGGAGGGAATTGGTTTCATGAACATTCTAAGTGCTTAAGCAAGCCCAGTAACTCCCTAGCCAGTGGCCAGGCTAGCTGGAGCCCAGCCTGCTGCACCGTGCTGGGGGGACATGGAAGGAAGCAGCAGAAGCAGCAGCCTGTGCTGCCTGAAGCTGCAGCTCCTAGCAGCAGTCCTAGCCTGAGCTATGTGTACTTAGGCACCCAGTACTTTAACATAAATGTCTTTCATGTCCTTTTATTCTTAACTGTCAATGCTCTTGCCCTCCCTTAGTTACATTTCCTTCCCTAAGAAAGCCGTTCAGAATCAGTCAGCAGTTTCCCCTTTATTTTCCACACCCAAGGTGTCTGAGACACTTGAAATGAATGAATCTAGACTAATTTCCAACTGTTTTGACTGAAAGAGAAGTGAAACTTGGGCTGTGGCTATACTGTGGCTTTTAGGCTCACCTTAATGCAGCGAGTAGGGAAAAGTTCTGGTACAGATGAAAATGTATCTTCATGCATAAATTTTATTTTAAGAGAAGCTGATTCACATCACTTCAGTGTGGGGAATACCAATCCAGCCAATAACACCTGTTTGAGCAGCAGGGCTTTCTGGGCATCTTTTGTTTCCCCAGATTCCTTCCTTGAGCATTTTGATAGCGGAGTCCAGGCTATTTTATAACAAACTACCCTTTTGGCAACTGTTCCTGCAAAGACTCAGTGTAGACGGCAACAGTCACACCAGGGCTTTGGTGCTAAACCCAGTGATGTCTCCTTCTGTGGCTTGGCTTCTGAGGCAATCAGGCCACGGCGCTGTGGGGGGGAAGAACGCAAGTCACATGGCAGATGAGGTTCGGCAAGCCAGGGTTTCACGAATCACACCTAATCTGTCACGTCTCATCACATTTAAAGAATGTAGGAGAAAAGCAGAGCAAGCCCGAGGCTCGTAGAGTACGAGCTTCGTAGGGGCTTGGGGGCAGGCTTGCAGACATGACATCATCCCCATCCTCTGCTCCGTGGATATCCTTCCCAGCAGAAGGGATGTGCACAGATGAGCACGGATGTGCTTCCTTACTACTGCCCTACGGCTGCGTGGCCCAAGAAGGGTGGCGGTGACCGTGATAAACCACCCGTGCACTCACTGGAGTTGAATCCATGCAGCCGCATTGCTAAGAAAGCCGGTGTATGTTTTGAATTCCCAGACATTAGCCTATTTGGTGTGCTGGGTGACACAAGGCAGATCTCTCCTGGGATCAGTTGTCCTCAGGTTGAGGAGGGGGAACATGTTTATGCCATGCCACTAGGGCTAGGGTTTACTGTGAGAAGAAAAAAAATCCTGTAAAAACCCCACAACCGTCTTTAGACCGGAACTTGATTGTCCTGCTCAGTGCTTAGTTACAAGGCAGATGACCCTGTATGGTAAATGAAGGGGTAAATGGACATTTTTCTTACGGACTTTGCTGCAGCCTCTAAATCACTACCACACATCATTTTTATTCCTTTTGCACAGCTTATCTAATGCTAAGCTTGCCGTGAATTCATTGCGCGTTTTTAAACTCCTGACTATAATATTGAAGAATATAATCCAGACAGATGGATGATTAATTATATGAGAAGTAATTAAAAAGAAACATGATATCTCATACTTTCGTGAGTAGCAGTGGTTTTGGTAGTTGTCTTGTTCTCTGTGTCCTGTAGAATGTATTGATAAATTATAATCTAGATACTGAGACTTCAAACCAGACAAGAAAAATTAAAGAGTTTCATTTATGCAATTTGAAATTAGACTGGAGCACTAAAAAATAGAGGCAATTAAAATTTGGAATGTCTCATCTGCCTGATTAAACATCCAACAAGATGCATGACTGACACTCCTCTCCAATCTTCATTTATTTTTTAATATTAAAAAACTCCTCAGATGTATATAAGCCATCTGCTGTTCTCAGATTCACTGAGCCTTGCTGTATTATGCATCTGCAAAGCATTTTCATTTGATGCCATTAACTATGGAAATTTGCACATGAAAATTTCCAGTAGAAAAAGCTGATGCTTTCTAGACATTTCTGATTATGGCCCAATCTTCTTTCCTCTTTTGTCCACAACCACTCTATTTTGATCATTACAGCTAAGCTGCAGACTGCTTTGATGTGAGAAAAAAAAAATCAGCTGAGTGACAGCTGGGTCCTTCTCAACATCCTTGGGCCACTAAATATCTTTATTTCCCTAGCACACTGCAGAAATCTCCACCTGGAGATGGGGCCGCTGCTCAGCCAGTGGACTACAGAGCAGGCTGGAGGTGTGCGGTGAACACCATGGTCTAACAGTGCCAGGGTAAGCAGGAGAGCATGACAGCGTGAAGGGAGTTTCAGGTGGAGAAGGAAGCTGTGTTGGTTGACATGGACATCAGGCATCCCAGGGAGGGACTCTCCTGGGCGAGCATCCCAAACGGCCACCTTGACACCCTGCTTCACACCCTCTGTCACAAGCTGAACCATTCCTTAACGCTGTCATTTTCCCTCCTGGAAGGGCAAGGAGAACCTGCAGCACTTCCTGGGCAGAAGCAGCATTGGAAGGCAACGTGGGAGGAAGCCCAGCCTGGGTCGGCTTCATCCAGACCTGCCAGGCAGCTGGTGGTGAGCCGCCTCTGCTTTCTCTGCCTCCATTTGCTTTCCTACCTACCGTGCCTTCTGTCTGCTGGAAGCTGTTATATGTTTGTACAGTAACAAGCGTGCTGGGATTTGCTGGGACAGCTGCTGTAATACAGCAAACATATGGAAATGAGAAGGAATCCATCAGTGCCATAAAAGAAACTAGCCCTTAGGTCCTGGATGCAAGCTGAAGCGAGACATGGCAGTTGCAGTCAGTTAACACTGTGAGTTACTTCAGGCGCTGGACTTCCCGGTTGACTCTTGTTTTTCTTGATTTGAGCAAGTACCCGTGGCTTTCATTCACCTGCCTGCCTGCCAGCTGCAGCTTCTGAAAGATGGATATCCTTAGAGATGACTTCTTCTCAGCTCTCAGGATCAGGACAGGGATGAAACAGCAGTTTTCAGCAGGTAACTACCATTTGACCTTCAGTGCTGATAATTTGCTTCCACCAGCAAAATGCCAGGAGAAGGCCATGCACGAGGGAGATAAATAGTCCCTAAATGCTCTGCTGCAGGGAGCCTGTGTGTAGCACTAATTCTGTGGGTCTCTTCAAGCCCCCTGAGGGAAAAAGTGGTGGTGGGGAGGTACCACTCTGAGGAGCGAGGCACAATTTCACTGTGCCAAGCCCCATCACTCTGTAGAAATGTCTTTCTCTAAAGAAAGGTGGTAGCTCACCCTCTACCCCTCCACTCCCCAAATCAGTCAACCCAATTAGCTGCATGGAGGGGAAGTCACTGGTGCCACACAGCAAAGGTTTCGTCTCTTTCAGGAAAAAGGTGAAATTGAAATGTGCAGCTTCTCAGTTGTGAAGCATGCGACCAATTTTCAGGTCATTCCCTATATGACTTGGGCTCCTCTTCACCTACAGCTGCACCAGCGCTTCCCATTCACGTTGCAGGAGCAGCCAGAACTTGACGCAGCAATGTGGAGCGGAGTGAGCTGGACACATCTGAAAAGGTGGATGAGAAGTTACACAAGCTGATGGATGCAAGAGATTTTACCAAGTGTCTTGCTGGGTCCAGGTATATTTTATGCACTCGTATTTCCCTTGTGCTTTTCCCTTTTGTCATCTGTGTCTTGTACAACCCTCCCTCTTCCTCATTCCTTGCAGAGACGCAGCAGAAGAGCACAGGGAAGTCAGCAAGCTGTCTGTGTTACTGGTCACACAGCAGTCTCTCCTCTTTGACTCCAGTGTTTGACTGCACAGAGAGCAGGATGTGCACTGCACGCAGTCTCACAATCCCACTGCAAACTCAGAGAAGTCAGCACCAGAAAGTAAGCTTGGTGTTTTTTTATTTTATTTTATTTTATTTTATTTTATTTTATTTTATTTTATTTTATTTTATTTTATTTTATTTTATTTTATTTTATGGTCACGCCTTGTCCACTGAATGTACAGAATGCAGGTAATTAAACCAAGAGGAGTGCAAATGCAGACCGCCTGGCATATGCACAAAGAAGTGCTCCAGTTTATGATGGTCTCTTCACAGACTGAACAGAGATTTAATCCAGCGCGAGCAGCGTCTGGAGCTCCCCATGTATGCTGAAGGGATAGGCTGCCTGTCACTGGGGCCAGTTTCAAAGATAGAGAACATCCTGTCTGTGGGTTCACCCCAATAAGCACACGCTATATAGCATTAAACATGCTGTGTCCAGGGTGCACGTGGCCTAGGGGCACAGGATTTAAGATTTACTGTCCTAACAGTCTGTATGTGCATACTGAACAAATCAAGGGTTCTCAGTTTACAGCCAGATCCAAGCTAATGCTCACTACAAGCCAACCCCCCAAAAGATTATGAGGTTACTAGAAATCTGGGAAATATCCCAAGTCCTCAGATGATGATCCCAAATGATGCCAAGCAGGTGTAATTTCTGGATAAGGAGAAAGGACACATCCAGGAGCAATGGCCATGCAGTAGTCTGCACAGAGGATCCCCATAATTTAAATTCTGTTGCACTACATCAGCCTTCGTGCTATGTTTTCATAGCACACCTCTTTATTGCAGTGTGGTTTGCAGTAAAGTCTTTTTGTCTGCTTTGGAAAACCATTTAATAAACTCTTCTGGAGTTTGTTTGATTTTGCAAAAATCACAACAGCAAACCGATGCAGTAGTGAGTTTTGGTGAGGACAATAGGACCTCACGTGGTGCTGAGAGCAGCAGGTACAGGGAGTACTCTCGCTCACTCACTTTTTGATTGAGCACTGAAGTGGAAGCAAAGTCTGGGGACTGCGGCAGATTTCCTGACGGTTTTTTTAAACTGCTTTAAATGTTCAATAGCACTTTTAACTACAATGAAGAATCATACATTTCTGCTTGGGTCTCTTAATGTACTACGTGGAGGGTTTTGTTGTTTGTGTTTTGTTTTGTGGTCTGTTTTGTTTTGTTTTTTTTTTTTAAAACGTCACTCACTTTTCCCCTAGGGGAAAAGAGACATAGATAAAACCCAGTCCTGTAAATGGCAACACGTTATTTTTATTTCCTGAAATCATCTATGCTTAATTAGTTTATCCAGCTGTAAATGAAAAAGAAACCCCAATGCCCTTCAACAACATGTGTTCATGTATAGCTCCTAAGAACTCAAATATTTTAATTTGTCTTTAAAGAACACCCATTAAAATTGTGTGTGAATAAAGTGGCGCAATCTTTTCATACTTAAAAAAGTACAAATACCTTCCTCTGTTTTATAAAAGTGGGCAACTTCGCCCTCAACCTGCACACACTCATAACGTGCCTTAAAAAATGCCATCAGAAACCTAAATGTAATGCAAGAATCTCACTTTCTCTGCTGGCTTCCTGCATAGCTCTTTCTCTTCTCTTGAGTTTGCTCCTCGCACAGCCCATGGAGTTAATCTCTCTGTGACTGGCATATTTTTCTAAATTACCGCTTCCCCCCAAATATGGAATATTCCCTTTCTTATGTTTTCTTCTTTGATGTGCCTTTCAAAATTCTCGTCTTTTGCCCTGTTTTCCGTAATTTGTGTCACATGCCGTATCATTCCCTCCTTTTGTCCTTGGTTTTTCTTTAAAAGAGGTGGAGCTTTTATAGCTCTTCTGTTAAATGGCATGATTCACAGGATGGTTTTGATATTGCCTTCTCTATTCGTTTTTTTTGGAAAGGCACTCATGCTCAGAGCTTTCTTCATGCTTCACCTCACACCTCATTTTATCACCCCTATGTCTGTGTCCATAAAGTGAAGAAAATAAAGTGCTCAAGAGAAGGCAAGGGAGACCTTATGGCCTGTGAGCTTTCCACCCACTCTGAGGTTAAGTGCAGCCAAAATTCAACCTCCACCCCATATAGAGGTCTCCCCGTGTCCTGTCCATCCAGGCTGAAGGAAGAGGAGCCCTGGGGATGTTGAGAGCCCCCTACCCCTGCCCTGGGATCCGGTGTTGAGGATGGTGTGTGCTCCAGGCACTGAAGCTTTGCAAAGTGGTTGGTGGTACCACAGCCATGCTGGTCTCCGTGTGACATATGTGACATACAGCATATTCAACAAGCTGAGGAGAGCCACCACTGAGGTTACGTCAGCACAGAAAATCAAGTGGGCCAGGCCCCACTCTAACTTTTTGCTGAAGTGGCCCTGCGCAGCTCATTCATATGCTGCTAAAACCTAAAGCAGGGTGTACCCATCCACAGTGACTGCTGGGGACAGGCCCCAGACCACACTTTCTCCCAGTCTGGGCCAGCCTTGCTGGGACTTAGAGCTGGCCTTACCCAAAACCATGCCAAGGGGTTAGTGACAATGCCGCAGCAATGATGGTCAAGGATTTATGCGTGAGGCCCTGTCCTACATGAGTGTACTAGGCAATACAGAGCCTGAGCAGCTGCTGTGCCCCAATCTTTACCAACCACAGCTGTGGGCAGACCCTGGCCCACCCCCGTCACACTGGACTTGGGGGGATGGAGGGGAGAGGAGAAGGAATTTGGCGCCAGGTTTGCTTTCTGAAGGAGGTACAGCCTTGGTCCTTTGTGTTTGCAACTCTCTGATAATTCCCATCTGGAGTCAATGGTACTGGAATCTCAGGAAGTGACCTGGGAACTACTGGTATGCCTGCCATGCAAATATCCTAGTTCGTAGTCAGCGGCTCCACTAAATAAAATAAATCAAATCTGAGCAAAATCCGGTTTCTGTGGGCAAGTGCTACATAGCTATTACTATTCTCATTTCACAGAGGAATGTGGTACCACGAGATTAAATATTACAGTCCAAGTTCTACGGTGGGACTCCATGTCACATCCACAATAAAATTTGGGCCATTAGGTTGAAGTGTCACTAGCAGGCAGTGTTGCTTCTTCAGAGAAATCCCCATGTCTTCTCTTTTCTTGAAGTTTCTGTGGCAAATACAGCTAGCAGAATGCCTTGCAATTTCCTAGCACAAAGGGAAAAGGGCAGCATTTTCTTCTCTGTTTTCCAGTAAGGCTTGGACCTCAGATGTATTAAAGTAGAATAAGTGAGCACATCTACTGAGGAAGTCGAGTCTTCATTCTTCTCCAGGAGGACAAAGACATATCTACGCACCATTAATTACTAATGCGTTGGCCCAAGCAGGTTTTCATCTGTCATTTTAAATGTCATTATAGAGGATGTGAGTGTTTTCAGAAGATAGCTTTTGGAGTATATATTCCAGGCAGATCCAGGAAGTCATCTGTATGTAATTTGGAAGCAGAAACTCTATTTATTAAGGAACCCCTACTTCCCACATACTGACTGATGTTATGCAAAATTATATGTCACACAGAGCAGACGGAGAGTCATAATAGCTACACTGGATGAACAGAATGAATCTCAAAAGGTAGGAAGCTGGTCTTGTAATGCATTATTCATGGATGGCCAAATTAACCCCAGAAACTGGAAGAATGCACAATTTATAGCTTTTTTCCCTCCCCAAAGACTGACTCCAATGTCGCATTTGCTGCACACATGATCTCCTTGTTTAAGCAACCTGCAGAAAGAGTTTTCGGGCCGATTAGATACTTCTGCATTGCAAGTTTAAAAACTGGCATAGTTACCAATAAACGTATTTTATTTTGCTGTAATAAACAATTGCTTCTGAACAGGAAATAACTGGTATTTTTTCTGATGAGGCTGCCATTTTAATTTATTTGGGTGGCAAGTCATCCTTTGGGAATATGAACCAGCACTTCAGAGAAATGAGGATAATCCCTAAATGCATCAGTAATTTTGTACTTCAGATTACTGCTCCAAGAAGTGCATTCCCTGGATAAGGGGGAGAGAACCCATCCGTAGCCTTTCTAGACATACAAAAAGTATTTTATTATCTCTGAATTAGATTGCATCAAAAATAGGGCATGGCCCTTATTTTTTAAACAACTACATTAATAAGAGAATCTGAATATGCAAAGTGCAAAGGGTGCCTGACTTTCATGTTCACTTTTACAAAGTGAACCACAAGTCTCTTGCTGAGACGTAAAGCAAGCAAAGTTTCTCCATCCTCTGACATGATGGAAAGACTTTAGAAGAGGACTTTTAAACTATGTGTAGTCATTTCTCATGTGTCCTGGGTGGGTTATCAGCTTTGTAAGTTAACCAGGTCATAGAAAAAAAAACCAAAGGCCTAACTTTTTGATGCCTCATTTTCAGTTCTCAAGATGGCATATGTGCGCCTAATTAGTAAATGATTTTTGCTTTAAATATGTTTTTGCTTTACCTAGATTTCCTCAGATACTCAGGAGCTGATCATACTCTGAACTGTCTGAAGCTGACTATGCTTCCATGAAAGATCAGAAAAGTAAAAACACAGGATTTGAAGTACATTTGTTTCACATTCTTCCAGCCTGACTCTGGGTTGGACTGAGATGCCCAAAATAAGTGCTTGATTACTACAAACCTCATACTGGAGCAAGAGAGAGACACAGTTCCTTTCCTCCTGCTCCTTTGATAATGTCAGGTGATTGGACTCCTAAATTTAGATATTTGGTATAGAAAAGCCTAAACTTAAGTGAGATTAATCTATTTCTACTCAAACATGAGCCATCTGAGTTCAACCCATTGGTTTTAACAAATATTTTCCCCAAAGTGACTTTAGCGTAGCTGAGACTTGAGGCATCACCAACTGGCTGTACTGCAGCTACCAACCGCAGGTCTCATTGATTCATCAAAATTCCATTTCTACTACATTGTATAATTTATTATGTAAATGTGATCCAGTCTTTGCTAGTGTATATTATGAACTCCTGACGGAAGTTAAAATCCTAATCTCCTGACATTCTGGATTTTTTTTTACCTTAAGACTTTTAAGTCATGGTAAAATCCAAGTCCGATAAATAGGTGTATATTATACACATCCATGACTGGAATTCCATGTTAGTTATCCAACTGTAAGTAAATAATATTTCCTGTTACTGAAGTGAAAGAGGCAAAGAGATGATACTTCCTGGAGTGGATAACATTGTGTGCTTCCAGATAATGGCAACCTACCAAAACCAGTTAAACATGGGAATACAGCTCCACTGGAGGAGTTATTCATGGGACAGTACCAAGTCAGATTTGGATTCCATGGTGTATTATCAATATTTGCAGTAAAACAGCAAAGTCGACTGTTAAAAGGAGATGCCTTTTTGCAGTGTTTTCTCCTTATGTATTATATATAATTCACAGATTTATCTTAGCACTCTGCAATGATTGATCTCAGTGGGACGTGTGACATTTCATTTCAGCAATATGTACCAATACATGAGATGTGCTTCTCTTTTCTCTCTGCTATATTTTTGAAATAGCACTCGACAGAGTGTGGTGGTATTTCTACCAGTAACCATGAGGTGGCAGAACATGCACAGCAGAACAGCAGTCAAACCTTCCTTTTAATATTCCTTTGTACATCGTATTTCTTGGGAGATTACATTGTAATGGTGAAAGACAGGCTGTAAAACCAGTTGCGCTTTTAGAAATCCTACGCTACTACAAAAGCACTGACAAAGATACATATTTGTGTATGTGTCTGTTGTGGTGCTTTTCATTCTAGCAAATGATCATTTTGAGCATACTACTACATGACGATGCTAAAAATAAAATCACAATTTTTTGCCCTTTTTTTTTTTAAGTTTGCTTTCTACTGTCTAGTTTTGCTTTTAGTGTTCTGCCTTTTGTAAGTCTGATTTATTCCTTTTCCAAAAGTCTCCTTTCCTTCACAGGGCTAGCCTTTCCAGGCTTGATTTTCCTTTCAGGTTATTGTAATATGACATAGATTTGGTGAGTTAAGAATAGCCACAAGTCCAGTGTCTTACTAAGTGGGAAGATTAATAGGAGTGTCTTTTAAATCAGATATATATTACACATCTGTTAACTACATGCCTGAGTTTAATACTTTCCCAAACACACAGCTTAACTTAACGAGGTGCGGAGTCTTAATTTGGATAAGAACATCTTTATCAGTGCATGAATTTAATATTTCATCATCAAAAGTGCATCAGAAACTCATTTCTTGAGCACAGCTTTTTGCATTTTCTTTCTTGAAGAAAAAAGGTTAAAGATTCTGTAATCCTAAATAAAATCCAGCACAAAGACTTCTTGTAGATTTGGAAAACTCCCTGGCAAGCCATAAATCAGCAAATGGACTACATGCCACGAGTCTTGCTTCCCTAGTAAACACAATTTCTATTACAGCTGTATCATTTTGATGACTGGAGCACCTTAGGATAAAGAGACGCAAAAGGGAAGTCAAATGCAAAAGGGAAGACATTTTAAGCTGTTAGTGGAGGATACTTTATACAGGAAAAATCCCTATCCTCCCCTTCCCAGCCCACAGAGAGAGGAACGTAAGGATGGAAGAGATGGGGCCAGGACACAGATGTTGCGTGAGCCTTTGTCAGGGGCTGTGGGAGGGGGATTCTTGGCCAGGGGAGGCAAGCTGGGAGCCGCAGGTGATGGCCAGACTGGTAGGACCCTGCCTGTATGGATGGAGCCCTGTGCCTCATGAGAAGAGTGGCCACCATCCAGACATCACCAGCAAAGGTGGCAGTGACGAGGCAGGTCCGAGGTGGAGCCGAGAAGCGGCGTTGGCAAGTTGGGGTGAGGGAGGTCGCTGGCAAGGCACAGGCATGGCCCCAGCACAGCTCAGGTGAGCACCACAGCCCAAGGCCTGTGTTTGAATGCAGTTTACTGCAGCTCCTGAGCAAAGCAGGGAAAGTCCCCGATGAGGTCTCCCAGGGCTGTTTCCCAGTGGGCTGCTGCAGGTCGCAGAGCCCAGGGTGGCCAGACCCCCTTTCTCCTCTTGGAGCTCTGGGCTCCTCTGGGTTTCCTCCAGAGCTTGCCAGCCAGTGCTGGCACCAGGACGGGTGCTGGGGGTGGTCCCATGGCCAGGCAATGGTCTCCACAGATGTTTCTCTGGTCTCCAAACACTCCAAGGGACTCTCCCTACAGCAGTCTAGATACAGCCTCCCCTAAACTTTAAGGAAAACAGGTTTATTTGAATTATAAGGCCTTTAGAAACCAAAACATGACTGTGAATATGTATGTGTAAGAGTGGCATAGAAGGTTACTGGTTATCACACACCTGAGGATCTGGCGGCAACCTATAAGCCAGGCAGCTTTACTTGCTAAGAAAAACAACACATTGCAGTGTGGATTATTAATATCAGACCAAGGTTGTTTAAACAAGTTGTTGGCTTGCATTTGCCCCAGTGCTTGCGACTCTCTACCTGCTTGCCACTCTGGTTCTGGCTACGCAGATAAAGCAGGATAATGCACCCTAGTGACGTTTTATTGAACACTATGGGCCAACGTGGAGAGCTGACTTGTTTGCTCATGTGTAACGCAGTTCTCATTCCAAATATGTCACATGCTAGGAAATGCTGTAACCCTTCCTTGATTCTCTACTAATTGGGCACGTGTGCGATGTTGTGGAAAAAGAGAAATTAGATTACTCTTGGAATTGCATTCAGCCAACTTACAATTCAGCTTCAGCGCGTCTGCTTGGCACTGACTTACAGGAGTGTTTTGAAAGCATGGTTGCATATGGCTGGTGTGAAATAAGTAGGAAACTGGGACTGAAAGCTTAAAGAAGTTATATTGGGTCCTAGGGGGATAAGCAAAACAAGGAGAATCTTTTTTGCCTTCTCGGTGTTATTTATGCATGGCTGCTGTTTAGTGAGGCTGTCTTCAGAGTGCGTTGCTGGTTTTGAGAGGCAGTAGACCACATAAGGGCAGCTATTCCACAAAGCTGTCACGTCCAGGACTGTGTTGTGTCACTGACCAGCAAGTACGCATGTGGAGGCAGGAATTAAATCCAGGTGTTTAATTTGTTTTAAATCAGAGAGAAACATTCAAACTACAACTTGTGTGAAGGAAATGGGAAGTATGGGAAGGAACCATCATTTATCAGCAGTTGCCTCTCAACACGGGGAAAACAGTGCATCTTATATGTAGTTGGCAAAGAGAAAGCAGGACGGCCTTAGCTGCTAAATAATTATTTAGGGTCCTGAGCAGCCTAGTGCCCCGTTCCAGTGAAGGAGAGTGCTGCTGGTACTCCTGGGTGATCAGGGCTGCTCTGGCATGCTGTGCGCACACCACCAGCAGCTCCAAGGGGCAAACCCTGCAACAGTGATCTTGATATGAAATATCTTCTTTATGTGCCCATTTTCACAGATCTGAATTCCCTGATTGTCCATAACGCATAGTTTACTCATGGACCCTCCACAAATTACTGAATCTTTCAGGCTGATCCCCAGTTGTGGTTGCAGGGATAGTCAGCTCCCTGGGCAGAGAGGAGAGAGACACCACCTCTTTAAGGCTGCCTCCATGACAGCTTCCTCCACTTCATGCAGCCCGAAGCCATCAAACCTCTGACATGACCTCAGGGTCCAACCCAGCCACCCTGCTGTAAAAGTGCTATTCTGGCAGGCAACGACATGACTCCATCACTAGGTCAGGAACTAAAAAAATAGTTTCTATCAAAACACTCAGCATAGTGGGTAAGAACTGAATTAATTTGCAAGAAATATCCTGCTGACATGGGAACTATACATGGAAGGAACGTTTTACCAACTTGAAATGAAACTTCTTCAGTGCACAAAAGAGCTCCCGGGTTGTAATTTGTTATAATTAAAGTAGATGAGGCTGATACTGGAAGGAGGCAAGCTAATTAGTTTGGGATGTCAATTTTTGTTTGCCACTGTCAAAGTCTGTTAAAGGAACTTGATAGATTGCTTGATTGGCTTTTTCGACCAGATAATCCCCACGTGAAAGACAGGCAGCTGGGTGCAGAGAAGAACACTGCAGTTGCCATTGAAAAAAGGCTGCACCAGCCACTGCGGTACTCGGAGGGGACAACGGTGTTGCAACCCCTGAGCTGTGGACAGCTGGATGGAGAGGTGAAACTCAAGATCCAAACATGCAGCAGAGCCCTGCACGGCAGTTTTGTGAACTAAGAAAGCCTGCACTCAAAGTTGTTGGAAAGAGACAAACCACCAGCTGTTTGGGCTAAAATCTGCCATTTTGGGGGCAGGACTACAGGCTTTTGAGTGGTCCAGTTATGCGTTCTCAGGTTTTAGACAAGAAAAGTTAGTCTTGTCACATGTTAACCAGCTGACATAGTTTCAAACTATAGTATTCTTATTAAGATACGGTAAACACCATCTTCTTAATATGCTCTACTACCCTATTGAAAGACAGCAGGTGTTAATTAAAACCAGGCATAATTCCCGTGGTTTTAACTGATATAGCTCTATTAAAAATTATTTATAGAGTTAGTGTCATATCCTAGCACTAAAACAACCCCTTCAGCAAATCCAGGCTATGAACTCTTTCATTTCAGAGAGTTCTTTCAGATCATACTTGAACTTAAAAAAATTCATTTATTTCAGATTTTTGTGTCAAAAATCTCTATGGATAGGAAAGAGATGGGGGCATCAGCCCAACCAATAATGCCTCCAGCAACACCAGAAATTGTAATATATAATCACTCTATGTCACTGTACCAGGCAAAAATCTGTTAATTCCTCAATATAGTTCCTGTTTTCAGGTCCAGAAGGCATCAGCTGCTCTTTCATAAAATGGGTGGTTCCTGGCTCAGTCCTTAGTGAATGTGTAGTGCCATATTTCTGCATCATATTTCTTGTATCTCCAGTTAAAGTACCATTGCAAATCTGATTCTCTGTAAAACTTGAATTAAGCAGCAACTTGGGGAAAAGGAAAAAAGTCTAAAAGTTTGAAGGACAGACCTTCAGCTGTTCTAAGTTGCTACAGCATGACATATTAATGCCACCAGAACTGATAATCTGCTCTGAGGTTTTAGGATTGTCAGCAAATTCCATTTTGCAGTACAAACCTAGTCATTTCCTGAAATTGAATGTTACAGTTAAGAAAACTATCCAAGTATATTTAGAAAGCCAACACTTAATTCCTATGTAGCTGGCTGATCTGGGACTCACCTAACACCTTACTGAAAGTATGTTTTACAAAAATAAAGGAACTATTGCTCAAGGCTTCCTACAAAAATGTTAGCCAATAAGTTCTACTATATTGGAGAACACAGCAATTAACATTCAAATCCATTTATTATTCTCACGGCTTTTTCCCCAACATGTACAGATTGATTGGTACTATTTTTTGTGTCTCAATTTAGAAAAGAACGACAGTTTCCTTCAGCATTGCAGTGTGCATGTTGGCTTGTTCTAATGAAGACAAATTCCTCTCAATCAGGATCGTTCTGTTCATTAAGTGAGACAGATGGCAGGTGCGCTGTATTGGTAACGATTCCGAGATTTTAAGCGTATTTGGAATATACTGGTTTGTGTTCCCCAGCTAAAATGCGATCGATATTTCAGATGGAAGAGAAGTCAGATTCTGCCTTTGCAGAATTTTTGTGGCATGTACACAGTTCTTTATTAGCAAGCTGAAAACCTGAAGGACCCATGGAAAGACAGGGTTTAGATGCATTCAGACAAATTTGTGAAACGTGGTCCAGAAGACGTGTCTGTCTTGGTGGAAAATGAAATAACACGCTTCCAAAGCTGTGCCAGAACAGAATGTGGATCTGTGCAAGTGGCAGGGAGGTAGCACTCCTTCCCTTTCCTCCCGCCTGGTTCTGGGGGTAGCGCTGGGTTCAGTCGGAGGCCTTTAATCTGCCAGCCCGTAACAATTAATGCAGGGAAAATAATGCTGAAATGTAAAGCCCAAATGGGAACCGCATTCGTCATAGGAATCATCATGGTAGATGCCCACATCCTGAACTCTCTCTGTAATTGAGAAAGTTGAGGCAAAGCAGCTTCTGGAAACTGTCAGACACTGAACGGTGCTCAGATATGCCGAGTTCTGGAGCTATCACAAACACAGAAGGCTGCAGGCCTACGTAGACATCGTCACTGTTTAAGGGATCATGTAAAGAAATGAAATGATCTGTCATACTAAGCAGAAGTAAAATATTACAGAAGTAGATAAAAATGTTTTCGCCTCATTAAAATATTACAGCTATAAAGCAATTCACACTGTATCTTCTTCATGATGCCTCAAAAATTATATTATTCATATTAGTTTTGTGACAAACTACCTGTTTTTTACTGCTGAGTTCTTCAAGATAGGACAAACCTGGCACTTTGCAGTATTCTAGAATATAGGGGGAAAGAGTGTATGAGGGAACACACAAATACACAAGGACAGACGGCATTATCTTCATACAAAGCACCCCTCTTTTTGGCACTGTCTGCCTTCACACACAAAGACATACCATTTGAGGTATAACCAGTCCTAGGAATACTATGAAAGGTTTTTTTTTTCAGTTGTTGTTTCTCTTGGCTTTGTCTTAACACTTACTTCACACTCGGTTTCAGGGAAGGTTAACCTGTGTTCAGGTTGTGTTTTCTCCAAAGAAGGCGAGGTCTTTGATTTAACTAGCTGTGAAACAGTTGGATGCACCACAAAAGCCTTGACACCTAAAAACGATAGACTCTATCTCCTTTATATTTATTAGCATCCCCACTGGGTTTATATGGATAAATAACACAACATTTAGTAGGCAAAGAATCAAGACAAGCCTTCTTCTAGCTCTCATCTGCTCAGACTTTAAAATACAAGATTCAAGAGTAGACTGCAAATTTAGGATCTAAATGTTGTTGGACCAGAAATTACCAGCTGAAGACTGTTTAGGATATTTATGAAGGAACTTAGTGGACCTCTTTTCAGTTTCTGGTGGAGAGACAGAGATAAGCGTATCAGAAGTACCATCCTTCCTGACAGTGCCGCCAAAGAAACCACAAAATGAGAAAGCGTAAACCCAGAAACAGACCCAAAACCCTGATGAGTTTTCCACTGAATGCTGAGGCACATAGGCTCTGCGGAGAGACGTAACTCTCTGGGGCATGTAACTGTGCACAGCACTTTATAAAGTAATTAAGAAGAAAGAAACAGTGTTCTGTTAAAAAGACTGCCAGTTCCCCAGAGAAAATAGCTTTGTGTATCACTTTATGCTAGTGGTGACAGAATAGAAAACAAAATGCCACAGAGTTACATCCATGTTCTTTGTCTAGAAGTATTTACAAATAACTTTACAAATTTTTACACGCATTTTCAGGTTTGCTTGTGTACTTTTAAATTAAGAGCAAAATTAGTCCCCAGAGGCTTCTAAGGCTTCAGTTGGTGCCTTGTACTGTACATTCATGCTTGGCTTCTTCCTGGGAGAAGGGAGGAAAAGAGTTTGAAAATGTGCAAATCACAGGCATCTGAAGAGCCCTGGATGTAAGGGTTCCTAGAGACCGACATCCATAGAGCGGTCGTCCTGCTTCCCTTCAAATCAGAAACAGATACTGGTGGTGGGCGAAAGGGATTAGGAAAGGAGAAGAAGCCATATATGAATTGCAATAATCAGATGAGTACATTACTGCTGGAACATCTGGGTAAGAAGAGTCATAGATCAATTCCTACTGCATACGGCAGTTCAAACAATGCAAGGAGCCGACATTGTGAATTCTAAATACAGCATTGAAACGATCTCTTGTACACTGTTAGGGTTTGACTCCTGCTGCGTATTTTGGAGTCAAAATTACTGTTTACTGACACAATCTTGACCAGGCGTAGTATGACTTTATCGGTCAAAAAATACTGACTTTTTTGAGAAAGACGCACCCTTCTCCTAGTTTTCACAGGTTATTTTGTTTTCATGCCTTAACACTAAATGTTGTAAAAATATTGAAATTAAAAAAGAAAAAATTTACAATTTACAAGTGTCCATATAAGTAAATTATTCAAAAATTCAAGATCATCTACAAGGATCTACGAAATAACAACGCTGATAATGACACTGAGCCTGTGGGAAGAGCAATCCACATGCCGTGAGAAACGGATGGTGGGTTTCTTCCACAGCGATGAGTCACAAGGTTGGTCTTTTCTTCTAAAATCTGTTTCTTCAGCTACAGCGGCAGAAGTCTTGAGTCCATGTTCATTACTTACTTCGACCTAAAAAGCAGAATATATGAATTACTTACAAATTTAAACCTATTCTGTTTATCTTCTAATTTGTGAGATGTAAATTCACACCTGCTGCCAGGTTAGTAACTCCTGAACAAATGGATAAAACACCTCTGGTCACTAATTTCCTCAGCTGCAAGACCCACACATAAGGTCAAGTATGAATGGCTGGGTACAAAGGAGTAGCTTTGTATCATGCAACCACAAAGGCAAAAATCATTTGTGGAAAAGCCCTGCAAGTGGAGAAACGTGTCTAAAGCTCACATAATCATAGATTCTTTTTAGCATAATATATTTTAACAGTGTAAGATGTATTTTCACAGGTGACAAAATTCAGACATGGTCTGACTACAACATGTTGCATTTGAGCTGGACTCACACTATTTATAGTCCTCACCACAACCACATGCCTGCTGAATCTATATATATATATAACACGACTCACAGTAAACCGTGTTCACTTGTGTAATCTTGGGAAATCTATGATGGTCTTTCGTAGCAATTTTACAGTGGGTAGAGTCTCAGGAGAAGATACAAACAGGACAGGGTCACACAGACCCGTCACAAAGAGGTGACCTCTCTACTGGCAGTTTCTGAGACGCTGAATCAGTCCCACGCGCAGAAGTTTGCAATGTCCCTAGAAATGCTAGGAACATCCCTAATTGGAATTGGGGACTCAGTGTCTGTCCAGACAGGGTTGCCTGAAGATATATTAGTAGCACTGGATCAGATGTACTCATCCGAACCGGAATAAGACACATGTAAACTTTAACTTCTGCAAACCATTAATAATAATAATAATAATGATAAAAACCCTAATGCAAGCCAAAACACAACTTTTTTTTTTTCTTCTAATCCCCATGCTTTTCTCTTTTCTGTGTAGCAGTTTGTGAAGCAATTCTAATTACTGCCAAGTGACCTGGCTATTGATATTGTGCTTGAAACAGAAGAAAACACAACAGTTTTCTTCATAGTCCATGTGCTCTAGTGCCAATGAGAACTTTTTTTTTTTTTTTTTTTGACCACTCCCTCTGTTGTCTCCTGCCTTACACACATCTTAATTGAAATTGTGTTCAGGGCAAAGATCCTTGTCCGGTAGCCTAATGGAGTTATAGGCAGAATGAAGAGCAAACATACAAGCTATGATCATTCATATTTGCATTAAAAAATGTTCCCTGTGAGAACAAGTTCAAATTTAACCTCTTCTCAGGGGTGAAAAGGAAAACTAATCTTAGACTTGCTAATCATGAATAATTATGGCAGCACTAAGCAGACATTATACTGAATATGAGGACTCAACAAAACTAGACTGTCTTCTACATAGTTTTGATGAGGCCACAGAACCTCGTTTTTTCAATGGGCTCTGTTTAGTTTATTCATGAATGAAATAAGGGGAATAGAAGCGGTGAGAAAAAGGGAATCACCTATAAAAAGCACCACACTTGTAAATTGTAAATTTTTTCTTTTTTAATTTCAATATTTTTTCACATGAGTAAAGTGGTAAGGATGGCAAAAGATCTGTAACCTTTATTAAGGCTTGGAAAGTATTTAACAAGTGTTATTCATGTTCAATTCTAAGAGAACAGAAATGGAGTTTTTCACAGCCTGGGTACCAGAAGTCACATTTCTTAGGAATACTATGGATTCTCAGAATATATATAGCTGATACAGATAGCAATTAACTTATCAAAAGCAGTCAGGAAGGCTGGTGTGCTGCAGAGAGATAATCATCTACAAATATCTTGCACAATCCATTGACCATTCAAATTGTTTCCAGCAATTTGGCTTTTAATCCAGACTTTTGATCAGTGATAGTATTTTTCCTCCCTGCTTAGGTAAAAAACCTCTCTGTATGTTTCAGTGCGTAAAAGCAAAACTTCAATAAAGAAGAAAAACCAGTATAATTTATCTTCCAGTTTTATATTGCTAGCAGGAATAGAGAGGCCAGAGAGGGTTCTCCCAGCTATACAAAAGTACCCGTACATGGGAAATGGGAAGATGCCATTTATTTTCCAGTATTGCAAGCTCACCAGCAATGCCAAAATCCTTTGAGCTACTTGACCCAACATCTGCCACCGAAGTACAAATTCTCAGTTTCAGTGCCTTTTCTACCAAAAACAAATGAACAGATTTTGCAGGAACGTATATGTAAGGTTTTTGTGAAAACGCCTTTTTTTTCCTCTCCTTTAGCTATAGTAATTTTGCTAAGAAAGTAGTAAACATTTATTCACCTAATACTTTAAAATTAACCCCAATGTGGGTTTAGAGATTAAAATCTTTTATGGAGAGGTGTAAATGTTGTAGTTGTGGCTTGCTTTCTCCTGGATACCAATTTCACTTTTTCAGTCTCTAACATCTTATTCAGAATGGTCAACCCCCCATTTTGCTGTCATCCTTCCCACAGAAAATGCATCAAAATTAGCATTTAATGAAATATTATTGAAAACGCAGATTCCAGTGTAGAGGGTGTACTTAATGTCATGTCAAACTGTTCATTGTTTCATTTTGTTGTCTTAACACGATATTTCTTCCTGTTCTAACATACACCATCATACTGAGGGGGCTTTTCTCCTTTTTAGGCCTTCATAATCCTACAATATTCACTCACTAAAATTGACTGAAATTTTGCCCATGTTTATTTCTACAAACCAAAAGCTGAAGCATTAATAAAATATATTTAAAAACATGCAAAAATTAATAAAGTCACAAGCAAAGTTCAGGTGTGAAGTGCCCCCGCAAAACATTTGGTTAGCAAGTGTCCACTTTAAATTAAAACTCCCAGCACATGCACACATGTGTACACCAGGAAAAACATTCAAACCCATTTTAATTCTGTTAACTGGTAAGTAAAATACAGCAAGTCATTAAATCAGTTTCAGTCAATTAGCTGCACATGGATTTCATGTTACGTTTGAGACGCATGAAAGGCCCGAATCTAAATTTAAAGACAGAATGCATCAGGGCAACAACTTTCAAGCATCTAAGAAGAATTTCCAAATGAGTATCTTCTGGTTTACCACTAATATTTTGAAATATCATCTATTTAAAGTTATCTGAGCTTCTGCCAAAATATATGTACTAGTAATGTCTCCTCGCATCTTAATTTATTCCAAATAAAATGAATAGATATGCATCCAAAATTATTCATTAGTTAACAGAGTAGGAAGAGTCTATGAAAACATGTGATTTTCATGGTGGGAGCAAATAAGTGATGACAGAGGGATAATGAACTTCCAGTGAAACTCTGCAGATAGATAGATTTTAAGCTGACTAGCAGTTTTTCAGCAAACATTTTTCTTTCAGTAGCTAGACAAATGTAAAAGCTTCCGCTTTTCCATAAATGGGTTAATCTCATTACGGTTTATGCAGCAGCAGCAGCCATAAACCACCTCTTTTCTTGCTAAAAAGTCAGCAGGGAAGCAATTCCATCCTTCACTGAGAGGCTCTCCTTGCGTTAAGCCGAGGCACGACATGGCAGACATGGTGATCTCTACTAATCCTTGCTCTAGCGGATACGTCATCAATGACAAAGTGTCCTTACTTGCATGTTTTATGGGGATTAATTTTTAATTAAGTTCTAATTAAAATATAATTAAATTATTAGTAACCTGATGCCAAAATTATTTCAGGAGAAGGTTAGCTTTCAGTCCCGTTAGAAGGATTAATGTGGTCCACAGGACCAGAACCTTACCTACAGGCTTTACAGGCTTTAACTCAACATGTTCCTGGGGGGGCTGTCGGTAGGAGTATGTGTCAAGTCCACCTATGAAATCAACTGAAAATACAACAGTTCCAGAAATGAACAAATGGAAATGAAAATATGTCAACTGAAAAAGAAATATGGACAAATTATGTTTAAAAAAAAAAATGAATAGTAAGCGCGTGCACAGATTCGCGTGCTAGAAATAAACAAGTAGGTAAAAATGCTGTGGAAGCTGCTTACGGAAGGCTCTGTCTTCCCTGGGGTCCATTTACAGAATCACAGGAATCACACAGAATCACTGAATGGTTCGGGTTGGAAGGGACCTTAAAGATCACCTAGTTCCAACCCCGCCGCCCTGGGCAGGGACACCTCCCACTAGACCAGGCTGCTCAAAGCCTCATCCGGCCTGGCCTTGAACACCTCCAGGGATGGGACATCCACAACTTCCCTGGGCAACCTGTTCCAGTGTCTCACCACCCTCACAATAAAGAATTTCTTCCTGATATCCAATCTAAATCTACCCTCTTTCAGTTTGAGGCCGTTACCCCGTGTCCCATCATTACACTCCCTGATCCAGAGTCCCTCCCCATCCTTCCTGTAGGCCCTCTTTAGGTACTGGAAGGCCGCTATAAGGTCTCCTTGGAACCTTCTCTTCTCCAGGTTGAACAGCCCCAACTCTCTCAGCCTGTCCTCACAGCAGAGGTGCTCCAGCCCTCTGATCATCTTTGTGGCCCCCCTCTGGACCCGTTCCAACAGGTCCATGTCCTTCATGTGCTGAGGGCTCCAGAGCTGGACACAATACTCCAGGTAGGGTCTCACCATAGGGGAGTAGAGGGGCAGAATCACCTCCCTCGACATGCTGTCCACGCTGCTTTTGATGCAGCCCAGGATGCGGTTGGCTTTCTGGGCTGCAAGTGCACATTGCTGGCTCATGTTGAGCTTCTCATCTACCAGCACCCCCAAGTCCTTCTCCTCAGGGCTGCTATCAAGCCATTTTCTGCCCAAACTGGAGCCCTCTGCCTGGCAAGACAGGCTATCCGTTGGCTGAGCAGACATGCACACTCCTGCCAGTGCGCGTGCAAAAGGAGCATTCACAGAGCAGCAGAGTACGGAAACAGAAGCCACTGTGGGGTGATGTAGGTGCTTTTCTTTAGGGCTATCTCAGCATATATTTCATAATTCACTTTCAACTCCTTTTTTTTAGAAAAGTAGGCAGCGGAAACAGTTTTGCTTGTGAACCTAATTTCACCTAAACTTTTACAAATCAATGGACTGGCAGGAATGAAACACAACAAGGAAAACCAAAGGTGTGTCAGCTGAATTGAGAATCAACAGGTGAGAACTTAATTTTAAAAAAGAGCAGGTTCTTCTCTGGATGAACTTGTGGGGACAGGAAGCTTTTTCAGAGCCCTTCCACTTTCTCTCAAGATTTCTATGTCAGAAATACTGTGGGGATATCTGCCCTTGAGAAGTTTTTAGTTCTTTCTATGATCATAATGATTTTAAACTCAGATATTTTAGTCTGAGTCCTGTATCTTCTTATTTTTGGTAAGATTTTAAGCAGCCTCAAGAAACCACATGTCCAAGCTACCCTAGAAATCTAAAAGCAGATTGATGGAGAAGGTTATATCTCTGTTGATTCAGACAGGCTTTTTGCAGGCTTGTGCAGAGAGGACAAATTCTGAGCACATTAGTATTCTTTGCTCACATGGAAAGCAACTGCCTTTATTTGTTTATATATATATGCATATATCAAAAGCCCTAAGCAGAATTTAGATCCTCACTGTGTTAATCACTGTATGAGCGTGTAATAAGAAACAGCCCCCTCCTAAGCAATGGATGCCCTAGGTGAACAAAGAAAGAAAGAGTGCGTATCCAGGACGAGGGGATGGGGAAATGGGGCTGAGAGACTGAAGGACTGATGAAATACCCTCTGAAATCTGTGGAAATGCTCCTGTTGATTCTAGTTGCCTCTCCTCTTGAGTCCAGGAAAGGGGTAGCTTAGCTGAAATCTGAGCGTGATGTACTTCAATCACACAGCATCGCCTTAGCCGCAAGACATTTTCCTTAAAATTGTCTGAGCAGGACATAATGCTGAAGAGCTAGCCCAGCCCAAGCGCCAGCCCTAGCCTATCTGCACCTCCTCTTTACTGTATTTCTTTCGTGTTGCAGCTCTCCTTCAGAATGCTGTCACTAAATAAAATAGCTTACATCAAAACTGACGTAAGCAGTAACGGGACCGAACCCTTACAAAGAGACATATTTGCAGATATATTTTTGTAAAAACTGTTTTTTTCAAATATCTAATATAAGACATAGTTACTGATTCTTTTTGGTTTTTTGGAAAAAATTGTGTCCATAGTGATATAATTTGGTTTTGTGGTTATATATTTTAGTTTTCCCTTCTCTCTGAAGGGGTTTGTTCTTTTTTACTGTGAACGTGTGACAGAAAGAGTTAGAAAGTATGTTTTTGAGACAATGCAACACTTCAGAACCACGCGTCATTCCTCTTAGCAACAAAAAGCATCATCTGCAACTTTAAGCAGTGAGAGAATTTAAAGTAACTAGATCTTCTACCAACAAATCTTTTGGAGGAAGAAATGAAGTCAATATGTATTAATGATTGACAACATAGACATGTCTTTGTCTGACAAAGAAAATATTTTTAATAGCACCATTCAACAAGTTTTGAGATGAGCTGTTTAGCTGAGGCTTTCTCTTTTGCAATCCAAGACATGTTATACAGTATTAAAGTTGAAGTTTGACTTAAAACTCACGCGAAGCTAATTCTCAAGGCAAGAAGCTGCTCTATCACACACAATGGAATGTGCCATTTTTCATTATGCGCTCTATTTTATGGCTGATAGCTCTTTAATATGAAGATTCATCATCAGCTATTTGAATTATAAGTTACTTTTCTAATTTTAAAAATTCAGCCTGATTTTACCTGATATTTTCACCAGTTATGTCTAGTACACTCCCAGGACTAAGACCACAAATGACCATTAAATATAGACAATTGAATTTTTATTTTCATTCTGTACAAAGATACTATTATGTATATTTCACTTGAAACAGACATCTTAGACGTCCAATTTTGATAAAATACTTTAAAACTTTACGTTAACTAAACTTTTAGGATGCGTACATCCGTCTTGGCCAAAAGTAAACAGCAGAAACATCTGTATAGGTTTCCCAAGGGGAAAAGAGTTTAAGGATGATATCAAATAATTGATTTTGTTTATTTCTGGCCTGATTCATGGATTATGGATAATTTCTACCATAGATTCATAGGACTACAGTAATTAACTTCAGAAAGTTGCATATGCCTGGAACAACAACAAAAAAATATTTCTATACAGTTCTATAATTCTATGGATTAAATTAAAAAACAAAACAAAACAAAACAACAAAACCCACACAAAACCCCACAAAACACAACTTGTTAGCAGTAGGGATATTCAGTCACTAAACAAGGAGCACCCCACAGAGTCCAGTCATTAACTACAGTCATGCAGAGAGAAACTTAAAATCCTAGGGAGAGGATTTTTTAGCACCCCACAGATAATAGCGGGCTACAGCAAAAGCCGGTTATTTTATCTGCAGCTGGCTGCAAATCATGATCCATATTCCCAGGGAATTGCTCTCTCCTTGTGTCACCTCAGTTTTGTGGTCATGCTGGATGCTTAATGGCCAGTGTGAAATGTTCCTTCAGAGTTCACTACCTGCTGGGCTTGGAAGTGCAAATCTGTGCTGGCCGTCCACCGCGGGCAGTCCATTAAAACGATGCTCATTCACTCCCGGGCCATATCAGAGGAACAGTTGTCATAATCTGCCTGAGTGAGAAAAGTGCAACACACTGCTGGCTGAAGAAAGTGTATCCACTGTCATCAGTAATTTTGAGGGTTATTCTTTTCTAGGCAGATGACGTTTAGGTTTGCCTTACTACTATTAATCCAGCGCATTCGCCCATATGTCAGTTAAAATTTCCTTTCCTTTGAAGTTAGGGCAGAAGAATCAGGGCTCTGAAAAAATTCTTTCTCCTTTCTCACCCTCTCATCTGGAATTCAGCTTCTCTGGCAACATCCCACTGACCTGCTGGCAGGCCCTGTGCAAACCTCTGCCAGAGCTTGTCAGACCATTGGTATATTACTAATTTCTCCTTTCAAAGTTGGCAAATTGTAAGCACGTCTGGAGGTGCAGGGTATGAAGAGAGCAGTGATATGCAGATAGTATGATTCTTAGTAAATCCTGCAGCCTCTTGGCCTGGAATACCTTAGATCTTATTGATGCTTGACTCCCCTTTTTATAGATGAGAGGAAGCCCCAAAACTGATGGCTGGAATGGCTGGCACCTCCAGCTGTCCCCTTTCCAAGAGAGGGGCAGGCTAGCAGCTGCTCAAACATGTGTTTTTATGTACAGAAGATTTTATTAACCTATGGGCTTCCAAACACTATTTTGCATTGAATTATTTTCCTTGTGCTTAGATTGTTTTGAATGGCAATATATTAATGCAATTACATTCATTAAGAAAAGGTATGTAACCGGGGAGGGTGTAACCAGGTCATGTAAGTGACAAGTAGTAAGAAAAGGAGACAAAGTCAACAAGAAAGAGGGAGCAAAACTGGGGATTGACGATAAATCAGTGCTAGATGCATAAAGTCCAAACTTTGGACTTTCCAATGTTTGCACTTGTAGCTTATATAAAATTTCTAGATAAGCATGTTTGGGTTTTTTTTGTAGTCTCTCTGCTTTTCCAGTTGCCTTCCATTCTCAAGAGACACACTGTTCTTACACCCTTCACTGAACCAGCCAGGCTGACCCACCTCTCTGTCTGGAGCCAATACTACCCATTTTTCCCTCTTCATACTAAGTCTGAGCACCTAAGCCTCAAGTCACGTAGCAGAAGAATCACACGTTCCTTTTCAGGATCCCAGGAATAGATTCTCATTTTTGTACGGGACTGAAGGAGGGAAAAATGTGTGCAAGATAATTAAGAAAGGGAGAAGAAGAGACGCCAGTAATCATATGTGGCACTGTGATTGCTGCTCTGTCTCTATAAAGTACTAGCAGACGGTAATCATGTTAAAACAGGATAAAGTGGTAGAAAATTACTAAGCGACGACCTTTTATTACTCCAAGATAGAAGAGGAATATTTCAGGGTTCCACAGTAGTTATTAAGATTTTGCACCAGACTTTCTTCTTAGTCTTCACCTAGCGAGATAAATTGTCATTTTAAAAACTCCCCTACATCGTAACATGTAAGTACCAGACCTCTGCAGGACTGCACTGAAAGAAGCATTCTCTCACAAGTTGCCTTAGAAAGGGCACTGGTATGGAAATTGTAACTATGATCTTTTTTACTGAACTCACTCCTCATTTTATTAGTGTTGTGACATGCAAGATATCAATATAGGATATTCAGAGATTTTGTTTTTATTCTCCAAGGATATGACTTCCCAGTAAAATGAACGAAGTATGAGGAAGAGAGAAGATATCAGGAAGTGAAGATGGCTCAAACCTTCTTAACCCAGACCCCTCCAGTCATTCCAAATCTGAAAGTACCTCTCCAAAATGTTCTGTGTGACAAGGCTTCGAAAGCTATTTACAGCCATCCCATCCCATTACTGAAGTTAAATGACAGGCTGCCTGATTATGTTCTTTTTTTCCCCTTACAGTAAGCTTTTCCCAATCACTTTCAAGTCATTAAGGACTCCTGGCCACTACATGGTAAAAGTCCCTAGAAGAGTACGGTCATTACACATAAGGTCTATAGGAAAAATAGCTGTAACAAGTTTATTATCACTAATTTTGTACCAGAAAAGAATACACTTTAAGCTAAAATATATAGGAATTCTTTCCTTTAGGCTTCAACAAACATCCATTTTTCATGGTATTGTGCTATCTGCAAACTCCTATGCAAAGTATAAGTTGATGAGCAATAGTTTTCCATTTTGGTTTAAAATGTTATGTTGTACTCTCTCTAAATACTTGTCAGAGCCTTATCTTTTTGACAAAGCAAATCATGATGGGCTTCAACTATCCCACACATCTCAGTGTAGCTGGCAATGATTTACGTTATTCATCAGCCATGCTGTCTGAACAAAATACTTCTGATGATACGTTTTCTTCCTATATGGGTCAATATTTTTCTGTTCCTCATTTTAATGAAAATGATAACATTTTAATCATAATACTAACACTTTTTTCTTAATATTTTTATTGATGGCTAAAATGCTTGCGTAATGACTAAAAACTAAATGACTAATTATTTATTTATGGAAAGAAGCATATGGAAGTTGTATTTAAAAACCCTTCAAAAAAAGAAAGCATTTTTCTGAGGCTTGTGTTTAAAGGTGCTATTGCTAGTTCTAGAATAAGATTTCAAACATAGTGCAGGGTAGCCTTCTTCCTGCCTATGACCAACGTAAATTGCAAACAATTCCAATTACAGTTTCCTACATAATTTTTACACAGTAAGAAAATTAGAAATGTCAAAAATCTTAGCTCACTTGTTTTCACTAATTACTGTTTTTCCCCTCTCTGGCACCCTTTCTGATCTAATCTGTTTTGGTGCAGGATGCTCTGGGATTCCCTCTTTTTCTTACCATTAAAGGTACTATACTGTCTGTGTACAAATTAAGCTAGCAAAGGAAAAAAGTCCATGCATAAAAGATACTAAGCACCCAGAAATGACGTCTATCAATTACATTCACAGAATACCAAGAGAGAAGCAATGCCATTGAGCTGTCACAACACATACTCAGTCAATCCACTAAAATGGCAGCTCAAGTAGTAGTCAAGAGTCCAGACTGTTGTACAGAAGGCTGTCACAGCTTCAGTCACACCTCCAAACACATGGTCTTCAAGATAAATGTGTCCAAGTTGGCTTCAGAAGAGACAGAACTCTGAATCTGCTTTTTGAAGTTATGCTTTGATCTTTTTCGGCATTCTGATTCAGGGATGTATGTTATGTATTAGCGTGCCTTTATATTACTGCAGAGTTTGATGCCATAAACTTTTAAAAATGTTCAGTGCAAATGCTAGGATTGACTGGAATTGATCTATGCCTCTTACAGTTCCTTGCTAAGTCACATGTTAGTGTTTTTATTCCTTCAAGTTGTTTGGTTTTTTTCCCCTATCAGTTGAGTCCCACAGAACGCTGCTTCTGGCCTGTTGTTGTTCCTATCCATACCATTTTATTTTTGCTTCAGTTGTTTGCCAGCATAGAATCATAGAATCATAGAATCATAGAATTGTTGAGGTTGGAAGCATGATCCATTTATTTATTTTTGAGACAATGTTTAAGTATCTATTTCTGCCTGGTTATTACCTATCCAAGAATATCACAACTGCTGTTTCTAAGCTTAACTACAAGTCACAGGTGCTGTAGTATGTGAAATAAATGTCCCCTTACATAATGCAGACCCTGTTCAAGTCTGTTGAATAATTAAAGATAAACTTCCTAGAGCAAAGTATTTACAAGATCAAATACATGACATAAAGCCATGCCTTTCAGAACACTTGTGGCATTTGGAGGAAAGGATTTCTATGCATACAACAAAGTTCACTTCCTCTATTCAAACCAGAAGAATATTAACGTTATTTTTAAAAGTAAGTTATAGGACTGGAGGGACCCTTTTTACCATTGAATGATTCTGGATTTTTGTTCACACCTTCCTAGGGACGGAAGGCTGTTACTAAACTTTGATGCTATCAACCTCTCTCACATTGGATTTGCTTCATGTGTTTGTATCTTTACTTGTCTTAGGAAGAGTGAACAGGAGTGAGCCAAGGATGTTGAGGAAAGCGTGTCTGTGTGCATGGCACAGCCCAGGACACGAGCCAGAGAGGCAAGGAGATGCCAACCTGGTCCTCAAGCTGAGGCCGTGGACTGGAACAGCAAATTGGGCAGGTCTTAGAGAGGATGGAGAGAAGGCACCGCTAAGAACCAGAGAGGCCAAGCAGAGTCTGCTGCAATTCAAGAAACCAGAGACTTGGCTGAGACTCAAATGGGAAGCATGGTTCTCCAACCACATGGACACACACATCAAGAGAGGAAATTTTATAAGCCTCTCATTTCCGTTCTGTATGACCTAGTAACTTTGAGTTTTCCATTTAAGAAGTGTGCTAGTTTAAAACCCAATTAATCCTGCGTTTTTTGAGTTTTGTGTTGTGGTTTTCTTTGGGAGTGTGAGCATCTACTTCAAAGTTCCAGCTGATTGAAGCTCTCTCACACTCAGCCCGTGTTGCAATTTTTCTTGTCCTTTCTTTATACCCCTATTTTCAAATCTTTGCTTTAACATCTCTGCCCGTTAACACCTTTTGCTGTCAGTCAGGAGAGTCTCCTTCTTCCCTGACCCTTCCTTCCTTTATTAGTAGCTGACTTTGCTGTGATCCAGGTACAGAACTACCATCTTTACCTTGACAGACTTGACATCTTGCACTTGATACACACATCAAAATGTAGACACACACATCAAATGTACATTCCAGTAGCCTGAGAGGTCAAGTATCAGTTTTTCCAGAAAAACGCTGATCTGGTGATATTTTCTACTTTATGATATCAAGCACATCACGTTTTGTAATGTTGTTTTCCACTTCAGATGAGTCAATTTCCATTTCCTCATCCTCCTTCCTCCCTGCCTTTGCCCCCATGACCATCAGTGACATCCTATGTAGAAATCCTGCTATACCGCATCTCATTTGCTCCTTAGTGTGGGGCGTTGTATGCGTTCCCTCCCCTACAACTCCTGCTCACAGCCATACAGTGTTTAGCGGTGATGTGCTTCAATCCCCAAGGCTTTCTACCTTGGGCTTTCTACCCCACACTTTCCAGGGTTTCAGCCTCTTTAAACTGCAAACTACCTTTTTTCTTCTGCTAAGCAGGCAATGCTGCCTCCAGCGCTGCTGGGGCCTTCCTCTCCTCATCCCAGTAGAAAAGCTCACATTTGCCCTCTTTGTCTAATCAGCAGGTAAGCTTGTGGTCCTACTGTGCCTTCTCTGAATTCAAGTCTACAGATCAGAAACAGAAGTGGATAAACTCCTTCTGTGATCTCCAGATTCTCAGTCTTCTCCTTTCAATCTTTTTTCTCTTTGGATGAGCACAAACTGCCAAGCTCTTATGTTCTGTGTTCTTGCCTTTAGTTTTTCAAGAAGGAGGAGCCAGCAAAATAACCCTTATGTTGGTCAGTGTCATGCCTGCCTTCTTTAGCCCAAGTAAATGCACTATCAAGTCCTTCTATGGTGCCCTCAGTCTTACCCAGAATATCTGGTCATCCGCTATTTCGGTGCTATTGTGGATGTATCTGGTAAGCCTGCTACTTAATCACATCCAAGTGTAGCACTCATTTGTCTCCGAGTGCTTTTCTGCAAATGAGGAAACTTACTGCACCTCATATTGTCATTGCTTTTGTCCTGCTCTATCTTCACCTTCAAGTTGTCTTATTGATCTCTTAATATTTCTTTTTGGCATTACGATCTCTGTCACCAACTCAAATTAGCACCTCAGAACGCCAAAATATAATATGACTACATTCTCAGATTTGAAAATAGAGCTAAGAATGTAGAGCATTACAAAACTGGAGATTACAATGTCCAGTGGTTTTCTCATATATGATGGAGCGAAAAAAGAAGTATCACGCGTGTCAGCAAACATGATGGCTAGGAAAATGGTTTTCTCATTCTTAGAAAGTTGGTATCATTTTGTATTAGGAGAAAGATGAATGTTCAAAAGGGGAATAGAATCTGTAACAGGATTAATACTCATTTTGAAGCCACCAGTGAATCAATCTGCTAATGATAAAGAAAGATAATGCAATACTGACCTCATCAATAAAATATCCTCTCCCTGAAGAAAGATGAAGTAAAAAATCCACTTTTATGAAAACCTTGTAACTCTCAAATTTCAGTCCTCCAAAATAACACGTTGTCATGATTAAGGAGGAAAAGAAAATGAGTAGAAATCAATGCCAGGGAATAAGAGTCATCATACAAATGGTGAGAGTCACATGGCATTACTTCGTTTTGTTGCACCTACCCTGTAATATTGAGAAAAACACAGATGTACTGAGATTAAATTTCTGCCAACAAAACCAACTGTATATTTACTGATTCAAGGTAAAAGATGTCAAATGAAGTTTAAAGTGAGTCCAGCTATGACCCAGATCACAGAGCACTGGTAAGAGAAAGACCTGTTATGATATATATATATATATATAAAATAAAGCACATCATCAACACAGACTAAATACAATAAATATAATGTAGACTTTTCAAAAAATAGGTTTTTTAAGAAGTGGTAATATATTTTATTTGACCAGCTGGCCCAGCTGGAAAACCATATCAGCTATATCACCAGATTTAGTAAGATAACAGCTCTTGCTATAAATCTTGATTCTTTTATATCCTGAAATCATTAGAACTATTGAAATAGAATCATAGAATTGCCTAGGTTGGAAGGCACCTTTCACATCATCTAGTCCAAACATCAACCTAACTCTGACAAAAAACATCACTAAACCATATCTCCCTAAGCACCAGGTCTACTCGTCTTTTAAATACCTTCAGTGATGGTGACTCAACCACTTCTCTGAGCAGCCTGTTCCAATGTTTGATAACCCTTTCAGTGTAAAAATTTTTCCTAATATCCAGTCTAAACCACCCCTGGCACAACTTGAGGCTGCTTCCTCTTGTTCTACCGCCTGTTACTTGGGAGAAGAGACTGACCCCCACCTCGCTACAACCTCCTTTCAGGTAGTTGCAGAGAGTGATAAGGTCTCCCCCCAGCCTCCTTTTCTCCAGGCTAAAAAACCCCAGTTCCCTCAGCTGCTCCTCATAAGACTTATTCTCCAGACCCCTCACCAGCTTTGTTGCCCTTTTCTGGAATTGCTCCAGCATCTCAATGTCTTTTTTGTAGTGAGGAGCCCAAAACTGGACACAGTACTCGAGGTGAGGCCTCACCAGTGCTGAGCACAGGAGGACAATCACTTCCCTAGTCCTACTCACCACACTGTTCCTGATACAGGCCAGGATGCTGTTGGCCTTCTTGGCCACCTGGGCACGCTGCTGGCTCAGATTCAGCAGGCTGCCCACCAACACCCCCAGGTCCTTTTCTGCCAGGCACTCAGTTCTGCCAGTTTCTCTCCAGCCACTCCTCCCCAAGCTTGTAATGCTGCATGGGGTTGTTGTGACCCAAGTGCAGGACCCAGCATTTCTCCTTGTTAAACCTCATACCATTGTCCTCAATCCACCGATCCAGCCTGTCCAGATCCCTCTGCAACACCTTTCTACCCTCAAGCAGGTTGACACTCCCACCCAACTTGGTGTTGCCTGCAAACTTACTGAGGGTGCACTCAATCCCCTTGTCCAGATCGTTGATAAAGATATCAAAGAGAACCGACCCAAATACTGAGCCCTGGGAAACACCACTCGTGACCAGCCACCAACTGGACTTAACTCCATTCACCACCACTCTCTGGGTCCGGTCATCCAGCCAGTTTTTAACCCAGCAAAGAGTACTCCTGTCCAAGCCATGGGCAGCCAGTTTCTCCAGGAGGATGCCGTGGGAAACTGTATCAAAGGCCTTACTAAAGTCCAGGTAAACAACATCCACAGCCTTTCCCTCATCCACCAGGTGGGTCACTTTGTCACAGAAGGAAATCAGGTTTGTCAAGCAGGACCTGCCTTTCATGAACCCAAGCTGACTGGGACTGATCACCTGGTTGTCCTTCATGTGCCACATAATGGCACTCAGGATAATCTGTTCCATGACCTTCCCAGGCACCAAGGTCAGGCTGACAGGCCTGTAGTTGCCCGGATCATCCTTCTGGCCCTTCTTGTGGATGGGCATCACATTTGCTAGATGCTAGTCAACTGGGACCTCCCCAGTTTGCCAGGACTACTGGTAAATAATGGAAAATGGCTTGGTGAGCACTTCCGCCAGCTCCCACAGTACCCTTGGCTGGATCCCATCCAGCCCCATGCACTTGTGTACGTCCAGGTGTTGGAGCAGGTCCCTCACCATCTCCCTTTGGATTACAGGGGCTTCATTCTGCTCCCTGCCCCCAACCTACTAGCTCAGGGGTCTGGGTACTCAGGGAACAACTGACTCTACTACTAAACACTGAGGCAAAGAAAGCATTAAATACCTCAGCCTTCTCCTCATCCTTTGTCACTATGTTACCACCATACAACTAGAAAATAGTACAACTAGAAAATACGAAACATACAACATATAGACAAGTCCAGGTTTACAAAAAAATGGAATTAAAAAGGTTATTTTATGAAGGACCGAAGGTGTGATGACATCAGAGATACAGTAAAGAGAACTAAAGAACAGGTTACAGTAAAAATTCAACAGGATGAAGAAAAGAGCTTAGAAAAACTCCCTTACATTATTTTTGGTATTTGAATATCTTCTCCTTTCTCTTGTTCTTTGACTGTGGTTATCCTAAGAAATCTTTGTGATTCTCTGCTGGCACTGGTATTTCTCTTGCTTGGATTTTATCAGTATTCAATCCTTTTTTTTCCAAACAAAACTGACAACTTTTCTTGGTGGAACACACTGGTTACCTTTAGATTTATGAGATTTAGAACTGAGATTTTCAAAGACGGGAAATGAATAGTCAATTCTTATTTGAGTTGTTTGATTTTGCCACATTATGAGAAAGTATGTATTACCAAATAAAATGATTTTCCAAAATTGCCAGACTGTGACCTGAAATTTATGGCTTCGTTCAATGTACTTCACTAACTTGTGCTGGTTAGACATCTCTTTTTAAATTTATACAGTAGCTGCTTTGCAAAGTAGTTGTTTGAGTAGTCTCTAAGCTGCAGTGTATGATTACATACAGTGGGGTACATTACATAGAATGGCACCCATATTGTATGATTTTTATCATGGATACTCTCTAAAAACAAACAAAAAAAAGACAGCTTTGGCTTTTTTAGTGCTGTATTTCAAAGCTTAGTATTGTTAGAAAGGAATTGTGAATAAACCTCAGCTTCAGGAAAATTCAGTGGCAGCCTCTCAGCTCAGCTGGTCTGCATGGATCTTTTTTCATACTGTCTGCAAGGAAAAAGGGAGGACATTTCTTTCTTCTAAAATGCCCCCCCCCCCCCCTCCCCCGTCAGTATCTCAGACCAGACACAGGCATAAAAGAAAAGGCATCGAGAACTCTGGCCACCTAATTCATCCACAAGTCTGTTGAGTGTGTCAAACATGTTGAGATACATATAACGGGAAGCCGTGGGAATATTTATCTCAATTGTAACTGTCCAGCTCACCAAATCACCAGATTCCTTATCAGCATATAACCAAGATAATTTATGACCTGGTGCAGAGCCTGATTAATTGTGTACTCTCCTTGGCTCAGTACACCGCCTCATCACATGGGTGCACCTCTTGCTCCAGGCTTATGCGTCCCACACCGAAGGCAGCAGTTATGACAAGACAGAGTTCTTAGGTGTGATGTGCTAATTGGGAAATTATCACTCAAGCAACAATAACAATGAAACGATACTACTTAAGCTAAGGCCCAGAAATTAGGATAACCCATCTGCATGAATGTTAAGATTTGGGGGAGATGGCATTTGCACAGAAAAGCGGGAGTCTGAAAAGTTTCCTTTCAAGCTCCACAAATTAAAACAGACACAAAGCTGTTGCCTTTTAGAAATGAAGAAGTAAGAAGATTGGTAGCGGAAGTGGAAAATGGATTTGCACAGAGGTTTCATTTTAATAGAGAAGCTGGGTGAAAGGTAGGGACAGGAACGGGCACCACTTAGGCCTGTATGTGATGTCAAGTGGAAGGCTCGGGAGAGGGATGCTGGATGCTGGAGTAAGATTGATTTAACAATAGATGCAATTTAAGTGAAAAGGCTAAGGTGCTGGCAACTGGGGGCTGGGATAGCATCCGTTTAAAAGCAGATTTAATTTAAACAGAAAGGCCAAGGAGGTGGAAGGTGGAGACTAAACAAAAATCAATATTAAATTAGCTAAGTAGAAGCTTGAATCAAATCAGCTAGTTTAAAAAAGGGCATACTGAGTATTTGGGAGCAGAGAAGCAATGCATGGACCTAAGAAATGTCAAGGAACTCTCAATAAACTATATATCCCCTCTAATCAGAATAACATTTCCACTGAAATAAGAATATTATTTATTGCAGTAGTAAACCAAAAAATCTTAAACAAAGGTATGATCCCCAGTTTAAGGAAACTTATACGATTATAATGATATTCCTATTTAAAGTTAATTGTCTTTTATGTATATACATATATATGAGATATGGCATATAATATTCAGAACCAACGGCAGAAATGCTTAACATGAATTACATTTGCAAAAAGGAAATTTAAGAGGTAGTAGTGAACTAACCTTTAAAACTCTCCTTTCTAGTTATCAGTCTGGAAATCAATTCAAAGCTAAGGGAGTCTGTATATACCTACACTTGAAACAAAATATGTACATATTCAAATGCATATTCATCCATATGCATGTACATATCCATCTACACACATATATACATACATATGTATGATTTTAACCAAGTAGGTAAAAATTGGCCAATATATGACACAACACAAATGTGTTCTGACGCTTTTCTCCGTTTAGAGAAATGTGTTAGTAATTTCTGCAAATAATACATAAAATATATTTTGCTTTCCGTACAGATATTTCTAAATGCTTCACCTGTACTCCTGAAATCCCATTTAAACCATTATATATATGTGTGTATTTCTACAGTCAGAATCCAAAATCGTGTATGGAAGCTAGTGACTGAAGCTCTGTACCTTTTGGCATCTGAAAGGTCACACAATTCGTTGGTATAAAAGAGATCTTAAAAAAGTATTAAATTTTACACTCCTAAACTCTCCTTCAACTTAGTACAAAAAAGAATGAGTAGACAACTCCAACTTGATCAAAACGGTCAAGTATCACGTCGATGTATGACGTAGAGGTGAGTACATGTCATCTACTGAGATGTCTGTAGCGGCAGGCAGCTGCCTTTGGGTACTTGGGGTTTTCTCACCCACACAGGAACATTTCAAAGCCATACCATGTGTTCACCACCTCTGCTCTCACCTACTGATACTCTGGGGAATATTCAATAATAATTATTTGCACTACAGTGATTGAGGTGGTTCTTTCCTACTGAATTTCAGGAAAAAATTTCTGTCTCATGCTTATGGGAGGAACTGTGGGAAGGCACTGGAAGACTCTTATAATTTGAGTGATTTACCCTTTTCCTTAATGAAAAATAAATGAGCTGCTGATTTGCATGGAAATGGCGTCTTGACTATTATCTTCATACCTGTTGCCAGGCGAGTTAGTCCAAGTTTAAAGTCATAATTAAACTTGGTGCAGGAAATTAGAAGGAAGCCTACAGTAAGAAATGAGTTCTTTACTGATGATCGATTAAAATACTTTACTCAGGTGGTATAGAAACTCAAAGGGGATTTCTTCAAGTTGTTCGATTCACACCTTATAGTAATCTGTGCTTCATCAATGAAAAACAGGAAGTAGTTTACATGTCATTTAGATGATGCCATTTTCTCACACTTTTTCTGCACCCTATCTGGACAAACCTCACGTGTTGCATTCCACATTAAACATGTGGTACTTCCAGACATAGAACTTCTGCTGCTGCTAGGTATATTCCACGGCCAAGACTTCCCTTTTCATATGCTGAGCACTATCTATTATTTAAAGACAATCTCTCAGCTAGAACAAGGTGTTCTGTAACAGCCCATGGAGATTATGACTGGAAATGAAGAATATTTTGCTAGTAGAATGTAAAATCAGGGGGTGGCATGGGTATTTTTTTTTGAGTTATTTTTCCTGTGAGGGATTACTCATCTGTAGTTTTTAAGGAGAAAAAAAGAAAGGAGAATCATGCCTCCACTGCAATTTCTTTGCCACTGACTTAACTAAGATCAAGTTTTCTTCTAGTATTTAGTATTTATGTTGCGTAACTGCTTTTATTATACACCACCTGAGAAGATTTACCCTTGGTTGTCTGCATTATATCTATGGACATGTTTCCACAGGAATGAGGACAAGCTGGCAATATATGGTAACTTAATATAAAAGAAAATAAATAATTGAAATAGCATATAGTGGTAATTTAAATCATATAACATCCCTGCTGTATTTCTTTCTTCATTAAATACTTCAGAATTCATTTTGTTAGTTTAGTGTAGGAGTGAGCGTGCATTTTCAGTTAATTCACACGTTAAGGCTAATGATAAATAGGAGGACACCAACGGGACTGTAAGACCATACGATGTTGTTAGAATAACAAGTTTATCCTTTACTTTTCCAGTGTGGGAGAAAGTGGAGTTAGGTATAAGTAGGATAGTAAATTGCTGAGTCCGCATATAATCAACAAGCTCTAGCTGGACAGACTTCTGAAGTCTACAGAAACTGGATCTTTATATGTGTCTCCATTAAATGTTTGCTGGGATTTTCCTGTGCCACAGCTGGAAGGAGCCTCCTGGATACTCTAGTGCTATTTCTGTTTACACTTCAACCTCTCCTTTGGTTCGTGGTGAGTATCTGCAAGGCGATGAGAGCAGCTGCCAACAGGGACGAGTCACTCCCTGGCATCAGCCTCCCTGAAACGTGAGCAGCTCCTCAGTGCGAGGAGCAACAGGAACCACTAATTGTCAGCCAGATGTTTTATGGCTTTAGCTGGGCTCCCTGGCTCTCTAGATGTCACCGACCACATTTGAAGACAGCTATGTTAAACTCTTCATCTCTGCAGGAGTCCACACTTGTTTATTTTTAGAAAACTGTTCAGTTGAATGAACACTTACAGAATACATTTTGGTTATGGATCCACTACAATTCTGTGCCTACCAATACGTATAGTCTACGTTTGTCAAAAATTCTGTTGTTTTACCAAAAGCAGTATATCAAAATTATGGGGTTTTGGGTTGCTTGTCCAGATGAACAGAAAGATGCAAATTGCTTTTCAAGCCTTCTCAAAATATTGATAGTCACTGCCATTTTACAGAAATGCCAAAGCCAGGAGAATGCTGTCAGCCTGGCAGCTATGTGCTGTTTCAATGCCAGGAAGTAAAACTTACAATTTTAAAAGTCTGCGTCAAGCATGTTCATCCGTTGGTCAGTAGCAACATATTTTGTTTCAATATCTGAACTCATTATGGCCTAAAGGTAAGATCAGCGAGCGCTAAAGCCCAGTGATGATCTGTGCTGCTGGCTACTGTTTGGAAAGTTTCACAAGGCCTCATTTTTGGTGAAGTATTTTAGGATAGTCATTGTCTGGGGATGTTAGATTCTTGTAATGCCCAACAGAAGCATAGTCCGGGATTTTCCTTCTTGGTCATCTTTTATATTAACCATTTTGTGATAAAAATTCTCTTTTCTAGAAGGTAAATGGACTCAGACACATGGGAAATTGCAATTGATGTAAAGATATTAGCAGTGCGTTTCCCAAAACTGCTTAGTTAAGGAAACATGTATATTTTTATATAAAGGCAATCACAGATACAAACATATATGGGTCTCTTGTAATCTAAGCTATTGCTAGTTCTTCATTCCTTTTGCAAAAAATAGCATATTTATAAGAAATTTTTCACTTCTGAACCCACTGTGTAGCTTGGAATATTTAATTATACGTGAAGAAAGAAGTCTTTCCTTCTTGTTTAATTCCTAACAGATGCTCAATGGTGTACATAAATGTAATGCCATATGTCAGATAAGGCAATGCAGTACCTTTTCAACTGTGGCAATAATGTATCTTGCTTTACTTAATATCTGTCTAATGATGGCATATGGAGGTTCCTATTGATACCACAGTATGGGGAAACTCTTCCTTTTTTAAAACAGATTCATCCTCCTCTCTGTTCTGAAAGTGAGCTCTGAATACAACTGGCATAGGGAAGAGACAAAAAAAAATTTCTTTGTTTATTAATTTTGTTCTTGTGGTTTCACTTCTGGCATAAAGCCAGAATTTAAAGCCACTTCATGGCGAATGGAAGCCCTTTGCTTTGTTTTTGCTCATGCACAAAAGAGGCTTGAGCTTCCTCATATTGACCTTCTGGCGTTTATTATTATTGTTTTTATAATAAATGCCGAAATCACAATTGTAGGTTTCTGGCAAATCTTCCCCTCTGATTTCACTTTTTTTTTCCTTATGCAATTTGTATGCAACTCAGCTTCCATTCCACAAATTCACATGGAGTTCAGCGCTATCACTTCTGATACCTGTCAATGTCATGTTTGTGAACTAGTATTTAGCAACAATACTGCTATCAGCTGTTTCTCAAAGAAAGTCCAGAAACTACTTAGAAATTTAATAATGATTTTAACAATGCATTTTGCCTAGTCCGCAGACTCAGCTTTATTAAAACCATTCACTACCTCTGACAAGTTAGCAACAAGCTTCTGAGTTCATTTTTAGGAGAAAACTATTCACAAACAGGATAGTGACAGGCTTTTATGATTACAGATTTCACATATTCTGTTCCTTCAAAAGGGCTTATATAGATTGATAGATCTACAAAGAAAGAAATGAAAAAATGAAGGGAAGAGATATAAATAGACTTTTTCATTGGGATGAATGATGGAAGGTATTAACCCCACTACAGCAGTGTGCCTTTTACATGTCTTTTTCATTCCTTTTGACCTGCTATCATCTTCCTTCTAAGTAAAAGTTAACTACAGTCTGAAATGTAGGTAAGGTGAGCAATATCTGGAAATAAATGTTTCCTCAAGCATTATTACTGTTCAGAAAAGTGTCCGTCAGCTGAAATGTCAGGCTCAAAATCCATTTAAGCACTGCACAGAGGCTAAACAGGCAGCTATTATTAATTTTTAAGTCTGCCTGACGGGTTTCAGACCAAGAACTGAGGTTAACTTGATGCACTGAATATTGCAGAGTATATTTAATTAGGGAGGCTTTGACTCTCAGATGGCTAAGGATTTACTCTGTGAAAACTACTGCAAAAATATGATAGAATAGCTGCATCTACCTAAGAAAAGAATCTGCCGCATCATAATAAAATGCATAAAATAGCTATTTCATTGCAGTTTTGTGGACTTTTATCCTAAGGTAATCACTGTCTACTTTTGACCTGTTTTGAAGCACCACTGTGTTTCTCTCTCAAATAAGTTCTTGTTCATTATGCTGCAAGTTAACAACGTGAATTTTTCCAAAATAAGTCCTGTTCTTCTCAAATAATTACCTAACCAAAACATTTTCCTACTGTACCTTACATAGATGTTTCTTCATTTAAAACATATCTGTGGGATTGCTATAAATGATTTAACATTTGTCTTCAATGTATTTATCTGTAAGCACAGAGGACTCTCAAACACAAATGGGCATTAAGACACAAATTAGCGCCAAGTGAGATACTAAAGTGCTATTTAGTTGCCTTCAGCATCTTAAAAAGAAACAAGAAGTAACACACCAGAAATCATTTCCCCCACTGGTTGTAAAATCTCCTAGCTGCATCTATTCTGCTTCTTTGCTCCACTTCCAGCACACCTCTCTCACCTTCTGCCCGAAGCCATCCTCTGCTAACAAAAAAAATCTCTTCACACAAGATTCTAGAAGATTATATGTAAAGGTAGAAGTAAGGATGGGAGTCTTGCCTGTTCCTAACAAAGGACATAGAAATTGCAGCATGCTTTCCAGGATGGGTAAGATGATTTTCAATTGTATGTAACAAAACACCAAATAGACATCAGCAGTTCTGGAAGACAAGCAGAAATTAAATGCAGATGCCCAATTCCTGTATGGAGAATGGGTTCTGGGTTGGTTTTGCACATACTAGATCACCTTGGCACTTGGTGTGTTTTACTGGTTAATAAATATGTCAACTGTTCTCCATTCTCGGTGACTTAAATTTCCATTGGTATCACATGACACGGAGCTCTCAAAAGACAGTAAGGTGGGCTCGCAGTCAGAGGAAAGTGGATTGGGCCTCTGATGTCAAAGACAGACCCTGACCCAACTATTCTGAAGTAGGCACATTTTCTAAGTGAACACGGCCATTAACTTGGCAACAACCCTCTTGTGAGGCCCCGAATATAAACCGCATACACTCCTTAGCAGATGCCTGCATTTTCCAAGAACATGTTGTATTCTTTGGTGGGAGTTTTTTCTTTCTGTCACGCGTGCATTTTATGTTTTACATGGATGTGTGAAGCACACTATAAAGGACTAAACAAACCCAACAATAATATAGCATATGTATGCCAGAAGTGAAGAGTCTGTCTTCCCAGGTACAGATATAGCTGTGTTTGCAGGTGGCTGTGCATGTACACACACTACTGCTCTTTTAAAGGCACTATAGTTTGCGTCTTCCCTATCAGTCTGCTGGCCTTCCTAATCATTTAATGAAGCCTCCCTGTTCCAGGAATTTTGTTAGTAATTGTCTCAAACGAAGTTTCCAGATATCCGTATGAAGCCCTAGCTACCCTCATGACTCACCACAGACCTACAGAAAGGACAGTTGTCTCTGGATTCCACTGACTAAAGGCTCCGTTTATACATCCCGAATTATAGGGCCGTCTTGCTGCCGCACCATCCTCTGCTGTTACCCGTTCCTGACTAACCGGCAATTCCTGGATTTCCAAGGGAGCATTGTCTGGGCTTTTCCTCTTCCTCAAGGCCTACTTTTCATGTTCCTTCTCCAAGTGTTCACGTTTCTCTTTTGCAGCACCAGTCTTTGTGGCGGCTCCTTGCGCCTTTCCACAGTACACTATGTGCACAACACGCTCATGACTCCTTCCCACTCAGCTTTATCTGAGATTCTCTTTGATATATTTTCCTCCTATTAGAAACCTAAATGGCAGTGTTAAAATAGATTTGACATTAATGTCTGTTGCATTATGATGGAGAACTGAACATGGTACAGTTTGTAGCAATGGAAAAGTATTTTGTTTATGGTCCTTCACACTGTTTTCAATCAAAAAGTATATTTTTCCATCACAGACATGAATTACTTGAATTATGTTTTCAATAAGATTTTCCAGATATTATCAAATGCTTTCCTACAAACTGAATTGATTTTTTCTAGTATATTTATTTCATCCGCTAGTGTTATTCTGTGAATAAACAAAACAACTAAGTTAAGATTTATGAGTAAAAGTTTATGAATAAATATTTGATTGTGTATTATTTATCCTATAGCCATAAAATGGTATTGGCGTTTGTTCCTTTTTTTTTTTTTTTCTTTTCCTAGGGGTGGATATTTTACTACTTAATTCCTCATATATGAGAGGGAGTAACTGAAATTATCACACATGCTCCTTTTTTTTAAATAGACTTGTTCTGGTATTTGCTTCTCTTTGGTCATCCAATATCATTCCAGTCTCAGTACTTCTTTTACCAATCCCTTTGGTTGTCAGGTGGGTATGGTGAGCTTGTCAGGCAATTCTCACAGTCTCTTTTCACACAGCATACTACCAGAATGTTCAACATATTCAGATTTTTCCAAAGCCCATTTAATGACTTTCAATAAATTCTTTTTGAAAGCTGTTTACCTTTTCAAACTTTTTCAACAATATGGTTATGTATAAAAGGGTTTTCTTGATAAGGGCAGGTTAAGAACTTGGGGTCAGCATTTCAGATGCATGATCTCGTTACTTGTAGGTGTTGAACGGGGTCTATTTAATTATTGATCACAGTGAAACTGTACACTCTAAATGGCTTGATGTGTTGCCTGCATTAACTTTACTGCTGATAAAACTGCCATTTGGAAAAACAGACTAAATCTTTTCAGGAGATTTGATTCAAATTTAAATGTACATAAATAAAAACTTATATGTATACACAACACAGATCACACGCTTTTCAGCAGTATGAGCAGCTCATGCAAACAGTTCACAGACCCCTATGAACAAGTTTATTAAGTACAATTCTGACACCTAAATAAGGAGGTAGCACCTGAATAAGTATGTGTTTGAGCAAAATTGGTTGTTTACGTGAATGCCAGACTCTGCTATTTTTCAAACTTTGTTCTTCGCCTTGGTAGTTAATGCAAGACTGTCTCACCCCAGGTACTGTGGCTCCAGAGATGGAGAGGTGTGTATAAGTACTTACAGCTGTCCTCTTCCTCCATGAAAATACTGATCACGTAACAGGCATACACAAATCCAATCAGCTGCATGAAAGAGGAGAAAAAGCTATCATTAGAACACATGGAATACTTATTAAGCTTTTATTACAATGCTGTATAAATACAGCTATCAGTCACTGCTATATTTAGAAAAGATCTGCTTCCATTTCCTGAATTCGGATGTAAATTTCAGTGCAAGTGGTCACAAACAGCTAAATTAAAGAGACTATCTCTCTTTTGTTCCTGTTGTATTATATTTTAAAATCTTTTCCTAGCTCCACTGAGATCAGTATTGATGAACATTACTATTGAGTAATACTGGTGGAAAACACTTGGACCTTGGTGTTCAGCTATTACTTACATTCCTTTGCTTGTTCTTACATGACTTTGTCCACCTGAACATGGGCCCTCTAAGCACCTAATTACATATTAAAAAGATGAAATATTTATTAGAGTATAGAATTAAGTCATATTAAAGTTTGTATGCAATCCACAAGAGATGTCTTTTTGTGTTGCATAAAATGTCCCAGTGAAGAAATGGTTGGCAAAAGCTTAATTTGATATGTGAAATGTCATGACGTAGCTGAACGGTAAAGCTGGGTTATGATTCATCAGCATCAGGAATCGCCTTATCAGAAGGGCTTATCAGTAAATCACATTAGTTATTCAAGAAATGAGCAGACTCATTTCCCCAAAGGACAACACCTGCAGAATCACGCCATTATTTTAACAGCAGCTCCCACAAAAACATCCTCCTCAATCCAGATCTGTGTCACTTGTGCCACTGAGAGGAAGTGATCAAGATCTTTAGGATCAGGGAATGGAAACTCCTCTTGTTTGCCTTCCATATAGACATAGGTTTTCTTATGACCACCACCAAAGAAGAAGAAAATCCCACTGGGCAAGGAAACCTATTAAACTGCATTGCCCAGACTTGTCCATGCTTGAGAAAATATTGTTTGTGCAGCTGTACAAAATTCGTGCTATCTGAAAGCCTTGAAAAGACTGTTCATGAGAGATTTCTAAAATAACCCAGAGATTAGTTTTAGAAAAACTCCTTTTTCTCCAGTCCATTCAAAAAATCTAATTAAAATAGTTCGTTTAAGGGTGTCACGGATCAACCGTCTGAAAAAGAGGTAATTTAATAGTATCTAGACAGGTATAAGCTCCTTCAGAGGCACGGAAATCATTCCAACCTGCTTTCTGGTTGGACTGCGCGAGGAGCTTTACAAGCAGCGCCAAGAGCCTCTCTGCAGACAAAAGCTTGTCCACACAAGGGAATTCAGGGAAGTTAAGATGAATTAACTAAAGCTGTGAAATCAATGCACATAAGATAAAGTACATTAAATCCCTGTGTGGCCTTTCCCATTCAGAAATAAAGTGGCCTTGGTTCACTGTAGCTTAATCCTCCTCCAAGGGATTAATCTTCCCCACGGAGAATTAAGCTACAGTACGCTAAAGCTGAGTTACTCGTGAATGGGAGCTGTCTCAGCGCTGACGCACAGTCCTGTTGGAGCTGCCTCTCCAGGGCATTCACCTCGCTGGTGTTTTGGGAAAGTGAGTTTAATCCAACTTTCCTCTCGCTCTGAGCAGATTGCAGTATTGGCAACTTCCTTGGCTTTTTTCGGGATCCAGGTTCCTGGGGTGGTATTGCTGCAGCCTCTATCAGGTGGACACCACCTTGTTGTATGGATGCTCTGAGCCAGCCAAATGCAAACCAGCTCTGGAGGAGGCACTCGCTGGAGGTGGCTAGGACCACGCTGTGCCTGAGCTACCGAGCCCCGCTGTGCCCGGTGCCACGGTGGCTGTAGCTGGAGGGGATCCAAAGCCACGGTGGGGCTGGCTGGCTCAGAGCGAGCCCACAGTTGCCTGCTGTCCTCTGTGTGGGTGGGGAAGAGGAGTCCAGCCTCCCATTACTAATGAAAATGAGATCTTGTGGTTCTGCAGCCCTGCACCTCCAGGACCAGCACTGGCTTACAGACTCCTTGACAGATCAAGCACAATTTCCCCCTAAACTTCACAGTTTTCAGCTTGACAACTGAAGCAATATGATATAAAGGCTTCCATCCAAGGGATCAAAAATCCAATTGTACTTGAGGTATATTTCTTGTGCCACTCAAACATTACATGTAGATTAAATAATTATTGCATTAAGTACCACACAAATACCAGAAAACAGGTGGCTTTTCATGAGGGAATGTCACCTGTTTATTTACAATAGATTTCTGGTTCACCATTCGTGTTGTGCAATTTGACTGTGTAAGTCACTTGGTTTTGTTTCTTTTCCCTAAACATGACTGAAATATTTTGAAGAGTAAAACTGCTGCCTAAATAATGGACTTGATACAAATGAATTGTAGTAGAGCTTGTAGGTTAAATGTTTGTGAAGGAAGATCAAATATTTAGAATTATTTACCATTTCCCAATTGTGTATTTCTTTCGTCTTCTTTAGTATTCTGTACTAAATTAACTTCACTTTTTTGAACACAATTCCTTCTTTATGTATACATGTGTACTCCGTATCCATGCATATTATATAAAACATCTATCTGCCAGGGCTTCCAGCAAATTTCTCACACACGTCTAAGGTGGTGGACAGGTGGATAAAGCACAGAAAGAGACTTGCACTCTAATGTGTAATAAGCCACCTGACTGACACAAAGAAGAAAGCCACAGGGAAAAATATTCTAAGAGGTCTTATGTCCAAAAAAGTATGATTGTTTTAACAGTTTTAAAAGCTTACATGTTGCTCTTTCAGCAGATCTTCTTAAAGTAAATCTTTTCACACTCTCTTCAGTGTTTGAAACACACTTTGTCTAAGCTATGAGCTTCTTACAAAATCAGCAGCCTCTCTCTGCTTCTCAGCATTTCTTTATATTCCTTAGCATTAGGAGATAAATATTCCTCGGTCAGATAGAAATCACTGCCACCTTTTGTGTTTATGGCATATACTTTTTAAAAATATATCATTTCCCCCCATCTGTTTAGTTATTAGTACCAGGAGAAATACAAAAAATGTATTCACCCTCTCTCATTTTCATGGTCTTTTTTGGGGAAAAAAAAAGATCAGGTCTCTAATCACGCCAGGAGGTATCATAACCCATCATATTCCAAGAATATATTTCTGTAATTAAATGGGAAAATGTACATTTCTGAAAGAATAAAGCAACAGAGGAAAAAGAGCCCTTTAGCATCAATTGTCAGGTATTGCTGTTCAGAGGCGGACAACAATGTTTGGCTTGTAACTAACATACTGGTAATTATAGCTGGGTAACTGATATCTACAGTACAATTAACACGAATTGATAAAGTGGGAATATACCCTTCTGCAGACGAGACCTGTTTCCAGATCCTTAAACTGAGTTACAGCCACCATAGTGTGAATATTTTTATAAATGAATTAATTAAAACCTCTTCTTTTGCTTTATTGATGGACACACTAATAAAATATTTATTCCACCAAATTACTTTTGCTATCTTGATTAACCCAGCTGCTGTTTAATTAATAACGTTATGCTCATGTGAACCTATCTAGCCATCATGTTAATTGCCAATTTGCAGTGAGCTGACTGATGTGTACTGCCCAGTTTCTTGATATTGGAAACGATGGCAATTGGCCTGGCACCAAGTGATAGACTTAAATGTGTGTTTCCTGATAACTAAAGAAAATGTGATGCAAATGAGCTGGAAGATACTTAATTTGCTCATCTTGGGTTTCAGTAATTGTTCAAAGGGACCAACGAAGTGGTTGGAACAGGATGTCCAAAGCATCAAAGGTCACTAGCAACTGAAAGTGTAAATGGGAACCTCTGGCTTGATCCAGAGAGCAATTTGGACCAAGGTGGGCCCACCAAGGTGGGCTTGTCTTGACAGTGTTGAGTTTTAAGGCATGGAAACCTTCTGGGATCCCTGCCTGTCTTACCTGCAGAGCCCAGTCTAGTAAACTGTCTCAGAAGACACTTGTCAATGCTATTCTGCAGAAACTAAAATGGGAAACTGCGGGAAGAGGCTGTTGTCCCCTGCTGTCATCCAGCTACACAGTGGTTATGGTACACATCTTACTCTGGATATATCCCAGTATCCCACCACCCCCACCATAAAAAATTTCTTCCTTGTGTCCAATCTAAATCTACCCTCTTTCAATTTAACACTGTTGCCCCTTGTCCTCTCACTACAGAGGACTGCAAAAAGCCCCTCTCCTTCTTTCTTATAAGCCCCCTTTATGTATTGAAAGGCCACAATAAGGTCTACCTGGAGCTAAATAACCCCAGTTCTCTCAGTCCTCTTACAATTCTCATGACCCTCCTCTGCACCCACTCAAACATATCCATATCTTTCTTGTGCTGGGGACCTCAGAGCCAGATGCAGTACTCTAGGTGGGGTCTCACAAGGGTGGAGTAGAAGGGCAGAATCACGTCCTTCAACCTGGTAGCCACGCATCTTATGATGCAGCTCATGTACAGTTTTTCATCCACCAGGATCCCCAAGTCCTTCTCAACAGGGCTGCTCTCAATTCATTCATGCCCCAGGACCTTGCACTTGGCCTTGTTGAACTTCATGATGTTCTCACAGGCCCACTCCTTGAGCCTGCCAAGGTCCCTCTGGGTGGCATCTCTTCCCTCTAGCATATCAACTGCACCACTCAGGTTGGTGTCATCAGCAAACTTGCTGAGGGTGCACTAAATCCCACTGTCATTAATGAAGATACAAAATAGCATTGGACCCCTGAGGGATACCACTTGTTACTGTTTCCCACTTGGATATTAAGCCATAATTCTTTGGATACAGCCATCCAGAATTTTCAGAACCACCAGTATTTTTGTACCAAACCTCCCATTTCTTCAATGACGAGTTGATAAATGTTGCTCACGTTCTCCAAATCACAGCAATGAACAGGCTCAGGGTGCAGGAAACAGTTGTCACCTATGCTCATTTGGCAGAGACTTCAGTGTGAAGTGCACAAAGGGATTTCTTATTAGTGGAACATGGGTACATTTATATGATGCTATTATCAAGGCTTTTGATGCATAATTTATTTTCTGCTGATAGCCTTAGGTAGAAATGAAGTAGTAGTCTCTGTTATTTTTCTCCCGTGCAGTATAGTCTCTAGAGGACCTAAATGCTTTAGTCTAACTAAAATCTCTAGGCTTAAGCTATGGACGTCTGCATGAAATATAAATGCCCAGTTTAATAGAATTGAAATTAGATTATATAATTGTCTGTCATTAAACTGTAAAAAAACCTATGAAAACATGTAAGATATTAACAACCCAATCATCTGGGCAAATATATGCTGTGCCATGTAATTGCTTTAATAAATGAATATTGCTAGAATATATCCTATTAAAAAGAAGAACCAAGCTGAGTGTAAAATGTATATTTACTTGCAAATTAATGTATTTTAATAGTTACCAGTAAATGTGGATTAACCTTTCCTTAGGAAAACAAGGACAAATGCAAAATAAAATTAGAAGTGATTATTTAAATCAAGGCTGTTGTCTTCAGACTGAAATATTTTTGATTAAAATTGATGATTTAGATTATTTTGATTTAAATCTTTCTGTTTGGCTTTGTCATCATCAGCTGTGGCCTTTAATACACGCTCAGAGTACATGATTACTTTCTTATCTATCTGCTTCACACACCACAGTTGCGCTGTTTCAAAGGAGAAATGAGTATATACCGGGTATTTAAGATAACATGAAGCTGTGCCCTAGGCTATCAGGTTAATCTTCAAGGTCAGGTGTACAATAGGACACTTATCACTGCTAAACTACCACCCAGAGTTTTGTAGGGATCTCGTTACAACAACATAGAACCATCCAAGTAAACTAAGTAAACATTCAGTAGTCCTGGCTCCCAGAGGACGTATACGGAATTATAGGTAAATTAGATTTGGAAGATTCATCAAATCAAAAAGATAAGACAACTGTGCTTCACGTCCTTCCTTGTACACACCCAGTCCACCCAGATTGTCATCTCATTGAATATGGCTTTTTCTTGACTTCTTTTTTGCTGATGACAGCTGAAGAACATTATTTCCTAACTATCTCTGTAGTCATTCAGAAGTGCAACCTGGCGAACACAATTCCTGTTTCCTGCAAGGTGTTTCACTATTACCCAATTTCCCACAAAGACTGAGGGAGTATGAAAGGAGAAGGAACTTTTAAAATTTAATGTTTATGTATAAAAAGGGTGTAGGATACAAAGCTTGACAAGACGCCTTTCACTTATAAAATGGAAACTGTGTAGCAAGAGTGAATTTACTGAATGAGAAGATAAAAATGCATTAAATTAGAAAACATCTTGACTATTACTATCTCCTGAGAGCTAACAAATTCTGAGGAAAAAGCAAAACATGAGTAGTTCATCTTCTTAGTAACCTACTTGCCACTAACATTTTTAATACTCTGCAAAGAGGACTGCAAAGCCTTTTTCTTCCATTAAAGACTAGAAAGGCATTAAATCAGAATGGGAGATACACAAGAGAAACAGGATATTATTCCAGCATCTGTGTGTATACATGAATCAGCAATATAGAAACATGACTAAGATTATCAGGCACAAAGACATTATAACTCCACGTATTTCAAGACAATGACAAAGGAACCAGGACCATAATCAAGAGTAGTATAATCATAATAACCATTCACTATAACTGTATGATTATATACTATATACTATTCTATATAGTTATCCAATTATATGACTGTATATAATTATGCATTATAACTGCTTGATTATATACATTTGATAAGAAATATATTGTAATACTATATAATTATAGACAATTTAAAAACTGAATGCAATTTTTTGAATTAAAGAAGAGACAGTCTCAAAGGTATATTCTCATTTTCTAGAACTAAATGATCACAGAATCACGTAATCATGGAATTTTTCAGAGTTGGAAGGGACCTCTAGAGATCATCTAGTCCAACTTCCCTGCTAAAGCAGGATTGCCTAGAGCACATTACTCAGGACTGCATCCAGGCGGGTCTTGAAAGTCTCCAGAGAAGGGGACTCCACAACCTCCCTGGGCAGCCTGTTCAAGTGCTCTGTCACCCTCACCATAAAGAAGTTTTTCCTCATATTTGATCGGAACTTCCCATGTGCCAGCTTGTGCCTGTTACCCCTCATCCTGTTGCTGGGAACCACTGAAAAGATTCTGGCTCCATCCTCCTTCAACCCACCCTTTAGATACTTGTAAACATTAATAAGGTCTCTCCTCAGCCTTCCCTTCTCCAGGCTAAAGAGTCCCAGCTCTCTCAGCCTTTCCTCATAAGGGAGACGCTCCAATTCCTCACTCATCTTTGTTGCCGTACGCTGGACTCTCTCCAGTAGTTCCCCATCTCTCTTGAACTGGGGAGCCCAGAACTGGACACAGTATTCCAGTTGTGGCCTCACCAGTGCAGAGTAGCGGGGGAGAATGACCTCCCTTGACCTGCTGGCCACACTCTTCCCTATGCAGCCCAGAATTCCGTTGGCCTTCTTGGTGACAAGGGCACATTGCTGGCTCATGGATAATGATGAAATGCACATTTTACAGTGGTAGCAGTAGGAGCCTCAACCTGAAAATACTTAGAAATCTACAACCATAAATGCAGACAAACAACTGAAAAAATGACCAGAAAAAATAGCAGAATATGGTAGCAGCAATGTGTGAAGTATACAATCTCGTCCCAGCATTATTTTTTTTTCCCTTTCCTTCATCTTCCTAAAATCTATTGGATTTGATTGAATAAAATTCAGGCTTAAGGGGCATTGTCTACCAATTTCATTAGCACGACCCAGAGCCAGTCTGGTCCAACTGTGCTATTTACAGCTGTAGTGGAGAAATCCCAGAGGCTACAACTCTGGTAGGCCTTAAAGTATGTTAAGGGCTCTAAAAGTGGGTGGCAGGAACTTACAGGTACTTTTCCTTTATATTGATCAAGGAGAAACAAGTGAACAGAGATACTAAAATAACTGTCTATTCTTAAAATACATATAGGTTGCTGTTGGCTAATACTGCAGGAGATAATTCCTCTTGAATGCCTTCGACCTAACACTGGGAGGGGAAAAGACTATACCCGTTAGCTACTGTGCTTTTTGAAGTCCTACCCTGTATCTGCTCTTCACAAATCCTAGTCTCCACAGTGTCCCTTTGTCTTTAACTTAAAAATTGTATTTGACAATCTAATTTCCCCAGGTCAAGATCAGAACCATTGCTACCTGCCCTCGGTCTGGGAATTTTTCTCCAAAAGCATAGATACATAACTACCCCTAATGCCCACTTGCCCAAAAGGACGTTACCAGTGAAGAGGGAGGAATGTCGTGTTATGCTGCCAAGTCCCATCTTGGTTAGAGTTGAGAAAAACAAGTGAGAGCATTGCGTATTCTCTTTCCCTCTCTTCCACTCACAAGTGTTTAGCTTACTTACGGCTTATTCTCCCTGCTTTGTTTTTGTTGTAGAACCTTTAGGAAAAAATTTATCTGTTCTGAGAACAGAAAGTTGGAGGATTTGGAACAAACTCTTTAATACAGACTCCTGTATAATTCTGTAGGTCACAGAATTTCATCTAGGTACTCTGGTAGCCCAGATAACATCCCTCACAGATTAAGCTGGGGTACTCATGCTCCAGATGATTTACGTCCATGGAAGGGATCTGGGAACCTTTGTCCTTCACTCATGCAAGAGAAGGGAATAAGCCCCAAGCATTAATCCTGTTTATTTAGTTGTCTATCATGTGATAGACGTCTAAGTTTTGAAACTGCATTTTGAATAAAATGAAATTCTCAATATGTACTAACACTGTACACAGTATTTAAACATGACTGGCTAAAGTGCTTTATCTTGCAACATATTAATTGCTTGTTAATGATTTAAATGAATACAGTGAAAGTCAATAGTGTAAAATAAAGCCAACCTCAAACCTTGAAACTTAAAGAACAGAACAACGGAAAGGGAAGGAGATGAGTGTGGTAAAGTGGAAGAGGGAGAGAAGGAAGATCTACACTTGAAGAAACTGTACCGAAATCACAGGAAAAGAGCTGGATAAAGAAGCACGACTTTCTTTAGATCTAGTTTTCCTCCTGTGTGCAAAGAATTAAAAGTTTTCCAAAGAATGGTGTCAAAGTTCTCATATTTAGGTTAATGACTAATTACCTTATCAGCTGAATAACACCAAGTGAGAAAACCATTCACATCTAATTTTACAATAAGCAGACAGAAAGATGGCCTGCCTTTATTTCTGTAAATCTGAATTTGTGTTATTTGTTTTTATATTTTCTAAATAACTACTTTTGTTTGCTTTTACCTTAATTTGCCAGTGTGAAAGATAATTTCAGAGCTACTTGCAGATGATATGATATTTCACATCTTTTGATAAAGCAAAGAAATTCAGGTTTGATTGCATCTTGTAACCCGAAGTGTTTCTTCAAGGTGTCCATCAGGTAGTGACTTCACCTCCGCGAAGTTGCACATACCACTTTGGAAGCTGGTAATGAAATCAGACACAGAATGAAAGAAATGTCTGCCAGTGACTACAGCCTGTGTACATCTCTTTGGCATCTGACAAGGTACTTGGGAAGGTTTCTGAATCCCAGGGAAACTGATTATGCATGTAGGAAGTTCCAAAGTAGCTCTTTTCAGAACAGCAGCATATTGCAAATCTTGGCCATTTTTTATGCTAATACTCCTTTTAAAATTCTTCCACTGCTTATACTGCAATTATCAAAGATGTCCTTTGTTGATAGAATGCCAAAAGATATTTTTCCCCCCCTTATTAGATCAGAAGGCACATAATGAGAGTATTATTTCCTCTTACTTGTGGCAATAGGCACAGAGAATGCATTTTAACTCCAACAATGCATTACAATCTGTAAGAATTACTTATTTTCTTCTGAATCATCTCTTTCCCTTCATGCACCATGTAAATAACACATGCATGAAACTATTATATCACTATGAGGAGAGACAGACAAACTGTGGCACAGAAATAGAAAGAACTAGTTCAAGATTTCAGTGGGTGACAGTGAGTGTAAGAACAGAATTACTACAGCCTGATCCCCATTATTCTCTAACCTCCTTTATAGATACTTTTAAAATTCCTAGATAATAATAGCTAAGACTGAACACATACATGATTATTCTAGCTCCTGTTAGTCCACAAACACACCTTGAAAATTGTATGAAAAATAATGCAAAGCTTTCACTAACAACAATTTTGCCAGAACAGACCTCAGGGAAAAATAGAACAACAAAAGTCAACCTGCAGATAAAACCTAAGCCATCACATTAACTCATGTTAGGGAATGTAATATGATCGAATGAACTGCAAATTAAGATTTAATCTCTACCCACACCCGGCTGCTCATATTAGCCCCCGCAGTGGAACCTTCAGAGAGGATTTTCAGGAGTGGTAGACACAGAAATGCAACTCAGAAGTAAGCTCCAAAGCCTGAAAGACATGCACCAGCTTAGACCTGGCACTAATTAAATCAAAGGGAAGAAAAAGTCTTCAATAATAACCAAGAGCTGGTTAAAATTCACAAGAGTGTAGAAATTACATAAAGCAGCCCGGATGAGCACAGATTGTCTGAGAACTTTTCTTATAATCTAGTCTGCAGGGGGAGCTGGAAAAGCAGCATACAGTATTTCTCTCTGTGGATCTCAATTCCAAATTATTTTTGGACATTGCACAGCTCAATTTTCTTTTCCTATTAACATTTTGTTCAATACAGACAAGGAAAATCATAAAAAGTAATAATGTTGATATTTTTTTCTTGGATGTGTAAATATATACTGGAAATTCTTAAAATCTTATCTTCCTTAGAGGACCACAGATGACAAATCTGTCTGTTCTCGGCAAAGAAAGTTTACCTCCATCTTTAAGAAGGTAAGAAAAGACAGACCTGGCAAACAGCTGATGGCTTTTGATTCTTGAAAATGAAAAATGAAACAAATCACTTCTATGTCCACCAGACTTCGATATCGTTTTGCCTTTTTGTGTGTGTTTGTTGAAATGCTACAGCCATGAACAAGAATATATCACAGATAGAAGAGGTGAAGATAAGAAACTCCTTCCTGATCACCAATTTGTTTTTCCTAATCAATTTCTATCTCACAGGATATTTAGCAGATTATCTACCACGTGTGCTTTCACTTGTGTATGAATGTGCCGTATTCAAACCACTGAACAAATGACTCGATTTTGAGCCACAGTTGAGCTGGTTTTGCTCTTTGGAAGAAACAATGCTATAATCAGAAATGTGGCTGGATGTATACGTTTGGCAGGTAACACAGCAGCCTCTTCACTCAGCTGTAACGCCAAAACTGTGCAACACAAAGGACTCTACAATAGCAATGCAGGTCATTTTGAAAAACACTTGTTTGGTAGTTGGTTTTCTTTTATGGATATCCTTCCTACTGTAGTTCTTCTTGATATGGATAACATTGTTTAATTCCTACAAGCTGCTACCTGAATGTGCAGATGAAGGTACATAAAGAGACACACACACACACGTGTCCTTATAATGCTTTGTGGACTGGTCTGCTGTGATATGTGAGAAACAAGACTACCATAAAAGCAGCAATGTTATCAGTTTGCTCAGGTATTCCCAGTTAAACTGCGTGCTAAAAGGCTTTTGTGCTGGATTCCCACCGGGCAGAAAAGCTATCAAGAATTGCAATGAAGCTTCGCTTTCTCTCAGTGCCTAATGAATTTCAGAAGCTGTTTCTCCAGTCATATCTGACCCAGTGTGATCTGTTATGCCACATCTCCCTGGCACAGTTTATTTGCTTGCAATATATGGTCCTTGTATGTATGTTGTGGCTTTGTTTCCTGTTCACTCCTGTTTCTTACTAACAGCTTTCACTTGACACTGCATCCCGTTAGCTTCATCTGGACCTGATTCTGCAGCCCAAAGCCCAGGGTGCACCCAAAATCAATATTTCTTTTCCAAGGAGCCTAAGCTCAGCCTGTATTCAGGCAGTGTGCAAATACACAAGCTACACTGGAGCCATTCTAGACAGGACTTTGTCTCCCACTGTCAGTACACAACCAGCAAGTGCATGCCCCTGTGTCCTGGGTGTGTGTGTGGCAGCGAATGTATTGCCCCAGAGCCAACTGTCAGGACATTTTAGCAAATGGAAGGCAGATTTGGCCCTGACTCCTACCTTGAGGTTACTGCTACGCAGCAAGAGAGTCTGTATCTGGTAAAAGCAATTGCAAAAGGAGGAGGCAAAGCAGGATTTGCTGCACTGAGAATATGTCTTGACCAGAGAGGGGTTTTACCTGGAAGCGTGTCTTTGAAGTCCTTGACTCTTGGTCACCTAGACTGAGCTTTTGGCTGCAGCACATAGAGTTTCTTTCCAGAAAACAAGATTAGATTTGAAGAAATCTAGAACATAGGTGATGGTGCTTATTCTGGTCTTGTCCTGATGTGAACAGACTCTGAAATAGAGAGCCTGAAAGAGAGGAAGTCAGGCAGAGGGAATGCTAGCCCACTTCTCTTCCTTCTCCTTGCATCCAGAGCTGGGACTGGTCTATGCCAAGAAAACTCCTCTATGTGCGGGGCACAAGGACCTCAGGGGTATGTCCTTAGTCTTTGCAAGAAACCTTAATGTACATGGGGGAGACTGAAGCCATCACCAAAACAAGTAGCTTTGGACATCTGGATTATGTTCCTAGGGTTCCTCTGCTTCCATTGGCCTGTCTGTTTGCTTGAACACTTTTCCTTTGCTTCCTTGCAGGTACAATTATGTTTAAGCCTACCAAACCACGCAGTGCTGCACAGACTAGCTGAATAAGTATCTGGGAGGTTAAGTTTTGCGGCACTTTCTCCTGCTGTTACAATTCCCTTGTATTGTGAGCAGAAGTAGAGCTAGCTCATTTAAAGGAAATTCAGATAGATCTATTTTATTGACAACTGTCACAGTTCTTTGAAATATCAGCTTTTACAGAAGCAAATTTTTCATCAAAAATAAAATAAAGGTGAGGCAGCCTGGCTCCTGTAATAAGCAAATTGTCACAAAGTGTAATTATTCAAAGAGGACATGAGTACAAACATGACAAAATAGTGAGGAATGAAAGATCAAGGTACTAGGGTAATGGTTTTAAACTGAAAGAGGGTAGATTTAGATTAGATATTGGGAAGAAATTCTTTACTGTGAGGGTGGTGAGGCACTGAACATGTTGCCCAGAGAAGCTGTGGATGCCCCATCCCTGGAAGTGTTCAAGGCCAGGCTGGATGGGGCTTTGAGCAACCTGTGGGAGGTGTCCCTCCCCATGGCAGGGGGGTTGGAACTAGATGATCTTTAAGGTCCCTTCCAGCCTAAACCATTCTATGATTCTATGATTCTACGGTGGTAGTGGAAAGCCATGTCCCATGTTAAAGCCCTTTGGGGCATAAGTGATCCAATTGATGTAGAGCACCTGCATCCCCAAAAATTTGGAGACCAGATCCCTAACCACAGCTTCTCAAGAATTATATGCTGTCATGGTATAAAAAGGGTTCATCTCTTAGTCTCATCATTTAGTAAAAGAATAGAATAGAATAGAATAGAATAGACTTTTTCTGTCGGAACGGAGCTACAATGATCATCTAGTCCAACTGCCTGACCAACTCAGGGCTGACCAAAAGTTAAAGCATGTTGTCAAGGGCATTGTTCAAATGCCTCTTGAACACTGAGAGGCTTGGGGCGTCGCCTCTCTAGGAAGCCCGTTCCAGTGTTTGACCATCCTCTCAGTAAAGAAATGCTTCCTAATGTCCAGCCTAAACCTCCCCTAGTGCAGCTTTGAACCATTCCCACATGTCCTATCACTGGATCCCAGGGAGAAGAGCTCAGCACCTCCCTCTCCACTTCCCCTCCTCAGGAAGCTGTCGAGAACCATGAGGTTGCCCCTCAACCTCCTTCTCTCCAAACAAGACAAGCCCAAAGTCCTCAGCTGTTCCTCACAGGACATTCCTTCCAACCCTTTCACCAGCTTTGTTGCCCTCCTCTGGATGAATTCAGGGACCTTCACATCCTTCTTAAATTGTGGGGCCCAGAACTGCACACAGTACTCAAGGTGAGGCCGTACCAACTCTGAATACAGCGGGATAATCATGTCTTTTGACCGACTGGTTATACTGTGTTTCATACACACCATGTAGTTTGCTCTCTTGACTACCAGGGCCCACTCCTGACTCATATTGAGCCTGCTGTTGACGAGCACCCCCAAACGATATATAAATGGTTTATGCGTAGATCAGTGTTCATAGTGGGAGAAGTTATGCATAATGCCCTATACAGACTCATGCTGAGCCCTATGGATTTCAAGTATTCATGAATGATTGAGAAACAGGGTAAAACTCAATCCAGATTAGTGACAACACAAAATGAAAGTCCACTGTGAAATGCTGTAGATGGATCTCATGATACTGAGCGACTGGGTGACAAAATTAGAGTTAAAATTCAATGCCAGTAAATTGAAAGTAATGCACATAAGGAAAACCAACCGCAACTATACATATACAGTAATAGGCTCTAAATTTGTTATTACCGCTTGGAAAACTTGTGAATAGTTCATTATAAACACCAGGTCAGTGCTCAGTGGCAATCAGAAAGGAGAATCAAACAGTAGAAGAGCAACAGAAAAGAAAGTAGAATACGTCATTATGCCACTGTACAAATCCCTTGTGTCCTGCATCCTCGGTGCTACGCACAGTTCTTTCTCCTCAGCTCAGAAAAAAGTAGTTCAATCAGAACAAGTACAGAGAAAGGAGTCAAAGATAATCAAATATATGGATGGCTTTAGAATAAGGAGAAATTAAACAAATTCACCCTTGGAAAGGAGACAGTTGATGACAGAATTGTAGAAAAAAATAAAATCATGAATGGCTTGGAAAAGATGAATATAAAATTATTAATCCCACTTTTCATTATATAAGAACAATGGAAAATCAAACCAAATTATCAGATCACAGACTAGGGGTTTGCCTTTCATCACAAACTGAATGAAGGACATTTTTCACACAAACCAGAATTAAACCGTGGAACTCAATGCCCAGAACATGCTGGAGAGGTGACACCTATACGTGGGTCAAAATCTGATTAAGCACATTCAGGGAAAAAGTGCTCATCAATGGCTATGAAAAACAAGATTTCAGCTACAACAGATTTTTTTCCCAGGAAGTCCCAGGCAATATTTCCAGGAGATGTTAAGCACTCACGTTTGCTGCGTTAAACATGCCAAAGTATTATTATTTACATTTGCTAAACTCAGCTGTAAATCACATAGCTGGAAAATCAGAAGCATGGAAATCTAACTTACACAATGGGAAAGAGATTAAAATGTTAGCTCTAGGCTTAATGTATGTATTATAATTTCAACTCACTATTTGTTGAATTGAAATACCTTACTTGGAGTCTGGTTGCATTCAGGTTTTGGAATTCATAAGATTCAGTTAGGTGCGCTACCTATTCCAGATGAAAGGGAAGACGTAATGTTAGATACTTCCACATAAAATATTGAGAATCGATATGAATGATGCTCAGCTATCATGCTACATTTCTAGGATTACTCTCAGCAGTTCATAATCCAAGATTTCCTTGCAACGTTATTCATTGTGAGAAATATGGGCTATGATCGGAGCTTGGCCAGGAAAACTTTTATTGTTTAATTATGAGAAATTTGCTCTACAAAATGTCAAAATACTTTATGGATTTGGTTCTGAAGTCTTTAAAAAGTCAAAAAGTCACAGTAGTCAGCCAATCCTTGCTGGTAAAAAGTCATTAACACTTAAGAACTAAAACAACTGCAGGGAAAAAAAAAAGCCCTCTTAAATGAAAGGAAGGATGTGTTACATTAATCATTACATTTCTAAAATATTATTTAGCTGACTGTGGGATTCATATTCACAACCGTATCTCAAAAACTGACATCAGCCTTCCAAGTACAAACCATACCTATGTGCCCTTTGTATATTTCAGATTTTTGGAAAATTAGTTCATCTATGGTCAACCTAGCAGATATATTGAAATGAAAATCTGTGCACATACACAATTTTCCTCTGTGACTAAAGGCCTAAAATTCTGTCCAGTGTCAGAGGAGTGAACCGTATTCGTAATCCAGAAGATCAACTAGTTGATCCTGAAAACTGGCCTGAGAAAACCATTCCCAAGGGGAGAGTACTTAGAAGAAAATTGTTCTTTTGTTATATATCTTATTTTCTTATAGACTGGGCTACAAAATTCAGTGCTGCTCCTTCTGCATTTAGGGTCTTGAGAAAAAAAGTGACCTGAAGATTTAGTTAGGGGAGTTCAGTAAGTTTACTAAAACCTAAAGATCTCTTATTCATCAGGTAAACTCCTACTGTCTGTTTAGAAATATTCACAATTGTGTGACTCAAGCTTCGCTACAACTTGTTCTTCCTGAATTTTCCTCTGTATTTTCTTAGGTATATGGCTCATTCTTTACATGTGTACATGGGAAAATGTGTGTGCTTATGAAACAACATTTCCAAAAATTCCCAGCATTAAAACCCAAAGATTTTTAATCTCTGAATTATATACAGATTAAATATTTTAAAATAATTATCAACCAAAACCTTGTGTTATGCTGAACTTGACCTTTATTTATTTTGAGTTAGAGGAAAAATTCTGTGTTACCGCATGAAAAGAGGAACAGAGCAAAAAACTAATAATTTTTGGTAAGAATGAGGCTTAAGAGAGAAATGGTGAAATACCTTCACCATGACAGAGCAAAGGGACATCTCTGTTTGTTTTGGGAAATACCCAATAGCTAAAGTGAAATAGTCGATGCACCAATAGGTAAGTCATACCTAAACTGTGACCTGTGGCTCCTTATGTCTTTTGCATGCTTAATGCTAAAATTGTGTTGATCACTGATAGGGTCTTAAGCAGGAAGGAAAATGGACTCTAAAGAAGTAACAATTATTTCCAGTGGCATTCAATCTGATTATCTGCTGGTGTAATAGATGGATGATGTGAGAAACTGAACTCACAGGTTCACTGACTCAATCTTAATTGCAGTCTTGATTAGATCATATATTCCATCCCTTCCATTAGCTGAATCGAAGCAAATTATCTTAATAATGTGCTTGCTTAGGGTCCTATTTGTTTGCTAGAAGTTTTAAAAAAATCCATAAGAGGTTTATAGAATAAATTGTCCTCTCAGACTGCAACACGAATCGCAACACAAGCACAGTTAAAGAAGATATTTACAGGGCACTTGACCCTGCATCCAAAGTGACAGGGATGCTTCAGAATTGATAAGCAGTGAATTAGAGAAAACAGTATAATACAATTCCCCAATTAATCTAAACAAAGAAATAATTTTCAGATCGTTTCTTTAAGACAAAAAAATAGCTTGTGTATCTTTACTGGTGAAAAAAATAAAATACAGATGCCCAACAGCTTCATTTAAAAATCTTTAATGTATTAATTTAAGGTAAGAAGAAACTTCTTAAAATAGCTTTTGATAGATTATAAATTATTGTATAAGGAAATGCTAAAATTTAGTGATCTCTTTCATAATTGGAAATATTTCTGATTGTCAGGTAGCAGACAATTAATGTTCTACATGGAAAATGAGCATGCAATTTCACCTTGGGAAATTCGGATATAATTTTTTTAAATTACCAAATTCAGCAATTTGAGGAACCCAATGCAAACCTAATATCTGGTGATATTTCTTGTAAACTTGTCATATTCTTAGATAAATATTGTTATTTGTTTTAAGAACAGAGTCATTTTGTCTTCTATATGGCTGCTCTAAAAGTTTGCATCAGCATGAAGAAAAAAAATTACATATTCTTTCTATTCCTTAGAGGTAAGAACTGATGCTAAGAAAACTTTAAAATCTGTATAATCTTACTCACTTTCATGCAGAAAGTCCTGTGAAAGGGATTAGATTTATTTTTTTACTTTATAATGAACAAAACAGATAACATCTATAAGAAACAACATTGAACACGAAGACAGCTTGCACTGCATAACGATTCCAGGAGAAGAACAGTGGAATGAGGAGAGTAAACACCCAGGGACCATATTGCAGTGACGTGAGATGGCAGGCAGCTTCTAGGAAGAAACAGGTCTATTAGAAAAAGGAGTTCAAGAAAGCGGTCAAAGAGACTGGAAAAACACACACTGAAAGAGCATGAACTTTTCCAAGCAGAAGCATAGAAAGTGATGGATTTGGCTCAGTAATGGTCTCTTGAGTGACCTGCATAGAGATTACCAGAGACGAATATAAAATAAAACCATAAATGTATAGGGACAAACTCAGAAATGCCAAGACGCAACTGAAAGAGAATAAAGCATGATAAAAAACATCCAGTGGCACGTTGCTAATGAAGAGCAAGCTCAAGCAATGAGCTGTCATAGTCCACAGTGATGTGACCCAGAGGCTGTAGGTGCATGTGGCAGCAGTAATTATTTTCCAGCATGGGCAGGTCACCCATCAGCTGGACAGCCCACTGCAGCTACGCAAACATCTCCTCCAGCTGACTGGAGGCATGGGCTCGAGCAGCTGGATATCGGGTTTGGCTGCGTTAATTGGCACGGCCTTCAAGGGAGTGAACACAGAACTGTGGCCTTGAGATGGCTGAAAAATCCAATGTCTTTTCTCTTGTTCTCTTCAGTAGAAAGATTAACAGTGGTCGGTGAAGTAATGTCACTGACACTAATGAAGGACTCAGGTGAGAACAAGGAAGAATATGTTATTGATCATTTGCATAAATTAGAAATCCGAAGAAATTCAGATGTACCAGCCCTGGTAAATTAACTTCAAAGCACGTGTAAGTCTGACTAAAGCAATCTCAAGGATGTTAGAACATACTTGTGAGAATTTGATCAAAACAGGAGAGGCTGTAGATCAGAAAGTCCAAAATTGTCCCTGTCTCTTTACACAAAGACAGGAAAAGAGAAGGGAAAGAGGACACATGGAATTATATCCCTAACTTCATTTACTATAAACTTACTGAAACAAGGAATCAAATTATTAGTGGGTAAATAAACATACTATCAAGAAAACAAGGTGGTAAGTAAAAGCCAATATGAATTTATCAGAAACTGAATCATGTTAAATCAAGTCTGTTCCTTTTTAGGAGAGATAATGGGCTTTGTGGTTAGGGAAGGAGCAATAGGTGTGATATATCTTGATTTTAGTAAGCATTTTGACACTGCTTGACATTCTTATAAGCAAACTATGAAAATATAGCTTAGACCAAAGTACTGTTACATAGATTGAACAACTGGCTTGAAAATTGCACTCAGAAATAGCTACTCATTGTTCTCCATCAAATTAAGAGACAGTAGCTGATCGGGCTCCATAGAATTCCACCTGGGTCCAGTACTGTCTGGTAGTTTTGTTAGTCACTCAGTTATCGAAGAGATATTATGCCTTTTACACTTCCAGATGGAAGCAAGCTGGCAATGGTTGCAAGCCCCATGGAGGACAAGGTTAGAATTAAAATAAAGTTGAGAAACTAACAGAGGGTATGGGAAAAATAGGATGTGATTCAGTAAGGCCAAGTGCAAATTACTATACTTAAGTAGGAATAATGAAGTACTGGAAGACAGAATAGGGTGAACAACAGGCTATGTAGCATTTACACAGAAAAATGAATCACACCCAGACTACAACTTGATAATATCATAGTGTTGGGAAGAAAAACTGAATTTCAAGATGAATCAGGAGTGCCCTAGAACACAGCACCAGCAAGGCATCGGTTGACAGACTGTCAACATTTTTGAGATTTCCCTTCAGCAAAGGTGAGAATTATAAGGATGATCAAACATCTAGAAAACATGACCTCTGTGGAAAGCTTATGATATTAAATTACACATTCCCTTAAAACTTTTGGATCTGGGAGACCGCATTTACAGTTAGCTACATAGTTCATAGAAAGATTAAGTGCAAAGGGCTTCTTCAGACTGCTGCCATCTAAACCACTTACGAAACTATTTTATTCTAGAAATAATAAGTTACTGTCAGAGGATAAAAATCTTAACAGAGCTTTTCAAATTCAATTACAACATGAAACAACTACTAATATAAAAAGACTCAAGGGTTTTCTCATTAGTATTTTAAAGCAGCATGACAGATTATTTTGAGTGTGTCAATAATGATTCATACTTCTTGTTGAATCCCCATTGTAAGGGCAAATCTTAAGACATTTGAACTGTCTTTTTTCAGGCCAATATATGAAAAACATCATTAAACTTGTTATGAATCTAGACAGGGTATAACTTCGTCTGACAGCTATAACAAGAGCAGATGAGATGCAAAGCAGAATCTGATCACTTCAGGTTGTGATGGCTATTACGTGGGCAAGATTCAATTACTGTGAAAGAAATATGACACACAGGAAATCTGTCCAAAGCTGAAAAGAGAAAAAAGGTGTGGGGGAGTTTTATTCTCTGATGGTGAAGAGATACTATTCAAGATGGGCTGTTACCTTCCCAATAGGCTAAACGAATCGTCACCATGAAATAGTAAACATCTTCAACATTAAAAAAAAAAAGCAAATTACTGTTGGACCCTGGGCTGTACATGAGAATAACTCTGTAATTCTTTCTAGGAAGCACTTTTGAGACAGTGCCAGACAGATGTCCAGATGCCCACAGCTATCCAGAAGGTGGATAGATACCTAAACATACATATCTAACATAACTTTAGGAACCATAGAGTACTCTGCCAAGATTCCAGCTATCAGTCCAGGAGGTCAATACCTTGTAGGTCCCATTTCAAACCCTTTTACCATATGCAGTTGTTTTAGGTGTTTAAAATAGCCAGCTTAAACTTTGGTGGGATAGCATAAGGTGCCTACAATGACACCATATACTTTCATTTAGAGAGAATAATAATAAAAAAAAGTACTCTAGAAAGTTTTTCTCCATTGTCTAAACTTAACCTCACTTATATTGACCCAAACGTGAATTAGGTTTTGTACTGTTGTACTATACAAAATGCTTGATATCTTCCTATCTACATAATACAATCTTGACACTGTCAAGAGAAGTTGAATTAGATGTGGGTTGAGGGTGGTTGTACCTAGACTAAAGTCTTCTCCCCAGAGGAGGCAGAGGAGCGCAGGAACCTAGAACTGGTCCTTAGGGCACAAAAGAATTTTCTTCCAACAGTTATGGTTTTGTGCTGTGGTCAAAAAGACACCATGAAACACAAGTTTCAGATGAAAACCAAGTGCTATGGGTGAAAGATATGTGTTTTATTAAAAATATTGTGCAGGCTATGGAGATCACCCTCCAGACTCTGGGAAAATAATACGTTCAGACAAAGTCTGAAATGGTAGTCTCCCTTGTCCTGCATGTACTTACAGAGATGTTTAACTATTAAGAAGGTGGCCAATCTTACTCCAGACTAAGAATCAGGAATGACTTGATTACAAGACGGTATCAATAAGGAATAGGATAGTTATTATATTTTGGTTTATGCCTTAAGTTTTGAATAATGACAACAGAGCTCAGGCAGTATGTTTCTCTTTGGTCTGGACCCTCAAAGGAGTGACACAAGACCATTTTTACATCCTTTCCTGTATCAACTTTCCCAAGATCATCTGCAAAAAGCAGCAGAAGGGCAGAGTGAGAGTTGTCAGTTTTCCAAAGAAGGAGGTGAAGGAAGCTGAAAGGAAAGCAGAAGCCCCTGGCTATGTGTGTATCCAAAACTTATTTTCAAGAACAGTTTGATTGTCAATGCTTTTTGGTTGGGGAATCGAAGAAGAGGAGCTGTACATCAAAAGGCCAGTGAAGAATCAGAATTTGACTGCTTTTCCTACTCTTGCATCAGTGCATACCTGGCTGCCTTTTTGAAAGCATTTGCAAAATTAAAAGGCTGTGCTTTCCAAGCTTGGCTGAAGAGCACAAAAGAGGTACAAACTTACCTTAGAATATGTTAAGATATAGTCCAACTGTGTTTTAGAGAGCAGAGAAAGATGCTGAATAGTAGTAATGAAAGCTGCAGTTAAGTGGGGAGGTGGCATGAATGGTGGTTCTTACTGTGAAAACCTTTATTAATAAGGTTTGTGTAGCTTTATTAAGATTAAGTTGACTAAAATGTAGTGTATAAACATGAGTGCTTATTATACTGAAAAATTGGTAGTATTATACAGAATGAAAATATTTCATCATTTCAACATTTCAACACAAAAAATTCCTGAAAGCTGTACCCATCTCAGACTTTGAAGACAGATCAAGAGGTTACATTGACAAAATAACTATTGTTTTATCTTTTTGTCTGAAAAGGGAGATGTAACTTTTGCAGTAAACAGTAGTAAATACAATTTCCTTACTACATTTTTCTCACTTTCTTATTTTGTCTTTTCAATATAGGCCTATATCCTATCTGTTTTGTACCTATGCCATGTCCTATCTGATTAACAGGAGGTGAATAATCCAGGCTGGAAGACTTTTCTCTGCTTATTTGGCTGTACAAAACCCTGGGAAATTAGATATTTTGACTGGCATTTCTGGTTTCTTTTACTGTTGGTTGCAGCATTATATATCTCCCAAATACTTCCTACTTCATCTGAAACTTCCTTAGATGAATTGTGCATAAAAACAATTACCATATCATGGTATATAAAAATTAACCCCTACTGTAGCAGAATTCCTACTTGTGGAAGACAATTAATTCAAAGAAAGATTTAATGCATCCGAACATCATTTTAGGTATTGAGTTACAGTCAGAAAGAGGAAAAAAGACGTCAACGCAGGCAGTTAGGTAAACAAATCTTCTACCATGCATTTCCCATATTTTTAATAACATCTTAGTACAATGTATCCTTTGTCCCAATAAAGTGCTTTACAGACCCAGTTCCATCTACTTAAAATATCCTTCTTTTTTAACGTGTTGGACTAGCACGAATAAAGAATTCCATGTGGTGCAGTGCATATAAAACATTATCTTCTCTTAGGTGAGTGACGGCAGTTTTGTCTTCTGACCAGTGTAGCTAGCTTAGCACAACTAATATGTAATAGACATTAACAGTTAGATTATTTTACCTCGCTTCCTAAGGGGTTTTTATGTGTATGATGAAAATTGACAGAAAGGACAGGCGAGGACAAAGAAGAAGAGATACTAAAGAAGTTGTGTGGGAAAGAGGACTGGCTAAACCAGAGCAAAATCCTTCCTTATATTTTCTCATCGCTTGCTTGCAGGAGGCCAGCTGACTCTACCAAGGGCTATGGAAATAGCTGTGTATAATCTGCAGTTTAGCAAGGATTTCAGCCTAATCATTCTTTCTAACGCTATTGCCTTGCTTGTTTTCCCCTTCAAAGGAGGATCTACTGGAAAGTTATTTATTTATATTGCAAATAGATTGCACGCTTTGGATGTTATGGTCAGTGTCTCCAGCTGCAGAGCTCAAGGACACCCTCTGTCATGGTGGTTAGTTGTTTTATGACCTCAGCTCTCAGGAAGCTAACTTGTACTCATAGCAGCAAGTCAAGATCAAGAAAAGAGGGAATTTGGGCTTTAGGATTTATATATCTAAAGCATCCTGCACTCAAAGCTCAGCTAAATTTAAAGAAAAGCACTTACAGAAAACAATTTCTCTACTTTAAAAGGCATCTCACCCTAGCAGTAGATCAGGTTGGCATCCGCTGGGAGAGGCACACCTGAGATTGCAGGGGTCCTTAGGGGAGGACAACTGATCTCAGCTGGATCCAGCTGGACTGCCCAGTGGTTGTTTCATTGGCAGAAGAATGGGTGACCACAGAAACTGTTTTGACACGGCACAGGAAGAACTTTTCTATTCCTAAAACACTCATTAGAGTTTACCGGGCCCTACTATAACTGTTTGACCTGTTACTCTTATAAAATATTTTAAACAAGTGTTCAATAAAAATAAGTCACACTGTTGTAGAGAGTGGATATTTAAACCTACTCAGATAAATTTGCAAAACCTCTAAAAAATCCTGACTAGATATTGCGACTGAGGCAGCTGAGAGAGGAGTCATTTCTTCTGTGAATAAAAGCTGGTACCGAGATAACGTTTATTGGATTATAAACATGGTAGCATTCAAACATGGGTTTATTGAAACATTATTTTAATACTGCTTAAGATCAAATGATTCCAGATGGTTAATCTGGAATCCCCACAGCTAGGCCTGTCAGATATACTGAAAGTTTAATCAGACTTTTAACACGCCGATGGGCTTTGAATAGCCTGGATAGTCAGGAAAAAAAATAAAACCTTAAGAGCAATCATGAAGAGATTGATGAAGATATCTGAATAGTAGGCAGCAGCAGTTACGAACATCAAGAGAATGCTTGAGTGTGCTGAATTCAGGCAGAAGGTAACAGCATATTAAAGCAAAGCAATTGTAGCCAAGAATAATGCACTTCTAACATAAGAAGCTGTGCTTTTGATTTTCCCTATGTTGCTGAAGAAACCTGGCTGAGACTTCAAATTTCGGAAAGCAAGGCACATATATAAAGGATTAGCAAATATTTATTTTAACATTTTGTGCAAGACTTACCTATAGACAAAGATCACACTAATCATTAACATTTCACTACTAACAGAATATGACAAATGACTGACCCTGTTTTGCTGTGGACAGAAGCTGTTCAACCTAGACTGAGTCCAGACTAGATACTTTCTACTCCCTTTCTTTCACAAAAATGCAAAAATTGTACTTCTATAAGTACAAATATTGCTAATTAACCCTCATACGAGATAAATATCTACATTCTGACATTTTCATTTAATAGAAGCATAACTTTAAAACCATTCCGCCCCCCCCCAGCTGTCACACAGAACAAGAATAAGGACCAAGACCCATCTGCTTACAGGTTTCCATCAGTGAAACCACTTAGACTTTTTCTTGGTTTTTAAAGGTATACAGTGTGTTAAAAGATATTGTCAAATTATGATAGCACATGGATATATTTTAGAGCTTTTGTGATTAAGGCCCAAAGAGACATAAGGTCTTAAAATTATACCAAAAAAAGCCTTAGGTACTGTAGTTTAACTATAGCCTGGTAGAATAAGAGAAGCCTAAATCCTGATCCCATCTCACATGCTAGCCAAAAATCTTGAGTTAATATAAGCAAGACAGGCAAAACTCCCAGGTGCAAATCAGGTCTCTAACGCATCCTTATCTCTGTTTCTTGCCTACAAAAAAACTTCTGATAGTACTTCACACTGAATTTTTCCAAGGCGAAGCAGAAGACACTCTAATTTCATGACCAATAAAGACTTCCAGTGGTGTTTCTGAGAGGTGCTGTGATATAGTGAACAAGAAGCTGATCTGACATGAAAGAAAATTGGTTTCTTCTCCCAGATCTGCTAAATCATCCCACTGAGTCCACTGTGCCCTCTATGCTTCACCTATCACATCAGTAAAACCAAGTGAAAGGGTAAACCTCTTTCTTAAGGATGTGGCATCCCATCACCCAAGGCTTTGAAAACATCTGCCTCTCTCAGATACTCCCTAGAAATGCAATTCTCTTGAGGCTCATGCTGTCCTGAAAAGCTAGTCTAAAACCCAGTCGGACTCAAAGGCTCTTAGCAGCGTTTCTGTGGCTTTCTCGAGACCGATCTGAGGTTCCTCCACACCACCCACCTACCTCTGGCTCCCTGGAGGAAAATCCATTCAGTGCAGTGGTCTGCACCACTGCAACACTGTACTCCTCCATAGGAAAGGTGAGGGAATGAGGATGTGCCATGCAGGTAATATTGGCCAGATTAACTGGATGATTGTATCCAAGTCCCTAGTAACAGCGTACGGGTACCACAGCCCCACAGAATCTCTCCAGTCCACAGCTAATTGTTTCTGCTGCGGGTATCCCTGGCCTTATAGGGTGATTAATGACACATTCTCTCATTACTAGAGTTTACATCTCCCATGTCAGGTCATAGCCTATTTCTCCCATAGGTGAAACTCTTTCAGAGCAAAATGAGGGACCTTGTGTCATGACAATTATTGTCTCAATTAGTGACATTATTAATATGCTCTAGCAAAAGAACAACCCCACTTTACTGCAGTAACAGGTGGAAATGTTCAATTCTTAATCAACTTTATAGGACAGAAAATTATTAGACTACATCTAGAAAGGTCAAATTAAAGGGTAAGAGAAGAGCAGAACTATACTGTAATAAATTCCGTAGCCAGGGAGCCCATTTCAAGTTGTGGAACCCTCCGCAAGGGATAGAAATGCAAAAAAAGCCAAAGATCTCTTCACACAGGGAAAATTCCTGAAGGTATATGCTATGTTCTTCTAAGAAATGAACATTGCGTTTGTAGAGCAAATTACTGCACAAATGCTGATGTGCAGATGCACCGTTGACTGCCTCTGCATTTAGAAACTCCCAATCACAACTCAGACTAACAGAAAAAGCCTCCCTAATCTGATTTTTCATTGACCACTGAGCCTGCCATACAGCAGGAATTCTCCCACCTTTCATGCCCTATGTCCTTCTATTATTTCCCTGGTTTCCACCGTCCTTCACGCAATGAAAGATTATCTGAGCATGATACACAACCTAGGAGAGAAGAATGTAAAAATAACAGTTTTTTCAGAGCACTTGCAAATGGTCGAATGTTGCTGAAGCTTCAGAACTGAATACTAGGTAAATCTAGGCTCTTCTTCAAAATTCCTAGGCACCCAATGAACATTTTCTTTTTTTTGAGCCCAGTCACTCTGGTTTTAACGCTCTCTTTTCCTGTTCATGATGTTTTTTTCTAAGGATTATCTCATACAGTGTTTACAGAATTAGTGATTGGCTTTCCAGAATACCACTAAATACTGTGTTTGTGTGGAGGAATTAGTCTCAGTCTTTAAAGATTGGAGCTATTTTCCCTTAATAAAGCCTGTTTTCATATTTTCAGTCCTCACAGTTTCACTGCAACAGAACTGAACAATACGGTATTTCACACGCAAACTCAGCCATGGAAATCCAGAACAAAGTTTTCAAGCTTCATGTTTGGGTATACAGCAGGTCAAACAGTCTGAGGAGGTCTCAGGGCACTTTCCCAAACTGTTTTGCATTGTTGTATTTCAAAATTGATTTAGACTGGAAACTCATCTTTGTCCAGAGTTTTTGGCAGATGCCTTCAAATACTTAGACATGGAGGGCAATTCGAGTAAATAATTATTTATACAATTAAGAGGATTTATGTGTATTTTATAGAGTCTAAAATCCTTGCAATAAACATTGCCTGTTCTGCTGAGCAGCTTCTATACCTGATACGGTGCCAAAGCTTGCTTTCAGACTTTGTGTGGCCTCAGTGAACTTGGCCACGATAGGAGGACTGACAGCCAAGGAACATGCACAAAAGGGAAAGAGAGCACTTTGGGGTATAGGAATAACACAAGAAACTCTGTGAGATGGCAGAATTAGCTTTAAAGTGAGTAGAATACAGTATTCTGTAATGATTGCTGCGCTCCTGGCAGCAGACAGAGGTACTGAGTGAAAAGCTTCTCTGCCTTTCGTTATTGTTATGGTTATGATTGCTGTTGTAAGGAAATAGTACCTGAAAATTTGTCAGAGACTGATGTGCTATTTCCTTTTCATTAGCTGCTGTTATTACTTAATCTAAACTACAGTTATCACGTAAACTCTCAGCAATTTTGATTTTTTAAATGGCACGTGATAAAAACTGTACACAAAGGAAAAAAACATCTCCTTTCTTATTTAAACCGGTGGGAGTTTTGTGATTCATTGCACCAGGGCCAGGATTTCATCCACACTCTTAACTTCTCTCAGATTCCTGCTTCTCAGTTTGCTAACAACAGCGACATCTAAAAATAATTTCCCATTTTAGGAACTAGCTTTCTCCCCTTTCCTTGTTGACTGTTTCTGTATCTCTTACCTGACAAGGGAGCAAGCGGGGTGATTTAAAAGCTTCGGTTGTTTTCATTTGTAGGGAAAAAAAAAAGTAAAACATTTTCCTTTTAAGCAGCTAGAGACTTTGGCAATGGAGGCTGAAGTTACCCAGGCACTTCCATCAATGGCGAGGTGGGTTCTTCACCCTGAATCCCCCTTGGTGTCTCCTGTTTGCCTGTGGCATGATCTGCTGCTCTTCTCTCAGCTATGCTGCCGGCACTGTTTGTGTACACAGGCTGTAAGACTAGAAATATCCAAGCTTTTGAAAAAGGTGAAGAAAAAAAGCTTTAAAATATTAAACAGCAAAGAAAAAGAGTTAAAGCATGCCAGCACAAGTATTTGCATGAGCAACGGGACAGCTGATCCAATGCTGAGTCAGAACATCATCCGTAATTGGCTTTCCCACTCTGAAAGCACGTTGGTGTCGCTGTGGCCGGAGAAACTCTTCCCCCCTGGAAAGTCCTGCCTTGTGAGGGGTAAAGCTCCCACTCCACACCGCACAAGCAGTGATAGAGCTTTCCTTACAAATTAAATGGCCTACAATCTCAAACCGTCTTCAGCCTTCAGGTTTTTTCTCCTCTCTCTTTCTCTGTCTCTTTTTATTTATTAAAATATGGATCAAAATCACATTTGCTTCTCATGCTCTTTCATCATGACTTTGAATGAGTGTGAAATTTTCCCTGAAAATAAATGACTGTTCATTTTGCAACAGATATTCAGATAATGAAAATGCTTTCATAAGTCATGTCTTTATAGATTTGATTGAGAGTCTATTTTCAAGTAGAAGGAAACAATCACATTCATTTCAGAGTTCTCCAGATCTGGCATTATTTGTCTTCCATCTTCTTCAGCTCTCTAATTATAAGTTTTATAATGTACTTATCTCATGATACCTACTGTGACTACTTTCAACCCAGTAGATTTATGTTTAGACCTATACTTTAGTATCTCAGGTGGCATATGCCTAGAATGAATATTGTACCTCTCTGCAAGGCAGCAGACTTCGCTTCCAGTTTTATCTACTGGATAAAGCAGTTTGGATTTTTTTTGTCAATAAAAAAAAAGCAGGAGACAGCTGCTTAGTTTTACTGCTCTTGTCTCCACTAACATCCTCATTTGTTCTTATGAGTTGAATCATTTTCTTCCTTCCAATCAGAATCAGTGGTCAAATGGAAAATGTGAATGGCACATAACGAAGTAAATAAGGCACAATGCAAGGGGAAATTTGGTTGGTTAGAGCAGAGGTCTAGGATATAAGGACAATAATAGAGCTCTAAAAGTGCCATATGGTGACTAAAAGGCTCAATTTGTTTCACAAGCGCTGCATTACACTAGATAAAAGACCTTTTATATCAGCTTCTTTATCTCTCATCTTTGCAAATCGACCCTACTTTATTCCTTCACTCATTTACATTTTTTTCTGTTGTTAATAGCAAATGTTAGAAAGCTCAAAATTGCCCAAGTTCCATAAAAAATCAGATTTATTCTTCACAAGGTTGCAAATGTATGAATAGTCTTAGAACTAGAAAATATATCTATTACACTTTTACCCAAGATAAATATAGTAAAATGCACTATATGGATAGAAATAGGAGTTATCTATGAAATCAGAATTCACTACCTTATACCAGATGATTGTGTTAATCAGCTAGACCATGAAATAAGTATTTTGTATATTTCATTTTTTGATTGACATAACATCAGTTTAATGTATACGTACTAAAATATATGTTATCTGTATTTCAGTTTTAGAGAAAATAAGGCAAATGGGATTTTAAGAAAGAAAATTAATATCTGGCTACAAAGAAAACAAATTACATTGGGGTGCTAATTATATACACCCCTAATCTGGCCAAAACAACGAGCTTTATATGGAAGCAATTCAATTGTATGAGTTTTCATTTCTGCACAAATAATAGAAAGATACATAAAGCCCACATTTGATATAGAGGACTTGGTTTTAATCTTGCTCAAACTCATATAAATCAAAGGCTGCTCAGTTAACAGCAGTAGAAATACAGCAACGGCAAATAAGTGTGAAATGAGAATTAAGCCTGTACTCTCCTTTTGGCATAGTTTTTTTCTTCCGAGATGTAGTATTATGTGCTGTTCTCTCAGCACCAAAGACACTATCTTTGCCAAGGGCATAAAATGTATTGCCTGGCACACAATAAAAGAACTCATATGAATGCAGAATGACACTTTAGAGTACGGATTGGTTTGCCATATACTCCTGAAAGACATAGTAAAGGATAATTGCTATTTTCATTAACTCTCTCACTTGCAGAGTTACTTGCAGTGGCTTAGAAAGCCAGGAACTTGGACTGATCCCAGCAGAGCACAGATAGCTGTCCTTCTGATACGCTGATAGCCAGAGGCAATATTCAGTCATTTCTGATAGACATGCAGTATCTTTTAATTGCATGCTAGCACTTCTTATACAGCCAAGCCAAACTCCTGGAAGCATACACAACAGAAATGAAAACTGGCCAGGAAAATGTTTTGAGATTGAAATGCTCCACTGCAGTCAGTGGGACAAGGTATTTATGGCTGTGAAAATGCCACACGAATCTGCACTTCTCACTTCAAATTCTTTCTTTTAAAAAGAATAAGAGGGGGAAAAAAAAGCACAGCAGCGCAAATATTATAGTTCATATTCCACTAAGACTTCATTCAGTTTTATTTTACATAATCTGTATAAGAAATGCAGGTCAGTGACCACTAGCAGCAATGCCTCTTAAGAACATTGAGAAATATGTGTCAGGAGCCTGAATGCAGTAAAAGACAGAGCAGAGCATAAGAGTACAGCATACTCTACTCTTGAGAATCCAATGTTCTTGGAGAAAAGGTGAGGAGTCACTGGATAGACATTTAGCAGTGAAAATCGGCCAAAGAAAATGGAAAGAGGAGATGAAAGAGAAGGCAAGCAAACTGTCTTTTTGCTTCCCTTTAACCTCTCTCCTTGAGGTTCTTTGCTTTAAAAAAAGAAAAAAAATAAAACAAAACAGCAACATCAGGAAAACCTGAATCTGAATCTCCAGAAACATGCCCAGTGGAGAATCAAAGAGGGAGCTGTTATGGCCTGGGGAGTACGAGCTTCCCTACAGCATAAATAAATGAGTGCGTAAAGAGCCATAGAGCTATGTATTTTTCATGAGAGAAAAGATGGACACTAGAATTTAATGAGAGGTTGACATTTTATAACAAGGAGACCATATTCTCCTCGTAGTTACCTAAAACAGGAGACAGTGAGAGCAGTATATGACAAAAATAGAACAAAGAGCATATATAAGGATTTTATTGTAAAAATGCCATTTTTAATGCTTAAATACACACTGGTTTGGCCTGTTACATATCATCACATGCATCTGTTTTCTGTCAAGATCGAAATTTGGCTGTTAGCCATTGTGCCTGAATATCATATGAAAAGATTCTTTTCTGCCATGTAATTTCAAAAAAATGAAAACATTGTGCAATGCCCATTCTTCTTCTGATAAATCCAGCCCAGTATTTTTAATCATCGATTTACAAGAAAAAAGTTTGCCCAGGATTTAGTTAAGTCGTGCTGCCTACATTCAAATATTGTTGCTGCCAATGTGCACTCAGTTTGTATGAGTGAACTATGCCACATAAAATTGGCGCTCCTGACTTTTAATTCTTATTAATAGAATTAAATTATGGCGTGCTTTGAAAGGAAACCATTAACGATGGAGCAAGTAGGAGCACACTGCAATTCATCCTTTTTGTTCCGGGCCCCCACATAGCGATGTTCTGACTGAGTGTACGGGAGCATTAAAAGAGCTGGATTTTCACCCTGTTTTTGGCATTAAAGGTGTTAAAAGTTATCACCACCATACCCTGTAATTTTTTGTGATTACTTTGCAGATGTCTAACACATATAACAGTGAGACTGTAGTACTGTCTTACACTGGAAAGCTGATCCAAAGTTTCCTGAAATCAACGAGAGGCGTAGCCTGTTATACTTATTACGGTAAGCAGAAAGTATGGGCTGCTAGGCAGCCCATTGAGTATTTTTCAAGTGTTCATTCAATCTCTGAACTTTAACCATTCTCTCTTTTTTCTAATCAGACGACTTTGAGTGTAATTATCTTGATACAGGAGAGGAGGAGGGCTGCGCAGGAACAATTCATACTTGCAACACTTGTTTTGTCTGCTAGCAGGGGACTTCGCCATCCTTCACTCCCTCGCGGTGTCATTTAAGTCTTGTTTAAGCAGCTCCTGTCTCCTTATTTCTTCAGCTGTGACTGTTGGACCATTTCTCATAGTCATGGCTCTCAACATGATAATGGCTTTGCAATTTTCAGGCACCTGTTCCAGAGTTGCTTTCCTTCAGGTTTCCTTTATGAACATATTTCTTCTAGAGTTACTATCTAGCATGAACAGAAGAATTTACCTAGAGTGGACTAAAAATAACGCTCCTACACAACTAATTTTAGAGGATTTTTCTGTCAGCTCCTAACCCTCCTAATGTATGCATTTCTGTGGTTCTCTCTTTTTGCTTTTGTTGCATTAAAATACATTTATATTGATTGACCACATTTGAATTAAATAAGCAAACCCTGCGTTGAAGAGAAAATCAATCCTGTTTTAATTCTGAACATGCACTTTGCATGTAGGAGAAAAATATATCCCCAATTAAACATGTGCATGAAACTCCACAGACAGAAATACAGGCTGATCTTTCAAAATCATGTCCTTTAAATATGTATGTAATAAAAATGGGCCAGAGTTTACACAGCCACTGTCAAGTACAGAGAGAAAGGAAAGGGATTCAAAAGGACCTACTCAAAAAGACAAAATGATTTCCATTTTTCTGCATCCTCATTCTATATTTATGATGTTTTAACTCATTTTGCAGCTGTCCTATCCCTACCTCTGGAATCCATATCTCATGCTTTTCGCAAGAGTCTAGCTTGTCAATTTTTATCAGGGGCTTTTAGAAGATGATAATAATTTACATCAGTGGATATGGATTACCATTACCATTGAACCTGGTTTAAAAAAAATATTCCTGAATTCTAACTGTCCATTTCTAATGAGAATATTATAACTCTGTATTCAGTAATTTTGCATTCAGTGTGTCTTTTGATAGTCCTAAGGAAGTCGTTCATTGTGGGCTTTCCATTTTAAAACCCACAAGAAAAATGAAAGCATCTTACCAAGGATAAAAGATAACAGTGCTCATGATGAATCAGTTTCAGGACTACAGGCTGGTCTAATCTCCCTATACATACCGGTAAATTTGGTTGCCCAGATACAATTTTAAGCTTTGTGTTTCTAACCCTCATTTTGTTTTTTCCTCCCAGGAGCATTTCACTGGTAACTAAAGACACGTAATTCAAGCTGATAAATCTATGAACATATTTAAGGATTATTTACATGAGCCAAGATTTCTAGGACTGAGTCTCCAGTTCCTCAATCCCATCTCATACCTTCCCTTGTTTTCAGAGCCAGAGTCATCAGACTTATTTCAAAAAAGCCTGAGTTTGCACATGCCTAACATAGGCAAATGCGATGCCAAAAAAGGGTCGTCTTCATTTCTTTCTCTGCAGTCCCAGATTACTTACCTCTTGAAGTAGCTCTGAGCTACACTTTCTGTCTAGAAGACTAAAAGGTAGTTGCCACAGTTCTGTATTGCTAAAAAGGAGTGAAAATGTTATTCTTCAGAGACAAGAGACCTCCTTTCTCTGAAAATAACTTTGAAACCCAAATGCATTCCTGAACCAAGATTTGTCAGGGCAAAGAAGTAGAAGATAAAAGCAGTGGCGACTCTTCCCACGTACATAGTGGAGAACCAAAGACATCTAGCTTGTTGCTAAACTAAATTTCAAGATAAATGTAAAGAGGCTGTCAAGAGAAACAGCATAAACACTGCTGGCTACAGTAAAATGAATATCACATCTTCCCTCCCTAGTGGGAACATCACAGGCTATTGCTTCACACCACTTTTTAGCCCTATCCTTCTGAAACAGACCTTGCATATCCTGCTGCTGCAATCCTTCTACTTTTCTCTACAGTTTGGTGATATGATGGATCCTTCTGGCGAGGTTCAAAGGCAAAGACAGGACACGTCCTTTTCTTCATCTCATATTAGTTCCTTTATCTTTCGTAAGGCCACCTATTTTATTTCTTCTAAAAAAACGTAAAATGTGTTCTCTCCATGTTCTCTGCTCCACCCTTCATCACTGCTTGTGTCTCAGACCCTGCGATTGTGACATTGGCTGCTTCTTTCTGCTGGCTTCAGTATCCCAGCGTTAACCATTCTGCTACCTCCATGCCTCTCCACTTGGTGTTCTCATGGTCTCTCCTTGTCCCCGCACCTTAACATTTCATTATTCATCCCCATCAGCTCCTACAGTCTCTTGTATGATGTCCACAGTCACGGCTCTCAAACCGAGCTCTTCATCTATGGTGTGACTCCCTGCTTGTGTTATTTTGTGTGTCTCTCTCTGATTTCAAGAATGTTGACCCTTCCAAAAGCAAAACTGCTGCACCTCTTCTGCAGAAGCTACTTTCACATTCCTTTTTTTCAACTACCATATTATCTGAGCTTCTTTGATATAAAATATTAAAGTTAGTTTTGATTAGTTTCCCTTTCCTTCCTTTTATATTTGTATCAGTATTCTCACGCACAAACTAATCTTCTTACTTCTCCCCTTATAACTCTTTTAAATTCCTCTGTTCTCCTCCACTGTTATCTAAAACCATGATATGGCTATGGTTTTATTTTTTCTTTGTGTCTTATCAGAACAAAAAATCATCCTCTTTTTTAGCCTTCTTGGACTTCTTTGCTTTCAAAAATGGACTTACAACTATTTATAGCAACAAAACTGGAGGGCAGTATCTGGAAGAGCAAAGCATGCTTTTATAAGACTGAAACGAGTAATCTGTCACAGGACGGACAAGAGAATGAAGTAAGGCCATGCTCATTAAAAATGCATGTTAATTGCCTAAGCAATGTTTCTCGTAGCCTTTCTTCCACAGCCTAAGCCTTTTACTGTTAGCTGGGACTTCTCAGAAAATAGATATTAACGAAGTCTTGCAGCAGTGATTAATAGAGACTAGTAGAGCCTTCAGCTCTCTGTGAAGAGAAAATGTCGTTTAGTGGCAGAAAATTAGACTTTTATTCTCTCCGGTCCAGAGGGAGCTTTCAGTTATGCAGTTAAACAAATGGCATGTGCCCCTCTTCTCCTCATTTGTTCTGTTGGCAGTAGCCGTGCAGACTTTATCCTTGTGAGACTGTTAGCATTATGCCGCCTAAGATTAATTGAGCAAGGTTAGGAATTGAATTAATATGATTTCATTAATATTTGAACAGCATGCCACAACTGCCTATAAGATTATTTATAGCTCTTTGTGCACCTCACTATCATTAATATATATTGTCTAACCGAAAACCTTATATTCAAAATATGTTTGATATTGTGAGTTAAAATACATACTACAGGGCGAATGCAGGTCATAAACACATTAATTATTAAAATAAATGCATACGTGCATTAGCTAATTATTTTGTTCATATTTCCCAACAAGCAGCAGAAGGAATCCATATGTGTGACACAATTCCATGAATTAGTCACACCGTAAGTAAGTTGACCTTGCTTCACCTTTCCGAGAAGCCTTAGAAATTTTTAAAAAAAGAGAATATTTTTGCGTGCCCAGAAATTCAATTACTCAAGCCCCAAACCCCAGACCTATTTATAGAAAAATGTACTAATCTTAAATGAAGTCATAATTTTGGTCTTACTTTTTTGGTCCAAATACAGGCAGTTAGTTGGAGTAAAGCTCAGAGCCAGCCCAGCACAGCAAACACTCAGAGCAGTCAGTGCAGTGGTTAATGTTTTATTCGGAGGAAAGATCAGATTAATTTGTTCGTGGTGTAGAAAACCAGATGTGTGGTTTTCCCAAATATGCACATTATGCTAAACTAGGAAAAGTTACGACCAGAAAAAATTAAAACAAGAAGGAACAAGGTGGCATTATGGGCAGGAACGGGAGCGTGAGATTCAAGTGTCAATAAAAAAAGCAGGTCAGCACATTCTGAAAATAATAATCTAAACCATAACTTTTCTGATGGAAATACTGGGAAAGCAATAATGCTGGGAGAGACCAAGGGGACATACAGGGTAGTAAATTGGATGTGAATCTGTGCTGAGAAATGAAGGAAGCCAGGATGATTTTGAGCTGGATACACATAAACAGTGCGTGCTGGGACACCGATAGATCTTTTCTACGCGGCACCGATAAAACCACATCTAGAATCTTCCATGTCAGTATGAAAAGATGCCAACAAACAGAGAGAAATTCTGAGGAAAACAAATAAATATGTGCATGTGAGATATGGAGTTTTCACATCTGGAAAGATGAAAATAATGAAAAAACCCACCCACGATTCTAAAAATGGGAATATAACACTGGACTCCTGAATTTATAGTTCTACACGTTTATGTATGATTTAATTAAAATGTACTTGTTTTCACAGCAAGCAGAATTTCTGCTCGACACCTTTCAACTAAAGCTACTTTAAGAAGAAAAATGAACATATTGACACAAATTTGAACTCAGCAGATTAACCCAGTTCAGGTTCCTTTTCTTGAATTTTCATTTTCAGTTGTTGGCCACTATGCATTGCTTACGTAAAGTGCTGAAAGAAAAGAATATGTATTTCAGGAAGGATAAAACTGAAGAGGAAACAATAGGATTTTGCTGAAAAATATAACAATAGCGAGTAAATAGTATTTCTTTAGACTTCCTGCACTTCAGTGTGTTCTGAGCAAGTGGTTGTGGTTTGCTCTTTTTACACCTGTAGCAATATTTCCAAGCTCTGGAGTGTTAATTTGAGGAGTTATATCAGAACCTTTTATATACATATATATTATATATGGAAGTAAATAAACTAAAGGTTAAAAAGATGAAAGAATCAGAAAATAGTTGTGGTAATGAGATAGAATGAGAATCAGATTTTTTCTCGTGTTAAACAACAGGAAATATAACTGTCATTTAGAATTGAATTATGTGTTTTGAAACAGAATTCTTCGACCTTGTATGGATGTTGAACAGAAGAACTATTATTTTTGCATCAGTGATTTAAATGGGTTGTTAATTTTTACCTTTGCTTGTAAGAAAACAGTGCAGTGACAGAAAGAGGGCAGGAGGGCAGAGCCAAGCCAGGCTCTACGTCACCACTCAGGGCAAGACGCAGGGTGACAAATTGCTCAGATTCACTATTTTCCATCTGAAAATCAGTGAGGTCGCGCAGAGAAATTAGGGTTGCCCAGTACTTCCCGATAGTTCCCATTTCCTCTGATCACTCATTCTTAAGGACAGCGAGCCAGTGAGTCCTCCGGTTTCCCCAAGCATCTCCCTTGGCTAAAGCTGAGACATTTGCTGCAATTTATCGCCGTGCCCAGAACAAAATGTCAGATGGTTTTAACCAGCTGTTTGACTGAAGAGCAACGCCTTGGGTTCATTAGGGCAACACAGGAGGTATTTGCAGACAGTGCGCTAGGTCTTTACTGTTGTTTCTTTTTCAAATTAAAGAAAATGCCAGCGAGGTGAAGTCAGCCAGTTAGAAACGCTGGCAAAAAATTTGCCTGATTAAGACACAGCATATAAGGAATTTAATATTAATGGCAAAAAATTGTGCGTGGTCTGAAATGCAGGTACCATATATAAATATCTCTGTGTCTTGGATAATTATAATTAAAAAATACAGTTCAGTATCTCGAAGAAATAAGAGATTAATGATAAAAAAAGGAGGTATTTCATTTCATCCTACCCCCTTCTGGAGCTTTTGTTAGTGATAACGACTTTGGAGGCAAACCTCTCAGGAGGTCAGAGTCAGCCTCAGAATTTCCTTTGCTATTTTTTTTTAATTGTTAGGTGAAATGAACAGGTCTTTTTATCAAACTGACCAAAACAAAGAACAATTTTACTTTTTAAGCACGCGTATCACAAGTTTCAGACATTTGCAAATTTAGCAGCAGATGCTGCTTGCTGCTGCTGCTGCTGCTGTACGGTGCATCTTGATTTAATCTGAACAAAAAATAGTCTTTTCAGATACATCGGGTGATTATTCAAACAGAATTATGCACACTGGAAATTTCTGCTAATTTATTTTAAATAGGGAAATGCATTTTCAGCATATATCTTTTTTTCCCAGGAAACAACTTTCCAAATTGACCTTTGAAAAAGATCTCATCAAAAATTAAGCTAACAAAACCCCAATAACCTTTAAACTATTCCTCATTTAAAGACCAGATATTAATCAATTGAAATGAGTAAAGATAGATAACTCTGAAAATAAAATTACACAAACATTTTTTATGAATTTAAGATTTTTCAAGCTATTATAGCCAACTCTACTCCAAACTACAGTTCATAATCAGTGTAAAATTTGGTAGTTTAGCCAAAAAAGGGAGCAAGAGTTTGCCAACAAAGCCAAATTATGCCCTGTAGCAAAACAAAAAATTAAAGTGTGATTACTTACTGTTGCAGCAAAGCACAATTTGAACTGATTTTAGGAAAATTATTTTCCCATGTTTAAATACATTTCCACAACCCTAGAATTATTAATTATATCAATGTATATATTTATAAATATATATTTACTATATATATAAAATATGTTTGTTATTTGATAAGTATAATAATAAGTCATATATATTGTCCCTCTAAGGGCTCGTTTCTGTATAATTCAACCACAAAAATGAAGACAAAAGGAAATACTAGAATTGTTGAGAACGTATGTTCTCATTCATATTAATCATTCAGGTTAATATGAATTTTTTCCTTTGCATATTTTGGGAATGGACGGCAGTTACTCCATGGAGCCAAGTGGGTTAAACAGTGAAGCAAAGCCTGAGGAAGGCTGGCAGTTTGTAATAGCTGCAAAAACATCGCTGCGAAAGTTTGCTTTTCCAAGGAGAACAATATTTATGAACATAAAGTTGCAGTGCAATTAGTGTCTTATGAAAATATTAATTTATTGACATTGCTTCTTCTTTCCTGAAGATACATATCAGCATGCAATTTGCATGCAGATTCTATAGTCCTGTGAGTATTTTGAACATAACAAAGCTAAGATACAGGTCGGCAAGGCGCAATATCCCTCTCATTTTTTTCTGCTCTTAAAACCATTTTACAATGAGGTAATAAGGCAGAAAAAACATAAATGTAAGAAAAGTGCCTGCATGCGTGTGAATCACGCTTTCAGATAGCACCGATGTAATGAGATTAGTTCAAACTGGGTTCGTTTCCCAGACGCATTTCAACCTGCAGGCCTTCCTCGGGTTCATTTGAAGCACGGGGGTGCTCAATTAGACTTTTTTATGATGCCTATTAAATTATACAAGGTGGTCTAGGCTCAAACCTGCAACGCACTCATTAGCGTGGCGTTACAGTGGTGAGCAAGCTCGATTGCAAAAGCAGAGGCCGAGCAGCTCGTTCGTGTTTTCTGAATGAAACCAATTTTAATTGCCAGCCACCTTACACGCCGCGCCGTTGCAACGCCTCGTCCCAACAAACAGCATCAACGGCTCCGCCAGCTGTGCCCACCCTTTCATCCCCCTTTCAGTAACAGCCTCCTCGAGAGGACTTGGGACACAGGACTGTGGTTAAGCCAGGAAAGGCAAGTGCTCCAAAGAGCCCCTGGGGGAAGTCAAGCCGGTGCAGACAATGAGACCGGCAGGGCTTCGTGCTCGGCTGATCAGTGGTGCTGCACCCCTGACGGCGCGTTTGACTCTCAGATCAGAAATGGCCAGCTTGACTTGATTTCCTTAACTTGCTCACAACTCTCTCTCTTGCTGCTTTCCAAGGCTGCCGGATCCTGCTGCAAGTTTCCAGCAGCCTGGAAGCTGTCTCTGAGCTTCTTATTTAACTCGATGTTTCTCTCAAGCACTTGTGTTCAAAGGCAACATCAATTACTCCAAATCAGAGGCTGATAGCTTGCATGAAACACATCTGTGAGTCCCACACCTCTGATTCGCATCCCACCTTTGTTTGTTATTAATCCTACTGTTCCTTGGCTTTTCTTTTCATTTCTACCTGTCTCACAACTACCCGTAACTAAGCAGCGAGCCAGAGAAGAGACTGATTGTGACGACTAGTGTCAGCATGGTGGCACACCATGTGACAAGAGCATGTCAACACTGAATCGAGAGAGGTCGTAGGACTAAACCAGTTAATAACAGAGTAATGGCTGCACAGCCCAGTGCTGGGGAAGGGATGACACCGTCAGCGCCTCACCAGGGAAGGAAATCCCCCAAGAGACACCGATGGGTGAGGCCACGTCCCCTCTCCCCACCTTCGGTGATGTGTTTGTTGAGCGGTTACTTCACTGATTTTGATGAGCTCCCCTCCGCAGTCGGGCTCTGCTCAGCTGGCAAAACACGGCCTCATGGAGCAATTGCCCGAGGTAGGAGGCAAACCACGGCCGGCACGCAGGAAGAATATTCCTGCTTCTAATCCACAGCGCAATTTCAGGCTACATTAGACTGGTGCATAACACATTTAAGACAAATATTTACTAAGGGATGACTAACTTAGTAGTACTGACATATCCCTTACCATTTCTATTCCCACGTTGACCTCCTTAAGAGAGAATCTATACCTTCTGCATATTTAATTTACAGCTGAAGTAATTGAAAAATCATTTTGCCTCTGGCTGCTATGTAGAATATGGGAAAATGGCGTTTTCTAGGATTGCTACACAATTCTCACTTCAGTTTAAGGACTCTCTGAATGGAGAAAGTGACTTTTAGTGACTCCCTGTGTAGCAAAATAATATACATGAGGCAAGATAGTACCTGTAATCAGATCAGCTTCCAGACATGAAGAAGGTACCCGGATCCTTGTTTGTTCTTATCAAATACAACCATTGGTCTGATTTCTGTTTCCTGAGTTTTGTACCACCTTTGTAGGTGCCTGGGGAAGAGCCCCACAGACGCCGGCAGAGAGACACGATCAAAGTTTAGACTGGCAAGACAGGAGAGGGCCAGGCCCAGGGAGGCTCTCTGGTCACACCATGAGAGCAGAGGCAACCCATGAAGAAATAAGGTCATTTTATCTAAGATATAAAAGAGCCTCACTGCTCAGCTCATATAGTGGGTGAAATTTTTAAGTGATGCATTTTGGGAATTCAGCGCAAGTATGAGGTAGGATGACAGCAGTGGTTGAAGTTTACATTAGCTACCATGTTCTCTGTTGGGCAACACACTTCAGGAAATATTGGAGAGAATCCAGAGCACAATGACAATGATCACAGGCTTGGCAAAAGCGACCTAAAGTCACAACTGGAAGAATTACTACAGCTAATCCAGAGAAGAAAAGACTATGGTATCAGTAGGATGTATGATAATAGTTTTCAAATATGTGGAAAAAAAATCTAGAGAGAAACGTAATCAATTTTTTTCCTTGTTCACTGAAAGAAAAATGGGGGGGGAAAAACGCTCTTCATTTTTAGCAAAGAAAATTAAGGTTGGAAAACTTTCTAGTTACGAGAACTGTTAATGAGGAAGACTGGAAAAGCCGGCATGGTCAGACTTTGCAGAACAGATTGTACAAATATTTATAAAAGATGGTAAAGATTACTTGGTCCTGCCTCAGTGCAGAGTGAGGCCTGATGATCTCTTGGAATACCATGGAACTTTTTTCAGATATTCAGCAATGTCTTAATGAACAAATATTACATGCACTAAATTAAGCATTGCAAGCAGTAGAATTTTTTTAGCAAACATATGTAAAGCTGAGCCATATTAATAAGCATTTCAGATTAGAAAAAGAATAAACTGAGAGCAGGTTTTTGTTTCCACGGCCGTACGTCCAGGTCAGTTGTTTGTTTACCTGTTATCCCCAGCAGCTATGTCTGCAGTAAATTAACCACTTAGGTTACTTTCTCTTTGGAAAAAGATACAAAGAGGATAATAAATCAATGTCTAATAATTAATTTTTCTCAGATATTGCATAAAAAACATATTTCTAAGGCCTTCCACAGTCCTGGGAACTTGAGCAATGGTTTCACACATATGTCATCCTGTGAAATGCATAACGTGTGTTAGCAAAGTAAAAGCAAAGTGCGTGTGTGTGGTGTATGATAATAGGAGGAAAGATCTAGGGAATTCCTTGTGGGCCGTAGGTTAGGTAAGTCAGGTGCTAGTAACTGCCTATATGTCTCCATGAACTAATGGTGGGTGGGCTGATATTAGTTGTGGAAAGTTCCTAAGCCAAGAAAATAATTCCTTGTGCATGTCTCAAAGTTGTTTCTTTGGAGATGCCTTTCAAAAAAGGCACTGAAGAGTTCTTTGCAGAAAGGTAACAAGAAAACCAGGCAATGGTGGTTACTGCTGTTTACTCCAGAGCTAGTGCAGGAGAGGAAGGTAGAAGGAAACGTTGGCAGCAGGATGAGGAGAATTGTATGGCAGTGCCTGGCAGCGTGGGCTCTGTGCTAGAAGCAGAGACAAGACAAGACGCTGGCAGTGTTCATTTTCATACCTGAAAACCAACATGCAGTGGATAACTTGCCTTTTAATACTTCACGTCATCTCAAAGTAGAGTCCTTAAAAGCAACCACAAGGCGACCCACTCCTTTGCTACTTTTTCTTTTCTATCTGTTGACAGAAATGCTCTTTTTCTCTTGAATGTTATTCTTGTCAGCCCATGAAGTGCTCTCACCCTAGGCATGGAGAAAAGGAAGCACCAAAAAAAAAATCCTATGTAGAGGTTGAAAAGAAAAGCACTAAGCACTGGCTGTGTTGCGTGCTTAGGAAGGGGGGGCATCTAGGTATTTATATATTTTTTAATACCTCTCCCATTTTGAGGAGTAGGTAGTAGGAGGGTGAGAGAAAAGAGACTGAAAGCTCAGGAGGACAGAAAGGCCATTAGAATGGTGATAATGCAATCGTGCTCACAAATCAACACCTCAAGCCTTTCTCACAATCATGTTAATATCACACTGTGCTGGACGAATATGGTTTCCTCTCATTCAACAGATGTGCGATGGCTCCTCACACAAGTTTTAGACAATATGAAGTCTCCCAGAGGCCCTATCATTTTGCTAGCACTCCTCCAACCTGCCACAAGCTCCTCTGCCTAACAATGTTGCTGTCTTCCATCCCAGCTTTTTTATTCTGCTTGCGGACCTGCCAGTCGATCCTGCTAAGTGACTGTTAATCATGCAGAGGCACCTGTGCTTGCCCTCCCTCCAGAGACGACTGGTCCCAGCAACCATAATGTGAGACTACCCAGAAATATCTGTGCACCCAACAAGCCAGAGCAGCCAGGGGCGACATCCAGCTGCATGGCCACGTTTCATCAAGGAGGCCATGCTGGGCTGGGGTGGGCTCAGAGCACCAGTGGCACACACAGGCAGGCTGGCAAGCCAGGCACTGTGGGACACCCATCAGAAGGCATGGTCATTGCACGTCACTTCTTTTGGGGGAGGAAGCACGTAGGCTTGTTAACAAGAAGGACAAACCAGCAGCTTCCAAAGGAAATGTGATAACGCTTATGAAGAGGACGCACTGTACCCAGGCACAGAAATGAGGTATGAAAGAAAAAGGTGTCAATGAAAATCAATCCTAATTCACCCACAAGAAACATGAAGTTCAGGGATATCCTCACCCCACAAGAAATATTCCTTTTTACTCCCTGAGAGAATCAAGTGTTCCAGCTCTTGATCTTAATAGTCCTCTTCTCTATTACAGTCATGTGTGTGCAACTAGATAATGGGGCTTAAAATACATGGCTGAATGACCCATATCCAGCTGATAGTTATTTATAATTAGTACGATCAAAAAATTGTGCAGGCAATTGGCTGCCTAAAATTTATTTGTGTGGAAGATTTCCTGAATAACTTTCTGTAACAAAATCACAAAAATCACAGTCTATTCACATAGGAGTCATGAATGAATATGGGAAGTTGTCCCCTCTAAATATTCTCTCCAATTTAACAGATCCAGGCTGTGATTGCACAATCATAGATATTAATGGTGGGAAAGAACCAGAAAATTCTCTCCTCTAGCTGAGTACTGTTGCCCTTTCTCTTCGTGATATGTTTCCTAACAAAAAGCTGTGACGAATTTCTACAGCATCTATGCATTCCTTTGATGCTTTGTACTTGTCTGCTCTCAAAACCTTCAGCACTGCTTTGAGCATGTCTGCTCAGTTGAAGCCGTGTTAATGACAGTGGTTTTTTTACTGCTTACTGAGACCGATGCTTTCTTTGAAGGCTTCTTGCTCATTTAAATCTTTGCCTGGTAGTTAAAAAGCAGTAGTACATGCCCGTGTGGCAGGCATCGGTGTTCTGTCTGCTTCGTCCCATGTGTCTCCCTTTGGCTGTTGTAAATCAGAATTCACAGACAAGGCACTACTAAAACTTAAGTGAACCGATATTCTGAGAAACTCAAAATGCCAATTAGTAAATGACAGTCAGATGCAACGTATGCCTGCTTAGTCGGGACTATAACTTCTAAAAAAAAATTGTCTCGGTGTCTAAACCAGCTTTTTTTGCCATTAAATTGTCCTGAAGAAGCTCTGGAAAGTCTCCGATTACCGCTGACCATGTCTTGTGCCTGTATGACAGTAGCCCAATGTCAGGCAAACAAACGGGCGAAAATGGTGACACACTCTCTTTTAAGCAGACTACATATTTTCAGGTACATAACACCAGATAAAGCTTAACCACAGCATCCAGGCAACTGCTCACTACAGAAAAGTAGAGAGGAAACAGTGGGAGGGAGAAACCATCTTATGGCGGTGTGGTGCATACAAGGGGTCTGAGCACTGCTGTACGGAGGACCCTTCCTTCAGGGCTGCCTTATTTTACTCATTGGCAAATGATGGCATTTCTGTTTGCTGAGCACTGGCACTGTGCTTACCTGCGTGGACAAGTAGAAACAGAATCACTCATCCAACACATTTACATCAAAGAGTTTGATCTGGAAGGTGCTCAGCACCTTCTGAAGATCTTCAGCATTTTTTCTCAGAATCAGACAGATGCGAGAAAAGCTACCAAAGACACTACAAAGGAAAAAAAGAATGATAAAGATAGTGTAATTTGCCCTAGATTTTAGAGTACGCGTCACCTGAGCAGCAACTAGCAATTCTTCTGAGCCTTTGCACCCTTTTTTTCTTGAAAAAAGAGTAAACAGCAATTAGTCTTAATATGAGCAGCTATGAAATAGCCGAGTGTCAATTGCTGTCTAAATAAATGCATAGAAGAATAAAGTTAAGAGAATTGGGGTGTTTCAAAATTGGTACTTAATTAGTAATGCTCTTTCACTTGAGTTCAGACACACTAACTGTAGCTAACACTTAACCCAGAAATGTCAGGCTAGATTAGGCATGCACGATACTTCAGGTACTGATATGGAAAGGTGCTTAACACTAACTGTGAAGGATGGATCAAAATGCATACAAGAAACAGTGCATCTGTGCTTTCATACAGGATGTGAACGTACTGCTTAGAGTCAGCTTATATGTCTTCTCTGAAGAGCACACCTAACGTTAGAAGCAGAGAATTTCCACTCTTCTTCTATCACTCTTCATGGATTTTTCACTTTTCTGCCTTCTCTGTCAGTCCTTGCTTACCTTGCCCTCTCACGTGCCATTAGCAAAAGCATGAGATCAAAAGGTAACGCCTTTCAGTCACTCTTGGAGGAGCTGCTCTAAGTGAAAGGTTTGCTGGGCCTCTGCAGCTCAGCTACGGGGACAGCACAAGGCAGCTCTGAGGGCTGGAGCCTGCTCTTCATTAGCAGAATCATCAGAGAAGGAATATGCCATACTTAAGAGAAGTTACTGAAACAAGACTCCACCAGATTTCTGTGTAGTCAGAGAGCAGAAATTTTGAGTGTTAGAGGACTCCCCTTCTTCTCTTCCTCCCAGCAGACTTCAAATTCCTATTCTACAACAAGGATCTCCTCATTTTTTCTATCGGGTGGGGTGGAGCATTTTATCTTGGTCTCATTCTCAGAAAAAGTGGGATAGTTAAGTTAGCTTCAGGCATTGGCTTACTAGGGAAAATTTTAGGCAGAATGTTTCAAATTTGGTATAATTATATACTAGTGGAAAATGTTTTATAAGACTAGGTAACCTCAATGACAGTGACAGGGCTGCGTGTAGACTAGCAAGCAGTTCAGACCAACAGGCACAGAACTGTACAGTCAAACACTTGGATGTGAGAACATCATATCCACACTATGCAAATATCAGGTTCTTCTGTTTTGGTTTGGCTTAAGTTTTTGGATTGGCTCCAGTCTGATCCCATCAGCTGAATGCTCATTTGGGGCTCTCATGACTGAGGCGTCTTCCAGAAGCTCATCTTCCAGTTGAGTTTCATGGAGAGGGAATCCAGCTCATGTGCTTGGACATCTCTCTTGATGCGATCCAGCACATGAAGCCGCATGGCTGAGACGTGCTGTAAAAGCCAGTTCTCATCAGAAACGAACCATGAGTATAAATGCACACTATCAGTCCTAAGGCCGGTATTGCAAGAACAGTAACAAGGTTATGCATCAAATGTTAGTCTGTTCCCACGGGTTCTGGACACCTTAATCTTCTGTTTGCTTGCACAAGGGCTCACCTGGCATCTCTCGTGCTCAGAATTAGACGTTCTGATTTCTGTTCAGCAGAAACCTGACTTAATGACATTTGCCTATGTCCGCTCTTCGGAGTGGAACATATGTGTCATGATTGATCAGCAGCAGAGAGAAATGTCAAAACAGGAACATAGTTGACTTAGCCCTCAGTTTAGAACAACTAACAAATGAAAAAAACCCAAATCCAACAGTCCTAAAGTTGACAGGTTAGAGAAAAGTAGGAAGGGAACATATTTTTTGCTTTACAATGAGAGTAGATTGCAGTCTGTGTTATGACTAAAGGTGAAATATGGAAGAGGTAGATGAGGGAAGCATGGAAATTACTCTCAGCTGAAAGATATTAACATTACATTTGAACTGAGCGTAGACTTGTTCATGTGATAGTATCAGAAACCAAATGAGTTACCCATTTCAGGAACAGGGCAGCTTTGCAAATCATAAGGCTCATCGAGTTGGCAGTTGGCATTCTTAAAGTCATTGTACCTGTAAAAAGGCAACCAATAAAGTCTAATTTGATCCTCCTGGTGTTTGTTTTTTTTTTTTTAATTTGTATCCATTCCTTTCCACTAGGATTATTGCTTAGTCTGAACCACTCATTTAAAAACTACTAAACCACAGAGCCCAGATGATGCTACCTCAGGTCAAAGTGCAAAGTAGCTCCTACCTTACATCCTCTCCAACCCCAACATGTGCTGCGTGTATTGGCTTTGAGAACTACGTGGTCATAGACTAGTTCCTCCTGAATTACGCCCCAAAATACTGTCTGTGAGTAACTGTCTAGAGAGTACGCATATGTGATGCAGAGCCATGCTGTTAGATGTATTAAGTAGTAACCAAAACATTAGGTTTTGCTTTGAACTAACATGGTGCACATTATAAAATCTCCCCATGCTGGAAGAAAGAGTAAATCCTCTGTGGTTTACTCATAAATATTTATAGGATTATTCAGTCCATTGTGTAGTGAATAACCAAATGCATTCTGATGTGAACCAGCCCAGCTCCTGTGTTTATAGAGTCTATCTGACAGAACACAATTACAAAACACATTTTTCTTTTTAAATTTCTACTTGAGCTCCTTGAAGCACCTAGAATTTGAGCTTGGCAATATAGAACTGTAATTGTCCATGGGCCTGGCATCTTACAGATTAAAGTGCATGCATTCTTCAAGGACAAAGCTATATACTGTGTAGTTGATATTCACACAGATGTATTCTGTAAGGACAAATCAATATATTACACACGTACATCCTATATTTTTGCTCCTGGTAGGAAATTCTATCACCAAGTAGAGCAAATCCACAAAAACAACTTAACTCTACAGATTCAAGAAAGGAGTACTGCATTTACTTTTTATTACTCTATTTTATGTTCAAAATGAACATGGCTCAGGTGTAGGATGGGAATTTCAATTTAACATATTCATGACTGGGGCAACTGGCAAGCTCTGCTGTTTCTGACAGGTGTAAACAATCAGGCTCAGCCCTAAATGTGTCTTGTCTTTTTGTATTTATTCTGGTTGTTCCCCACTATTCAGTTTATTTGCTGTTGAAAGTTCTCTTTTATCAGAAAATCATAATCTCAGCCAGAGACTGAAATGCTGATTTCAGCGACAAATCAGAAACTGAAAAATAAGAGATGAAAGGAGTGGGAAAGTGAGTGTGTACTGTGCAGATGCACTTTCATTCTCAAGAGCCTCTGTTTCCCCAAATGAAAGGAATTCTGACTAAAAAAGAAAAAAGGGTTTAATTCAGCATGGAAATGTGCAAAACTTTTCAAGGCAAAGTCTTTGCATATGCTAAAGGCACAGATGATGTTCCATGTAAAGCATTACTTCTATCTTTATTGTTTTGAATATGTTGGATCATAAGAATGGATGCACTCCAACTGCCACTTCAAAGCTGTACGGATAATCCCACATCCCACTTGCTCTGTTTGCATTTTTAATTTTGCTCAAGTAAAAGAAGAATCAAAGCTCATACTTTATTCTCTGAAAAACTTCTGTACAACCTTCCTCAAAAGTCTGGCTCGTCTACACCAGGCTAAGTTACGAAGTTCCTAACTCATTTCAGGATATTTCTATTTACTGTGTGTGTTTGCCTTATTTTACATGATAAAGTGCTTCAATTTCTCACTGGATGGAAGTCATCAATCTCTACCATGCTAAAAAATTCTTCCTCCGCAGAGCAGGGGGCCCCTAATCGGTGGAGCAGGTGTTGGTGTTGAAGCAGGGGCAGCAAGAGGGATGTAATTGTTTCTAATGCATGTGACAGGAATTGTCACTCAGCCTGCAATGCAGGTGTCAACAAAAGCAAGGTCAGACTCTGACTCCCAGGACATTTTTGCCTGTTCTTGTCCCGGTGCTTAAAAAATGGGGCTGATACCAGGCAGTCTGTCCCCAGTTTCCGTATCTCCCAGCTGCAGGCTCCGTGGGCTGGTGTGGTGCCTGGGGTGGCTTGCTCAAAGGAGGAGAGAAATGGCTGCAATTGTAAAAATCCTTCATTCTCTGTTAAAACTTTCCCAGGTGAAAGGGAGCAGAGAAGTCTGGTACCTCTTCATCTGCCAGCTCTCTCCATTCCCTCTTTGAAGTCTTTGAATCTCTGTTCAGGCTCTAAAGGAGACCCCAAAAGATACAGTCCCCACGTTGACATCTACCGCTGAAAGACTTTGCCCCTCACAAAGAGGTCGAGAATATTAATATGAAAGTGAAACAGTTGGTTTGGAAGAGTTTATAGATCAAGTGCTTTTCAATGTCATTTCTGTTCAAAGCATTTCAAACACTAAAATAAATGCAAGTTAGGAGAGCTTTAAGTGAGTAAAGCCTTTTTCTGGATGACATTATTCCCTTGGGTGGCTTGATACGCAGTGGCTGGCAGTTAGAAAGAAATACATCACGGTGATACTCCTTTGGTCTTCCACGAAATCAGGCACCCTACATAGCAAATGTGTGGATGCATTCCTTCTCACCAGAGGGAATAGAACTTCCATCCCCTCTGTAAAACTCTACAAAGAAATGAGTGTCTAGAAACACACTATTTATTGTAATGAGTGCCCTAGGTTCAATAATGCTGCTGGAAATAAGTGAAAGTCCTGGAAACTGCAAGGTCTAGGCAATCTTCTCCTTATTCATTGTTTCTTCTATAAATTCTTTATCAATGAGCACCTAGGGGCTTATTTTTCACTTGCATCAGCTTTATAACTATATTTCCATTTATTTCACTGGAATGATTTCTGGTGAAAATGGTGGTGTGTTTTAGTAGTGTTAGTTTACAATATTTTAATAAAAATGAATGACTCCCCTATGAAAAAGAAAAATCCCTAATCAGCTATTTTCAAGCGGCACCTCTAGACTGAAACTAACAGACCAAAGGAGAAAACACCAGTGGCTATGAAATATTCTTCGACTGGAAGTATGTGACTCTGCCAATACAACATCATGAAAAAATAAGTGCCTGGGAGATTTCAACATTATTTATTCTTTTTGCGTACAGGCCTCCTATGGAATCCCATCTCCATTGTCTGGAGACAAAATCCACAGATCAGTAAAATGAGAAGAATTTCCGAAAGGCTTAAAATAGAAAGCAAACACCCGACTCTTTCAGCCACTCTATTACAAGAGTAAACTGGACCCCCCCTACATTTGGTATAGGAGCTGAAGAGTGCTTTTGTATGAAATAATAAAATGACGTGGTTCCAAGCAGTCACATTCCAGTGAAATTTTTCCTGAATTTCTTTCTTCCATGAATTTCCTGAAATTTTCCTGAATATTTCCTCAGGAATTCCTGGAGGTAAAGTATGAATGCTTGTTAATGGGGGGCTGTGTGTAATCTCAGAACTGGCCAATGCAGCCTCCCTGTAACAAGGAAAACTGGATAGGCAATGTGGAAAAAAGGGGAACAGGAAAAAAAAATATATCAAAATAGTCCTAAACACTGAACAATTTCTGTAACTGCATCAGGCACAAACATGATGGAAATGTCCCATTTGTGATGGTGAATCATGGAAAACCCAAGCAAAGAAACTCCACAGCACTCTTGCTTCCATGGGCTACACGATAGGAATAAATAAATGGGCCAAGGCACAATCCCAGCTGTCCTGGGATAAGTGGTGTGGCTGGCATGGCTCATGCCTTGGCACTTATGTCCTCCCCATCTCTCCCCCTGCACAATCCAAACAGGGTGGGTTTGTCCGCCCTGGCTCCTGGCCATCATCCCTGACCTGCACTGTGCCCAGCATTGATGGCCAACATGGCCACCACGTGATGCTAACGTTGATAGAGTCACAGAAACATACAACTTATCAAGTTGGAAAGGAACCATAAGGGTCATTCAGTCCATCTCCCTGCTTCTTCGCAGGACTACCTAAAACTAAACCATATGACTAAGGGCATCGTGATGGGAAATAGAGGGTGGTGCTCAAACTCATTTTCTGACCCTGTTGGGTTCATTGGTCTAAACAGGGCTATTGAACGCCTGCATTGAACACCGAGCTTGTTGGAAACGTGAGGATGTCCTGCCTATTAGTATGACCGACACAGAAAGCAGAGGGGAATGGTGAACTGCTCTTTTTATGACTTTCATACCCCACTTTAGCTGACTGCGCAAAAATGAGCAGATAAAATATCTTGAAGTCTTTTTTGCATTTCCCTTGGAGTCTAATTACTTGGATTATATTGTAGTTAGGTAAGATTGCTAGGGAGAGTTATATTATTAATTATATATCATATGACAATATTAAGATAATTACACATTATACTGTATCAATATAATTTTATATTAGTATTCTAGCTCGCATTAAATACATTTCCATGGTTAGAAAAAGCAGACAAACTCTCTGGTACAAAAAGACCCGATTAAGGTCCCATCTTTACATCATTTATGTAGGATTTGCACAAGAAAATCAAAAAGTTAAGGCCAAAAAGAATCTTGTAATAGGAAAATTTCTCAGGACAGTCACTAGATTTGATAATTATATTATATCGATTAAGCTTTCCAGTTGGAAGGGCCTGTCCCAGTTTGTATACTGTATCACTTCTTAAAGCTTGGAAGCATGAGGCAGAGATACTGCCCACGTTACCAGTGAACAACACGACGGCACAGATAATGAGACTTTCATTACTGAAGGCTGAAATGTTTTTAAATGAAGCTATGGTTTGGGTCTGCAAATGAATTAAACATGGCTTCCAGCACTCTCTAAAAATAACAAATGGAGCACAGAGATTTTTCTTTTTCCTTTCTAGTTTGGTTTTGGTAAAGAATCATTTTGACGGTTCATTTTCTGCACACATGAACACTAAACTCATTGCCTTCCAGAATACAGGGGAAGTTTCAAATATCTGCTGAATTAGGCTGATACCCATGCCTATGTAATTTACGCAAATAAATCTTTTATTTTTAATTGTAGTAGATTTGTTTTCTCAGTTTTGGATAAAAGCAATAGAAAATTTAATCTATCATAGACTGTTGTTCTTGCAAGCTTTTAAGCAAATAAAGCACTAAAGGAACAGTTCTGTGCTAGTTTTAGCAAAAAAAAAGAAAGAATAAAACTACAAAAATGTGGAGAAAGCCAAAAACTTCAAATCTTCAAATATTTTTTAAAATCTCCCCTCCCCACAAAATAAAAGGTGCAAATACTACCAACAAGCATCCATAAAGTTGTCCCTGAACAATTAATATTGATCCTGGGTTGCTATTCTCCTACGTTAGAATTGTTGTTGTGTCTTGGGCTGATAGAAACCAGGTTAGAGGGCTAGTTTCAAAATTGTCCTTAGGTCTTGTGCATGCAGGAAACTGAGCATTAAACCGTGCCTCTAAATGCTGCCATGTGGATAGAAAAGGTATTTTGAACGTAAGAAGGGGTAAGAGGTTAAGAAAACCTTTGCTCATTATTATAATATTTAAGCGTGAACTGGGGTTTTGCATCATATTAAGATTGGCTTATTTTTCACTGTAAAATCCCGCTCTTTGTATTTCTTTTGTATTTCTTTTTTTAATACTGAGCTAGCAATACAAACTGTTAAAACATTTGATACGTCAGTTATGGAGGAAGAATTTGAATTAAAAAAAAAAAGAAAAAGCTAGCATTTTTTTCCCTCAGGTTTGACTGGCAGAGAGTGAAGAGGGGAGCCTTAATGCAGTGGATCAAGCTGCCCTCACTGAATGCACGAACGCGTGGCATGTAACGTGCCCGTGGCATGTCCCACAACAGTGCCACCTCCCTGCCCGCTGTGCCTCTAGGGTAGAGAGGCCCTGGGGAGGGACGGGTGAGTGACTGTGGGACATGACGTAGCCATAGTCCCAGACGTTGTTCTGCATTTTGGGTGAGAAAGGGATCTTTAGAGGCTGTTTTACAGGGGAGCTTTAAACCTTGGTGTTTTCTTTTTATTTTCTTTTCTTTCTTCTGTTTTTAATTTTTGTTTTTAAGAAGTAATCCCCGTCTCTGTCTGAAAGTTTAACGAATAGCATCAAAGTTGCTTTCTAAAGCAAGTCAGGTGAAATGGTCTGGGGTAGCCATTATTGCTAAGAAAGTCTAAGCTTGACTCTTTTTACACAAAACAAGTTAAACACATGCCAAAGAAGGCAGAAATTAACAGAAGAGCCAGAAAAGATAGGTTCTTTTTCTAGCACAGGTGCTTACGTGTGAATTCAGTACTGGGAAACCCGAGGATGACATAGTTTCCCACAACCCACTGCCACCCCTGGTCATTTGTACCCATAACGAAATATTTAGAAAATTAATTTTAGCTGCCTAAAGCAATGATAAAGTTCATTTTATGGCAGTGAAGCAACAGATGCCCTTCTTTATCGTTAAGTCAGATCTCACTGCACAAGTGGTAGAGAAAATAAGGAAATAAAGTGAAGAAGTAAAAGAAATGCAAAGCTTGTAATCCAGCTGTGTTCTGGACTCAAAGCCACTGCTTCTCTGGGGACTGGTTCAGGGAGAGCACCTTTAGGTGTTGTTACTGATGAAATCATGGTCGCAGGAAGAGGCAAAGGAGAATAAGCAATAATGAAACACTTGGGGCTTTCCAATTCACTCCTGCTTGCCTCAATGAAAAACATTAGTATCCAGGGAGGATGAACTTGGCAATCCCTGGCTGTTAGTGATGAGAGCTACCAGGAAGATCAAATTTGTAAGAAAAGCCTACAGGTGATGGAGAGGGTATTTCAAATACCCTTCATGCAGGATTTCACTCTTGAGAACTCTTTCTGGAAATCAGTGTTTTACTTTAATAAACACTCAAGCTACCTGGTATAAGTGACAAGAACGTAGCTTTAGTTTTCTATGTTGATCTTTATATTTTAACTATTTATTTGAATCTTTATACATGTACGTGTGCTAATATATCAGGTGCAAGATAAAAATAAATTAAACTAATCACAAATAGAAATGGAAATGATCATGTTCTTTTAAGAGGCTGTTTAATTATCTACCACTTTTTACTGTCATTCACAATGATTATCAATTAATCTACACAGCAAGAATTTACATAGGAGGTAATGGAAAGTTAAGCTAGAACAGTTCCGCATCACTAAGAATGTTTTCTTGAAAAATCTTTACCTATATCATAGATTCAGACAGAGATCTAGCAGATGCCTTTCATAACACCTATTTTATTTGATTATCATTTTGATTCAGGTGAACATCAGAATTATGGAGCAACCGCATTATTCATCATTTTTGTCATTCAGTGTAGGCAATTGTTTCAACCGAAGACTTCCACATAAAATGTAAGTGTGAGAATAAATGAAATTTGCTTTTCAGGCTTCTACTTTAAGGTGATTTTGTTCTCTCAGAATAGTTATTGACACCAGGCAAAAACTTACAAGCTTGAAACTAATTCACATCAGTCTCCCTTTCAAGACCACTAGCAATATTACCTGTTCAAATCATAATCAAACCACAGCAAAGAAATGCCTCAAGCATCCGTTTCACTCAATCTCTGTCTATTCTGAAGCTGCAGAGAACACAAAAATCCATATATGTACTTATTCCTAGCCACAACCTCAACTGCTGTCCTCCTCACTTGTGTGTGTCTGTTTTCTTTCCGTGACATGAGACTCATTTCTTTCGTTCTATAAAAGTGTATTAAAAGTGCTTACTCCCTTAGGCAAGCCTGACAACTACTGAAAAACAAATCCAAGCCAAAAAAACAGAAAAGGCAACTTCTACCTAAATCACTACCATCATATTGTAAAGCATCACTTCTTAGGTACTTATCTACATGTGTCTTGGCTGTTCTCATGTAAAAACTTTGTATTAGTCTCCATTGTTATACTGCAGTGTCACCTAAACTCTGCTGTCTGCTTCCTGTGTGAACGAGTATTGTGGGTTATATTTTACATACAGGCTCAGGGCCCTTCCCTACACAGTGTGTCAGAGGATTTTGTACAAACTGGGCTGTTTCGGTGCCCAGCACCTCCATGGGAGAGCCGACGGGAGCTAAATGGATATTCATAGCAGAGGATGGACCAGCCCCATAACAAGTCCACCGTGCCCCGTTTCCAAACCTGTCACCCACGTGGGTGCTGGGGACACACAGCCCGTGCTGGACCTCACCCCTGCTGGTGGGATTCCCTGCTCTGCTTTGCAGAAATATAAAGGAAATAGTTAAAAGAAGTTTTACAACAGTTTCTGTAATACTAGACAGTGAAGAAAGAACAGTCAAAAAAACAAGCAGATACATTACAGCATTTGGGCCAGAAGCGTTAACTATAAAAACTTCTGAAGGCAGCATTGACAGAACAGAGGCTTTTTAAAACTTACTCTGCATTTCCATCTTCCTAAATCAAGCTATATTTTTCCAGAAAACCCTGTCTGTCTTTCTGCGAGTTGTTCTAGGAGGAGCACGTATGCACGTTGACTTTCTTCCTCAGTGAAAACCAAATCATTCCCTCAAAGCTTGAGGAGTACGAGCTGTTTCACTGCTTGTTCAGTGCAATCCCTTCTCTGACTTCTCGTATTTCCTTAGGACAAAAGAGAGAGCACTGCAAACCATCGGGGACGGCAGCTGAGAGAAAAAAAGAATTCTTTCTGCAGTCAGGTCACATTCAGGCGACATATTTTAATGGAAGAGCGAGGCCGTGAATTCAGTACATGATTAAAAGAAAAATGTCCTGTCAGCGGAAGCTTACACAGAGAGACGGGTTTTAATCAGTGAATATTTTTCCCCCATATAAGAAAGTCTGGTCACATGGCTATCAACTACGATATGCAGAAGGAATCATTCTGGTGAGTACGAGCAAGTACAGATCTATTGCTGTGAGGATCAGGGAGACCAGCGGGAGGCTTGCCTCTGGTTCGCTGGCACCCTTTACACTCCATGTACAGATGCAGACTAAGGAATCAGACTTCCTTAATAAAATACCTTTTCATTACATCTGCACGTAAAAATCCATTAGGATTTTGTTTTCTGGAAATAAAAAAAAAACACCAAAAAAGTCAAGCCTATTCAGCCAGAGCTGTCAATCACCATGCAAACACTTAACCTGGAGAAGCAGTTCTTTTCCTTGGTTGGTTTCTCAACTTTGCAGCTGGAGCAGACCTGATGCAGCACAACTGCTGGAGACACAGCAGAGCTGTTTGCACGGAACCACAGCTTGGCAGAAAGGTATGAATTCGATTCCGCCTTCCAAGGAAACTATCAGGCACTGATTGCCACAGAGGTTGCTGAAAGCTCGGGAGTGTCCTGAGAAGCATGAAGACAAATATCCTTGGGAGCACCGTGTGTGGTGGTGCAACCCCCCTCCCCATTTAGGCCACATGATGCTTGGTGCGGTTTTCCCTCATCTGGGCCACATAACGGTACAATGGACCAGAATGTTATGGCAACCCATTAACACCTGGGACACATAATGAGCCAATACAAAAGAAAGAAAGAACGTGTAGGGTGACAGACCAGAATGTTATGGCAACCACTTAGCGCACCTGGCTCCTGCGTCCCCTATTGCTTGGAAGCAATAATGATAATTGATCACTCCCGACAACACATATAAATCGTAGCCCAAAGAGGTGGGAGTGATACCAGAACTTCAAGATCTAGCAAGTTCTGGGCTTGCACAACTGGTGGAAAGGATCAGAATATCCCATTGTCTGAGTTGGGCTGGAGTGGAAAAAAACCTGACAAAAGTCAGTTATCTCAGACCCTATAAATAGTGGCTCTAGTGAGACCCTTTGAGCTCTCCTGGATCGCAGTGGGCTGTGACCAGCATCTACCCTGAGCTGGGACGCCGCTCAGGTTGACACCTTGAGGAATAAAGAGCCAGGGTGAGTCAACCCTCGTGAGTCTCAATTATCGCGCATTGAGGAATATCGGTACATTGCGAGTACCTACTCTAAACTTGAGAAGAGGGAAATTTTAACTACAGGCTAGCTTCTTTTCCATCCACTTCTCTATCTATGCATTTCTGATATACACGTTAGCTTTTACGAGTGTGGGCGTTCTTATATTTGACTGGATCCAAATACTTTCTGTACATTTGTCTGTGTGTGTGTAAGGAGTCAAATGGGGCATCCGTCGGCTCACAGGAGTCGCTGCTGTGAAGGGACCTTGGTTTGAGCAGCTAAAGACTCATCTGTGTGTGTGTGACCCCAGGAGTGACGTGTGTTGGTATGTTTCTGTCCATACACATATGTATTGATTTAAGACACCCTATAGTAAATTAGAGTGAATCTTGCCATTTTCAAATCTCTAATGAAGTCGTTGTTCAATTATTTCATTAAATCACCTCGCAAATCCTTAAATCGGTTAATGATTAAGTGCTGCTAAAATTCAACCTATTGATCTACCTCAAATCATTAATAAATTTTGAATTGCTGCTGAATCATAGCCGTGCCAAACATTTCCATCTGCGACACCGTGCTCTGGATTAAACAGGTGTTTCCAGGATCTTTGGTGTCCCAGTAGCCCATCAAACAGTTCACGGTTTCAGACAATATAGTCAATAAAATATCCCTAAAATACAAAGGAAATACTGCTTCACTTTTTCTAAATGAAAAACATTGGATTTCCCCATTCTCTACAAAAAAATGTTTAAATTGCTAATATTTGTTCCAGTGCAGAAGAGCACTTCCTCTTATAATTTCCAAATTCCTAGTGGAACATAAATTCAGCGTTCTGCTCAGCTCTGAAGGTAGCATTTAGGCATACATGGTTTCCGAGGCACTTTAGCATGTCTTCACCTCTTCCACCACCTCTCCTGCTTATTTGCAGAGGTGCTGCCTTGTATTTGAATCAACGAGCACCAAGTTTACTGCGCACCCGGACACTGCAGTTCCCTGTTCAGTGTCGGTTCAGGTTAACTTGAAAATACTAGAAATGGATCTGAATCAAAATATCTAGCTGACAATTACAGTAACTAAGTTACAGAAATATAGTCTATTACGCTGCTTCTGCCACGGGGGAGGTAATTTTAGGCAAAAGTTGAAGGGGGGAAAAAATTGATATTTTCCAAATTGTCCTTTTATCTCCAGTGTTTCTGCATCATTTTTACTGAAATATTAATGAACTAAAAAAAAAAAAGGCAATTTAATTTTATTTTTAATACCTGCACACAATTTCACTGACATTTTGGTACAGTATTGAAAAATTCCCATAATAATTTTATGTAAAATGGAAAACAAATCTATACTAAGTACTGCAAAATGTCTACAACACTTTAGTTCTTATATCGATTAGTTGACAAGGTGAAGGCACTACTGTATTGTTAGTGCTTAAATTGCTAGAGTTTAAATCCCCTCACCTTTAGCCAGCTCCATTGCAGAAACTGCCCAACTCTTTTTCACAAATCCGTATCATAACAGTTAATGAATAAATGAGTGGTTTCAGTTCCTTTAAATGAGCTGCTTGAAATAGCAGATGCCCCCAGAAAGGACAACTGAGATGGAAGAAACTCAGATTTTTCTCGGTTGTGTCTCATGTAGTTGCTTTATTGCCCCATACTAGTAATTAGACTAATATATTTGTGTATTTTAATACCTATGCACTACCATGCATAATAGGTCTAACTAAATTTAATGAGAATGGACAAGGCCGTTTCTAGAATGTAGCTGCAGATACAGTGTCTCTCTAATTTTGTTTCTCTTGGTAATATTTTTTTAACCCTGAAGATTTGATACTGGCAAAGGGCTGCACGCATTCCTGATCTAACACCATAAACATTGGAAGAACTGCACAAGGCACAGATTGCCATAAAAATACGAAAAAACAACTACTACTAAGAATTAGGGATAACTTCAAAAGCCGTTTGCACAAGTCATCTTCTCTGAAGTCTATTCCAGAGACCAACAGCTCCTCTGTAACACTGCTCAGGCTGAAAACATTCTTCTGATTTTTAATGATCTGGTGATCACAAAACTTACTAATGAATCTTCAAGAAGCGAACAGCCCAGCTTAACAGACTGTTCACATGGCTAAGAGACAAGTGTTCCTGGTGATGGTGATGATGCAGAACAGATATATCTTTCATACCCTCTTTGGAACAGCTCTGCAGACAACGCAAAATTAATTTCCCTTGCCACTTGTGCAATGGTTTATTATAGGAAAGAAGACATGTTAATTGTTTTCTAAACAAAAAAGGTGAAAAAGTTGCAATTAAAAATTCAAGAAAAGATGTAATACCTTCAGGAGAGCTGTATTTTACTCATGTGCCATTCCTGTAGCCCTTAGCAGTGAATTACCTCATGTTTTCTATGACACGTTGATGTTGACCGGCTTTCTTAATCAATCACATGTCACTCAAGGAAATGGAAAGAGAGCAAGGAACCTGCCTGAGCACTGGTGTCTGCCCCTACAGGGATTTTCTTTGGAGAACAATATACGTGATGTGCTTCCTAGCATCCTTATCTGTCCAATTACAAAAATAACAGGACCATAACTAATGGGAAAGAAAGAGCTGCTGCAGCGCCCTGGAGGAACCACATCATGTATTGATATCATTAGCCCTTTTGTTACATTTAAATGAATACGACCCAAACTGCAGCTCTGGCTGCCTGAAGAGAGGGGCAAAAGCTGCTTTGCAACCTCTTTCGGAGCAGCTCCCGGAGCTTTTCAAATGGCATACAGAAGGCAATCTTAACACTGGGGAAAGAGGAAGAGCCATCCAAATTAACCCAATAAGGATTCAAACTTACGGCTCAGTAGTAAAAGCTTGGTCAATGAGCTGAACTTCATTAAGTCACTCCAGCATTGCCCCTGATCTTAGTCTCTCTATAGCTCGATAGTCACAATGCTTCCCTTGATCAATTATCTACACGGGATTCATAACCTCTGTTTTAATATTTGTTGTGCTAAACATTGCTTTTAATTAAATGCTACTTTTCTCTGATGAAAAAAAATAAATTATGTCTATCAAATGTCATAATTCATTTCCATATTAAATAATTAACATTTGGCAGATTCTCTGAAGACAGCAGGGCAGAAATAATTCACAAAGTGAGGCAATTGCACGGGGTCAGTATGAGGCACTGACTGGTGAATGATATTCAGAAATAATGTAATCAGATCACATTGGTTATCATTTCCTTATGGAAGTGAGGCTGTATGTTCTGGGGAGAAGAACACACATTCAGGACATCAGAGAATTGTGAGGAAAAGTAAGAGGAATTAATTAAAAATAAAAGGAAGTAATGATATTTATGACAAGGATGAATCATCAAAATAAATGAAAAATCAAAATATTTGAAATCACCCTATCCGGTTAATTAAAACAGGAGAACCTGCAAATGTAAGGATGACAAGTCCAAGAACATGAACGATCAGATATTTAAAAGTGTTCATAATCAATTCACATTAATAATTATGAATCTTTTGGACAAGTAAGTACTATTTTTACAGAAAATGAGGTAAGTGCTAGAAATATAATGAAATTCTTTTTTAGCATAACATACCTCATGAAGTTCAAAAAGGGGAAGTGCAAAGTCCTGCACACAGGGAAGAACAACTTCAGGCACTGAAATATGCTAGAAAGCAGCTCGACAGAAAAGAAAACTGGGGGTCCTGGTGGTCACCGGGTTAGACATGAGTCAGCAATGTGCCCTTGCTGCAAAGAAGGCAAATTATATCCTGGGCTGCATCAGGCAAAGCATTGCCAGCAGGTGGAAGGAGGTGATCCTGCCCCTTTATTCAGCACTGGTGAGGCCACACCTGGAGTGCTGGGTCCAGTTCTGGGCTCTCCAGTACAAGAGAGTCATGGACTTACTGGAGAGAGTCCAACAAAGGACACAAAAATGATTAAGGGACTGGAGCATCTCTCCTATGAGGAAAAGCTGAAAGAGCTGGGACTGTTCAGCCTGGAGAAGAGAAGGCTCAGGAGGGAATCTGATTAATGTAACTAAACACCTGAAAGGAAGGTGTAAAGGTGACAGAGCCAGGCTCTTTTCAGTGGTGCGCGGTGACAGGACCAGAGGCAATGGGCACAAACTGAAACACAGGAGGTTCCCTCTGAACATCGAAACGCTTCTCTACTGTGAGGGTGACTCAGCACTAGTACAGATTGCCTAGGAAGGTTGTAGAGTCTCTATCCTTGGAGATATTCAAAAGCAATCTGGACATGGTCCTGGGCAACTGGTTCTAGGTGGCCCTGCTTCAGTGGGGAGTTGGACCAGATGACCGGCAGAGGTCCCTTCCAACCTCAACCCTTTTGTGTGATTCTGTAATAGAAAGGTTGGAATTTTTCTACCAGTGGCAGACATGTCACCAAACATTCAGACACCATATTGAAAGCTGTTTTAGAAGTCTGTTGCCTATTAGGGGAAAGTATACAATATTTATACATTCAGGAATTAAAAAGTGCACTGGAAAGACGTATTCTCAGGATATATACTTTAGCAGTTATGTTTTATAAGTTCTTGTTGTCTAACCCAAATCCTGGAAGACAGTGACCAGCTACACGTGGTTTTGTGGATTTGCACAGAGTCGTAGTTAGATATACCCAGATACGAAGTCATCCACCTCCAAATACTACACAGCAGTGCAAGCTGCCTCTGCGCTATCACACTGCTGTATCCGTACCAGATGTGCTCCTGTACCAGAGTGAACACATGCTCCAGACCAAGGCAATCAAAACTGAATGAAGAACAACTTTTTAACTTCAAAATCTTTAATGGTTTTGGCCCCAATGTTCTCTACAGCACCAGAGAAAGGTTTTCAGACTAAAACTATGATCAGGAGCTCCACTACTTTTGATAGCATCTTCAATCCACTGTTTATGGAAAAGATCGACCTTTCTTGAGGGCCAGAATGAGGCCAAATATAAATGAAATGAATTCTCACAATAAGTAAACAAGATCTCAATCCTTGCATATTTGTACCCCAACTTCAAGGTGTTTTCAGCTTTGTTTTCTGTCTGCATATCAAGAGGGCACACATCCAAGAGTGAAAGAACATTCAGAAACAGCACAGAAACTCAATCCTTATCCAGACAAAGTCTCAGCTCCATAGACTATTCTTCATGTAGGGAGAAGGTGGCAGAACAATGGACACAAGACAGATGTATGTTGCTTAATGCAGGGATGGAGTTGCTCACACATTCCCACATTAGGATGGTAGAAGAGCTTAGTAGGACAGAATGCCCCTGAATGGAAACTAAACACCATTGCTATAAATGTCATAAATGTCGCTGTAACCACCAGATGTCACGTGAAAACATACCTTTCTCTACCATGTCAACAAGGTAGGGGATAAGTTTCTCTGGCAAAGATTTAAAAAATAATGTTCTTCAACAACCTTCTAGGTAAATAGACCATCTAACTACTTCCTGACAGCTCCTGCCTCAGTCCCCTCTGAGGAACAAATTGCAGCTGGAGATTTGCCCGCTACAGCTGCATCAACAGGAGGGAATTCCTGTGTGCCTGGGAGCATTCCTGGCACTGGCACACCATCACCCATGACACTACATGTCCATGAGCTTGGCCTGCTCCAGCCACCACTCTCCCCAAATGGTTCCGAGGCATAGTTTTGGTAAGAACAGTCCGGGGATTTTTCCCGTTGGGTGGCTTGAACACACCAGCTTGTCTTGAAGGCTGAGACCATTAGCAGAGACATGAGCTGTTCTGAGCCAGTTGGCGTCAGTACCCAGCTCCCTTGGCACGTTTAATTTACGTGTATAGATGTAGTCTGTCCATCTTGCAGGACAATCGCTCAGACTCAGAGTGAGCACAGTATCCAACTCCCAGTTTGGCTATCTGGAGTGATTTTTCTTATACTTGTGACATTACAACTTTGTTATATTCTGTAGAAAGTAATATAGTTTTCTGACTATGTTTTGTGCTTGGTAGTGTTACTGATAAGTTATTCCGCACTGATTAGTGCCTGACTTGACTTTAGGCAGGTATGTTCACTGCTTTTCACTCCACTGTGGAACATTCAACAGTCTTAATCTCTCTGTATCACATCTTTACCTGGCTTTACACTGTAGTGAAAACCAGGTGACTCTCCAGGAGTGTTTTTTTCTGTGGGTGTTCCTCATCTGTAGGTTCAGCAGTCACCCCGAGGTTATACTAATTGACAGTTAGGAATGGCAACAGATGGACCTCTGCTAAGTAAACTGGTGCTTTTCTTCAAATTATCCCTCATTCGGTCAGCATCAACATACCAAACAACTTGAATGTTTTGTGTGTTTTTAGGTTTAGGGTTCTTTCCTTTCCTTTCCTTCCTTCCTTCCTTCCTTCCTTCCTTCCTTCCTTCCTTCCTTCCTTCCTTCCTTCCTTCCTTCCTTCCTTCCTTCCTTCCTTCCTTCCTTCCTTCCTTCCTTCCTTCCTTCCCTCCTCCCTTCCTTCCTTCCCTCCTCCCTTCCTCCCTCCCTTCCTCCCTTCCTTCCTCCCTTCCTCCCTTCCTTCCTCCCTTCCTCCCTCCCTCCCTTCCTCCCTCCCTCCCTTCCTTCCTCCCTCCCTCCCTCCCTCCCTCCCTTCCTCCCTCCCTTCCTTCCTTCCTTCCTCCCTTCCTCCTTTCCTTCCTTCCTTCCTTCCTTCCTTCCTTCCTTCCTTCCTTCCTTCCTTCCTTCCTTCCTTCCTTCCTTCCTTCCTTCCTTCCTTCCTTCCTTCCTTCCTTCCTTCCTTCCCTTATTTCCTTCCTTCCTTCCCTTATTTCCTTTCTTCCTTTCTTTCCCCTCCTTCAGAGTTCTAGGTATTAGGTATGGCCCTTCTATACAGTGAAGAGTAATGTGGTGACACCCCGACAGAAAGTTAATGTCACCTCGTGCAATGCCGTGGTGTGAGCAGGTAGTAGCTCCCATCCCCAGAAACAGCCTATTTGTGTCAGCTTGTCTCTCTGCCAAAATTAATTCATTTTTCTTTTTCAGCACTGATGAAGTTATATGGCTGCTAATTTCAGAGTTACCTCGGTGAATCCTTGCTTGGGGGGGTCTCTGCTTCACACTGTAGCTGTGGACAAACTTACTACGATATTAGGCTCAGGGTCTAATACAAAACTCTCTGCGCTTGGAAACCTTTTTAAATCTCAGGCTATTAAAACCACCATCTACCTGGCATTTAACATTCTCAGTGTGTATTATCTGTTTTCAAATAACAAAAAACACTCTATAAAGGGCCTTTCTCAAAGTTGTTAAACTGTCACCATTTTGACTGTAATATCCATTTGTTCCCCAAAAATTCAGGTTTCTGTAAAGATGATCTGCCTTGCATTTTAAAATTAAAGGGGTTATGCAGAAGTATTTATTTATCAAAATATGTACTGTCCCCTACACATTAAATAAATGCAGAATTTAAACAAATAATTCAAATATATTTCTTCTTCACTATTCATTGCATCTCATTCTCTAATATCTATCTTGATTTTCCCCAATTTAAAGCAATGCTTAACGCCTTCAACTCCCAGACTCTTCAACATACACCTTGAGTCAGGATGAGATACAAAGTTACTGTTTCACCAATAAAGAATACTTATTTTTAGAAACAGCTGTAAAGCAAATACAGAAAGAGCCTTACTGTGTTAGAATTAAATAAATGAAGCAGGGTCCAATGTAGTCACAGCTGCAGCATTCTGTGCATATAAAAATTTTTATACCAGTAAAAAAAAAAAAAAAGATCTCAATAAAAAGTCACCTTTCAGAAATGGAGAACTGCTGCTAGTGAGTTATATATCTTGACAGGTATCCAATATTTACCCCTGGAGGGATTGCTTCCTGCAGAGGCTCTAACCCCCTACCCAATGGAAGTGCTCACCTTCCTAGTCGTTTGGACAAGGGTTAGCATGATAAAATGATTTGTTATGCCAATAAAGTTTTTGTTACACTGTAAAATGGTTTGTTACGCTACTATTGCTACATAAAAATGTTATGAAAATTAAGTAGGTTGTAAGGTCCGAAAAGGAATAGCCTACTTCTAGGACTAGCTACTAGTAAAAGAAAAAAAGGAAGAAAAATCTTCTGATCTACAACTCTTCAGTACTGTAAAAAGGCAAACTAAAAGACGTTTTAACTAACAATCGAAATGGGTACCCCAATTAGAAAAGCAGTTATGCATCCAAAATGAATGGGAACTTCCTCAGGTCAACGATACTCAGAAAATGGGAGGAAACCGCAACAAGTCGGATAATCTAGGTGGTGACTCCTGCCCTGTGTGACAGGAAATTAAACAAGCCTAAATGACAATTCAGAATGGAAATTGGAGTACAGATTCATGGTGTGCTAATCATAATGTGTCACAGATGGGATAGCAAGACAATAAGACTGAAGGAAAACCGTACTTGACATCTCGGATTTTAATTTTAACATTGCGTACATGAGTCAAAAGCAGTACCTGAAACTCGCAACTATTTAATTCACAGTCCAGCCTTATAAGTTCCTGGCCCATTTTGAACTTGCAACGAATTGTATTCAGAATTTCTATATGTTTCAGGCAATCAGTCACTCCACAAGAAAGGGAAGGTCTGTTACATCTTATGCTTTATAATTATTACATAACCTTAAATTTTTCCATTTTCATATTTCTTTTAGTTTGTATATATTACATGTTTTTATTCCATTATTCTAACGCTAATATTTTTGCTCCTGTCATTTGGTAAATTTTGACCATAACTATACTGCATCGATAAGAAAAAAGTTCCTGATTTCAACAATCGTCTATATTTCCACTGAACTCTAAATTTGTTTCTAATCACAAAAATTCTAGAAAATTTTCTAACACAATACACTTTTTCTTCTACAAGTAAGTAAGTATTGTGAATATTTATTTTTTTTTCTCCTGTTAAACAAAGCACACTTCAGTTTCCCTTGTCCAGGCTCACTGAGGCAGAGTGAAGGACACTGCATTGCGAGGGGAATTTGCCGCAAATGGAGAGCTCCTGGGAGAAGCAACCTGCTTTGAGTATCAGGCCCCTATAAGAGCAAGGAAGGTGCATTCAGTTAAGCTTGGCAGATGTAGTGCGCAGAATTCTTCTGCAAGGCCTACTTTCACAGAAACGTTATAACGTGTGTTGACAGAGACAGGGCCAGGACACATGGTTGGAGATTTTGTCTTCACTGGAAAAGATCCTGACTCAAGGTCTTTGCTTCCTGACTGAATGACAGTCAGAAGAAGGCTTGTGTAGGTGCTTGTGATGTCACTGGTGCTGAGAAGCTGATAGGCCAGGAGCAGACACATGGCTTGTGTAGGTGCATGTGATGTCACTGGTGCACTAACCAAGTGCACTAATTCAGACCTGGACTGTCAAGTGGAAGCTCATTAATCACTGCTGTGAGACCCAAGTTTATTCAGTTTTGATTAAAAGCAGTGGCAAGGAAAAAGCACTCGGCACCTTACAAAAGGCATTTAGTAATGCAGAGAAATTGCCTTCAACTTTTAGACTACTTCTTTCTAGGCAGTTGGACAGGATGACAGATGTAACCACATACAAAGGTTTTTGTTCTTTCAAAAGAGAAATGTCCTTATCTTGAAAAAATGTAAAAATTATAATTTGAAAATAATTTTAAACTAATGAGTGAGATTTATCCTGCAGATCCCTTGTACTTTGCTAGTGGCAGTTTTTACCGGTCAGTTGGTAAAACAGCTTGAAGTACCGAATAGACCAGGAATATCCAGCCTTTCTGGTTGCTCAGACCAAGTAGCTCCCCTGACTAGTAGGTGTGGACTGCAGACTTCATCCCTTCCCCCAGTGCCTGACAAACACTGGTGGCCATGGTTAGGACCACGAACCACGAGTGTTTATGTTCTCAGAATAGGTCTGGACCTCCAAGGTGTATCAGACGTCTGTGCACCCACTGGGAGTGGGCCCATTGCTACATACTACACACAGCTAGATAGAGAAAGAGCTACCACTTTTAGGAGATCACACGCAGCTCATGCCAAACAACCTTTTCATCACAAGCAGAAGCAGCCATCAGATTGAGGAAAGGCTGCGGCAAAGACTTGGCTGTTGCTCCCAAAGCAACTCATCCAGCCCCAGCGCTTCCCTGCGCTACAGGCTTTTTATAATGACTCCATGTATTTGCAGTTTTTAACTGGTATTGCAACCACAAAATGTTGATCATGGAGGTAGAGTATTCTGACAACGCAGTGTTTGAGGAAAGAACAAATAACATGGTTAAATATAAATGACTACTTTAATTCCTAATACTTCTCTGACCTTTTTCAAGGGTTACATCCATATCTCACTTTGGGAAGAAACTCAGCCAAGTATCATGTAAAATATGAATACATTCAGGGATAAATAAAAACTGTTATTGATTGTGAACTTCAGAAAGGTTTAGGTAAATTAATTTTGGACAAGTCTGCTCTCCTTTGCTGTACGTGTCTCAACGAATGAGAGCCAAGAACTTGAGTTAATTTTCACCCGTCCCAGCAAAGGCCAGAATGGGGACTATGCCTGTAGGGAGTTTTACGAGATATAGGGAAAGAAAAGAGCAGTGCACATTTTAATAACGTAAGTATCATTCTCTGATTCAAAATACAATTAAAAATCTCTGCTGCTATCCATCAACTACTACATCCCCTTTTCGGGACAAACACCCAACAGCAACAGGCTGCATGCAAAAGGACTGCCAGGATCCGAGTACCAGAGGAAACGGGAACTTACGGAGAGGAGTATTTGGATAGCGCTGTGAATGACCTCTAGGTACTGGAAATCAATTATGCAGCCTGTGACGGAGACGTAGGAGTAATCCTCTAGGATGCTGGGAGCAGAAGGACGCACCACCCTTCGTATACAGCCGGGCCCGTGTTCCCGCCACCAAGAGCGGTGCATTGAGATGTTAAAGGTCATGAGATCGGTTTCCTAGGAGACAGGGAGGGAAAAAGCGTGAAAACTTCTAACTTCGTGTTATTTAAGGTAAAGCAAAGGAAACAAAAGATGTTTTCAATTATAATAAGGAAAAAGAGATAAATAACTTGCCCTCCCCCTCACCCCAGTAATTTTAACATGAAAGTAGGACGTTAAAGGGAGAGACGAAATTGGAAACATTTATTGTTTATTTTGTAATTGTGCATAGGAGCTTCTGTCTGGCAGAAGAACCGCTGTACCAGGTACTGTACAAAACACAGCGCATATCCTGTGTCTGCATGGATTTACAGCCTGAAAAGCAATTTCGTTGATTACAATGTCACTTAAACATTAATTTTTTTAACAGGCAACAGAGACAGTTTTACCCCATGGTACTAGAGACAATATAAAACAAGCTTCCACCATATTTATTAAAAATATTAACTATAAATTATAGGTATTAATTTAAAAAGTAGGACCACAGCAAGGCAGCCTGTTCCAACTGCCAAAGATGCAGATGAAAAGTTGCCTCCAGCAAAGCAGCCTGCTGTCTTTTCTCCCCTCGGGCCCCTATCCAGATTACCATTTTCTCGGTTTAGTGAAGAAACCTGCTTCTGTGAGCTGATCTGGGTTTTAAATACATGCAGTAACTTCTCTTCACCCGAATCATCTTGAGCCTCAACCACAGCTTGTCTGATGAGGCCTTAAAATCTACCCGAATGGGTACTGGCTGCGTTGTAACCCACACAGTGTGTATAATGTCTGTGCATTTTAGTAAATATCGCCCCACTTCCACTTGGAGCAGTGAAAGTGGCAAACATACTAACATACTAAAGATTTTTCTAACGGCGTATCTATGAAGTACGAACAGGAAAATTCATCTGAATTAACAACAGATTTAGGTCTTTAAGCAATGCTCAAATATTAGGTCTTTAAGCAATGCTCACTGAAGTTGCGTGGACGCCATTTAAATACCAAAACCCAAATTCCTCACTGGAGATAAATGAGAGTTGAGTTATATTCATACTTTAAATAATTAATTTAGATTTAGGTTTCCATGTTTCCCCATCTGAACTCCAAGGTAGTTGTTAAAAATGTGTGCAAAATTGTCAGCCTTGTGCCCACAAGATACCCCCATTTCCACACATGCCCGTTTGTGAGCGCTGCAGTGACACTGATTTGCTCTTTGCATCCCACTACAAAAATCTGTCTTGTCAGTCCGTCTGCGGCCATTTACATTCACCCTGACCAAAGGGACATTCGATGCAGATTCCAGCTGCAGGAGTCCTTTTGTTGTTTTCCTCTCTTAACTGCCTTTATTCTGGCCATGCTCAAAAATTTACAGGTGAATTACATCCTACCAACCTCTGTTCTTGCTAGTTAGCAGTAAGAAAACTGCCTCTGTGATTTGCTGCTTTGATCTCCGTAACTTCTTTACCTGCAAAATGCAGATTTGCTGGAGCATTATTTACAGCTGATGAGGCATTTGTCTTTTGACTTTGCATGTCATTCCTTGATGTTGGTTTAGGAAATTTTCAGCTGCAATATGAAAATGACTTGGGAAATCAGGAGTTGACAGACAGTTCAGTTTAATGAATATTTACTTATAAATATATAGTCATAGCAAACAGCCAAAGCTTTCTGTGTACAACAATGCCAGAGATTGCACAGTGGTATCAAGTGCTTTTAACAATTGTCAACTGTAAGAAATGCCATTTGTCAAGCAGCACACACATAGTCACTCTCATTTATTTCAGTAACTCTTCGTTGAGTAGGAATACAGATTTGCCATGTGGGTTTGCGTGTATCAAATGTTGCGAGGGAACACTTTGCTATCACAACTGTAGGAATAAATTGCGAGGTCTGTGGCGTTGGTGTCACAGCTTTCTTTGCTCTCAAGGGTTTTTTTCCCCCTTTAATATTTGATTATTATGCCCTGTTTCAGTGTTTGTGCTTGGCTAGTGCACAGCCAATGGTAAAGAAAAATGGTAAACATGCAGAGGGAAACACCTTGGTAAATGTTGCCGACACGTTTAAAATGTAAGAATCTGGCAGGTGGTCAGTACAAACACTTCTTGTAAATAAAATCTTTAATTTCTGGAATACTGTTATGTTTCATTCATGAGGAGCTTTCTAAAAATGCTTAATTTGATGGTCATGTTTAGAGAAGACCCTCTTACCTTGTTTACTAAGAAACTGATGAACATGAGACATGTTTCATAGTTCAAGGCTGCTGGTGATGCAGTGACAGAAGGAAGGAGCAGTATTATACTTCTTTGATTAAAACTAAAAGAGATGTCATCACAGCCCTTGATGCTCTTCTTTTTAATTATTATTAAGAAATTATGGATAAAGGCTGGGAGAAGAGCTTTTCATAATTACTTTTCACTGTGTGCATTATGTCCTGAGTCCTCAAAGCAGGTAAAAGTGGATAATGATGGCCCAGCAAAGATCAGTTTTAGAAATGCAAACAAAACCACCTCGTGCATTAGCTTGACCTCTAAAATATCACTTCACAAAATGGCAGCCATAAACTGTTTGAGCTGATAAATGTTAAGCTGCCAATCAATAAAAGAAAGCCTGACAAAAATCAATTTAAAAAAAAAAATATTCTTTTTTTTTTACTGGCTAAAGCACACTCCTCTCCAATGTCTTGGAGATTCTTAATCCGCAAAATGAGTTGAATGTGCCAGGCGTTAAAAAATTAACCTGTATCTTTATCATCATTTACAGCAGTATAGAAAATTCAAAGACTCTTCACCTGGGTATAGAGGTTTTTAAAATCAATGAACTGCTGAGAGTCTTTCAGCATTTGTGAATTCTTGGAAACCCTGTGCGTGATGGAAAAGTGGCTGCCCAAGTGGCTTATTCGTAGTTGTATGTTAAATAAAAGTTAAGAATTCTCTCAGAAAGTAGAAGCAGATGCTTGAAGTTTTCCAATAGATCATGTACTATTTTCCAATGTCACAAGCAATCATTAAGCAAATGCCTATAAAATGCTTAATCTCCAGCAGCTGATGTCATGCAAACCGCTTATTTCTTATAGAAGAATGCTGCTTCTTCATGGCAAGAGACTCAACTTCAGGCTCTGTACAAGAGACACCAAGTAGTCTCTTGATAAATCCAGTTGGGACTCATTTAACGATTCAAATTTCAGTCATGGATGGAAAATTGCTGTCTTCTGAGCTTCAGACTCATTACATATATCTTGACTTTAATTTCATACATCCAGGTAAACTATACTTCAGCTGGCAACCTCTCAGACAGAAGCCATAAATGAAAAGTGGGCAGAACATGGATAATAGGACTTCCAGGAAAATCATGCGTGATTTATGGAAGTGACACAGGGAAGGGAAATCCTACGCCCCACTCCTCCCTTTTGCAGTCAGCACTGAAGCAGTACTCCAGTCTGTGGTAAGAAGTTTGCTCCTGAGCATAGGACCAGCCCAACAATCACACTTATGCAGATGTAGAGTCCCACTAAACGGTCTATGGCTTTTTAAGCTTTTAAACGATGTATAGGGTTTGTGTTGGCTGTCAGCCCAAGGATTAATTCTGATCATTATTGGAAATCATCGCTATGGCAGGTACTTTCTTTTAGGTAAGATGTAATCCCTTCAAGTCCCAATAATAGTTTTCTAAGTGCTTGGAAATAATGTTTAATTTCCTTATATCTGCTTCTACGTTTGGTTTCAAGTGGGCATTTTCTATTGGGCAGGGCTTTGAGCAACCTGATCTAGTGAAAGATGCCCTCATCCGTGACAGGGAGGTTTGTCTAGATGATCTTTGAATGTCCCTTCTGACCCAAACTGTTCTGTGATTTTATGATTCTATTTTGAGGTGGTGAATCTAGATAAATTTTAACAGATAATAGCATAACACAGTTTATTTTAAAACTAAAGAGCAATAATAAGGATGATGCTCCTTTCATTTATCTGTGTATACTTTATGTACAGTGCCTATAACAACAACACAAAAAAATAATGACAAATTAAGACTAACCAAAATCACTGGATGTAAAGACAAAAAGGCACTAAAACTCCAGGAAAAAAACCAACACACCAAGATTGCCTTGTATAACAAACAAATATTATGCTGTGACATGATGATTGCACATTGCAGAAATCTTACTTTTTTTTCACTGTTTCGCAGCTTTAGGACATGCTATTTTATATTTATTTCATTCCTTGTTAGTATTTGAAAAATACACTCTTGGGAAAACTGTAAAAAAGACATTAGTGTGTTGAGTGGGACGGAAAAGTAATTTTTCCTCCATGAGAAAGCAGTCAACACTTGAAATTTCGCAGAAAGGTGCAAGGGCACAAAGGCAAAGCATAATGTTAGAGATCTTGACTTCATTGTTGCTTGTGTGGTACCCAGCCCTTCCTAACATTTTTTATTTTATTGATACTTACTATAATGCTTATCATAAACAAACATTAATTAGGTTGAGGCAATAGATATTCCCATCCCATTTCCTAAGAATAACAAGGATGCTCTAGTTCTGACTTGCTACCCAGTTCCTGTTTTTACCAGTGAGGAGAAAAGATTTTCAATCAAATACCTAGTGAATAGGTAAAAAAAGATAATACACATAATGCGAGGAAAACAACAGTGCACTTCTTTGTCTTTCCCTACACCCAATTAAGCTTGTAGTTAACATGCAGTGTTGTAGGCATGGACAAGGGACACGCAAATTCCTTAGTATCTAATTTCAAGGAGACATTAATCGTCATTAGATACAAACGATGTGTTCCAGTGTTAATGAAACCTGCTCTAATTGTAGAAGTACTTTGAAGCATGAGCATCAGCTATTAGCCCAAGACTCCCATTGGCAGCATAACCTTATTTTTCCACCCTTTCATTTCCTGAAACCACAGGTTCTGATCCCAGCTTGCTCTGCATGTGACCAGTTATGCTCCATCTCCTCTCGCTACTGCTGAACAAATTGGTTTTGAAGGCCTGGGCAGATAATACTGAAGAAGTCTATTGGCAAATAGGGAAACTTGTGTCCCTTGCTCCCACACGGTCTTGATTGGGATGATAATTTTTGAATGTTGACTACTGGCTCAAGGTTTTTTTTCTGTTTGTTTTTAATTTAAACTCTTGCTTCAGCATTACACAGGTGGCTTTTACCTGCCCCGTGAGCTAGAGGTCAAAGGTAGCCCACTCAATAACAGTGACATTCCTGCTAATAGGATGGCACAATGAACCATGCGGCTTCCAGGCAAGCTCTCTAGGTTGAGGTCGCTGTTGAAAATGTAATACAGTCAATATCTCATCCTCATCCTGAGCACTCTGGTGAAGAGATTACATGAAGAGCATTCTTAAATTGAAGTTTATGGGTTGATTCTATTGAGACTATTCAGCTGTCTGAACTGGCTGATAGACTAGACCTAGCAAATTCATCTCCTTGTGGTAAAAAACTCAATGCACACTAGACCAGAGGAACCATGTGATACACCTAAATTAATTACCACTAAAAAAGAAAATTCACAGTATCAAGATCTTCAGACATAGGCCATGAAGTAACCCCAACGTCATGAATGGGCTGAGAGTGGCTAAGAAAGGCAAAGAGGCAACATCACTTTTGCGTGCTGTGGTTAGAGGTTCATGGTTCCCACTCACTGAGATTAGAGGTTCACAGATTGAGCAAACCCTGTAACCGTGACATCGGACCATGACTACAGGAAAGCCTTTCCATATCAAGCATAACAAATGTTAGAAGGTTACAACACTGATTTAAGCTATTTTTTTTTCCCAATCAATCCACACTACAACACTTGTTAACCATTTGGCTACAGGCCACCCCCCAAAAAAAGGTGTATGAGTTAGGCCGTACTGTCTTCTCCTTCTTTTACTATTTTTGCTCCTTGGACTATAGAGAGTGTTGACAGATTTTATTTATTTTTTAGAAGTGAACAAAAGACCTTTTGGAAATCTATTTGACAAACAGGCAGATGATCTACCTAAATGATAAAAATAGTTTCTTTGTATTGTTTAATTTGCCACATGCTCAGGGATCTGTTTCCTGCCTTGCAAAACAGGCAATTTTAAAATTAGATTTACTGACCTTATGAGCGAAGTGGAATGTCTTTAGAAAGCCAGAAGGCATGAAGAAAACAAGAGAAGCATACTGCTGTCTTCACGCAGCGTTAGTATTAGTCATAAGAAAAAGTCATAAGAACCAGCAAGGGCCTGTTTTCTGAAACTTGTTGCCCCTAATGATGAGCTCTGATCTTTGGCAATATCCATGCTCAAGTCCCACCTCCATGGCTTATGCCTTTTCCTTGGTCTTCCTCCCTTTTGTGGCAGTCTCTCTGTATGAGAAACAGTCCAGAGAGGTAATACAGTATGGCAGAAACAAGCTCCAAGCCCAAAGGAAAAAACAGCCTGAGACAGGGAGATTGGATCAATATGAGCCTTACTCATCACTTGTCATAGGAAGCTCGACATAAGCACAGAAGTTCAACATGAGCACAAAGAAGTCCGAGAAAAGCTGTTGTGCTCTGATGGAGTCCCTGACATGTGATTAAGCTGAGCACTTAGTCTGAAAATTGCTCTCACCTGTTCCCTCTGATGTCCCAGAGGTATGAGACAACACAGGTTTGGAGTGATGGCAAACTGCGAGCACTGCTTCAAGTTTGGAAGACTGGGAACAGGATAAGGGTTTGTGTGAAATCAAGGGCTTGTGCAGGTTAGTGTGTCCCTCACTCAAGCCATATCTGATTTTGATTGAGGCAGAGAATCAAGACAAGACTGAAATGTAACTGTAGTAGTGAAGAGCTAGAAACATCATTGGCAAGCCATATATAACCATCAGCACAAATGCTGTAGGAAAACTTCTCAGGGCAGAGAGCCAGAAAACGTAAAAGAAGGCTTGAAAAAGTCTTGGTATACAAAAAAAAAAAGGAAAAGTTCCAATTATGCGCCATAAAGAAATTCTGTCCAAAAGGTTAATAAAACTATGAACACTTGAAAAAGGAGTTTATAGCGTAAAGTGATTTTGAGTCGCAGAAAGAACATTTTAACCTATCATTTTTATTTCATTTTTTTCCTGTTGCTTTTAAATGAAATTGCTGAGATCCCTATGGAGTTATGCATACATTTGATATATCACAAAATTAAAATTTGTCACTAGCATACCTTCCCTCAAAGATAAAGTGCCCCAAAAAGCTAAAAAAAGCTCTTCCCATGCTGTTTTGCAATATTTTATTTATTAATACCCAACGCAGAAGGGACCAGACTCATGTGCCTAAGTACGTCACCACTGTATACAGCCTCTAAGCATTCGACAAATACATTGTTTAAGAAAGTATAAACCTATTGAGAAGACTCTTGCAATGTTGACGGGGACTGGATTTCTACACAGAAAATGGCCAGGTCTGGCCTGGCTTGATCACGCTAAAACTGTTTGTTCTTCTGTAGTTCTCTGTCTTTTGTACCATGGACACCCCAATGTGACAAACCCTGCAAAACAGGCCCTTTCCTGGGGTTTTAGTTCTAACTTTACTAGGAAATGTATGCAAATAGGAGACACGGTTTGTGCCAAAAGCCCACATAATCCAGTACGAGGAACAGATGCAATGTAGCCTCTGGACAAAATGGGATTCAACTTCGTTATTATCCAAATAACTGTATTTTGTGCACAGTGTTTGTGAACAAAGACAAAGCATGGGGTTAAAAGCATGATTAAGAATACAATGTTGCAATTAATTTAAACAATTTATTAAATAATTAATTTAAATAATCATACACTTAATTTTAATAATTTCCTTCATTTCTGGGGGGTTCCGTGCTTTGTTTCTCTGTCCCAACTATAAGAATACCATAAAATCTTTTGCTATATAAGGAGATAAATGCTACGCTGGAGATAAATGCAGGATAGTGGGTCCTAAATTTAAGGGTCTGTACCAGACTCCAATGAGATTAAAAAGCACCATAAAACGACTTTTGAAGAATCACTTGAATGTTAAAATTTCTGACAAGAAAAATAACTCCCTCTTTTGAGACTAACCAGAATGTTCCTACCTGCATCCAGGAACACTTTTAAAGATTAATAGGCCAGTTTAAGCAACTGCTGTTGTGTTCTCTGCTTTGCTTGCTCGAAGCAATGCAATTGCTCATGATATCTCCAACTCTTGTTGTTTTATGGCAAGTCTGGTTATGTTCAGCATTTTTGTTAAAACCTCCATTCCCAGGGACGCGTATTGTAATCCCAGGACTACAATAAGAAGTTTGGCTTGTTAAAAGAAAGCGAGCTGAAGAGTAAAAGCTTCAAAAATCATGAGCCCTACTGCTAGGCACTTCCAGTCTGTGCTGTGATTTGCATTATTTGCTGCTATTCTTAAGGCTGGGTTCCTGGAATCTACACGGGAAGCATCTGAATCACCAGTTCAGATCACAGTTATCCAGGGCATCATGTGCCGCAGTCCACCATCTCAGACGATTATGGATCCGTCAGGTTATAGGAAAGGACCAACTGTTTTTTAACTGTTTGATCAAAGAGAATGACCCAAGTGAACCCCAAAAGCTTAAAAGACAGAGGTCATACAGAATACCCTGTTTTATTGATATTTAAATCAAACTGCATGATTTCATGGAACTTCTGTCAGGACATCCTGATTTTTATTTTAGAGTGTGTGCAAAGGGCAACGAGAAAGGTGTGCCAATTCATCTTTTGAGTGAACTCCTATACCGCTCATTGAATAAAACTGTCTACCACTAACAGAATGCCAAGAATTGTGTATCTGCGCTGCTGAGGCCCTTCTGAAAATCCAGAATACAAAATGAGACGATGCAAAAAGCAGCAGAAGTGCATTCAACTGCTAGGGGTCTATTTTCTTACTATTTTCATTTCAATGAAGCAGAAGATGCTGCTAGAAACATATACTTCCTCATGACACTTCTGTTTCTGTATTTCTTGTCTGTGATATCAGGTCGTCATTTTTTTGCCAGTCCCTCAAGTTTTGTGATGCTGTTTGCCAATGACCTTGGCTTTAGCAGAGCAATCCTTTAATCACGGGCCTTGCTCGCATTCCAAAGACAGTGTCCAAAATGAATTTGATACACATTTTTAAAAAAGCGAAGACAGTCCCTAAAGAAACTTTTAAGTTCAGATGATGAAATTTGAAATCTTCCCTTTGCTAGCAGAGGAAGTGAAACACCGACAACTATGGAAAAGAGAATCTGCTGTAGCAGAGCTCAGTTAATATGATTTATTTAATTATTGATTTAAGATTGACCATAGGCATTAGTCCACATTTTAGGTTCCTTAAAATATTTTCTGTATTTATGTAAACGTATAAATATATTCATACTTTGTATTTTATTTATGTACGCATAATATGCATATATTTATATATTTACATAAATACATAAAATAAGTATAGGTATATTTATATTTACCTGCACAGATTAGTCACTGAACAGTGCTTTGCTGAGAAAAACTGCTAACCATGGTCAAAGGCAACATTAACAATCTCCTTCAGCAATGCACTGTACCATGGACTTAATCATATTAATTTAATTTACAGCCTAGTCCACCTCCAAACCTCAATAACTCTCACAGACATTCACACAAAAGAGAGTTTTCATTTGTCCTCTTCAGTCATTTTCAGATTTTCAGGAGACTATTTCAGGAACAAGGACCCCTTTTTCTCTGACATACTCTTTCTATGGCAGGTTATAATTATAAAATCAAATCACACCGTAAACACAGAATCACAGAATCACAGAATGGTTTGGGTTGGAAGGGACCTTAAGGATCCTCTAGTTCCAACCCCCCTGCCACGGGCAGGGACACCTCCCACTAGACCAGGCTGCGCAAAGCCCCATCCAGCCTGGCCTTGAGCACTGCCAGGGATGGGGCATAACCAAGCTTCTCAAGTTCTTTTGATGAGATTAATCAGAAGGATCTGATGGTGTTCAATAACTTTTGGATAATTTCATATTTGTCACGAGTTTTTTCATTCTGAAAAAATTTCTCACGAAAGTTCCTCTAATAAACATGCTTGAATATGTTCCCCAGAAATGTATTTTTAATCCAAGAGGGAACTTTAAAAGGCTCTGGCAGGTACTTCAAGTCTAGGCGGATTACTTTATGGTCTTGTTAACAGATGTTATATAAATCTGGTCATTTTAAGAGATTAATAAAGCCACAGAGATGCCTAATGATCCGTTCACTCTTTAACATCACAGACTTGTCTGTAATTCGTCATCATGTGATTTTAATATATCCTGCTCTAATAAATAAGAACCAAATGCCACTGCAAAGATACGAGAGCATATTGATATTTGAAATGATAGTTTCATTTCACTGTTCAAATTTAAAATAATAAGAACAGACAAAGGGAAGAACAATAATCAGTTATTAGGTACGCTGACAGAGATGTGGATTACAGTAGGAATGAATTGTAAAAGGACAAGTAATATTAACATCAGTTTACATACTTAACACTGAATGTACAAAATCAAGACTACTATGTAAAGAGCTTCCTTAAATATAATAGAAAAAGAATTTTCAGTTTGCCTGAGGAAAAAATAATAATCAAAACATTCCCAATATGAGGCTTTTTTTCTGCAAGCTGCTGAGCATCTACAAAAGACTTTGGAGATCACTTACAATAAATAATAGTAATTACTAAATATAAGTAGCATTTTCATTTCGTGTTTCTGTTTTTAAAACTGGTTTTAAAAGCAGTAATATGAGGATGCCAGTGTGACTCCAGAAGGCAGCTGAAAGTCTGAGAAGTCTACGAAGCTACAGAGTTGATTCGACAAGCACGCACGCATGTTACTTGATGTCAACGAGCATCCCATTGACATTAGGGATGTACATATATTTGCTGGATTGGGGCCAGCAAGAAAGGCAATAAGAAAGATATGAGAGGAAAAGGATGAGAAAGGTAAGAACATGTGAGAATATTCTTACTAGCCTAATTGTAATTATCTCCTACCTTGGAGAGAATGCAGAATTTCTTTTCCGTACAGTATGTCCTATATGGAGTTGTGTAGCACACAGATGCATAGAGGAAGGTTTCCTTAAAAAAACCCACATGGCATATTTTGCTGTAAAGCTCTAGTTAAGGCTGTGAAAACAGTTTGCAGGTAACTGTAGTGGTTGTTAATGTTACCCTCAGGTGCAACTGCTGCTGTTCTAAGTATATGTTTTTAAAGGCGAATTTCCCTTTCAGCCTCTGGGAGAGGAAGAGGAGCATGAAGAGAGTAGATGTTGCTTACATTTAGCTTATTCCTTGCTTGTAGCTAGCTAATATCTCTGTGCTAAATAGCAAAGTTATAGACAAATTCAGTGCTAAGCATGCCTGGGGGGAGACGGACGATAGGATAAAGCAGGGAAATTTTGAGATCTGGAGATATTAAATAGGATGGGAGAAAGTTTCCTGCCTCTTATTGTCCCCCAGCCCTCGCAGACTTCCCCACTGCTGCTGTCTCAGTAATTGCCTCTTCTCAGAGTCAGAGACTGAACAATAATTTTTCTTCTTAAAGCACCGCTGAGGGCTGCCTGGATGAGAGGGGACGGGTCAGCTTTAATTGCTCACTGGCTGGGCACGGGCTGCTTGTCTGTGGGCATCACAGCGGTGCCAGCTGAGGTGACAGCCCATGTGGGGAAGAACAGAATCCAGCCCTGTCTGGCAAAACCGCCTCAGTGGCTTTGGATCTCATCAGTATTTAGATGCTGTCTACCAGGGCTAGGGATCAGAAAACACGCTGGGAAAAATTCTCACCAAATGCTACCCCCCTCTCAGTACTTCTAGATAACCCTCGTGTCTTCACATTCATAGCACTGCAAGTCTTAACATCTCCATGTTCCTGGATTTGCTTTTAAGCCTAAATTGCATAATAGCGATATGGCCATTGGTTGTACAGGTCCTTTGGGAACTTCAGACAGCTTTGGATTAGGTCCCTTTCAACCTAAACCTGGGACAGGGAAGCACACACCACTTCTGCCTATACCAGAAGGATCTGAGACGACAAGATAGCTACAGGTGGGTAGGTATAAAGGGTCGTCGACGTGCCCACCTAGAAAATTGGTATGCCTTCACTGCCCTCCACTGAACTTTGCTTTCCTGTTCGGAATCAGAATAGATTTTGCCAACTTGGTATTTTCTTTTTGAAAACATACACTTACTCATGCAACCACAAGGAGGGCGTTAAGTCATTCATATACCATAATCAGATATGTCTTTGCACAGTACACAGAACATTGTGGGAGAGAGCACTTAGTTTTGCAAGTTAGGAAACAAGGTAAACAGATGTCTGACCTTTACAATCATTTTAAGAAATGAAATTGTTATTTCTGAACTTTTCTTTTGCCAACAGGAAAAACGAATATTACACAGTAAAGACTTATGACCCGAACGTGGAAAATTTAAATATCCTAATGGAAAAAAAAACAACAACCCAAACAAAAACCCCTCAGTGTTCACATTCTGTTTAATTTTAAATGGATTGGGAAGGAAGCAATTTTTCAGCTGAAAAAACACTTCCACTGCAAGAGCACTAAAAACCAGTATTAAAAAGATCATATGTCTCAAGGTTTATCTCTGAACAAAGAATATGGCCTAGTTAGGAACTCATGAAAAAGAGGATTTCTAAGGAGAGATCCAATCTAATTTCACAGCTTTAAATATCATCTAGAATACGTTACTGTATAATTCTGCCACTGGTCTGTTTCTTACAGAAATACAGAAATATTGCAATTATTTCACATGATTTTATAAAGTCATTATCTCAAATGGGTACAAAATTTGAAACAAAAAATTAGATGTTTGAGATGTCACTTTTAAAACACGCCTTCACATGATTTTACTGAACCCTCTAACCTGAAGTGAGTGGTCTAGTTACAGTTTCTTTTAAAAAAACTTACTGATAAAGCTACCTGGTTTTCAAAAGATTCCAAAAACTTTACAACTAACTTGTTACACTTCATTAAATTCAGCTTCTACTTGGGAGGAAAAAAAAAAAAAAAAGAAGTTTTAATTATTTTTACTGGTATAGTTCAGAAAGCACGAGTCTTGTAAAATCGTGCTAACTTTACTGCACTGTATTTTAGAGAGACAAAATGCGTGGGCTGCGGTTCAGATCTGTAAGTCCACAGTTGCCATTCACTTTCCAGCAAATTCTCCCTGTTGGAGGTATTGTAGGCTGCTGGGTGCTGGAAGCCTTGAAATGTATTTGCGGGGAAAAAAAAAAAATCCTAATCCTATCATCAACCATACTGCTCCGCTTTCTTTTCAGAAACAGCACAGTGGATTGGATGCTCTGTTGGTGTAGCTTGAAATTTGACACTGGAACAGGTTGCCCAGAGAAGCTGTGGATGCCCCATCCCTGGAAGTGTTCAAGGCCAGGCTGGATGGGGCTTTGAGCAGCCTGGTCTAGTGGGAGGTGTCCCTGCCCGTGGCAGTGGTGTTGGAACTAGATGATCTTTAAGGCCCCTTCCAACCTAAAACATCCTGTGATTCTGTGATTCTATGACATAATTCCACTGATTGAGGGTCCAATAAACACAGTTTATGTAAGCGTATATGGCAGGGCTACCTCTCCTGTTTGATAGCAGAAGGAGCAACTGCTGAAGTCACTGTGAGTCAGTAATACCTTCTAAGGCCAGCATTAAATTCCTAAATCAAAAGTGGAACTGCATAGACATCCAGATTAAATACTTTAAAAATGTAGGTGACTAGTCTTAATTTGACTTTAAAAAATATGTCATGAGAGACTGACAAAAGTAGGAAACAAAATGTCCAAATGTCATGAACAGATTATGTTAACATGTTTACACATGTTAAGTAAATTTTAATAGTGGCTGGCAGGAAGGAAATAATTGAACAGCAAATCTCTGTCATGGAATGACACCCCCTTACATCCCAAAATGAGCTTTCTTGGAATGTACTTCCAGAATGGAGCACATTCAGCTGGTACTCTATAATCAGAGGAATGAAATATCAGTACAAATAAGGGCAATTCATAATGTTAGCATTATGATTCATGGGGTATAACTCTCTTTTTCTTCCCATATTAGTACATTGCTGCTTTAAAATTCACTTTCCTATGATTTGCGGAAACACCTTTGTTCTTCAAAAATTGTGTTTGTCTTATTTGTCAGGGAAAGAATGCTGTGATAGAATAATGACGTTATTGTGATTACATTAACAGGGTTATAAAAATGGGCTCGTCAGCAAAAGGATGTTTCAATAGCTATGATTAGCCTAACCGATTACTTCTGTGCGAGGTGCACTTTCTTAGAAGTGGGAAGACCACCCCCACTATATGATTTAGACTCAATTCAAGTACAATCCCCCCCACAACTTTTAGAATTTCAAGGTATGTATCTCAGAAAGGCCAAGGAAGAGTGAGAAAAGGAAAAAAAAAAAGAAAAAGACAGCCTTCTACAAAACATCTAATTTCTAAGAAAGTAAACAATTTGTTTTCCCTGAAATAAAAATCATAAAAACCTGACAAACTTTATATATGGATCATGTCTGTAGAAGAAATTCCTTGGAGTTCTCCTACTAAAAGAAAAAAGATAAAACAGCACTAAACAAAGGAGGTTGCTCCTGCTCATGTTATGTGCTGCACAGACGATCCTTTGGACAACCTTTAATCTCTAAAGATTGTGCTAACTCATGAATGAAAAGCAAAAAAACCAACCCAAATCCAGACAAAACAAAAAAACCCTATTAACACAGCATGAGTAAATCATACAGAAGCAAATCACACAGGTTGCCACAGCCAAAGCCTGGTCACAGAGTGGTACTATTTCAGCTAAACTGATATAATTAAATTGGCGAGACTTCCACCACTTAGAAAAACAATTATAATGTTATAAAGGCATTTTAACAGTCTTTCTCATTGTGCTACAGTATGGGGAATAAACCATAATGGTATAAGGAAGCTTCATAATATAAAGCATAATAATGACCACGGTGGTGACTATACCCTTTCAATAATTTAATTAAAACTAAAACTTCATGCCTAACTCTTGTAGCATAATTGCTGTTTAGCCCAAGTCTTTACTTTCTGTAAACTGTAAAATGGCCTATCATGGAGTGAATTACCCTGCTAATGTCATATAAGGGCCCTAACAAAATTACAATTGTCCCAAACTGCTGGCGTGACTCAAAGTCCTCTAAAGAATTTTTTGCATGTGGGGTCTTAGAGACACTTTTAAGGAAATGAGAAAGCCTGTTTAATCTGTACCTAACAGCTCCATCGATACGCATGGACGCAGTACTGCTTTGGGTGGTTATCTACTAAATCCTGATAGTGCTGTACCACGTTTCTGTAAATCCTAAACAAATGACCGCAGCTCATGTACGGAGCAACTCGACATCCAACATACATTGTGCGGACTGTGGGACTGTCTGAGTGTCTCAGGTCAGCTGAGCATCTGTAGTACATTCCTAGTGAGAACTGTTGGACCTATCAGTCTTGGATGGCCAATACTCACAGGTGTACAATAAATCAGGTATGCTTTTTAGTCTGGTCCTATCTGGTTTTAGTTTGGTTTCCTAACGAAAGCAAGCTCATAGCGTCTCAATACGTGCACGTGTCTGTCTCTCGGTCCCTTCAGGGCATTTTAACGCATTTGCAAATGAGGAAAGGTCTCAAGTATATTAACTTTCCTAAAGATTTCATTAAAATAAGAAAACAGAAAGATGAGAAGGACCCTAGGGAAAGCTTGCCTTTTTCTGATATCAGAGAAACCATAAGGGAAATCGATGTCAAAGCACAAATATAAAATGAAGCATCATTACTTCTGCTGCACACACAACTACTTATAGTGCATATTTATTTACTAGGGTTTCAACAACATTACGATTGAATATTGCCAGCAATTAATTACTACATTTTTGGGAGAATGGCTGTCAGAAACTGGGAACTGTTTTCCAAGTATTGAAATTATTACATATCCATTGAAGGGAAAAAAGAAAGAAAAAAATTAGGTTGCCCCACTGGAACTGAGAGGCACAGGCTGACCTTTTCCTTCCCACTACATTCAGGCAGGATGGCCAGGGGTGCTGGACTTACAAGAAGATCCTGTAAGAGGAAGCTAAGTTGAAACAAACCAGACAGCACGCGTGAGGCAAGAGGTTTTATATCCTAGGGACTGCTACTGGTTGATCAAAGACCATGAGAGAAAGTCCTCCCTGCTGGCCAGCCTTGGTTGTTGCAATAAAAACAAGCCGCAAAAGACCATGTTGTCATTGAGTTTTATGGGCAGAAAAAGATGTTTGAAGACTGGGCTGAGGAAGGCTCCCAAAAAGTGAGAGAAAGTGTCTTGAAAAGGGACAAAGGAGCTTCTCAAGAAGAGGGGTCTCAGCTCTTTTGTACGTATTCCCAACGAAGGGAGACCGGAAGTTCTCATATCACTTTTTGATACCTAAAGATATGGGGGAAAAGGAGCAAAAGTCCAACCTAAGGTTTGGGAGGAAACATGGTTAAAAAAAAGAGGAAAGGCTGTAGATGTGAACCAGATACAAAGTGGTTATCTAAGGAAGAGAGAATGGGAAACTGGGAAACTCACTTTAAAACCTCTATACAATGGTTGCTATCCTAAAGACTATATGACTTAAATTTAAGATGAGAAAGTAAAAAAATTTCACAGTAGGAGAAAAAAAAGAAGTTGCAGGTTGGGGAGGTATAAGGCAAAGCCTTAAAAAAGTCTGAAAAACACTCCACCAGATTTCTGGTCTGTCATGACCAGGAGGAACTGATGAGTGAGAAAAGAGAGAAAGCACACCAGAAAATGAAAGTGTTTAGGACTGATCTTGTTGAGGTCTACATAACAGCAAATACCTTCCCCTCCCCAATATGAAGCGGGGAAGTCATTAGAAGACAGTCCCCAGTTTAACTCTTAGAAGCCTTTTGTGATACTCACTTTCAGTGTCATTTCTTTCAATTCCTCACCATTACTTCTACTTAATGCCACATGCATTGTCCTGAAGAAACCATCTGGGTGTTGTGTGTCATTGTATTTTTTTTAGATTTATGTCTTGTTCTAGCTATTACTTCAGCAGATATGAATGATTTATTCTTTATTGCTCTATTTTCATAATATAGTCAATTTTGCATACTTTGATCTGTACAGAAAACAGCTGCAAAAATTACATGAATCACATCTGCTGGTCTACCAAAAACAATATATGTTTCTTGATTCCACCAGAGCTAAAGTTTCCCTTCAGCTGCATTACTTTTGCTTCTGTCTCTGCCTAAATTTCCACATCCTATGTTGAAACTTGTCCTGGTCTTCCAGACCCTACTCATTCCCAACTCATCCACCATGCTGGATTGCTATTCCTATCACAGTTACCTTTGGGCCTTTAAATTTTGCCAAAGACTGGGTGCTTTTTCTGTGCTTTTTTAATGCCTAAAGAAGGAAACAAGACTAAAGGAAAACAACTATTATCTACTACAATGCTCCAGAACACGACACGAAGCTGTGGCGGTATGGAACAGTACCTCCTTTTATAATATATGCATACTTATCTATAACGCTTGGCTCCTTCAAAAGATTATGAACAGTTACAAGCCCTTCCATATTACATAAACAACAAAGGAAGAGAAAACGTAATTCAAAACTAATACTATGCTACAGGGGGAAAAAAAGCGTTGTCTCTTTAGAATATTTCCTTTCCTCCCTCCATAGCTTAGATTCCCTGCTGGAGAAAATGGGCAATGAAATGCACTTATGCACCTGCACTGAAGGGAATGCAGATAAGAATGTTTAGCTTGCTAAACAATTTGGCCTTGGCAATGTGGTAGTCAGGGAAGAACAGAAATTAGGCATTGGATTTTAGCTTGGAAAAGCCAATGGTAAGAGAGTAAGAAACACCAACAGTTAACGAATACTGACAGCATCGCTTGGGTAATTAGGGTTTCTGCAGCAGCAATATTCCAGGCACTAATGCCATTGCCATTTATAGCCATAGAGTAATTATTAAAAGTTTTAAAATCTCCTGTGACTGAGGTTTAATGTTGAACATTACACTTACAGTCAAATAACTGCTGCCATCATATTTTACAGCATTGTCTATTGCTGTGAATAATTCCAGGTGTCTGACTGGAAAGATACAGAGTGATGCTAATACTACGTTCTTAATATTTAATCCCTGTCATGTTCAGAAAAGTGTTTTTTCCTATTTTTTTGCTTTCAGGATATCAAGGTGGATTTGGAGAAGTATTTTCACTAATTTTTAGAGGTAAAATTAGATGAAATTATGAAATTGCAAATATCACAAATATTGCCCCTATTTCATTATTTGATTTTGTAAACTGTATAAAATACCAAAGCTCTGCTCCTGTCCTGTCCTGTCCTGTCCTCTCCTCTCCTCTCCTCTCCTCTCCTCCCTCTGCTCCCTGCCCTTCATGGGGAAAGGGGGAGAACTGTGTGAGTGGCTGCATGGTCCTAGCTGCTGGCTGGGGTTAAACCACGACAACTTATTTAAATCCGGATTATTTGGATTTCCTTTAAAGATATTTCCAAAGACGTAAAATGAAGAGTGGTGTCTGTCCCACTCTCTGTCTATCTGTCCCTCCAGTTCCTCAGAAACAGCTAAAAGTGGCACCTGAGAGACACCAGCTGTATCGACAGGATCATCAGTAGGATGTTGTCACAAACAAAATGCTGGAGGCAATGTCATCATTAACATCTTCCTCCTCAGTTTAGGCACGATGTTTTTTCCTGAAGCAGGAGATAATGTAAAACAGATTAGCAGTGCCAGCCAGACAGGGAGATATCATCAGTACCAGCAGCAATCACATAATTACTCCCACTGCATCATTTCTCAGATGTCACAGGAAAAGCCTAAACTATCGGTTTTCCAGAATGCGGCTGGTTTGCCCAGAGTCAAATAGTACAATAGCAGTGAAAGAGCTCTTCTATTGTCTGAAAATGGCTACAGATTGCTAAGGAAGGGTTTAGGTGTATTGGAAAACACAATGTTTGCCTCAGTGCTCCTCTGCGAGTGGTTTACGCTCTCAGTTCGTCATCCAGTGCAGTATTCAGTGTTGCTAGTGACGGTCTGAGAAAGAAAAATAGGTAAACACAGCAGCTAATGTTGAGAACCTCATTTTTTAATGATTTCTCTGGAAAATTTCCCAGATTCCACATCTGCCCTGGCACAACAGCCTGCACTTCAGAAAGCAAGTCTCACTGGAGGTGCGCTGAGAACAGCTACAATTACTCACAGTGGGTAGGTTCCTTTCCCTCTCTTCATTTGAAATACTGTGCCTGCTACTTATCCTTTCAAAAAATCCAACTAGTTAGTGAGAACAAGAACAATACACTTTATAAAAGCCACAGGTTGGTCACCTTCTAGTTCCCAATATGCCAATTGAGACACCAAGTGCAGAAAAGGTGAAGAAACAGAGCCACGTGACAGATAGATGTTCAACACAGTTAAGATACTTTCTTTTGTTGTCTCATTGTGATATTTTTAGGTTGTCTCCTCTCACGTCCAGTTATGTCTTTAGTTGTAATATGGAAGTGCTAGTTATGGTCAAGACACAATAGGTACAGTCCCAAACATTAAAGCTTTGGGTAATTTTTCTATAGTATAAATATCAGACTCAATTTCCTGTATGTCATCTTTTATCTCCTATAGAATTTAATTTTTAGAATATCTCCATTCCTATTGCACAGGATTTATAGCCATGTCATGTTAAAAAATAAATGCTAAAATAAATCACGACATGACTTCATACAAGTCATTGCTTTTATTCACAGTGTTCCCAGTCGGTGAAGAGGACATCACAGCGTAAATGAAGGATTCCCCTTATTTCTGACAAAAAAGTGGCAAATATTCTGGTGGTTTTTTCCAAGGTGTCCAACAGTAAAATGATGCATGCTATACAAAATGACTGGCTATTATTCTTAAATTAAACTACATAAGTCTGAAAACAGTGCAAAATTCAGCCAGAGTTTCCAACACTCTCGCAGTCAATTCTTCCCTCTAAAAACAACTCTGTCTTCTCCTTGTGAGGAGAGGGAGATAAAGAAAATCCTAGTAAGGAATAAAAAATGGCAGAATTGCTTGAGAAACTTGCATTTTCTTTTACAACCTGGAGTAAAAGAAAGAAAGTTCCTGGTTTTTTCATAAGTAATCTTTGTGTTTTGCAGAAGGCTATTTAATTTTGTGCACAGAACGTGTACGGAACAGTAACTGAGCAACCATAACACTCAATGTGTGAGTGTCCCCTCTATTCTTTATATGGTTAAAGGGGGCATTATCCCCACAGGACAGCCCTTCCAGTCCTTTCCCCTTCCTTGACCCACCCCAAAATAATCCTTTGCATGGAGGTCACAGTTCAAAACCTCAAAAGAATTTCTGGAAAAACCCAACCCAGTAATGGGCCCTGTAAGGTCACATTCTCGTTTCATGGCTATTCATTCTATGGAGAAAACAAGTTCTGCATTGGCAATGAAATCCCATTTGTTCTGCAGTCCCATTAAAGCACTTGTGTGCATGTCTCCCAAGGACTCGGGTACACCTTGAGACAATCATGGGCCCGGGTGTGCTGAAAAGGTTATTCAAGAGAGCCCAAGGGCAATCACAGTCTCTTTATTCATGTACTTTTTGTCCCTGGTAAGGCTCCAGTATGTGCATACAGTATTAGACGTATTTTTTTATAAGTTTGAGGTCTTCCTCAGATGCTGGTTCTGTGCTCTCCCTGACCCATAGGTCAGCTGTTACATCATATTTTTCATAGGTTTCACTATACTTTCCTTAAAATCTTCCAAAAGACGCTTGAATACATATGTGACCGTAAATGCACATAAACCCCATTCTTGATGGACAAAAGAGAAAAAGCAAAAAAAAAAGGCAAAAAACAAGGAAAAGAAAAGCTACCATTAGTTCGAAGGCTAGAAAACCAACATCCATTAACTCAGCTGAAGGAAAACTAACCGCTGATGATATAGACTAGGGAACTGAAAGATTATTTGTTAAATGATGAAGATTGGATTATGCTAGTGGACCTGAGGCAAAGAGTAATTGTATGTTAAAGCTGTTTCACTTAGTTCAGAGGACTAGCCAGATAGTGAAACTGAGTAGAACGGAAAGAGATATTCAAGTTGGCAACCTGGGAGCAAGGTGTGCACTGTTGCTAATATGACTTGTTACAAAAATAATCAGCTGGTATAATAACTTAGCTTTCTCCAATTAGAAGGTCTCCCCAGGGCATCAAATTTAGTGCCAACAGGCAAGTAATATCTAGCGTTACTCTTTAACAGTCCCACTCTGGGTGAAACTTTGACTTTCCAATTACTATATATCAAACAAATAGCCGTTTTTAAAGATCCAAATTAATATTTGAATGGAAGGATGAAATGATACAGGCTCCCATTATTTTCCCTTGATAATAATCTTTTTCTTTAAATAAAGAAAATAGAGAAAGATCTTTTTGGAGGATAACAATATCGGAGTCAATTAATAGCAAGCAGAGTGACAAAGAAAGAATCTTAGGCATCTTAGAGGCAAGAGAGATAAAAAAAGAACTTTGTCTCTCTTTATCAGTTAATTAGTTAAAGCTTATGTATAATTTTAACAATTCTTACTACTCATTAGATGGATCTAATTTGTAGAGCCACGCAGTCCATTCACCATTTATCTAAAGTATTTCAATGGCATACAGTAGGAGTTCTTTTACAGGGCATCAAAAGGAAACTAATGATTAGACTCTTAGAAGAAGAGATCAATCTCACCTATCTTCAGTAGGTCTAAAGTGTCTAAAAGTTAAGTACCTCATTTCACCCACTTGTCTATCCCTCCTGGAAAGTGATGTACCTCTAAAGGGCATTTGATCCTACAAATGGCTATTTAAAAGTAGTGTGAGAGGCTGCTAGAGGATGTCTCTCCCTCTTTCTGCTGAGGATGGAGGGATAGAATCATAGAATCATAGAATTGCCTAGGTTGGAAGGGACCTTTCAGATGATGTAGTCCAACCATCAACCTAACTGACAAAAACCATCACTAAACCATATCTCTAAGTACTGTGTCTACTCGTCTTTTAAATACTTCCAGCGATGGTGTCTCAACTACTTCCCCAGGCAGCCTGTTCCAATGCTTAATAACCCTTTCAGTGTAAAAATTTTTCCTAATACCCAGTCTAAACCTTCCCTGGCACAACTTGAGGCCGTTTCCTCTTGTCCTATCGCCTGTTACTTGGGAGAAGAGACCAACCCCCACCTCTCTACAGCCTCTGTTCAGGTAGTTGTAGAGAGCGATAAGGTCTCTCCTGAGCATCCTATTCCCCAGCCTAAACAACCCCAGCTCCCTCAGCCGCTCCTCATAAGACTTGTTCTCCAGACCCCTCACCAGCTTTGTTGCCCTTCTCTGGACACGCTCCAGCACCTCAATGTCTTTTTTGTGGTGACGGACCCAAAACTGGACACAATACTCGAGGTAGGGCCTCACCAGTGCCGAGTACAGGGGGATGATCACTTCCCTAGTCCTACTCACCACACTGTCCCTGATACAGGCCAGAACGCTGTTGGCCTTCTTGGCCACCTGGGCACACTGCTGGCTCATATTCAGCTACATAATCAACCTAGACTAGTTGATTAATCCTCCAAAGTGTTTTGAAATGTAAATCAAAACTTTAAATCCAGCAGACAGGGTCTGCACTAGATGCATTTACTTAATAATTGGCATTTTTTTTCATCATTTAGAGGTACTGATGAGACTAAATCCATTTATATGTATAAGCTGCTTTCAAATCCTGGAAGATGGTGCATAATAAAGTGACTACTTCATATTTCTAAATAGCACACTGAAAAGCTGAAATATAGTAATTTAAGAAGCAGGCAACAGTTTGATTTTCTTTAAATATAGTAATCATACTAATAAATTACATTAGCAATTATTAAAAATAAGATTTTCCTTTAATAAAACAGTTAATTCCAGATTGACATTTCTATCTTTTTATTTTAGTGGTGAAAACCTAATTCAATTTCCAGCTATAAATAATGCTGTTCTGAGCTCTTTAGATTTTGAAAGATGTTGACAGATAGAGGATAAAGCAAAAAAGAAATAAAGTTATTGAGGAACTGAAAAGGCTGATATTTGAGAAAAGGATTAATTGTCTTTAACTTTGTCAGACAACAAATACAGAGAAGATACCACAACCGCCTACAAGTATGCTCAGAGGTGTAAACACCAACAAGCTCATGAATAATGAGGCCAGCAGGAGGAGGATGAGATCCCTCACACATGCCTCCCCTGAGCACAGACCTGCCCTAAGGTTGTGACAGTGACAGGCTTAAGCGTTTGTGTACCAGGTACTCTAAAGCAGGACAATATGTTCAAGTGCATTAAGTGGATATGGATACTTTTCCAAGAGTGTAATGGGGTCTTAAGAAGAAATCCAATGGATGTTTAGGAGCACGGCAAAGCGTAGCTCAGTGGGCAGCCCCACAAGGCTACAAGCCCTCCAGTCACATTGCTCTGAATAGTAACCACTGAAGGTGGGGTTAATTTGTTCCCAGGAGAGTAAAAGGCTGAAAAAAACCATGGAAACATCGTGTTCTTCAAGCCTCCTCTATAAGAGAATCTTTATAATTCACCTTCACAAATAAAGGTCAAATAAGGCTTATATATCCTAAAATATGTGGTAATGTGGCATTGTTGTCACCCTGTGTGGATGGCCAAAGAACCTTCAGTTTGCATTTTAGAGCTGGTCCAACGCTAAAGCTCCTGTTGCTTTCAGACTGCCCTGTCGGACTGCCATTCCTCTTTTGCTAACCAACGGCTGCTGCCTTACCTATATGCTCTGCTTCTCCTGCTCTATCGGACATTTTATAACCCACAGTCTCTGCTGTCCCTAGGAGGACTTTCTGGGAGGGCTGAATACTTTCTTCGTAACTTGTAGACATTTATATTTGCACCACATTTAGGGAAAAAAAAAGTACTTTTTGTGTACTCACAATTTATCAGTATCTATGAAATAACCATTTCATAATTATTTGTTTCCTTCCAAACTACAAAATATGAAAGTGATCTGCACTCCTAGAGAGGAGCACAAAAATCAGTGTGCTTCTAGGATGACTTGGCATTTTTTTAGAGAATAACTTACATGCATTTATCAAACTGAAAAGATCCTTTCCTCGGGGGTGCATAATCCTTTCTGCTCCTTGCACTATAATGAACTAGATTTATCCCTAACCTTCTCTTCTGCATAAAACTTTGCTGTAGTTTTAACTCTGCATAAAACTCTGCATAAAACCTACTGCCTGTAGGTTTTAAAAGAAATCTGCAAAGCTATTGCTTTTCAGTCTTCTCCAGAAAAGCAGTCCTAATGCTTTAAGGAAGTCACTTCCTGCATTTTCTTCTTGTTCTGCTTCCAGGCACAGAAATCACACCATTAATCTCCATAAAAGTGAAAAAACCTGAAATCTCCACCAGCCAATATTTTGTGAGCGTGTCTATTTTAATAGCTGTAGTTACTTTTGTGAGTAGACTGGCTGAATTCTACACTAAGGGCCAGTTACAGAATTATGTTAAATATGAAAGCCCAAACCCAAATAATACTCTGTGTCTAAGAGTCAGCAATTTTCTCAGGGAACAGGGGGCAGTGGCTAATGCTAGGGAATGCCAATGACAGTTCACTTCAAATCCCAAGAGAAATTTGACTTCAAAGTATTTGTCACAGAAGATGAATATGTAATAGAAAAAAATCTTAAACATCCCTTTAAAAATAGCACGAAAATAAATTATTCAATAATTCACTATTATTCACTAACTTTTTGTCACTTATAGCTTAAAATTTCCAAAGTCAAATTTGCAGAATAAGTAAGGAAAATAATATTAATTTATCTAATGAGATGTAATTCTTTTGTTCTAACGTAATTTGAAAGCGTATTGGGTTAGCAAAGTTAAGTTGACCAATAGTCAGACATTAGCTCTAGTGTATTTAGAAATAGTCAGAAATCTCTGTGAAACGGAATGAAACGAAATTCACTGCTTCTCTGAACAGCATCCAGCCTTATCTGCATATGGAAAGATATAGACATGAATCTGGCAGAATGTCTGCTCTCTTTTGCTATATGAAGTCACATTTTCCTAAGACAAAAGGGCTACCGCCAATATTTGTCCTCGTGGAAATGGTTGCCAAGGGAGGGTGAATGTTAAGAGAAATTAATTACACGGAGATAACTGAATTATTCTTGAAAGAATACAAGAAGATACAAGTTTCAAGAACGGTTCAGAAAAAAAGTTCTCATGCACACCCGAAGAGAAAGATATGATGTATGGTTATGTTTAGTCTATTGAATCCAGCTCATAGGTATGAAATTGAAATGCAATAGCTATGAAATTGCTGAGATTAAGTGACATATGGACAGAGCAATAGTATATTTGATTTCTCTACTGCATTGGAGTCCAGGCTCCGGACAAAACCAGAAATAAATGTGGTGGCTTCCTCCTAGGAGTCTTTAAAAAAAAAAAAAAAGATCAAAATCCTAACAATTTTCCAAATTAATTTTTCCAGATAAAACAATAAAAAGGAATTCCCAGTTCATAATCGTAGACGTATCATACACTCCGGTGTGATGTGTACCACACCCCCTGATTCGCTTCCTTTTCCTGGCAGCAATGTCCGTGTTCACCATGTTGTGCTTGATAAAGAGGCACAAATTGATCTAGCACCCCTATGAAAACTAAATCCTTCTTTAAGTTCATGGACAAAATAGGAAAATGATACACTGTGCTTTTACATATTACCTCCTTCTTGATTGACTGTAGTGAAGCAAAACCAAAACAGCAATTCCTCCCTGAGGAAGTCGGATTGGAGTTTTTCTGTGATTATATTCAGTATGAGAATTTGACCTTTTAGCTACATTTTTAAAAAAAATCGGGAAAACTTGCCCTCTGCTGCCAGGTGTCACATTTAATTTTGTACAAAATCCATAAACAGCACCGTCTCTTGCCTTGCGGATGCAAATAGAAGGATGATCGTATCGTTGGCTAACTGAAAAATAAAATACCTGATTTTAACAAATAACTTTTGTTGTACCAGCAGGAATTTTCAAATAAAGGCAAAGCAACTCTGACATCAAACACCAACTGATATGGACCTTACCTCCGTATAAAAAATGGTGTATCTCCTTTTGGATGACAAAGGACCGCATGCGTGCGCTACCTGTAAAGCTCTGCCAGCAGACTTCTGTTCTCAGATCCGCAAATACAAAATGATGGAGAATGTCATCTTCAAGTAATCAGGTATATTTTGAAGCTGCCAGCAGCATCTTTACATAATCGACACTGGCAAAGATGATGTTTATGTAAATTAACTTTCTAAATGGCTATTGCAATAAGTAACTGCTGAACTAAATTTCAGAGAAATTATGGCTTTAATTTACAGCACTTGGGAGAATATTCCTTATCCATTTTTTTCCAATGCATATATAAACATGAAAAAAATCTTTAATAATCCTATGAGAAATGCTTTACATATCCTAAGCAATTAACTATTTCTGCAGAACATTTGTCAGACACATTTGAAATAATCCAGTTTTTCAGTGACTAATTATCATGCAACCTGCAGTTTTTAGATCTCGTGAAAATGGTGACTTTTAGAATACAGACAAAAAAAAAAAAGAAGGGATAATTATGTACTACCGAGGATACTGTGTCATCAGTTTTTACAGTATAATTAGGAAGATGGTACATTATTGAATAGAAAAATAAGAGCTGACAGACAGTGAGGCTGCATAATTAGAACTCCACCTCAGTGGTGATGTCAGATGTAAGGCCAAAGAGCGAATCATTTTCTCTCCCAGAAAGAGCAAGCAGGGAGTGCACTCCCACAGGGCTGTTGCTGATATGAAATAGGATTTATGTGCAATGAGGGACACCAGATTCAGGTGTTATTAACAGGGCTATGACTTTCAATACCATTGTAAGCGCCTAAGAACGCTGTCAGGGAGAAATGTGCTTCCCAGACAGACTCATACATGGGCAGGGAACACAAAATTCTTTTTGAGCATCTCAAGCTAGTTTTTAGTTTCTAGCAACCCAAATCTTAATCATGACTATTTTCACGACTAAATAACTCCTTGTTATTAGGAGTTATTCTGAAACACTGGAAACATTCTGAAACACTGAAAAGTTTGGCTGACAGGTGCAGAAGGCATGGTTTTAAGTCATTCAAACCCCCTCTCTGCATCTCTGATGCTCTATCCAAAGTAAAAAAGGTGCCATAATCAATACACTAAAAAAAAAATATAAATCTTCTAAACTAACTGTCTGAATTACAAAGACATGCTACAGGTTCCCCCCAAAAAATATTCAGTGAAAATCCCTCTTAGTGAGTGAAATTACTTTAGCAATTTTAGTTACAGAAACTCCTACCACAGCCGTCATGATAATGTGTACCTTCCAGATGAGGAAGATCAGAAAGGAGAACTTCCCGAGCTGTTTCATCCTGTACCCCACTTTCAACAGAACCCAGAAAGAACTTTTGAAGGGGCCACAAGAGCTATATAGATTGGTTTTCTGCAACCACAAACAACTACACAATAGATTTTTAGTTCAGAAAGGTCCACATGATTATCTTTCCACCTATTCCCACATCTACCCATAAAACCCTTCCCAGAGCTTTGTAGAAAATGTAAGACCTGTAGTACAAAATACTGTAGTAGAAAAGTTCATCATGGTGCTGACGTGACTGAATGTATAGCTCTACTTCAAGAAATTGCCTTGTATCCAGATCCCTTCATGTTGTGCTGTCATGGAGGATTTCTCAAATCCAAATTAGGAGCTCTACAATGCCATGTAATGCTCTGTTCCTCTAGAACAGTTTTTTTTCTGTGAATGGGTTTGTTTGGTTTTTTAACTGTGTTATCAGAGCATCTTGCACTGTGTAATAGCTGACACAGCCAACATTTTTTCCAATACAGTTGGTTAATTTTTCTTTTCTTACATTTTGGGGAAAACTGTTTGACTCTGGATTTGTACCAGCAAAGGAAGGATCAAAGCTATGTCCATGTCATGCCTTCCATCTCGGAAACAGAGCTGAGGTCTCAGTCCCAGTGTGTAGGACTCCATTTGGGGACAAAGAATTATAAGGCCAAGAGCAATCTATTTTATTTTATTGTATATATTATGATCTCCCAGCTGGGCTTCTGGCAGGCTGACAGAGCAAACCTCAGCTGGGAAAGATCTGGGGCATCTGAGCCTTATCTCATTTATGTATATTTATACCTGCCAAATGTCATGGCCACATACTTGTCCCGATGGCTCCGACCGTTCCTGAAACACCACCCTTTGCTTGCTGCAACAGAGGAGGAGATTATTGAGATTATTTTCAGTTCTCTCTTGTAGCCACCCAGGTTTGCTGATGAAGTAGCCCAGATTTGAAATTGTTTCTCTACCTCATTCAGACAACTATGGATTCCGGCACTGTTTTCCTTCAGGAACAGCATGAAGCCACTCTAGCTCCCTTTCCTAGGAACTTAATCAACTCATTTGGGAATATTACAAAAACTGATCTCCCTGACCTTCCTGCAAATCCTACAGTCTTCTCTGTGTGCACCATAAAAGTTGGAATAACAGACAGACATCACTCATATTTGATGGTGAGTGTGCTAAAACATAATTTTTAATAGCTCCAATTGAGAAAGCTAAAGCTGTTTTAAAAGTACAGCTAAATGAGAAAGTGAGGACGATGGGGAAAAATTGATGGTGAAGAGAAAGAACAGCAACGTCTACTTCCCGTCACTTGTGTTCTGACTCTGCGTAGTAACAGAATCAAATTAGAACTGGGGAGAAATAAATGAGGAATAATACTGCGGCAGAGGAAGATGGATCAAGCTAGTGGAAGGCTTGTGTGATAGGACAGAAAGAGGGCTAGAGCTGAATAAAAGGGCACTACCAAATACGAGAAGGTAGCAGAGAAGAACACAAAAAAGCCAAAGGAAAAAAAAATATTAAAGGGATACAAAGACAGAGAGAGGTGGGCATAGGAGAGAGAATACTACAGATAAAAATAGATCTAGGAAAGCAGGCCCAATTATTAAAAAAGCCCCCCCTTACTTCCCATGCTCACTGTCATGAAACACGTCCCCCTTGAAGCTACACCGACCTTCACAACCACACGTCCTGCCAAACACAGAATCACTGTTCTGCAATACCTGCTCACCTCTTCACAAAATTACATTACTGAGATGAGCCATTAGCAAAAAGGTACTTAAAATTCATTTGTGAGCACATTAATTTCTTTCTTTCTCATCTGTTCTGTCTCTTCATTACCTCACTGTGCTGCAGACTCTTCTGTGGTCTTTTGTGTAAACATTTATTTGCCCATGCTCAAAATTTTTTTAAATACTGAACACTTAGTAGCTCTGGAAACAAGACAGAAGTGTAATTGTTAGCCAGATTGATCCAAATTTAAGCTTTTAATGCTCCCTTCTTTGACTTACTGCTGTGACATTGTAAAATTGTATTTAATTTTCTTTTTTCCAGATCTTCAACAGCTGAGAAGCATGTAATAAAATGCAAAACCCTCACTAAGTACCTTTCTTGCCAAGCATATGTAATGTATTCTGCCTCTGTAATATTTCATGTGTTCACTGATGGCCTGGAACTGAGAGTTTGTTATCAGCAGCTCAGGTAAGATGCCAAACTAGAAGATGTTTCCAACAGCAGCACAGGAAATGGATTTATGTGCAGCTGTAGAGCTGGGAGTGGCTTAGGAGGGCACTATATAAGGGAGAGAGATGAGAAGGGAACAAACAGTCCTAAGAGGGAGATTGGGACTGTTGGTCTCGATAGAAATGCAACACTGAAGGAAGCAGGAAAAGATAGAGATGCCAGAGGAATACAGATCAGGTCGAGGATAAGGCTCCTGCGTGGTGGAGTGGGACTGACAAGTGAGAAAGAGAAGATAAAAAGAAGGAGGGAGAAGAGACAGGTTGGGGAGGACAGAGCAGAAAGTGGCAAACACTTCGCCTCCCCAGAGCTCTGTGTTTTCTGAAGCGCCGTCACCTTTTTGCCTGCAAGTTGAGTCCAAAAATTTCTACTCCCCTGTAAAACCCAGGAGCAAAATCTCTTCTCCCACTCCAGTTCTGGTCCACCAAGATGTCAAACCTCTTTTTCTAGCTGATGTTCTACTAGTTACAGTGGCAGAGGTCTTTGCCAAGGATCAGAAAGCTCAAATCTAAATAACAGTCCATGTGTTAATATTGTTAAACATTCTACTTAGACAAAAGGAAGTTTTGGGGTACCAACTTTTCACTGAAACAAAATAGAAATTTTATTTTTGATTGAATGGGTTAGTTTTGATGAAAAATTGGTACCCCAAAATTTCCTCTTGTCCAAGTAGAAAAAACAATAACCAAATTTCAAAAAATAGAATGGCATTCTAAATATTATGTAATTAGAAACCTCAAAACAATCTGGATTAACTTTAATAATGTCTTTCCCTTCCTTAGCTTATGTAAAACAGTGTCATATAAGAGTGACACAAATCCTGAAGCAGTAAAGTGAAAGTGAGACTTCTTGACCTAACCCAAACGGAAACTTTTGAGAAGAATCTTACTAAGACGACAAGTGAAATCCATACACTCCTGAAATTTCATTCTGTGGGTGGAACATTTTCTGCTAGAGAATCTTTTTTTCAGAAGTTCCTGTCCGGCTGCTAGTCAACTGCAGAGCTGAGGTGCAATGCCAGGCTGCTCCTTGTATGTCCAGACCCAGATCAAAGAGGAACTGGGCCAACAGTGACAGTTCCCACACAGAAACCCTTTGTGGTTCCAGAGCAGGCTGCACACAGCAGAGACAATTTAGTTTTGTTGGTTTGTTGGTTTTTTGGTTTGTTTTGGGTTTTTCTGTTTTGTTTTGGTTTTTGGTTTTTTTTTTTTTGTTCTTCTGTACATAACTAGTGCAGAGAAGGCAATTTAATGCTGATGAATTCAGAAGAGGATTTACCGCTTGGGAGTAATCAAAGAGGCTGCAGTCTCCTCCCAGTCCTCATGTCTTGGCAATGAAATCACCGCTCAGCACCCCAGTCTCTCTTGTAGCTGCAGGTGGACCTCACTGGAGACCTTTCACAGTATGACCCACCATGTAATAAAATAAACCTAAATACATTCAGTATTAAATCATCGCCCTGTATCCCACTCCACTCTATCCACAGTTGTAAAAAAAACCAAACCAAAACCCAACTAGGTTTGTGCCTGAGAGCTGGACTCCAATTAGTGGCATTCCTGGTTCAGGCTGACAGGGCACATCTCTCGCCTGCTGGAGGTGGAGGGCAGCCATTCTCCCTCACCTCTTCACCTACGCTCAGGGCAGAGATTCTTCAAAACATGAGGAACCCCATCAAAACCAAGGAAAGCAAGGAGATATCATTCCACTGTCATCTTCTGGAGCTTGGTGACAATTTCAAACAGTTTTCCTTTACGTCCTCTGTCTGCTAGAGTAATAGTAAAAAACAGATAAAAGAAAAAAAAGTACAAAGACTTAATGGCAGAGGGCTAAGTATCTCAGCCAAAAAGAAACAGAAAGTCTCCCAGGGGAGGATCAAAAGCAGGGGGAGGAAAACAATGCTGAGTAAAAAACCTGAGAATAAGAAATTCCTCCTTGAAGAGGAAGGACGCTAGAGTAAAATACCAGTTTGTTCTTTTATTTTAAAAAAAGAGAATAATAACTGTAGATAGAAAATGTGGAAAATAATTATTAAAGGGAACTGTGTTATGAGGCATAGAAAGTGAGGAGGTGATATAAAAGAGTAGAAAACAAAGGCTAGATAGGTATAATAAAATTTATTGTTTAATGTAAATTCTAAGTAAAATCTCAATTCTACAAGAAGTGTGTTTCCCTCCCTCCCTCCCTGCATTTACACAGTTTGTGCAGGCAGGGAGATTGTAGTAGCGTACAGACCTTGAGAGGGTTTACACACTAATTGCGTGAGAAAGAAGAGTGAAATAGAAGTAAAGCCGTGAAATGCTCTTTGTAGCAAGCTTTGCAGATTCTTGAGGAAAACTGAGAAATCTGTGCTTCTTAAGATAGAAGGAGAGGGGAGGGGGAGGGGGAGGGGGAGGGGGAGGAGAGGAGAGGAGAGGAGAGGAGAGGAGAGGAGAGGAGAGGAGAGGAGAGGAGAGGAGAGGAGAGGAGAGGAGAGGAGAGGAGAGGAGAGGAGAGGAGAAGCACTGCGTAGAGAATACGTTGTCTAAGATGGACGGAGGAAGTAACTAGTTTCTGGTAATGGACTTCTTCACTCCCTGTGCAATTTTCATGATTCCGTACTCCCGCAATTTTGGGTGCACAGTCTATGTTAAGAAAAAGAAAAAAAAGAAAAGCATTTGCATGTAGAAATACCATTTGCATGTTAAAATTGGGTAACAAGAAACCTATTCCATCTGCATACGCTTATCTACATGTAGATGGGGACTTTTGTGGTGTAAATGCTAGTTCTTAAAGACCTGATGGCTTAAGTGTGGAGGCCAAGTTGACGTTCATTTACAAATTAAATGACCTGGACTTTTTCATTGTAATCTTTGAAATTTCATTTTGTTTTTTTTTCTATAACTCTGTGGCCAAGAACCACGCTGCTTCCAGAGAACCAAAGATGGCAGAAGGGCACATCAGAGAATAGTTTAAAACATATGGAAACCAAAGGCACTCAGAATAAAGGCAGAAAGAATACTGGGATTTGTTTGGCCACAGATTGCTGCTTTAAACTTCACAGAAAAATAATTGAAGAAAACAGATCACTACCTATGGACGAAAACCACAATTATTTCATTTTCTTCCGGCAATATTGCAACTTCAGAGGCCACACGAGAAAATAAACAAATATAATAATAATAATAATTATTATTATTATTAATGATAATTCTGCTAGAAGTTATATTGGAAATTCTGTGGCTGTATTGTAGAGCTTAGTGCAGGCTAACAGAAAGAATCAATAAAAAAGAGGAGGCTGCAAATGCATTGTGCTCCGCAAGGAATTAGCAGCACCACAGTGTAATTTGTGGCTGCCACAGCAGCAATTGTTTCAGAGACCCAATTCTTGCTTCTTATTCAGAGAACAGAGATGAATTGGATCCAAGGGAAATAAGATTCTCTCTTAAACTAAGAGTTTCAAAAGTAATAAAACACAATTTCAGACAAACTATCTTTATTGTATATTTCAAGGACTTGTGCTTATACTGTTTCTTCCCGTCTTGGTTGATGTTGGCGGCATGTTATTTAAGGCAGAGGTGGTTTAAAGCTCTGCTTTCAGGCTGTCACCAACTACAGATGCACATGCGTTCACCTCTAGGCAGTTTTACACATGCAGAACACATTGGTATGATCATATGGATAACTCAGAAAATGGCAGATGTTTGTGTAGGTTCTGACACAAAAGGTAGGTAGGTAGATAGGGCCTAGTAAAAACGTACTCTTTGGGACACACCAGAAGTAGAAGGAATCACTTAAAAAAACCCCAGAATAAATGTTGTGAACCAATTGAATTTTTAGTAACAGATGAAATCGAATAGTCCAAAAGTCTTTCACTTCGTGAATGTCAAAATACACATCCTATAAAGTGATCATTTGGAAATAACTGAGTTTAAGCAGGAACAGAAGCGCTAGTGTATTTTGGAACAACTCAGAAATGCCAGTGCAAAAAGCAAAAGGCAGCTGTGATCCACCAGCGGTAATTCCCAAAGAAATAGGAAGGCTTTGACACAAAGCACTGGTGGGACCCCCACCGGGTCAGGTCACCTGTGTTCAGCTCAGACCATCCGTGCTCAGAAGCAAGAGCAGATGCAACAAAGATTTACAGGGCTGCTCAGGGGAATCTGGAAGTACCGAGTGAAAGGAGACCAGAGGACTGGCGTGATTCTATGTTCAGGCCAAGCAAAATGAAGGCTAAAAGGTTTATGCACCAATCAGGGGAAAAGGGGGAAGGAGGAGAAGAAAATGCTGGTGTGAAGGGCAGCGGGAGGGGAGGTATCAGCAGGAACCCACCTCCATCACTGACACCAGCCACTTTTGTGTGACACTTTTATTAGCATTAGATAGGATCAGAATTAGGATCAGAAGCCAAAATCTAGGATTTAGAGGAGACACGCAGGAAGCTCCCTGGAACACATTCAATCTGTGGGTGCTCAGTGCCCGTGAAAATCAGATCGCTTTCTTGATGCCTTCCTCAAACAGCCCAAATATATGAAATTAACCTTAATTCTCACCATGAATAAAATGAGGCTAGTGCTACCTAACATAGCTTTGAAGATCTGTAAATTATATATATCCCAGGTTGCAAGGATTATCAAATCAGTGAAAGGAAGCAGATTATTATTTTTTGTTTCTAATTATTTAATTTTACATCAAAACATAATGATTTTAATGGTTTAATACAAAAATTTTAAAGTCATTCTGGATATATGACTCTACTGAAGGCAAAGGGGTCCAGAAGCAAATATACAGAAATCTCCATGCTCTTCATTATGGAAGAAAGACTCCTGACATTTCAAATAAAGTTAAAATATAGGACTCAGAAGACTTATGGAATATGCAGCTGCAGCTTCCCCTGAATGCAGAAACAAGGAGAGACTGAGACAAGTTACCCAAAGGTAAAGCACCTAGTATTTTAATTTGAAATGTCAAAGTGATATGATTTAGAAGGAAGAACTAGGAGAGGATCCATAAAACAGAAAGTATTATTGTTTTGTCCTTTCATGACACTACTTTTCTCATTCCATTAAAGTACTCAGAACCTTAAGACTTGGTCTCTAAGTTCCATCCAATAAATATGTGATACTGTCATGGATTCGTCTTCGATCTGTGTTTAGGTTAGAAGGGCAGCATTCATTTCTGAGCGAAAATCTCTCAGGACAGAACCTTTGTGAAATCATCTGTCTGACATGCTTAGCCTGTACAGGAACGAAAAGTACCTCTTAAATTACTTCCAAATCTATATAGGCTTTCCCCTATACTCTGCTTTATTAGCTTGAAAAGGAAGGCAGCACTGACTTCCCACAGCACAGCTGTTAGTAAACCTAATGCACTGGCCCAATAGTTAAATACCCAGCTCAGCAGGATTTAAGACAGCTCCATCCATCATAGCATAGCTCCTTCCGTACAACTGTACCAACCAAATGGATGCAAAATAATGATTGCTCTAAGCAGTCAAATGAAAGAAGACAGTGAAAGCATAATATAAAATCTCTGGACACTCCAGCACTTCTTGGAAATCTTTCTCTTTCTCATTCTGCTTCTAGTTAATTTATTTGCTATTCTTGCAATATTTATTTCTGTAGCAGAGACATTAGGGTGAACGTTGCATTGCAGGGCATACTAAGACTTTCTCATCTGAACTGAGATTACGATAAAGAAAACAGAGTTAAGCAGGACTGACAGCAAACTAAATGAATACAAGCAGACAGATCTTGGTCTCTGGTCCAACAGCTGGATGCAGAGGCTTGCATGCATAATGCATAACATTATTTTTTTTATTCAGAAGATGAACTAGAAAATAAAAACACACAACAAACAAGTCAAGCTAAATCCACATAATTTTTCTATAGTTTCTTTACTTAAAGGAAAGTTCAAAATGCTACTTAATGCCAGAGAGAACTAGAGAGCTTACTCTTCTATTAAGTTTATTAAGTCTCAGAAATAGCTGGGTGAAACATTCTCACCTTGTCCTGTCAAGGATCCATTTTACAGAAAACGTTCAGAAGTTTTATACAAATGGGTTACATTTGTAACCCTGTGAACAATCACGAGATTTATTTAGAAGCATAGGAAAGCAACTTGTAAAGCTGTGATCTGAGGTCACCTATGGCCTTTGAGTTCGTACCCTATACTAAAAGTAACTGAATAAACTAGTTCTGCATGCTTTTAAGTGATTTTATTTAAAAGCCTAAGCAAGTAAATATACATGCTAATGTGTACATAACAGCACATTTACTGTAATATAACCGTTCATTAAAATGAAGCAACATCATGATCAATATGAAGGTGGGGCTATGAAGGCTATGTCAATGCATCGCCTGCTTTCGTTAATAGATTAACACAGCCCACAAACAAGTAAAACAAGTGAACACAGTGGAAGGCTAACCTCTGCAGGATCTATCTTGTGCTAAGATTAAAGGTAGTGCCTACAGCACTTTGGCCCTTGGTGGATGGTACTCGGGGAAGGATAACCGCGTTCACTCAGTTTCAGCATTATGCTGCCATTACAGCAGCATTTACTGTTCTCGAGTTAGCTGGTTGAAAGCTGGCTAGCTAACCGCTGCTGGGAACAACAAAGAGTTCAAGATCTATGAAAATGCCCAGGGACTCAACACTGTATCTTGGCTCAGTTTAAGGATACAAAGCTTCCCAGCACAATTTCCTTGTATTTCACTGCTATAAGAAGTCACTGGCAGCTTTTTTAACAAAAGAGTCTACTGATTAATTCTGAGACGGATGGATTTGGTGTGCAAGCACATGTGTATACAAACAAATAATAAATGATAGTAAAGTATCATTTCACTAAAATATAGGTTAAAATAAATAGTTTGCACGTTTTTTTGCCTTTTGTTTCTTGAACAACCCGATTCATGGGTACTACTTTCTCCAAACAGGTGGGACAGGCTTGAAGCCTTTCTTAAGGTTGCAGATTGCTCAGCTTAATTGCATGAATTATTCACAGTTTTCATCTCCTTTTCTTCCAGACAGCCTGTTCAGAGGGCTTATAACTTTGGATCTTGACACAGACATATGCACAATGAGAACTGCCTGCCTCCAGCATGCTCTTTACTCACCTATTTGCTCTGTTCAGTGAATATTTTTTGCAATTTTAAAGCTCACTTAGATTGCCTTGAGAGTTTGGGAAAGGCAATGCTGAATTGTTCCTTTTATAGCGGTCAGTCCTTAGGCTGGTTCATGTACAATACCTAAAGACCATGAGTCCATTCCAGGACTATTTACTCTGAAAAGTTAAGCATATGCAGAAACACTTCACCACACTGGTCTGGAATAATCACGGAGAGAATTAACACAACAAAATGGTCTTGTTTTCGCAAGGTCAGCTCAGATGCTCTTTCAGAAATAAGTAAAGCAGGCTTTATGAGGAAAGCTTTGCTTTCAAAGCTGAGAGGCAGTAGTCATAGAAAGACAGAACTGATACAGGGATGAGAAGGACCATAGACATTAGAGGCCCATTGGTTGCACCTTGTGCAGGAGAGATTATGCACCTCCTCCCTCTTCCCCCTCTTGTTCCCCACCCCATGTCCCAACATCACCAGTATCACAGAATCACAGAATGGTAGGGGTTGGAAGGACCTCTGGAGATCATCTAGTCCAACCCCCCTGCCAGAGCAGGGTCACCTAAAGCAGGTGGCACAGGAACATGTCCAGGTGGGTTTTGAATGTCTCCAGAGAAAGAGACTCCACTACCTCTCTGGGCAGCCTGTTCCAGTGCTCTGCCACCCTCAAAGTAAAGAAGTTCCTCCTCATGTTGAGATGGAATTTCCTATGTTCCAGTTTGTGCCTGTTGCCTCTTGTCCTGTCACCGCTGAGAAGAGCCTGGCCTCATCCTCTTGGCACCTGCCCTTTAGATATTTATAAGCATTGATGAGATCCCCTCTCAGTCTTCTCTTTTCCAGGCTAAACAAACACAGGTCTCTCTGCATTTCCTTGTCAGAGAGGTGTTCCAGTCCCTTGACCATCTTTGTAGCCCTCCACTGGACTGTCTCCAGCAGTTCCCTGTCCTTCTTGAACCGGGGAGCCCAGAACTGGACACAGTACTCCAGATGTGGCCTCACCAGGGCAGAGTAGATGGGGAAGATGACCTCCCTCGACCTGCTGGTGCAGTCTGGTTCAGTTAACCCTTGATATTGGAAATGCACTTGAGAAAAATAATTTCTGTACAAAATAATTAACACATCCTGAACACAATTTTCTTCCTGGCAAGTACTTGGGTGTTCTATATACTGCTTAAAATGTCATGATTTTTTTCCAAAAAAAACCCACTGGAAGATTAGCAGAACACCTCTGACTTTCCCTAACGGCTTTTTACCTAAGAGAACTTAATGTTTTATTGGAATACATTATTTTACAATTTAATTACTTATTAGTATTTGTGTCTAACCATTTAGTCGGAACTTTCCAGAAAGAATTCAAATTAAGATAATTCGAACATCAGGTCTGGAAATGATCATCACAAATAGCTTTACAAAAAAAAATTAAAAAAATAAATTACCACTTTTATTTATAATAACTGTGAACAGCAGACAAAGTCCTCAAATGTAATAAGTTCGGGTTTTAGTGGGACTAATCAGTTTCTTTCCCAGGCCGGATGAAAACGATCAACATCTTGGAACCAATTATCATTAAACACATTTCCACGCTGTCAGATAACTGGTATTTTCAGTCATTTAAAAAAACTTAGCCAAATGTTAACTTGTGCATTAGGCCCTTGCTGTCTTGAACTGACATTTCCCAATCACACCCTATGGACAGACAGGAGTTTTCGCACACAGTGTAATCACTCAGTAAAAGCACAGAGGCTTTTGCTCAAATGCATCTACGCATAACAACTTTCACTCATTCAACCAGAAAGATTCTACTCCTATGTAATCAAACATACTGTTAAATCTTGATCAGAAAGTGCTAAGCATGGAGTAAATTGTGTGTGATGGCTTTGGGAGGGCACTGTTCCTCATGTTGTCCAGCAGACCATACAACAATATCCCCTTCGTATAGGGAAGCTGTTCATGACTGCAAGGAAAGAAATCTGTGCTGTAATGAATCATTAAGTCAAATTAACCCAATCATCCACCTGTTAAGTGAGCAAAATGAAGGAAAACCTCATTCTCAGCAAGTTGCTTTGCACACAATCGGCAGGGAATGGCTGCATCATGCCAACAGTTCCTTAATCTCATTACTTAAGTTTCAGTTCTTTTATAGCCAAGTAATGTGCTTTGCTTCTAATGTTTGAGCACATTTATTACGGCCACATACAAATTCTTTCTCAAAATTAACTGTAACAGAAAAATTGCACTTCCTTTGAATGCTTTCTCTCAGTTTTCATGGGAAGTAAGATGTGTTCCTTTGTAAAATAAATAAATAAATAAATACCTCCAAGCAGAAATATTTAATATTGAAGACGTCAGTATGGTACTTGCTACTTTTAGTTTGCTTGTTTTATGCCCCCACCCCATCTGGGCTTGGACTTCTACCTAAAAGTACGTTCTTCTTTATTTCCCTCCTCCTCACACCCAGTGACACAATGCACTGGGAACTCCCAGCCTTTGCTGGTTCAGAGTGGGGACCGATTTGTTTTCTTCCTTACCAACACAGCATCATGAAAACAAAATAACTATCCTAGGGCTTTTTTTCCCCTGTAAGACTGGGAAGGTATGTGAAATTGCAACGAGCCCCTTATTAGAAAATAAACTACCGTCTATGAAAATTGAATCCTACTCCAACTTCAGTTTTACAAATTGAAGCATCACACTTCCAAGCCCTGCAACAGAATTTTCGTTAATGTGCTCTGACACCAGATAGTTTTATTATTGATATGAACATGGTACCTTTCTTGCTTTGGTAATTTATTGTATCAATAGTATACAGTTTTCCTACCTGGTGGAAAAGTGAGGTTGTGCTTAAGAGGGTGGTAGGTGGGAGAAAAATCATGATATATTGGCTGATATAGGAAAAGTTACAAGCCATTTTCCTATTGTCAATTATGCTAAATGAGATCAAATAATATTTGGATTTACACAAATAAACCTTCTTGTTTATTAAGAATCCTTTAAAAATACAAATTGGAAAAGTAAAAAATATCAGGAATGACTGCAGCTGATCTGACTTCCATTGCATCTGGCGGGTAAGGAATTGTGGATAGAAAATTTGAAAAGCTGTGAAAGATGCGCATGTTTTGTGTTTATTATAGTAAGGAACGAAGAAAATGGCTGTAGGTTGGACAATAATTTAGAAGCCTTGAAGATCATATCAGAATATAAAATCGTTTCTTATAAGATACATTGTTTCTTGTGATCCTATTATTAAGCCTTGGTTTTGGTTCTGTGGGCATATGTACATATGTTGATGAGGAAACTCAAAAAAATAAAACCAAACCAGCAAGAAAAATCGTAATTTAAAATTATATGCTAAGGTTTCTATTTAAGATTATCTTTTTCTACATCCTGGTCAGTCTATTTTGTAACTGTCATTCATGCAGTAAATTTTGAATTTAAAATGTGGGATAACACAAATATGCAGAAAATCCTGACATTCTACAATTTACAACAGGAATGAAATGGAAAAACTATCCAGCAAACAGAAAGTGAAGAAATGTGTGAGCAGTAAACACTTTTTTGCTCATTTCCCTCAACAAAGAAGAAACTTTCAGTCTAGCTTTCAGGTAGGATAAAACTGTTGATAAAATAGGAAAAGAGAATTAAGTATGAAAAATAATTGATGCAAAACCCTACTTCTTTCAGGGATACACCAGGCTTTTTAAAAGTTTTATACATTTTCAACATTTAAAATTTTTGCACGTACCTAGTGTATCCATAGGACGGGTGTGAAATTTACGGTGGAAAAGGCTTTTGCGATCAGTGCTCTGGAAGTACAAACTCTATTGACAAAGAAGCAAGGCTCTTCACCCAAGGCGACCTGCTGTTGCACAGGATAGTAGCACAAAAGCAGGGACTGAAGAATACCACAAAATCATCATCCTTAATGGCCTGACGGTCATCAGGAACAAAATACCCACCTGAACAACACCAACACCAGCCCTCAGAAAAAGAGCCAGAGAATAAAATAGTCTGCTTTCAAAGTAGCAAAACAGTAGCATTCGATGCAATCAGGGCCATCACCTGTAGCTCTGACCCTGACCTTCTTAAGGAGAAGGAACACGTGGGGCCAGTGTTACCAAGGGCTGCGAAAAACTCTTGCTTCAAGCAATGTTGTAATTCTTGTATGATGTGAATTCTCTCCTTTACCCTCGAGCTAACCTGGGAACGAGGAGCGTCAGTTAGCCTTTCACTCCCTGAGTCGCGCTTAGGGCTCGATCCCGCCGTGTGACCTGGTGTTACCGGTCAATAAGGTGTATATTCCTCTAGTCTCCAAGAGCTCTCTTTGATGTTCACTACTGACAAACACCAAGTATATTTGTCCTCTTTTGAAGAGGCTGTAAGGGTGTTTGGGAACTACCTTTAAATGACTCCTATCAGTCAGACTGAATCCCTACAGGCAATGTTTTGTCTACATCAAACCTTTTTCTGCGAGAGCCAAGAGGCTCATCAGCTATTGCACACAGTTATCTAAGATAACACAGATTTCTATAATTAAAAAACACTTAAAATTCCTCTATATAAAAACAAACCACCTTTCTCTTAGTTTTCTTAATGATCAAAGAAAGCTTCTGAAGTGTTACTGCTTTTTAGCAAAACACTGAAGCAAGGAACTTCCTGAGACAAAAATGTTCTTTGAAGAATGTGATTCCTTTACAGCGTCCCCCACTAGGGACAGGATCTTCACCTGTGCGGTTGAAACACCAGGATACTTGGGAGCTGCTTTTGAATCTCAAGCAGACAGTGTTCTTGAATGTCCAGAAACAGAACCTGGGGAGAGGATTTCATAAAACTAAAAGGAGAACAGAAACAAAAATACTTGCACACGTGACAGTCAGGCTTGATTGGTACTGGCAAAAGAAATAATATGAATTCCAGAGCTATCATCAGAGAGTAAACACATTAGTTTCTCCATTGGATATCTCAGGTTACTTGAAACCTGCCTCCTCTTCACTCTTTGCCCCTGACCAAGATCTCTCTTATGATATTTTAAACCCTCCGCAGCTAGACGTGATGTACACTTCAAAATTGTTAAACTGAAGAACAGCTGAAAAGTTTAAACTCAGGAGAAAAACTGAAAACTCTGTAAAGTGAAAGACCAAAACTTGAATACGAGCTTGGCCAAGCAGGAAGTCAGATGGCTCCACATAAAGAAGATTTGCAGGACTTTATATTTCACAGTGTTCCCTAAATATATTTTCCTCTGCCTGTGTCTCTCTCACACACTCACCTACCTTTCTACCTCTACTCACTAAAAGCTATAAGCAAGCAAAGTGTCTCTATTACCCAAGTTATTCCTTTTTTCAGCCAGATTGGGAAAAGAAAGAGCAAAGGTTCTCTCCACTCATTACTCATGAAATACCATGAGCTGCTCAGGTACTATGTGTTTTTCTCACCACATAATAATCTAAACAGATAGGATTCAAACTACTTGCATCACCATAACATGTAACACACAGAGAATTATGCTTTATAAAATTCATATTACTGTAGGTGAGGATGCTAATCAGGATATGGTTTATATAATTATAACACTTTAGTTGATAATTAGGAGAGAAGCTAGCAGTTAGGACCCAATATGGTCCTGAGTAATGCTGAATAATGCTGGGTAACGCTTAATGCTGGCAGGCAAAGGACACAAGGGACCAGCAGCTCAGATGAGGCTGGCCTTGTGAATAGCTGTATATACGCCATCTCCTTCAAAAGGTCACTTGCAAGCTGGAGCTTGCAAACATGACAAGGGTGCGCAGGCAATATTCGCTGGTAGAAGACACGTATATGTGCGTATATATCTGTGCACTTGAAGTCTATAAGTTAGGATGCAATGTCCTGCAATATACAATGTAGAGAGAACCTTTGATTAGCAAGTGTTGGATTTCTAGCTCTGGAAAGCTAGAAATTTGTTTTTGTGCTCCTGCTTCCTGAAGTATAATAGAAATTGGGTTTTTGCTCTGCAGCTTGCTATATTTTGCCTGACAATCCTCCTGCTGCACTTGATGAGGCTGAGGAACCCAGCAGGAGGGGCGGCCATCACATGAAAGGACAAAACCATGTTGAAACAGAGGGCCCCAGACCAAGCTCCACTAATTTCTACATGACAGGTATATCCTGGGTGACAAGCAAATATCTCATCTCACATATGTATAGACATATATACGTAACTAGATAGTGCTGCTTCTGCTTTCTCAGTGGTCAAGAGCAAACTAGGAAATCCCTGTGTAAAACATGCCTGAACAGGAAATAAACCCACAGGACTCCAGCTGTAACAAACGCAGCTCTGAGAAATTTTCTGCTCTGCTCCAAAGGTTTTCTGTGTCCTTTCACTCCCAGCTTCATAATCACCTCAGCTGCAGGATGGATGGCATGAAAGAAGCTTTTCGCAGTAATGCTGAGCAGCCCAAACATCTGCTTGGGTTGGAGAAAATTTGTTGAGCATATCTTCAACACCGAAGATCAAAAATTCCATCTCTGGGATAATTAATTCCATTAAAAATGCAGACTCAACTTACAGAATCACCATGAAAATAGCAATGCAACAATATTTCATACAACCTTCTGAAAAAATACAGCTGTCTGCTTATATCAGTAAAAGCATTGGAAATCATAGTGGATTGTATATACAAATTACTGAAAAGGGAGACAATTTCTAAATTTTCATTTTATTACTGGTTTTCTCCTATGAATAATTTTGACTTTCTGGAACAATCTTTAAAAGAAAAGTGGAACCTCTTTTATCATGCAAATGTGAATGCAAAAATGGGAACAAAAATTAAACTACAGGTTACACAAAGAAGAAAGAAACATATCAAAGTTGCTGTGAAAAGCTCGTTTCTCCCTAGGGAAATTAAACTTGCAAATGTATTCTCTTTCTTTTCAAACATTTTTCCTTTTTTTTTTTTTTCCTCCCTTTTTTTCCTTTTGCAGGTGCTGGTGGGAAATCAGGGAATGTATTCAAATGTAGATTAATTTAAAAATATACATCTGATTGGGTACTGTATTTGCTGTGAGCTTTTACTGACTGCAGTTCAAAGGCTCAATTAAGACAATAAGAAGAGACTAAGATGAGGCTCTTCTAATAGAGGCCTTTTCTTTCCATAGAGAGCAAGGATTGTTAATTTAAAAGAAAGGTCTTGTACAACCAATTCCATCTGTGTAGCTGAACCACAGAAATCTTTATTTTCAAACACTCTTCCATAAGTGATGAATAAACACACACACACACAGAGAAATAATCACCAACATGCTGCAGACGCACATTCAACATCCAATATTTAAATCTATATATTCTGCAAACCTGACACTTGTTAAAATTCTGGCACCAAGTGATTACAAACATTGATGACTATCCAAAAGGATTAGTTGTTTTCTTCATCAGGAATATCTCATACTCAGAGAATGGGAGAAAGGAGGAGGCAGGATAGCAATCACTCCATTTTAAAAAAAAAACCTGAAGCAAGTGAGAACACATGAAACAACACAAAGAAAGCAGATTTTTCCCTTTCTTACACTTTTGCTGTGGTCACTGCCTGCATTTCCCCTGTCTTCTGAAGTCTACGTTGGGACTGCCAGGTGTGTGTGCAAGTTCTTTAGTTTTTCCATAGTATCTGGACACAGCAGCACTTTGCTGGAAGAGCAACATTCAGACAAATTGGGTGTACTGGGCCTATGTGGTGACCACATCTGGAAGTCCTCTCTCCCAAAGCATCTTAAGTCTTCCAGGATCTATTCTGGTGAGTCACCAAGTACAGCACCTACACTGGTGCCCTCAGCATCCTACCAGAGTTTGGGTTAATGCATTTACTAGGCAGTGGGTTTGCTCAAAGTACTGCCATCGCCATAACAGAGCAGAGGGTGGCAGGGACCAGTCGGGATATTGAAAGCCACAGAATTTCCAACGTAAAAACCCCCGAAGATAAAGACATTTTCTGTTAAAACAAGGAACGAGAGCAATTCTGACTATTCAACAGCAACTGCTCATCCTTTCTCCAGTGCCTTTCAGCAACCACCTCCACCTAAGAAATCCACCCAAACCTACCATATCAGGCGGTAGTCGGCCCCCTGACTTTCCTTTCCAGAAGTCTCAACTCCAAGCATGAGGAAAACATCCTGGGAGGGGATAATTTGAACTCTCCTCATTTGCGGTAGCGGCGCAGAGCTGGATGGTGCAGGAACCCTGAGGGATGGTGGTCTCCAGCATACTGCCCTGCACCCTGTAGTAGAGCGTATGCTGCCTTTACAGCAAAGCTCTTCCATCCGGAGCCACCATTTAGCGATCTCCTGCTCTGTTCCGGAGCTAACGCAGCCCTGAGTACCCTCTCGTTGTCTTGCTACAGCAACCAACTTTATTGAAATATCCATTTACTTCCCAAGTCTCCCCTGTGCTGACAAAAAACCTAAGAGAAGCTAATGTAATCGAAAGTCGGGTCTTCGGATAATGTATATTTTATCTCCAGTATTAAATATATTGAATTTATTTCTTTTAATTATATTTATATTATTAGCTCTTACATTGGAAGCTGCTTAAACTGATTTATTGAGAAAGGAATTACAAGAATGATGTATTTATAATTTTACTTCTGTTTTCATCAACATTTATTACTCTGATGTGTTTTGTTTGTTATTGTTCTTAAAACATTTGTTTTTATGATGTTTTTCCTGCAGCAAGTTGTTTTTCTATTAGTGTCACTGTTTGTTTACATAGTAATGAGATTTGCTCGATGTGCTATTTGCCTGGGCACCAGGACAGATTAATTGAGGAGAAATGTCATTGCTCTCCATTCAGGCACAGTTGTTATGCTGCAGCTTTATTTTCTATTGAATAATATCTGACTAGGATATTTTTCAACTGATTTAGATTCTTTGGTCCTCAGTTCTGCAGAAGATTTAAATTAAGAATAACTGGTGGAAAGCTGAAAAAAATACGTTACTTGGAAAAACAATGTTAAACATTTGTTCATATCATCGCCGTTAGCGCTAGCAAGACTGCCACTCTCTCTTCCCACAGAGTCCTTTGATTATCAGCCCTAAGCGTAGCAAAAAAATTTCATAGAGGTTATATGTATAAAGCCATACTTTATGCAACCTAGAAAAAGCCAAAAAGAAATATGAGTGCCGCATGTCTTAAATGCTGGGTTTTGAGTGGCCATCTGTAGTTCCTGCCCGATCTGTTTTTCTGTAGCTGTGATCATTGCAGCTTCCGTATCTGAGCGTCTGTCAACAGGACCTGCAAAACAGCTTCTCTCTAAAACGTGACGTACGTGAGTTAGGGTAGATAATTCCCTTTCTTCCTTCTTCTGTTCACAAACTTCACGATGTATTCTTATACACCTCTATACAGGTAAATGTATATATGTTTTTACACATTTACATATTTATATCTTAATGCCACAGCTACCTATTCCAGATGAAAAAGATTCCTAGAATCTTAGATGCTTCTTGGACAACACCATCAATTAGCAACAAACAAAAACCACAGGTTTTATACCTTGGTTTTGGGCTTTAAAATAATAATAATAAAAAAAGTATTTCTGATCTTGTTAGGGAATGTAGCTAGTGTACCCATTTCTATTGTAATGAGTAGCTTGCATTTTAATAGGTAGTTTATATAAAAATTACTCGGTGTCTGTGAACAGTAAAACTATTCTAGAATGGAGATACTTAGAGTTACTTTAATACACCAGTTTAATACACTTCAGCAGCACTCCTACAGTGTGTTTTCACCCAGGGAGGAAAGATTAAATTTTTAATTGCTCAAACCTGGTTTTAATGTAAACCGGCTGTGCTCAGCTGTACTTCATGACTCTGAGGCCTCTTACTATGGTGGAACAATAGCGTGTGATAATTACCACTTCTGCCAGAGCAGAAGGAGTGAAACAATATACTTGATAAAATTCAATGACCTCGAGGCTACACTGTCTGTGCTCTCATATATAAAACTGCAAATGCCAGGAGGAATAAGAGCTCATCTTGAAAAAGAAAATGACTGCTGCCAACAACATGCCTCAGCAAGAGGTATGGTTCAACTGGCAAAGCTCAGAAGACACTTGCAAAGGTAGACAGGGAGAATCACTGCTAGGCATCCTCAAAGACGTGATTGTAAATGAATACCATTTGTCCTTATCTGTAGTGGAAATTTTTACTCATGGCATCAGTGGCAAGTATAATCTTCATAGTACACATACACCGTTTGGTGGTAGGTCCTCAGCTTAAGGGCTGCACAAGCATGTTGCCCAGGAAACCCTCTCGTGTACTTCATGAGTGAGGAGATTTAAACAAAGAAAGCTGAGTCCCACGGGGACAACAGCAGATGATGCTTGCTGCAGTACGTTATTGGTCTTACTCGTTATTGGCCCGCAAAAGTTAGCGACTGCTACTTTAGCGTATACGCTCCTCAGGCGAAATACTTTGTCATCTTATCTGCTTGCCATGCATTCAGGACATTTCATTGCTGAGGTCACCATTCATCAAGGCATTCAAAAATATACCGGATTTAACAGTGAGCAACTCAGAAGTCAGGCATGCATTTGAGTGTTTGGCTGAAAGATGGTCTGTGTTGTGAGAAATAATGAAACGTCTGATACTTATTTTCTGGTTTACAGCATATCAAACTTGATGTTTATATTGCCATTAACGCAGCAGTCAGAGTTATCCAGGTACTAGGCAATGAGTTTCAGCTGAGATGACCCAATCCAAAAGCTTAAATACCTGGATTTTTAATTTTTTTTTCACTCCCTTCTTCTTAATTTCTCATCAGAGTCTCAAAATCAATGTTTACAGTAAAAATTTACACAGACATGATAGCGATCCATACAAAACTCACTATAAAACCTTTTTAAGGGGTGTGTGAAAACAGCATAGGAATTTATGTTTTGCATGGAATGTCTTTTTTGTGTCTTTAAATGGCCACTAAAGTTCACTGAATGAACTGAACTCTTTAGCAAACAGAAGAATTAAAAACAGATCTTCTTAAAGAAATTCACATTAATGGAAATGTTGATACTTTTTTTCAGCTAGAAAGAATAAATTATTGTACCAGTGTAATCCAGCTGTGAGCACCAGCTGAAGGTGTGTGGTACGCTCCTTGGTAACATATAGAAATGTTATATAGAAATATAGAAACCAAAACCAATGCCAACCACAAGCAACTTTCTTAAAAGGATTTTAAGTCTTCTCATTACAAGCAGCCCAGGTGCTTTTTGATTTCAGTTTTCCACTGAAACTACGAATTAAGTTGACTTGAACTGATACAACTTACTTAATTTGTGAGATAAGAAAAGCTACGTGGTCCGTTACCACAGTTTAGAGAATGTAGAGTAATTTATTAAACTCTGGCAGACGGATCACTTGTCTGAGCCACTGCCACCTTCGACACTGTTAGGGACAAGAAACCTGTTTTACAAGGTCTGGTTACTTACTGGCCAGTCCCAGTATCCTGTCTCTAAAAGCATTCACTAGTTTAGGAAAGAAAAGATACACAAATACATTTGCCTCATTGTTTGACAGGGCCCAAGGGGTGAAATCCCCTCTTAGTTCTGGAGCTGAAGTATCGATGCTCGTGCACTGTTATTTCAGTTCTCAAAGACTGCTGTTCATCCTTATAGCAAATATACAGATAGATCTTCAAACCATATTTACAAAAGCCTTTCCAGCTTGATTTGCAACTTGTGTAAACAAAAAAAAAAAAGGGGGGAAGAAAAAAAAAGAAAAAAAAAAAAGGTAAAAGTTTTCTGAAACAAGAGATCCCCAAAACAGTAGCGGTGTCTCACTTCAGAGGCCCCTTATTTGATTCCAGAGAATGAAGGTGCAAATACCGTAACAAATTGAGAAAAGAAAAGCATAACGGTGGAACCCACGTCCCCAAGCGAATGATGAGAGAGGGGGTGACTGAACATAGTCATGTAGATATGCACAAGCTGCGGCTTTCATTTATGCAACCAGCTGCCTCACCAGGAGAGCACCCAACCTACATCAGATGAATTGATGCATTTTACAGCTATCAGTACCACTAAAAAACAAAGTGGTCAGACAATATGTAAGGAGTAAGGCGGTATTAATATAAGCACAAGACCTGCAGATGGCGTGAAATCTGTTTTAGAAGCATAACAAGGCAGAATTTCTGCCAGGCTACCTATTTTATTTCAAATGTTAGAAGAGGCAAAGCAGACAAAGAATCTTTTCTTGGATGATTGCTTTAAGAAGCACACGGTCCTTTGGGGGTGCTTGCTTGGTTTCTTTTTTCATTTTAAGTCAAAATACAGCAAGAAGAATCCTCTTGATTTCCACAAGATGTTCATGGCACAACAACAAAGCATCCATTTCTTGGCCTAAATAGCCCCCACATTATTAAGGTGTCACTGTTTCTCATAACTGAAGGTTGGTAGTGAGAAGCTATAGGATCTGCTGTCCTGTGTTGGACAAAAAGAGACGCAGTTATAGGAGTAGCCTATTGACAGCATATAGCCAGGTATTCTCGTTCCTATTTGGGTTTACCAGAGAATATGCCTGCAAGGCTGAGGATATGTAAAGTAATATAGAGAAAACAAGCCTCTGAAAAATTACATATTACTACAAAGGACTATACATTACACAAATATTGCTTTATCTACCCTTATGGCCTATAAAAACTAATATTTTTTTCCCTTTATGATCATAATAGTAGTGAACACATCTTTCACTCGTTTCCTTGCTTTTAAGGAGTTCTCAAAAGAAGTGCCTGAAAGGGTGACATTACTTTCTTTTCTAATGCCTCCAACTATTGAGTTCCACATGGTTCAAATTATCTTCCATACACTGGGAACCCCTGAGGAGGCAACAATGGGTGGAGCATCCTCATTTTACATAAAATGCCCAAATCTGCTGCTTCTTTACATAACAGTACCTTCCAGCTTCCAAAATCACCATGCATAGAAAGAGGTGCTAATTGTGGGAAAGACTAATATAACCAGGAATGAGAAAGAGCACTTCAGAAAAATAAAAAGACAATCTCATTATTTTGGAGTGACCTGGCTCAGCTTGATTTGTTTGGGTGACAGGTACTAATGAAGCTGTCAGAGGGAAAATTTTCAGATGAAAACTCTTAAAGAAGCTAATAAGAAATTAAGATCATGCATACTCAAGAGCCCAAACCAGTCACAGGTTTCACTACTTTGCAAAAACTCAATTCTCTAGCTTTCATAATTTTGAATGCACAAAACCACAATGTACCAATTAATCTGCAAATAAGGAAATAGGTAAAATTCTAATACAGAGATTGCGGACTGGGAAAGAAGCAATAAGAATTAAGGATTAGTAACCCGTGAATCATTGGCACAGGTCTGGACCTGAAAATCAAGACACTTCTAGTGTGAAAAAAAGCACATTTTTTTCAAATCCTATTACTAGACAGTCACTAGGAGGTAATCTTTATACATCTCAGAGGATGGAGAACAAAAAGTGTGCTACATTATTAGCTCCCCTTAGAAATCTTGCTACTTTTGCTTTGATTTTCATCAGAGTTAAAAACTGGCCATTTTTTTTTGAGGTAATATTCAAACCAAGGCATTGACAAGCAATTCTAAAATTTAAGGATTACGAAGTGCATCTTGCCAATGGCCTCCTCACGTCTCTCACTAGAAGCATACACCCCTAGGTTAATGATCCCCTTATTTCATTACTGCAAACCAGAAACTTCCCTTATTGCAGCTTCAATAGACCTGTTGGCATTTCTCATCTGCTCGTCTGGAAACACCTTCTGTACTGGAACAGCTCGGCAGGCAGCTCTCCTAATAGACTCTGGCACTTGGAGTGAAGGTTTCTGGACCTGGATGGCTTCATCCAGACGTGAGGGACAACAGGCATATTTGTAAACCTTTAACTTCACTGCTGCGTTACACATCATTGGAGCACTTGAGCTATCTGTGGGTACAAGTGTATGATGGCTGATCTATGTAATTTCCTTGATATCTGTTTCTGCCAATCTTCATATGGACAGAACTCTACTGCCAAGGCAAAAGGCGACATCGCCCAACTTGCTTCCCACGCGCCTTGTGATTCAGCAGTTCATAATGTACCCTCTTCTTGAATCTCCTCTCTGTTTTCTTTTCAATAGGTCTGCTTATTTTAACCCCCTCTGTAACCATTTACCATGACTTTATCAGTAGTTGCGATTTATTATATTATTAATATATATTACATATTATATTTATTATATTAACACGCTATATTACCATTGCAGCAGAAGAATGCTTACTTAAGAACTGTACCTTGTTCAAAATGCAAGGGTTTATCCTTTGTTATTATAGAGGGCATTATCAAAATACCCTAAAGATCTGAGTCATCTGAAGCCAAATTACTAATAATCATGTTTTAATTGCGAAATCTCATTATTTTTCTGGCCTTGATTCATTACTTTTGATTGTCTGGGTTTACAGTACTCGACCTTACCAATAATTCTGAGATAGTGCTGGACTCAATTCTTTTGAAAGATACACCAAAAAAAATAATATCTAAACAAATAATTGGTCTTTAAAAATCCTCAGGTCTTTTGCTATACTGAATGACAGCAGCATTGCCAGACTTCACTTCAAGGATGCACATACAGTGGTTTCACATTGCACACCCACATGATGGAACTACTCAGGAATTATCTGACAAAATGATTCAGACAAAAGCTATTACCTACAGAAATGTACTGGTTTGGGTAACACACAGGGGTTTCTGATAATAACTTTTTGGGTTTTCTGACCTTCTGTATCACAAGTCACTGTGTTGTGTGAGCTCTCAAAATTTATGCCTACTGGGCAGCACCACTACATGATGCTGAAAGACCCCTGGACCAAGGAGCCCAAGCATTTCATATTTTAGAGTGGCTTTAAAATGCCTTAGAGATAGGTAAACGAGACTCCCAGGAGCCTGGAAGGACTGGAGTCCTGAGGGGTCCCATTAGGAGCCAAGATTATCCGGGCCTGTTATCAGGGGATTGCTATGACTCCTCAATATTTCCCAGGAGTTGCATCCCTGGGCCAGGAATAGCATCTCTGGGCCAGGACAGCTGGGGAATCTGCAAGACTCGTACCCACAAAACATAAACCTGGTCACTCATTTCAAATATATTTTTTCTTTCAGAATGTCTTTTTGCTGAGGAGTTTTGGAGTCTTTCATTTCTGTTTCGATCTCTGAGTTTTAACAGATTATTTTCAAAAACAGGTTCTGCACCAACCCTGAGGAGTGTTCAACAGCCACCACAAAAACCTGTAGGAAATATATATAGCTAAGGTAGGATGTGGTGCCAGCTTTGACCCAGTTCATTAGTGGAAATACAGAGGGATTGCAGCATTTTCATCTAGTAATTATCTCCATTTGTGTCACTGCAATTTAAAAAAATTGCTTTAAAAACCTACGTGCAAGATTGAATCATGGATGTAGATAGCTCCTGCCATCTACTACAGCTCTGGTGGCTGCATCCAGCCTTTAAGATTACACAGTGACCAAATGGGTGACAAGACTGGCCTCATTGGATGCCATCCCTTTCCCTGGTTCCCCTGGCTGCCTGCAATGGGAGCTGCCTGCAAGGAAAAGCGCCTGACCACGCTTAGCCACTGTGTACAAAGTCCTGCAGCCCCTCGGGTTTCGCTCTTTATGAGCCACTCTAACAAGATCAGGGTGCTGCTACCAAGGAGAAAAGAAACATTTGGTGCATAATAAACAGCGTTGTTAATCAAGAGAGAGACTTTCTCTGGCCCTTGCCCAGATGCGCAGGGCTATAAAAAAAGCGTATGAGGAATTTTGCTCTTTTTTTGCACCCTCTGGGCAAAGGCAGGTTTTGGGGAAAGCAATGACTCCTTCTTCTATCAACCCCTGAAGTGCAAATTCCCCCAAAGGCACCCCGAAAATGAGAAGCACAGTTTCAGCAACAGTCCAGACTCGAGCTGGGGTGCTGGCTAGCTGAAAAGAAGCGTGCGTGCTGTTATCTCTTTTGGGCAGAACCACTCAGAATTAATGCGTATCAACACACATTTCCTTATGTATGGTTTAGTTTTGAAACGCTTTGAAGATGTGTAACTAATCACCAGAACAGTCAGGACCTCGTCTCTTTCCCATTTCCTTAAAAAAAACAATCAATAGAATAAATAGAATTGTGCTCCGAGACTAATTCAGTCTCATTAAACAGCAGTGTAAATATCCATGCTTTTCCCATTTAAAATGCAATTTCAAATTAATTCAAGCATCAACAATAATACCCAGATACACAGCGCTCCAAGCAAGTACAACTCCTAGTATATATGTTAATTTTGCTGTAACTTCCATACCCACAGTTCATCTATTCACCAGCTAAGCAGAAGTGAGCCTGTAAGAAACTATAAAAATAACACTGTAAAAATAAAAAGATGCATACAACAAACCGCTTTTTCTGTGGGTCATCAATGTTACAACTTAGTTGTTTTTATTCAACAGCTCATCTAAGAAATGCGCAAAACAATTCTGATTGATTGGATGATTCTAATTGAAATTTTAGACTGCCTGCCTACCTACCTGAAAACTTGCACCCCTATGGCTTCTGCAAAAAGACCTCCTCACTAACTGAGGAATTGTATAAGAAGATAGATGGGGGTTGGAACTAGGTGACCTTTAAGGTCCCTTCCAACCCAAACCATTCTATGATTCTATAAGATCAGGAGTTTGAAGAAAACAATTATTTTTTCGATAGGGTTACTAAATATGGCTTAACTTTTGCAATGCCGGAGTGACTAAGGTTATGGGTTTGGGGTGTGTATTTTTTAGGGTGGTTGGTTTTTCGGTCTCCAGCACCAGAAATCTCCCTGTGACTGGGAAGACCAGGTCTCCAGTTCAAATAATAATGAATTCTATCACCAGGAGTCATTTCCTACTCTTTGACAAAGGCGGCTGTAATCTGTGATTCTTCATCAGCCCCACCTGACAAATGCATGAAAGAAAGAATGACACAAAGTTCCCATTTTTAAAGGAACTACATAAATAGGCCAGCTGCCAAAAAAATATTTAAACGCACAAACATGCACATACATGTATACACAAACAAAGCATTTCAGAAAAATTCTTGTAGCACGCCACAACGTGATCCTCTCTGCCATCAACACCTACTATGATTTTTTCACAGCTTTTCAAGATGGAGATGAAAGGACTGCTCTTCCAACATCCATCCTTAGATGACTAAATTTACAGTAGCAAAATAGTGATAAAAATAAATCTTTGAGAAATGCTGCAGTTTTAATTCATGATGTTGTATCATGCTGAGAAATCAGGTATCTGTCTGAATGCGAAGTCTGACTACGTAGTAGTCAAATGTTCATTTCTGTGAGAGTTTTACATTCATGACAGAATTCCTGTGGAATTTTTATTATTATTACATTATTAACTGCACTGGAACTGTCTGATCTTTTTATCATAACTCAGTAGCTACTGTATCAAGTAAAACTTTCAAAATTTGATTGCTAAGAGCTACTGCCCTGTTTACAAGTTTTCCAGTGCGGTAATTTTCCAGATAAAGGAAGATGTTGTCAGTCAGTGTAAACTACATGGGACCTCATTACTGAGTACAGACATTCCAATTAATCTTAAATACATGCGGTGCCAAGAGAGTAATTAGTAACAATAAATTGCTGTGATTTTTTAAAATAACAATCACTCCTACAAATCTCATTAATGCTTCATAAGCCCCAAAATATCAAAGTGTATTATTTAGTAGTGCTATTTTTAAAGACACAAGTTCGTTCTGATTTTTGCTGATGAGAAACCTAATTTATGAAGTTAGTCATTTTAGCAAACTCCACCATGGATGTCCAAAGAAAGCATGTGAATTTTGCAAAATCAAGCATCAAAAGTTATTAAGTGCAGCAATTAAAATTGCTTATGCAGTCTTTACTTGCCCCTTTTGTGCATTTGCAGTTTCACACACCCTTTAGTTCTGTGAACATATGCTTTTTTTCCCCTTAAGAATTTATGTTCTTTATAATAAATATTCATTTAATTGTTCACTTTTTCCTTTCATATCTGGTATTTAGTGCATAATCCTAAACCTTTACTGCAATCTGCTTGTACTGGATATTGCTCGGGGTGGCACACTCTAAATTTACCTCCACAGTTTCCTTGGCAGATGAAGAGTTATTACCATCCCTACTTTACAGAAGCAAGAGCAGCTTCAAAAGGTTAAGACCAACACTGTTTGGGGTATCCGGTGCATTTCCTACTTTTGAAAACATCAGGGAAAACATCAGCAAAAACATACACTTTGTTTATGCAGAAGAGATTTTGAACTAACCTCCTTTGTGAGCACTCAGTGTTTCTGCCACTCTGCTGCTAATCAATAAATCAGAAAATAAAGAAGATGCGACTGACCATCACGATGTTTGTATTAGGAACTGTCTTATGCTGTGCTGGCAACTAAAGGGTTAAGAGAGGCTATTCATCTACCTGGATGGTGCTAATGGATTATGCAGCAACAGGAAAGGGGTTGCAGGTGAGGTGAGAAGATAGGGTTGCCACAGAGACAGATGATTCCCATCAGGAGCCTATCCATTATGGACTGGCTGAGATGTGACAGAGCAGTCGCACCTACTGCCAGGACTGAAATGCAGAGTAGGTTACAGCACTGTGTTCCCCCACACCCAGAACCATCCCTAGAGCTGCAGTGTGGACCGCAAAGCTTATAAAGCCAGTGAAAACCACAGCAAAGCGGTAATTCTTTGACTGACAGCAAAAACACAGGCATACAAATCTCTGGCACCAGCCAGTGGCAAAGGAGAAGCAGGAAGGTTACCGTGTGGTGACACCAGAAGGAAGCAGGACAGCAGCACTAGCCACTTGGAGGAGCTGGGCAGAACTGCCTCAGTCACCACTGCGTCCCTTGGTGGCCACAGCCAAACCCAACAACAAGATGTAGTTGGCGGGTGAATGTCTTTACTGAGGCCTTTTTTTTCATTTTTAATGACACACCGTAGTTGTTAGGATTGAGGGTTATGATCAGTTGCTTCATGCTATTTTGAGGAGACGACACAAGCAGCCCGCCATGGTCTGACTCACAAGCAGCTCTTAGCACCCAGCTGTGAAGGTGGCCTTACTAAATTGGCATGCTGGGTTGTGAGAAGGTGGTCAGATACTACACTTATACCAATCTTTTTTTTTTTTTTTTTAGTAGAACCACTGTGGTAGTTGGGCTCAAGAAGAGCTTTTAGATAATAGCTGGTGGCTTCAGGCACTAGACACTATTGCACATCATCCTGTATCATTTCCGCTTGTTCAGTCACAGCTGATACTGTAGCAGCTGGGCTCTTAACAATTTTGTGAGAACTGGCCTAACGAGAAACTGAAGAACACATTTCACTCAATTGCTGAGAGACAAACCAACCCACAAACCAAGAAATTGATTTGAAGCTTTAATCAAAAGAAATGAGAAAAAGCTTCACATAGATGTGTCTGTACCACTGGGAGATGATTCTCCTATAATTTCAGCTTGCTGAAAGAGAAATCTTGCAGGCCTCAGCTAGCTTTTTTTCTTTTTCTTTCTCCTGGGAGCATTTGGAGTCTCCCAAGAGAAAGCTAAAATCACAGATGGACCCCATTCCTCCATGATAAAGACAAATTTGCATAACAGACCCTGCAGGAAGTCCAGCTGTACCAAAGGCATTTACAGAAGGCATCCTCCTAAACATGGTAATTAATACTGTTCTCTTACTCCAAGTTACTGAAGAGGCAAGGACAACATGAAGATCCACAGAAGTACAACTTACAAAGTTAGTTAACCAGACTGCAAGAAAGACAAACTATGATATTAGCTTAGTTAGAGGATCATAGGATACTTCAGGTTGGAAGGGACCTCAGGGGTTCTCTATTCCAACCTCCTGCTCCTTGCAGGGTCAGCTATGAGATGACATAAGGTTGCTCCGAGCTTTATACTGTTGGGTCTTGAAAAAATCTGTCAAAACTTTAAAATATTCTTATAGTCTTCTACCTCGACAAGTTCAAACTGAGACTCATTATGGATCATTTGACAGAAAATCTTCGCCTCAAATTTAGGAGTGAGCACTGTGTTTGTCGGATGGCTTCCATATCTAAGTTCTAAAAGACATGGAGGGATGGGAGGGAGAATAGGAAGAACAACATTCCGAGCACTTTCAACTATGCCAGTTTCTCTTCTTCAACCCTCACTTCCCCAGGATAAACGCAAAAAGTCTTTACACAGACTTAGGCTGCCACAGTGTTTGATTTGGTGGCTTGCAGTAGAAAAGGTTCCAGAAACCCAGAAGACATTTGCAGAAATTTTTCTGTTGGAACTAAATTTTTAATGTTCATAATGGCTCCAATTTCTATAACATAAAGCTAAATTCCATCCCCAGGAAGTCAGATTTTGTTAACAAGAGCTGGTGAGTAACCTTAGCGTTGTAGAATGTAGGCTGCACTCATCGCCATTAATACGTCTTTGCAGCTATGAGATTAAGTGGAAAATGCCTAATCACAATAACAAAAACTCATCGGTAATCCACTAATACCTAATAGCACATTTACTTCTGTGTTGGTTTGCACTAAGTAGCTCGATGAGAAACTGACGTTCAGGAGAACTGAGCGGAGTCTGCTACTTAATAACTCAATCGCAAGGCGAAATTATTAAACGCACAGAAATGTTTCTTGAGAGAGCTAATGCGCCTATTTAGCAGAAGCTGAAGGACTTCTTGGAATACACACCTTTTCTGAGAATTTGCTCCAAAATAATCTAGCCTGTTGCACACTGTCGACTTTTGTTTAACTCTTGGTGCAGATGTCAGCGTGTATTAAGTCAACTGAATTAATTCGCCTATTTTATGTGCTCAGGATTTCCACAGCGGTATTAAGATACAGTAGCTAGTATAAACTAAAATCTTAGTGTCCTTCACAGATTTTTCCAGGGTAGGTAAGCCCATAAGACAAACCTAGATTTAAAACCTGTGTTAGTATAATAACACTTAATGAGACAACTTTTTAACACTTTTCTTAATATTGTCAAAAATCCTCAGCTACTCAGCTAGAAAGAAAAGATTCCTTTGCCACAATACCTTCCTTCTTTTGTTCTCTCTTATTGTTCTGGAAGTGGATACAAAATAATAGCTACTGGTACTAAAATATGAATGCTATGCCACTAAAAATTCTTTCCCAAGGTGGACTCAGCCTTGTAGGTAATTTCCCATGTCATCCCCCTTGCTTGTAATGAAGTCACAAAAAAGGTATATTAGAGAAATGTTTTATTGTGAGATTAAGAGATTTTCTAGACTAAGTTGAAAATTCATCTGTTCACTCTCCCTTAATTTCCTCTTCCTCTGATAGTATTTATTATTAATTTTGACCGATTTACAGCACAGGATTTATTCCCTAGTTTGAAGGTTGTTTGAAAGGTATCATAGGAAATAAAACAGCCACATGGTACATTTATTTCACTACCAAAAGTGGCAGGAGACTTGGGCATCTGACCCTTCCATCCAGTCTCATGATAACCAGGTTTTGTGCTCCGAGCACAAAGGAGTCCATGAAATGAGGCCGATAGCAACCATAAGAATTATGGCTGCTGCTGTTCTCCCTCTGAACTGTCTGTTGTCCCTTCCCTATCTCTCAGACATACTTCTTTGCCATTCTTTTCTTGAATGCTCTTCAGACTTGGTGCAGCAAGTCAGGAGCAGTATTCAAGAATGCAGGCAGTACGCTATGCTATTAAAGATGCATTAGCATCCCAGTTTGGAGCCAAGAGACGTGACAGAGCCCTGGTGAGGAAGGAGGGCAGGCTCTCAGCAAGGGTGAATGGCCAATATGCAGCCGGAGGGTCTCACGGCACCAGGGGAGCTGGGGAAGACCGAGGTATGCCCAGCCACACTGCTGTGCGAAACGCTCCCATGGGCTCAGGAACACTCTATATGCTGTCTGTATACGCTCACTTGTGTAGATACAGACTGTACACCAGCCATACCCACCGCACTGAGCTCGACCACAGGGCGAGGGCAGTTAGAAAGGGGGAACTCTGGGACAGCGGGGTTACCAGATCACGACAAACAAGCAAACTCTAACTGGCTTCCCCCGCCTCCCTCCCCGTTTCCAGTAGATGAACACCTGGCATTAGCATCCCCTTCACAACATGCTTGTTTTGAAATGGCGAGCAGCCTACCAGGCATACTCCCCGCTTTTTCAAACTGAGGTACAATAAACATTTTCTCCGAGCTGGTTAGATCTCTAATGAATTGCTATTGGCATCTCCAACCTGCACTCAGCCTACTATAGATTTTACCCTAGAAGCATATGCATTTCTGAGTTCTTCTCACCTAGAGCTTAAGGGAAAATACATCTTCTGACTCCTAGCTCCTTGAGACAAATGACCCTCACAGCTAGGACAGTGCTATTGAAGCATCCTCTTTTTAAAACATAGTAGCATAATGATCTGAATATTTCATTCAACTCGTATTAACTGGGAGGGAAAGAGACTTTTCCCAGGAGCTGACAAAGTCAAAGTACGAAGGATTATTTTGTCTTCATAAGGAGGCAGAAGAGGTCTAGTAACATCTGTTCATTCAACAGGCAAAACTATGTTGCACCAACAGTTTTCTTTCTCTCTTCTCACATAGTGTCTACTTTCTGCGGTTTTAATTCATTGCCCATAGTATCCATCCAGGAGTCGCGTGGAGAATTTCCGCCTTCCCTTTTGGCTTGCTCCCCTTTTACAAACGAGGTACTAAATGCAATTAGCATCCTCATCTATTTATTTACTGCTGAAACAATACATAAGAGCCAGCAAAGAACAATGCAGTTGTTGAACCAAGCTTGAGAAAGCAGCCTGCAAGGCATTTGACTGGTGGCACTTAATCTATAACACGAATGAAAGATGTGATCTCCTGCAATCTTCTCCTCTCTCTCCCACTCATGAGAGCTGAAAGATAGTGCCCTCATCCTCGGCTCCCTTGGAGACAGATCTTACTGACTGAGTAATACACAAGAGCATCTTCCTCTGACATACAGTGCAGGTATGCCACAGCATGATCCACTGTTGCCGGCCTGCTAAATGGCTGCTCAATATCTAGGGTCCTTGACATCCAATATATCTTTTTCAAAGCACACTAAAGCAAGCAGTCCACCGCAGCAGCGACTCTTTTCTTCAGAAATCTGGGTATGTATCTGCCCCTAGGAGGCGGCCAGCTCCCTTTGAAGGTTTTTATATAGCATTTGTGTGGTGTAAAAGCCTGTAATGTTTTGTATGAGTGGGTATAAATTCTCAGAAGAAAGCAACGCCACTTTGTATTTATATGTTGTCTTTTTAAATAGTGGTTTCAGCTTCTCTATTGATACTAATTGATGCTAAAATATAGCCCAGCAAGTAACCAGAACATCTATAGAAGGATTATTTCAGCAATCTCTTGGGTAGGAACACAGTATTTCTTTTTAATACTGATAAGAAATACCTCATCATGCCAAAACACTATGCGGGCTGCATACATTGGGATCAGAATGTTCACCTTCAACACCAGCTAACTGTGCCAGACCATCTTCAATCATTATGAATGGGCAAAACTAGATTTTTAAAAGACGGCAACTTTAGTAGTGCTGCGCCTCTTGGCACCACACCACACACTGACTGGTTTGGGCCTGATTTACAGGAAAAAGAACAATTTAACTGTTCTCCCAGATAATCTGCTTTCTATTTATGTCTGTCTGTTGTGCAGACCAGAACAAGAGACTGGTTTGATTACTGCAGCAAACAGCATCTAGTTTAGAAACAAGCAAATACAAATACCTCCCCGTCCTTAACAGTGCTCTTGTGCCCCAGCGCTTTAGATAGCACCACCCTAACGAGAAAAATGGTTTACAAATTTAAGGCTATGCTTGTGTCCAAATGGATTGGGAAACAATTTTAAGGTAGATTTAAGGATACCCGCTTTTTCCATTAATAACAGCTGATTAATTGCAACATACATTAAAAGCCTATATATATAGCTAAAACATGGAAACACTGATAAGTTTTATTAACAATTCCTAAAAATGAAGAGTCAGCTATTTAATGGAGCTCTACATTGGCAATATTCACCTAAAGAAAATGAATTTAAAAAACTCTTGAAAACAGTTCTCCTCTTTTTTTTCTTTTAATTTTGATCAGCAAAACTCATCTTAGAATAGGAAATTAGACTAACCTTAAAATGGGAATGGTTGGAGAAAATAACTTTTGGAATGAAAACTGGTATAATGGTTTAAAATTGGATGGTAAGCACTTTGGAGAAAGAAACTCCACCTTTTTTTGCCTAGCATAAGAAGGAGAGGGAGTCTGGGCTCCATAGGAGAGATTCTCAAGTGCTACATTAACACAAACTAATAATAAAATATGAAGTTTCTGAGAAAGTTAGTGATTAAAGATACAGACCAGGGTGTTGTTGCAACCACCATATGCAGGACCACAGGCCTGAGCAGTGGACTCTCACAGGGTATGATAAAGATGAAAATACTGTTCACTATTAGAAAACCCTAAGGTTTTAAGTACCTTTAAAAAAAAGGACCATTATGAATATTTGAGTTTACTTTGAAGCATCTTCTTAAATTTCTTTTGGATAAACTTAATTGTTTGCTTATCTGTCTTCCCAATGAAAGGGAAAAAAGAAACAGTAGTTCTGGATCAAATACATATTTCACTCCAACACAGAATATTTTAGTCCAGGCAGATCTCTACTAAAAACCAAAACATCAGAAACAAAGGTTACTAGAAATAAGAATCATCTCCCATTTAGAGCAACCATTTTGTTAGAGCATTCAGCCAGGCTATGTAAAATCCAGGTTGTTACACATTTTCAGATCAAAAAGAGGGATTTAAATGATTATCATCTGCCTTTTAAAAGAGTTCATTTGACAACAAGCTACACACTCTTCAGGGGGACATCTTCCTTTTGAAGTCATTCCACTACACAGGAGATATTTCGGGTTGTGTCAAAGGAAAAAGCATCCTCATGGGAGCTGTGGGTCCACTCTGGGAGAGAAAAATATTAGAACTTAATCAGATAGATCCTGTCCAGAGCAGACCTAAATGATAAAGTAGAGCGCAGAAGTGTCAGCTCAGCAGTAAAATGGAGCAATATAAGTCCCTACACCATCAATTGCCCAACTGCTTTGCCCAGAACCACCTCTCTCTCACATTGGGCCCTATGATTTTTTTCACAGAATCACAGAATCTTCAGAGTTGGAAGACACCTTTAGAGATCATCTAGTCCAACTCCCCTGCTAGAGCAGGATTACCTAAAGCACTTCTTTTTTCGCTCAGAACCCCTTCACTAGCAGCTGCGACTAATAAAATCTACCCATTTTCAAATATCCCTTCTTAAGTTTTGCCTTGCTGAGGACAGCCCTTGTGGCTTAGGCAGTGCCATCTGTGCACTAGTAGTTTAGACCATGAACCCCTCTCTCCCACATATAGCCCACATCGTGGCTATGTGCTCCGACCATTGATGACTGAAAAAAAAACGGACAGCAGTATCACCATTTTGACTCCGTTTGGGAATCCAGAGTGGGGAAAAAAACCTCTAAAAAACCAAACTACTGAAACTTTGGGGGAGCTGGGGTCAGTCTTGCTGCTTAATGCTTTTTAGCAGATGAATCTTTTCTTGGACAAAAAAAAAACAAAACAAAACACAAAACCCACAGGAAAACTTTGAATTTGCTACAGCACCCGTCTATGTCCACCCAGCGCACAAAATATTCTCTTCTTGATGCTAAACCAAGCCCATCCAGCTGGCAAAAGCGTGTGTACAATGCAAGCCTCTCACCTACTTAATGCACCTCAGACCTCACCTGATGGGAGCGGCGCACAAGGAGTGCTTCTGCTTCCCGTAACTACATAGAAGAAAATGCTCCTAAAATCTTTACTACACTTATTCTTGCATCAAACCCCTCACCCCATTTAACAAAGAATTTTAACACGTTAATGCTATATTAGTGCAGTGAAAGTATGTGTGTCTATATGGATGACATGTGTGCATACATTATTAACAATATTTTTTTTGTTTTCTAACGTCAGCATTCCCAGCATTGGGAATGGTGCCAGTTACTGTATTTGAGAGAGGATGTTTTAAAATGCAGTTCATTAGTTCTCAGCCCGTGTTAAAAATGACTTCCTAATGGCTAGGCTCTGTTCCAGCAAATAATGATTCTCTGTACCCAGTCCCGCCTCTATAAGCTGTCCCATACGGATGGGAACGCTGTCAACAGAACTGAAATAGATAGATTGTTTACTACTTCAAATTTATCTAGTAGTTTGGATTAAAAAAAAAGATATGTTGAAGGTGAGAAGCCTTAAAACTGGATCAAAGTACAGAATGTGTTCAAAACCATTGTTCAAACTGTTCTGCTTATTATTTTTATCGGGGTGATCTATTCACTATTGGAGAGTGAAAAATACCTGTTGTATAGTGACATCTTAGGCTTAATACAGAGTAATAAAGTGATGCACACACCCCCAACCATCAGCTTTGTGGTAACAATTTGGAGTGGAAAAGAAAGGATTCTGAAATATCACCTCGATATTAAATGGCAATTGTAGTTTGTTTCTTCCCCCTATTCTCTTCAGCAGACTACAGATCATAGCACCACAGTGGTTCAGCAAGAACGGAGAGCATGGTTCAACATGGGATATGGTCACCCCAGATCCCTAGATCAGAAAAGTGAATTAGAGACATGATGCCGGGCTGTTACTCCTGTGAGATGCTGCAGAAGCACTTCTGGTAAAGTAAAGTAAAGTAAAGTAAAGATTTCAAGTAAAGGTGCTGTTTCCTTGGGAAATTTTTAGTTTTCCATTTACTTATCCTGAAAATTTCAAATGATCTCTGAAAAATATTCTTAGTATCTGCAGAGCTTCTTCTCAGCAGCATACAAAGCTCTGCCCATCATAAAAACCACTGCTTTTTTAATAATATTATATGAGCTACCCTTATTGGAGCACTGAGTTGCTCTAAATATTACCTCATGTGAGGTAAACATTACCTGATGTGAAACAGTCATTTTGTAGCATTAGTGCTGAAAAAAAACGATGATATAGTAGGAAAACCTGTTCTTATATTCCACATTTACCCTTTTCTCAATGAGGTTAGAGACAGAGCTGTGACCTAGAATGTACTGGATGAAAAAATATAACTTTGAGCTATGTCTCAAAACAGTGGTCCCAATCATATTTCACCACAGGCAACAGTACTGACACAGAATGAGCAGTAGGCAGCATCATCCTTCACTTCCTCTGAAAGTCTAGGTTTTATTTTTATGTTTTTAATTTCCTATGCCCACAAGCAAAGCTGGAAAGTCTTGTAGGCAGCACGTTGCCTGTGACCCTAGGAGAGAGAACAGCGTATTTAATAGTTACCCAACACACATCAAAAGATCGCTTATGCCATGTCTTAACTTGCCAATTCTTCTTGTTTTTCTCATCCCAAAAGTGATGAGCTATAAATTTCCACATTTCTTTTGTGAGATAAGGCTAAGAATCAGGAGAAAGAAGAAAAGTTATGTACTCGGTGCGCTTCATGCAAAGGTACGGCTTGTAATTAACAGTTTTAACTCAATATTGGAAGTACTGAAGAAAGTCCATTTTTCTCAGGTTTTTTTACACTTATCTCTGAATACAGAAAAATAGAATTTTCTTTTAGAACAGTGTAACACTGTAACAGTCCTATAAAACAATATAATCACCGGCTCAGCTGTAACCTTATCAGATCTATCTACAGACCCTCAGTGCAGTTAAATTTAAGAATAAAATGACACGCAAATATTACAGGCACTTTTCACGCGGTCGTGAGAAATTGCTTATCTGAAAAAGGATCGAGCTGTTTTCTTTAAGATGCTCTGTTGCTTATTCTCTGGAAATAAAAATCTCAGTCTAAGAGAAGTAGTTCAAAACCTCCCTCGCTCTTCTCCCGTGCTAGGTGGGATGGTGTCTTGGATTTATACTTGGGTAAGAGTCTCTGTACAAGAAAGGCTGAAGTGTAAAGAAAGAGGAAAAAAAGTGACAAGACAGTTAAGGGGTTTCCTTAAGATCATGAAAAATACTTAGTGTCAAGAGAAGCCCATCATGTTCTCCAACAAATCCAAAAATTTGCAACTGCAATGATTATGTGGTACACGGACCATAAAATCCGTGTATTTTGTGACACAGCAAAATAAAACAGCACTGGACCATATAATCACAACATGTTATACATTGATTAGTTTATGAAAGAGGTTATGACAGGACTGTTGGTTATTCAAAAGACTGCACATGATGACTAAGTGGTTTTTATGTCCACTTTTCTTAATACAGTCCCCTTTTACCTGTTAGCTCAGAAAATGGAACTATCCCTAACAGGATGCACCATTGGACACTCTTTGTTCTTGGATTTTATTTTTTTTTCTGCTTAGAGACACTTGCTTCACTTGGCTGGCCTAGGAAGTACCAACAGGATGCGTGTCTCATTGGATGGGCCACGACCAATTGATTTGCCAGATTTATCCAACAGCTTTGTTATACTACAGTGTGTTTGAAAAGGAGAAATAATCTTCAGAAAACCCTGAGGAAAAAATAATGAAGTAAAGACAGAAACTGTGAAATCTGTGAAGATTTATTAAAAATGACAAGAGCAATGCCACTGAGATGAAATTTTCAATTTCAAGTTACTTTGGCAGCCAAGTATGAGATTTTAAAAGCCTTCTGAGTTCTATTGTTTGGTTTAAATTTATGTAAAAAGTAACCTAAAATGTACAACAGTGATAGAAATCGTTTTAATTAAAACTAGGGTGCAGTTTCTGCTACAGCAGTTTTACAACAATTTAAATCTCAGGTTTGAGGGACTTGATATAGTTGATCTTTCTTCCTAATCATTGTTTTTCAGAAAATGTGAGTAAAGTATGGCAACTTATTCTTTAGTTGTTCAAGGAAAGAATAAGTAGCTTATTTCACCACTTGAGTTGATACATGTAATATTTATCTTTGAGTATACATAAGGTCATAGGCTGTGAAAGATTATTCACAGATTTCACAAAAGCCTTTTCTAACAGATTCCTTTATTCTGAGTAGATTATTTAGAAGATGTTCAGGTTCCAACAATATTTTCTAACCCTTCCAATCATCTTAAAATAACATAGTATCCTGGACATTTCCTAAAGGAAGATCACAATAGCACACAAAGGAAAAAAAAAAAAAAACAAAACGGGACAATGTAATGGTTCATTTTAAAGATGCTTTTTTTTGTCTGTGTATGTGAACAATTATGATACTTCACCTGCCTACATCCATCTCTCCCAGGGGAAATCCAAAACGTGCAATAATATTTCATGATGTGAAAATATTTTCTGACCTTAACACTACAGAGGGATCACTTATCCTTCTAATAAATCCACTCCTGTTTTCTGACTTACACTTCTCATCCATTTGACCTAAATAGAATTCATTCTGATAAAGATGTGCTAAAATAAAGCAATACTCATTTTAGTGACCTAAACGATGTAAATATGAGGAGGTAACGAAAGGTTATGTGACTGAAACTGTGAACCACAAGGGCTGCACACAGGACACAAAATGAGATGTCAACACAGATGAGATTCATCATTGATTTCTAGTGATAACTTCTTCAGAATTCAGTGCTGAGCAAAAGGATATCATTTACTTTTTAACGTGAACCAGCAACATAGTAGAAATTAAAAAAAAAAAGAAAAAAAAAAAGAAGAAAGTGTTGTCTTCTAATTGAAGGTGAATGTCAGAACAGAAAATTAATTTACACCAAACAGAACATCTTCCTCACAAAACACTCACTAAGAAGTCTAAGTACATTGGTGTCGCTGTCCTCCTTCTCATTTTTCGGCTCTGCCTTAATTTATCTATTTTTTTACTCTTAAAAAGAAATAAAACATCTCTTCTATTGTTCTAGAAAAAAATGAGCACAATTATCAAAAAAACCTGACTGTTCCAAGGAAAGCTGCGTCAAAATATCACGATACAATATTTTACATCACGCAAAATATTGCCAGATGTTCAAAATAAAGAAAAAATCCCCAAGGTTTTTTCCATGTAAGATATTAACTATAAAAAGTAGCAGGTTAAAGACTTGCAGAGAAAAATCAAGGTTTTTAAAATCAGTATTATTCTCTGAAATCTACGACTAGAATGGAAACCGTGTTTATTCCTCATATCAGTATAAGTATTTCAATTCCCGGCATCTTTAAAAGCAAAACAAGCATAAATTTTAACAAGACTGCCGTTAACTGCATTGGAAAAAAACTAAGATCAAAATCTTACTGCTAAAGACTAGCCTAATTAACAGGCCAATTTCATTACCACAAGTTTTCAAATCTGTGATATTAATTAAGAAACAAAAGGAGACGAATGGCCTGGAAAGAGAGATATCTGCCTTCTGGCCTACAAATGAGCACTTGCAATCTGTGTAATCGATACCGAGAAACCTGCTGGAATTAATGCCCAGCCTCCCAGCTTTCTGCGCCAGCTCCTTCATTTACCTGACCTTTCAGGTAAATGTATCTTGTGGTTCTCAAATGACGAACTGGCACCTTTCATTACTTTAATCATTGACCTAAGAAACGTATGTAAATGTCAGCCTTCCAAAGACCACTCTTTGACGTATCCACACTTTCTGTATGCATAGGTGTGTCAGTAGCTTGACAGCTAGGAAGTGGCCAAGCTTTATGAATTTTGAGGGGAACGGGGAAAATTAAAGTTATATTTTTCACCCTCTTCCAGCTGCAGCTGTAGTAGGTTGCTGCTTAATATGACCCGAAAAGCCTTTACATGTTACATATATGCTACTCCCTGATACAAAAGACATGTACAGCTGGCTTGAATGTCAATTGATGTAAAAGCCATAATTCAAATGAGATGTGTGGATCAGGAAAGTGGAGATTCTTTAAGCTTTTATTAAAGAAAATCACAGCATCTTACATACCAGGACCTGGAATGTTGAAATTACAGATATTTCCCTCCATCCAGATGAGGGAGTTTAAGTACTGTCAGACAATCAACAACGAAGAAACAAGAAACAGCTATTTTCTTTAACTCTCTTTAAACAGTCCAAAAGGAACAACTCTCGAAACCAGCCACCTCTATAAGGCCTGCTTGTATACTCAACTGCCCACGCAGACGGAGATCTGCCACGTGGAGCTTAGTGAAAGAAGTCTAAAACAAGAAGATAATGCACAGGTTCTTCCAATAACATCAACCTAAAAGGTAGTCTGGATGAGCAAACTGGTTTGAATGAAATCAGAAAATCTCAGTGCTTCTTCTAAAATTAGAAACTAGGACAAAAATTTCCATAACAGCAACAGAAACATTTGCTTTCATAAGACTTAAAAAAAATTTCTAGACCCAATGTACTTTGAAAAAAGATTGTGAGTAAACTCCAGCTTCTTACTCGCAATTAGTCATATCCACAAAGGCTTGATTTGATACAATAAACATTAAAAAGTTCAAATTTCAAATAAACCTTCCCTCTATGTTTCATACATGTAAATGTGCCTGTGAAGTGAGAGCACGTCGTCCCATTGATACAAGTGCATCTGATTATGGAACAAACTATCAGGGCTCTTTTGTTTGTTTGGGTTTTGTTTGTCTGGTTGGATTTTTTTGTTTGTTTGTGGTGGTTTTTGGTTTTTTTTGGGGAGGGTCAGGGAGGTGATATTTGGTGGGGGTTTTCTGTTGTCTTTTTACTAATGGGAATGGTTCAAAGGTGCGTCAAGGGAAGGTCAGACCGGACATTAGGACACACTTCTCTACTGAGAGGGTGGTCAAACCCTGCAACAGGCTTCCTAGAGAGGTGGTCAATGCCCCAAGACTGTCAGTGTTTAGGAGGCATTTGGACAATGTCCTTAATACCATGCTTTAACTTTTGGTCAGCCCTGGAGAGGAAAGGCAGTTGGACTAGATTATCATTGTAGGTCCTTTCCAACTGAAATATTCTATTCTATAAGTAAACACTAACCCCTCCAAACACTAATTCATCATTACTGTACAGTGCAAAATTAATGAACTACTCACCCCCCCAAAAGAACATAATATGAGGCTTGATATTTATATAGAAAATGACAATGTTGTTTAAAATTTGTTACTGAGTTAGATTCACATAGAAGTACCACATGACACTTGCAAAAATAACCCACCTTAGTCTAATGAGTTTATAGTGTTCTCCCGCTCTGTAGGCATATGCTCCTATATTGTTTACAAAGACTGTTGATGGGATAAAATGAGCAATGGAAGTTTTGATCAAGAGAATAACACACTAAATTCAAACCACAACATCCTTTGTCCACCCTCAGGTGGTGTCTACACAGCTACCACATCCTGGTTTTCACTCATAATGTTCTCTCCCATTTTCATAGCAGAGCCCATGAGTTCACACAATATGCTCAAAGGTGACACACGACAAAATTACTTAACTAGTTCATTACAACAAATCCCATAAATTCATTGCAAACTGCCTTGGTTATTTTCTTAAAGATCTTGTAATCCCAAACTACTGAGATTAAGAACATGCTTTTTCAGCAATTTTTTGCCTTCTTTGTTCATCAAAAAACATTTTCCCTAGTCAGTTGACTGCAGATGACTCCTGCCTCTCAAAAAATGTTGACAGGTGTATGTCAAAGCAGATTACATTTTCCAATACAGAAATTGGTGATAAAATGACAGGGCTGAGGGCACTCAGAGATTTTAAGGGGAGATGTTGCCTGACATACTCAAACAGAAATCCACAGATAGCAGAAAGTGGTTTTTACAAAGCTGGGTTTTCCTTAAAGTCACTTGTTCCGTTATTGCTCTTTTTGTGGAGGCAGATAAAATAAGATCCTCTATGTATAAGAAAGAAGGTAAAACAAGCCAAAGAGTCAGAGACTTGTCAGTAACAACAAGTTATAAGTTATGTGTCCCAGAACTTTTTAAGCCATGCCTTAGGTATTCCATTGATAGAGAATACCAGGAGATGTTACTCGGTTTCTTAATTATATCCAATAATCCAGGGATCTTCAAACAAGTCACTAATTATTAAACTTTCACTTTCATGATTTATTATGGTTTTGATTGCATTGTTTTGACATGTTTTCATTTAAAGTGGTAATTAAACAACCAGAAACAAAGTTTCTTTGCAGGATCACTTTTTATTACAGTACATTCTGGACCTGGGAGTTCCAAGTTATTTTAAAAACATACTAAATTCATGCTAAAAGCTGACTGCACCTTCCTCAGATCAAAACCAGATACAGTGCATGTATAAATTAAGAAACATAAAGGAATCATCAACTGTATTGTTGGGATATGTTTAGCCATGATGCTACAATCAACTTTTTTAAACCAAGTCTTCTATAAACAGTTTTTAACGAGACTGTTTTTTAAATCAAGTATTTATACTTGAGACAGGGCAATATGTATGGTAGCAATTTAAGATTTTTTTCTTGCTCATTTTTCTTTTGTGGTGCTATTTGGTACTTACAAGTACCTATTTAAAGATCTTTTCTTTGTTAGATGTCAGGTGGCCAAGAACAACACAAGGCTTTGCACAAGGGCAGAGGCAAACCGTCAGCAAACATCCCAGGGATGGTTATTTGGAGGGACTAACATTTGTACAGTATCAGAGAGAGACAAAGTAAATGAGCTCACACACGAGAACAAAGTATTTAATACTAATTCTAAAACGTGTTTACAAAAATTACTTTGACAGCCTACTTTGTTTAGATTCAACACTGGAAACAGAGCTTGTTATAACAGTTCAAAAGAGCTAGAAATTTGCATTCAGTCACTTCTCATACGAGAAGGTTGTTGTTTGATTTTTCTAAAGAAGAATACATAAGTGAAGGAACTGTGTTTCTTCCACATAAGTCAAAGTAATGCTTCTGTTATCAGGTCAGATCTTATGACCTTGTGAATAAGATGCAGCCCATATCTTCTATGCTTGAGGTCTGGCTGGTAAAATAATTACTATTGCAGACCCAATGTAATGCTGCCTTTGACACTTCTGAAAAATCAAAAGCTGAGGAAAGATTTCACAGGCCACTTAGAACTAGCTTGTGTAATATTGATCTGACTTATTTAATAACTCAGGTAATACCAGACTAATGGGCTAATATTCATCTGTATTCGCTGACCACTTCTTTTTAATTCCTGTGGCGAAGTTCTAACATTTTCTGTTCTTGTCCATAGAAGTTGAAAGGGGAAAGAAAACTAGTAATTTATTAAAGAACTGTCATAACTTTCATTTTTGAGAAATACCGGGTGAGAGTTGGCATGCGGATAAACCAAAGACGAAAGCAGATACTAATTTGGAGTAGGCTGATTTGAAACATAGGGAATAAAACAATATTCTAGGACAGCTTTAGGCAGAGTTTACACTTGCCTTACTTAACCACAAAGCAGCATTGCTGAATTCCCTGGGAGACTGCATAACTCATATTAGCACTCAGTGAGGTGGATTCACGTACATACGTGTGAAGCAGGAGATCTCTCAACAGCAGCACCGTGCATTACCATTAGCATCCTTGCCTCTACCACTTCGCATTGCCACAAGGTCTCCTGCAGGCAGACTTGACTAACGTTCCACCAAACGAAAGAGAATGGACAGTAAACCCACCTCACAGAAACAAAGAGGGGAACTTTTAATAAAGCAAGTTGGAAAAGGAGCCTTTCTCCACATATGAATGTATTGCATATTATAAACTGAATTATAAATCAAAGATGCATAAGGAAAATGTCACGATACCTTTCTATAAGGTATTGTCTTTTCCTAGGGACTATTTGCTAGTGGGAAAGTGACTAAAATATCAGCTGGGGACAATTAAATCCCCAGATATTAACTCACATTTTTTCAACACTCTGTCTAGTTGAGTATGATGAATAATCCACGTCCCCTCTGAAGCCAGACTTTTATTTATTGACAGATAATTCAGTTCATTCTACTTTTTTCCTCTATTTTTTAATGAGTATTCTTAAGAACCTATTTGCAATGAAATATTCCAATATCTACTACTCTGTGTTACAACCTTATTGGTTTAGTATGTTCTTCCTAAAATGCTGTCCAAGCGTAAGAAGAAAGAGAACCGATTTCTTCCTTGATGCTTGCTTTTTTTGTCTGTTTCTTCACTTGTGTGCGGGTTTTTTTCCTCCTCACCAAATACTTCCCAAAAGCAGAATTTTCCAAAGGCAACTCCACCTGCACGATTGAAGAAGGTACAGGAATCCCGGGCTAGCACCTAACCCATCTGTAAATACTAATACACATGGGTACTAATACCAACAAAGTGTACATGAAACATTGAATTCACTGTTATAATACAGCAACAAGATCCATTTGTTCCATACACACAAACTCAAATCCACTGTCAACAGCTGAGCTGCGTTACCTGAGATGTATACTGGCTGAAGCCTTTCACCAGTTTGGCTGGAGTAATGACTGTCAATGCCTGAGGGATCACCTAGTTCCCAGAAGACCAAACTGTCACCTGCCTGTGACAACTGTAGCCTGTCTGGTTTACAAAGAGGCCCATTTTTTTTTTACTCTAATCTCTGTCGGGTTTGCCACACATTTCCGTCACCTCTTGTTATCACCCGCCTGTAACACAAGCGCTCCTCAGCTCTCGGATATCCCTGGCTCGTACAGCCGAACAAGACTGTCTCTGGATCCTCTTCCCCAATGCATTCTTACACGTAATTCAGATCCCAGTGGCCTGCATCTTTTCCTTTGTCTCTTTTTATATATGATACTATCTATCTCAGACTGTTCCCAAGAGAATCTTCTGGAAATATTGAACTTTCAAGTTACAGTGCACCCCCTCTCTGACAGCTTTTAAAAGGTTCTCCCATGTTTATGATCACTTTCTGCTTTAATGGTTTCCTGTCTTTGAATCATACTGGTCAAACTATTTTCCAAGTGAGCGGCACTACAAGACGTTCTTCTTCATTCCCTTCTGCTAGGGGAGAAGACTCTGGTGTATCGACAGGGTAATGGCAAACAAAGAGTCTCCTGTCTAATAGTGTTAACTTCCAATGGGTTTACTCACTTGGACACCATGTCCACAATATTCCAGGCAATGCCATTTGGGGCTGACTGGCTTTCTCCCTCCTCAGAGAGTTATTGAAAGCAGAGTCATCTTAAGTTTTTATGCAAAATCTTTTATGCAATATCTAGGGATGTCATGTCCCTGAGAAGAATGATTTGATTTCCTCATAACAAATAGGGAAGTTTCAGATGGAAACTTTCAGTGAAAATTTTAGGATAGGTTTATCGTACTTGTAGAATACACCTTATATAAGATGGGTTTTTAGAAAAAGTGAACTTTAGTTTCTTTTGCTATTTTGGCAGTTCCTGGATGCTTCACTAACTATCCAGACAGATAACCTGCCGAACTGGACAGGTTTTGAACAAGTAACTACCAGAAAGTACTTTTCAGCTATTTAATAGACAGAGAACCAGCAGTTAGTTCATGTCAAAAATAAGTTCTGTAGAACATCAGGGTATCTAAGTTAATGCATGTCTCAGTGCTGTCTCATTTCTGAAGGTCACTAGAGGAAGATAAAGAAGGTGGTGTCACTTATACTGAAACGGCTCCCATGACATCAAAGAGAAGGTAGTTAAGACAACAATGAAATACATTGCTTAGGCCAAGTACTGCATGTCTACATGCCATGGAAATATACTGTGAATCAAGTTGGTAGGAAGACTTCCAGTTTATTGATAATTTACAAAAAAAAAAAGTAAATCAAGATTAATATTCCCCACTCTGGCCTAATGTGATATCCTGGAACACAACAGATCATCTTCAAAACTACTTTGATAAACATCACTTACAGAGAGTAGACAAAATGATGAAGCTGATGCGTATTGCTATACTGCCAGCCATCTGTAGCACTTACAGTCAGAATTTCTGACATACCTCAGAAGAAAGAAAGTATTTCGGAAATATATTACTGTGTTTATGAGATGTAAAATGTCAGCACAGCACCATACACCACTGCAGCACATGAATGACTAAAAAGATCATGTCTAATTTCCCTTGAAAGCGCTAATTTGCATGCACATATACTTCAGTTGCGGTAGGTCTACGTGCTCTTCTCTACCCGAGCAGAAATATAGCTCAACCTCAGTGGTAAGGAGTCCTTCAGTAAACTTTATAACCTCATTCCAGACTCCAGCTGTCAGTTAACAGCTTTTCAGAATGACAGTTTAAATCAAGAAAATGTCACATGTGTATAGTAACAGGTCTAATCTTGTCTGAAAATTGCTGCCTGTGGTTTTCAGAAACCGAGTAAATTGCTGGCGATTTACAATGAGTCTCACTGCAAGGATAACTTGACTTATGCACATTTAACAAAACAGTCTTAAATTATTCATGCATATTATTCAATGTTTGGGCAATTTTGAGAGTCATTGATTTCAGGAGCCTGTAGTCTGCCTTTTTACTAGATAGATATAAATCTTATATTTGACTTTTACTTCTGAAATGTAAGACTGAAAGTCTATCCTGGCACCAAAGATCTATAACATATTATAGGACTCACTCATCAAGCATAAGTGGCCAACTTTTTTTCCAAACACCCTACAAATACAACCAATGTTTTGGACTACCTTTGCATAGTACTTCAGGTACCTCAGGGCTACTGGTATCTACAACAGAAGAGATCTCATTCTAGTGATACAGAACGCTACAGCACCCTTTTAAAAACACATGAAGCCAAGGCTGTCTTCCATGAGCCAAATATCCAAGCAACGGCTATCTGGAAAGCAAGGGATAAAAGAAATACACAGAGGAAAGCTGCACAGCTTAAAGTGTAAAGCAGTGCCATGAGTGGACAATGTTTTATGGAAAACGGACATCAGAGCAAAGTTTCTTCTATCCTGGTAGATGGCTGAGGCTGGACTGCAGCATCGCACCTTCATGACTGGGAAGAAGTATGTCCTGTTTACGGAAAGGCATAGTAGAAGAAGTCCTGAATACACAGATGATGCCCTCTCCTCCCTCTGGAGAGGCAGCAAGACACACAGAGGGACAATTTCCCTTCCAGCATTGCCACCGAGGCAGAGCCTTCAAAGGAGAAGCTGCATCCTAGCCCACGAGAGGCCTATGTGAAACTGTGACTGTACCCTAAAGACACATTGTCGATGTCAAGTTAGCTTTACATCACTGCCCTCCAGGGCTTCTTCCTCCTCAGAAAAGGAAACAAAACCCCATCTCTCCTTTAAGGTTACTTTGTAGCTTCCTTTTCTTTAAAGAAATAACTGAGTCAACAAGGTCACATTTTTATCTAATCTGTATGATCAGGATTTCAATGCTGTAGCTATGTCAGTTTATACCATCTCAGCAGAAAGCCAAAAACTTTGAAATGTTAGCAACATTTCACAAAATGAAATCCTATCTTTTATCCTAAAAAACGTATTTACCAACAGCCCACACATGAGCAGTAGAAAAATCTGCAGATATTGAAATACTATATTTTGGTTTCAGGACTATGTATAGTTATTATGTAATACCCTCTGTTTATCCTATTGTAACTCATAAGCTCCCGTGTTGCTTTTCATCTACAATATAACCTGAATTAAACAGCCACTCAATGGACTGACAAAATAATCTACTAAGGCAAATGGAATTACAAGTAAAAGGCAGTGATAATTCAGTTAGAAAGGGAGAACGCAACCCTACAGAATATTAAGACATACTTATTTGATGCACCAACTTACGTCACTGTTGGCAAAAACTTTTAAGTACAGGAACATGTTTTTATTTCCATGCTGATAAAGGGACTCAAAAGGCAAGTACTAAATTAGAAGACAAACTATGTCAGAAAGATTATTTGTTACACTGTTCACAGTCTTGGTGATGTGATGTAGCAGGACAAACTGTAATGGCAGATTAAAAAAACAACATATGGTGCCGTCTTTTTCATACAAACCTAGTGCATTCTTTGGATCTGAATCCTGTTTGGGTTCTAATAATGACTTTAATGCTAAGTGGTATTTTGTTCTTCTTTATAAGGACTATATCTAAGATTTTTAAAACACTGAATATTTCAGTGGTGCACTGAAAAATTAAGCTAAAGCAGATGATTGCTTAAAAAAAAAGAAACATTAACACAAATTTCATACATCTACATATCCTTCCCTGACTTTTTCTGACTCCAGTTCATTGAATTTCTCTCCCCTCATGTTATGTATTGGAATAATTTACAGAGCACAGGCACAACAGAAGAGGTGTCACAGTAATATATACAAGATCAATACAAGCAAATGCAACTTAGATGACTTGAAAATGCTGTTAAGGGATACTATTAGGCAATATTGTGACGTGCATAACATAAAAGCATAGAATAATATTGATAGACCCATACATCAGTATTCATTTAATACATTCTATATCAAATATATCAAACCTTTGCATTTCAACTTTCTTGCATAAACCAAGATTTTTGTACCTTATGAATACTTAGGGTTTGGTGGTTTGTTTTTTTCCAGCTTTTATATTAAAGCCTCCTCCCTTTCTCAAACTTAATATATGAGAAGTGGAGAGGTCTATGGATTGCCTCTTATTTTAATGCTGATTCTGCAAAATACTTAAACGCATAGTAAGCATGTGAGTAATTTTATTGAGTTTAATGAGACTACTCATACATTTTAAGTTAATCATGTGCCTTACTGTACTGAAGCTGCAGAAAAAAACCCATACAGAAATCTAAGTAGTGAGAATACCCAATGTCACAGGATAATAATCACTATAATTTGCCCACACAACCCCTATGCTTTAGGTTACAGCAGCCCTTTGGGTGTGTGCTGCTCTCACTGCCTTTCTGAAGCACATTGTCATGGGTTAACCCCAGCCAGGAGCTAGGACCACACAGCCACTCACTCACTCTCCCACTTGGGATGGGGAAGAAAATCAGAAGAGCAAAGTGAGAAAAAACTTGTGGGTTGAGATAAAGACAGTTTAATAGGTAGTGCAAAAGCCACGCACGCAAGCAAAGCAAAACAAGGAATTCATTCACTGCTTCCCATTGGCAGGCAGGTGTTCAGCCATCTCTAGGAAAGCAGGGCTCCATCACACACAACGGTTACTTGGGAAGACAAATGCCATCACTCCTAATGACCCCTCCCGCCTTCTTCCCCTCAGCTCTACATACTGAGCATGATGTCATATGGCATGGAATATTCCTTCGGTCAGTTGGGGTCAGCTGTCCCAGACGTGTCTCCTCCCAACTTTTTGTGCACTTCCATCCCAGCCTACTTGCTGGCCAGGCATTGTGAAGAGCAAAAAAGGCCTTAAGTGCTTAGCAACAACCGAAAACATGAGTGTGCTATCAAAGGTATTTCTCATCACAAATCCAAAACATAGCACTATGTGCTGCAAGCAATAAAGTCAACCCCATCCCAGGCAAAACCATGACACAGCTGTAGAGGTTGTGCATATTAAGAACGTAGGAAATACTTCTCAGCGAGGGAGAATACATTTTTGCCATATTGTCCTGAGGGAGTCAGAGAAAGTAAAAGTCCACTAAGCAACTAGGGGAGGAGGGCTAGGGCTAGGGAGGCTTTAGGTGGGTAGCACATGGAGTTTCAGGGGTTAATAAGTTAAGGAGTATTCCAGGTCCAGAGCTACTTTGCTTTGGGTGAAGGAGAGAAACTAAGAAGGAATACAAAAGGCTCTCTTTCCCTTCTTTTCCATTGTGATCTTTCTTCTGGTTTAGTTTAAACTAAAGGCAGCAATTACAAAGTTTCTAATGAGAGGTTGAAGCAACATTTCTCTCTGTGGAGGCGCTAGACAGTTTCTTCTGTCCTCTCTTACAGCTACCTTTTTTCATTTGTAATAGCACACATATACAAGAATTTAATTATGAAAGATTCACCCTTTGTGAAAATTTCTGCAGTCAGCGTGTACAAAAATTTTCGGCGCCAGCCAAACAAACACGAGCGTACACTGATTGTGTCAGCCTGTTCCTCAAGAAACCAGAATAAAAATGGAGAAAAGATTTCAGTCAATATACATTAGAGGATATATAGTAGACCATATTTAATGGGGAGGGAAAATACGTCAGGTAGAATCCATGCTAGCAAGATTAAAGGCAGTAAGAAATTGTTCATTAAGCTTATTAGGAACAGAAGAAATTATAGCGTTGACCTAGACCTACTAATAGATGAAGAAAGTGGATTTTTTAAAGAGGCGGAACAAGTAGACATCTTTAATAAATGTTTCAGTTCTTTATTTAGTAAAGAACAGAATGAGAAGAGGAGGAAGAAGCACTTTCTAAACCATTAGTGAATGATGTACAGATTTATAAATCGAATTCAGTCTTTAGCCCTGGACAACTTGCAACCACACAAAAGCATTGGATGTTGAGATCCGTGAATGTAAGGAAGTTAATTTTTGATAAATCTTGGGAACTTCATAAGACCGAAGAATCTTAAAGCTTATGTAAGTTTTAAAACCTGCACATGCAATGGGTCAAGGACAGGCAGTCTAGCATCAGTCCCAAAGTAATCGAGGGAAAGACGATTTAAAAACAGATGCTTGAGAACCAGCAAAAGCAGTATAATTGATGCCAGTCAATAAGATTTCATAAGACATTAGGACCTGTTAAACAATCTCGGTTTCATTACTTCAAGAGCTTAAAAATCGAGTTGATAGAAGTATCTGCAAGAAGATAATATACTTAGACCTCTATAAGGCATTCACAAAACATTCTTATCAAAAAAATTAGAATGGCAGTACATTTTTAATGGACTGAAAATTAAATAGATTTAAAACTACCTAATTAACATAGTTATCAATGGGAAATCATAGCTGAATAAGAGTGTTTCTAGCAGGACTCCCTTGGGATTGAGGTAAGATCTGATGTCATTCAACGTTTTCATCAGTGATCTAGAAGTAAATATAAAATCACTGCTTGTAGTGGATATATTTGAGATGACACAAAGAGAGGGAGGAGGGTATGTAATGAAAAGGCAGGCAGCTGTACAGGGCCATCTGGACTACTTGGTAAGCTGGGATCAGTGAAACAGAATATGTTAAATTATAGGCACAAGCAAAGTGATATAGCCTGGAAGCAGGAAACACAAGTCATGCAACCGAATTGGAAGCTGCACCCTAGAGAACAAAATGTTTGGATAAAAGTTAATATGATCTTGCAATGTTTAAGTAAGGGGCCTAGTTACAAATGTAAAAAGCAATCTTACTTAGACATTGAGGAATGAAGAATCCTAGGATACCAATGGCATTGCTAACATCTAGGAACATTTAAAAACTCTCTAATAACCTCTTGAAACCATTTGGTTATTTTATGTATTAAAACTAGGTAATTTTGTGTCCAAAGCACATTAAGATGTAGTCTTTCTCACAAATATTAGTACATTTTATCAGTGAAGCAAGAATTTTTCAAAGAAAATGATACCACAAGATTATTTAATTTTTTTATAGGAACTTGCAGTTTTAAAACCAGAATATAAAGTATCTTTTTAGCTAATCATCACGGAGTCAATTGATTCATAATAGTAAAATATATACAAACTAAACCTAAAATAGATAAAAATATGAAGAAGTACAAATTAAGAAGTGATTATTAAGACATTTGTATCATTGGCTTTTCCAAAGTAACTGCTTACACGGACTGTGCTAATGCTCGCAGGGTATACACAGTGTCTACGTGCCTGCAACATTTAACAATAAAAATAGCTAGCTCATGTGAAAAACAAGACATAAGGATGGAAGATACCCTGAAGCAAATCATAGTTGCAACTCAGGGTAGATGTGAATCACATGAAAGTAGTCCCAAAACAGCACAAACAACTCTGAAGTTAAACAATGTACAAGTATATTTGAAATTAAGATCTAGTGGAAATCAGGTTCTTCACAGCTGGACATGTACGTAGTTTTTTCCTCACTGAATGTAGTCTTTTATCTAACAGCCCACATTTGAAGTGGAAAAAATAAGAAGCACTTGCGAATGCCTAAGTGACAGGTAAAGAGAAAGGAACATTAATTTAGTAAAGATCGGGTGGCTCAAAAGGAAAGTCACCTGCCCTGGCAATACTGTCCGTGAGAGAGCTGGCCAGTAGTTCAGTCACTTCTGATCAAACAGGGGAAAACTACTGAATTGAACAGAAATAAAGCTGAAAAGTAAAAATATCATCCATAATTCACAGAAAATAAAGGTAAAATAAATCATCTGTGTTATATCTGCTACAAGGAAGTAATCTGAGTTTTAGGAATAACACCTATGCCCCTCGCAGCAGAACTAGACAGGGGGTTCAGCAGGCAGCTCAGAGAGTTCAAACTGTCTTAGCATAAAAAAAAAGTCCAAGCCTTCAAACATGTTTGAGATAAGTGAGGAAAATATTCAGCCAAAACTCCCAAATCAAACCTGAATCTCTCAATGTACCAAAGGAGGAGAAGGAAAAAAAAAAAAAAGAATAATCTGCTTCCAAGCACACAGAAGATCCACAGCATTAACACAGAGCAGCGGTTCTCAGCAGATGGGTATAATATATTCTTCCTCTCCAATGGAAAAGCTCTCCCAAAACAACATCTTAAATAACTTCTACATGGTCTCTAAAGATATAAGCGGAGAGGGAATTCAAGTATACAGAAGGCAATGCTGTAACACAGAGATAATAAAATTATTCATAAATAGCATTTGCCCTTGGAAGACAGTCTCAGGCAAGCACTGTTGCCATCACTGCGACTTCCCTTACAACATTTCTGCCTTCCGTGTTTGACTGAATAGGTCAAAAAGACCCAGCATTATTCCTGGTATAGTAAAGGCACTCTGACAATAAACATCCTAGCAAAGCAAAGGGCAGGAGGGCAGCTAAATCCCCAATGGGATTCTCTTGCTCTTTCCCCATTAATCCAAACTGAAGAAGTCTGCTCAAAGGAGTGCTGATACTCATGAATAATAAACCCAGACACATCATCAACATGAGCGAGGAATTTCCCTGAAGGACAGCTGAAAAAGAGAGAGAGTATAATAATCTAGACAAGGAACAATCCCTCCAATTCCCTTGTGCATTGAAAAAGACTTCTCAAAACCCATTCACCTTATGGAGGTTAAATAAATTATTACACGGAAGCCAAATTCAGGAGATAAACTTGCTCCAAGATTTGAACTGCAAAGACCAAGAGACTACTTCCTATGACCTATGGAATCAAAAGCCTTCTAACTGAGACAGATGAACACAACATGAACGTTAAACATTCTACAAAAGAAAAAAAATGTCAAAACAGACAAGATGAAAATACATTTAAGGCTTACCCATGGTATGGTATTGAACTAATTGGAGATTTTTTTGTTTGATGAAGCCTTCAAAAGAAATGAAGAGTGGGAGTAAGGCAGGGACACTGCCCTGTGGTCCCCCTTATTGTGCACTGAGAAAGATCCACTCAATAGGAGCTGAATGGCAAAAATTTCTTCCACATGCTCTTCTGAAATATCCAGTGAAAGTCAGGTAGGCCTACCAGCCCCACAACACTTGTAAATCTCAAAGGCAAAATGCCGAGACCCTGGAGCATAAGGCACATGTTAACTCAGAAGTTTCAAGACCATGCACGTCTAATGCCAAGATACTAGAAAATCCTAAAGAACCAGAAAATCTCTGAGTGGATACACAGGCTCTATGTACGTAGTAAGATCTCCTTCATTGTCAAATGCAGATCTACGAGAAGTAAACCAAACCTGTATCCTCCTTTGCCTTTCCTCTAAATTAGGTTGAGTTTGTGAATCCTGAAGGATGCAAAGTACAGTCATCTGGATGACATCTAGAAATGATGATCAGTCCCCAGCTTCTTGAATTTCTGTTCCAGTTCAAAGATAGGCCCATGTTAACATATGTACGTAATATCTCAGAGGGATCTGAACAGGCTGAATCAATGGGTCGAGGCCATTTGTATGACGTTCAACAAGGGCAAGTGCTGGGTCCTGCACTTGGGTCACAACAACCCCACGCAACACCACAGGCTGGGGGAAGAATGGCTGGAAAGCTTCCCGGCAGAAAAGGACCTGGGGATGCTGGTTTACAGCCATCTGAATGTAAGCTGGCAGTGTGCCCAGGTGGCCAAGAAGGCCAACAGCATTCTGGCTTGTATTAGAAATAGCGTGGCCAGCAGGACTAGGGAAGTGATTGTCCCCCTGTGCTGTGCACTGGTGAGGCTGCACCTCGAGTACTGTGTCCAGTTTTGGGCCCCTCAATACAAGAAAGGTATTGAGGTCCTTGAAAGTGTCCAAAGAAGAGCAAAGAAGCTGGTGAAGGGTCTAGAGAACAAGTTTTATGAGGAGCATCTGAGGGAACTGGGGTTGTTTAGCCTGGGGAAAAGAAGGCTGAGGGGAGACTTTATCACTCTATACAACTCCCTGAAAGCAGGTTGTAGCGAGGTCAGGGTTGATCTCTTCTCCTAAGTAAGAAGTGATAGGACAAGACGAAACAGCCTCAAGTTTCACCAGGGTAGGTTTAGACTGGATATAAGGAAAAATTTCTTCACTGAAAGGGTTGCCAAGCATTGGAACAGGCTGCCCAGGGAAGTGGTTGAGTCCCCATCCCTGAAAATATTTAAAAGACACGTAGATGAGGCAATTAGAGACATGGCTTAGTGATGGACTTGGCGGTGTTAAGTATACAGTTGGACTCGATGATCTTAAAGGCTTTTCCAACCTAAATGATTCTATGATTCTATAATAGTCTGAAGTCACACTATTACCAAGTCCCATAAGAAGCATTTGGCTTACTTAAAAATCCCATGCAATTCAGTATCATCACTTCTGGGAAGAACTTTTTCAGATTCTACTGTCGCCGACAATAAATCCTCTTTACTTTCATCAAGGTCTAGACTGTCTGATGTGTAAATTATTACAAAAAACTTATTTAAAATTTCATTTTCTTCCAAGCAAAATTCCATTTTCTTTCATTGTCTTCAAATGGAAGAACAAAAAACCTCAACGACTTAAGAATCAGTGCAAAATTCCCTTCAAAACAGTAAAACTGTATTAAAACTACATCAATTGAACGCAAATATTTATTAAAAGACTGAAGAAACGAGAGGCTTCCCCATTAACAGGGAGAACCCCTTACTTGGCTAATGTAGGAACTAAAATACTGTACAAGAGCAAAACAGTATGCAGAAATTATTAGCAAAACCCATCAATTTGACCTTAGCAGGCAATAAATAGAGTCTGCACTAGCACTAAAATAAGTATACTGCCTTATATATAAGGGTCAAAATCTGTAGACAGCAGTCAGTCTTGTCAGCAGGTACAGACAGCAGTTGTGGTTGATACAATGTCTAAACAAGACTATGATTAAAGACATAATCAAAATATCTTTCATTCCAGTTTTGCAAGAAGGAGCTCAGATTTACAAAGAAAATAAAAGTCTCAGCAACAGTCTTCCCTTTTTCTACAAAAGGGCACAACAATCACTACGAAATAGATCAAATTGTCAATAAGTAGATAAAAATAATACCCAGAGCAACAAAACCTAGGTTCACCCTTATCTGCAGACAGATTTGCCATACTTGCTTACAACCAAACCACAATTCAGAGAAATTTCCCTTCCTCACTCCATGAACAAGCTAATCAATTCAACTTTTTCCAGACACATGAGACATAGATGACTAGATGGTCCTTCCTGCCCTTATATGCTCTGATTCCTTATTCTATATGTTCTTATTTTACATCTAAATACCCAATCCTTTTCCAAATTCTGCTATGGGTTTCAGGCACAGATATATTATAGGTACTCAGGGATTCACCCTCTCTGCATCACTAGCCATTGCAGCGTGCACTCCTACATCACAGAACCCGTTCAGACTGGGACTATGTCCTTATTTCTTTTACGTATTCAAAGGTGTCTTTGGAGAAATTTTGTGGGCTACTTGAGCCACTTACCTCCTCCTTGTGAGGCTGCATTTTAGCTTTTTTTTTTTTTTTTTTAAAATCATCAGGATCCTAGAAATAAGGCTAATATAACTCAAATATATATGAATGTGATGTTTGTATTAATAAGTTCATCTGTGCAGCAGTTAGCTAACCACATATATCACACCCGTCATTCCCAAAGCCAATCAACCATGGATATTAAATGAATTATTTAAAAAAAAAAAAAAAGCCACAGAGATACCATCTCAGCTATTTAAACCAATGAAGATGATGGTGGCCTACACTCCAAATATCAACCTTAGAATTTAGCATCAAGGGATTGTAAAAGAAAAGGCATTCTGTTTGAAAAAACATATTTTAACAGTGCTGATTGTATATAATATTATGAACCACTGTAAATGCCACCTGAAAGAATAAGAAATTCAATTTTTGCACTATCTGGAATGTACTCCTGATTATGTTGTTCAGCAATGCGATCATATCACCTAAACAAACTAATTAACATCAGAATGACACATTCTGCAGTTTCGGTGACATTTATCTGTGTCCCATTTGTTCCATATAATTTTTTTGTCCAGGATGACCTTATGCTCAAATTGTGCCACCCAGCTAGCTGCATGTTAATTCTCTTTCCAAGAGTAAGCATATATTTCATTGAAACTTACGTGATGCTACAGCTTTACACAGTAGAGTGAAACAGACTGAATAACAAATTACATTGGTTACGTGAAAACTGGAACATGAAAAACCAGCCACAAAGTCTCTTCAGCTGAAATAGAAATCTTTGAAGCTAGTTCGTTGTTGAAAATTATGAATTGGAGGAATGTGCACTGATTTCAGTATTGGAATACTAGCATTAATACTTTTCTGGTCTTTAATTTCCTTTTTTTTTTTTTAAGAGAGCATGTATTAAGTCATCTTCTTAAGCACTCTGCAAGTAGCATTCCTTTAGTTTTATTTTCAAAGGGCAAGCATGAATGTGTAGTTATTCCCTTTTTTGGCTGAGAAATGTAAATTGCAAATAAAAAGATACTGCATTTTTCCATAGCTTCACCGTTACGAATTCACAGTTCACGGCTAATTGTTTTCCAACTTTTCATGGAAACAATCATTGTATTCTAAACAGAAACCTACCACACAGAGTTTCTGCTCCTGCACATACTGAAGTCAGCCTAACACAACATCAAAAGATATTGTTTGCAAATACTATTTAAAGGCACAACACCAACACACTGAATCTATGATTAACGGTACCTAATACCAGCCAAGGCCCGAGCTATTATTTTTAAGTACTGAAACGTTGTTTCTGTTCAATATTACACTGCATAACTTCACAGTAAATTGGTTTTCAGGTTTATTGCTGAAGTAATTAAAAATTCAAAAGGTTGCTGTTTGAACAGAACATTATGAAAAAGTATTAAATACAATTGAACCTGGAGATTACATCTCTTTATGATGAGAGAGCAGCAGGATGGGAGGAGCAACTTCCATAAGGAAGATCGTATTGGAAGTTGATGTTTTAGCAGACACATTTCCATGAAACCTCTATTGTAGGAAAGGGCTCAAGAATAACAAAAAGGAGGCAATTGGTTCTAAGAACTTGGTGGTTCTTACAAAAAATTAAAATCCAAAAACGACAAACAAAAAAACCTGTTACTTCTGAGAGCTGATTCAAAGTAAGAGTGAAGGTCCAGGGAATTAAATGGATTATATGTCACAAGAATTAAAACTTATATTGGGTCTGATTTTCTTTGCTTTTGTATTAGTTTAATTCTATTTACTTAAATGGTGTTTAATTAGTATTCTTCCTTTTTCCATGTCAGGGAAGATTCTGGAACATTACTTTTAAAACAACAATTCTTTAAACCCTTTTGGAACAATAAAGTTGGGGGAAGAGGAGGCAGCGGTGGCGATAGGGTCCAAACCCCAAAGAAACAAAAGCAATCTTTTCATCAGGTTTAATTTCTGCAAGTTGAATTTTATTAGCACAGACATTAGGAAGGGATTATATTTAACTACTGCTATAAAACTAGTCATTTGTAATGCATAGAGATCGCAGAATGTCTACAGCTACAGCCGCTGCTTTAGCGTGATCCGTTATTGTGCATATCACAGCGAGTAGCAGCTGATGGCATCAGCTGAAGCAAATGGACATATAGCAGTGGGGAGAATAAGAAGGTAATGGGTATGTAGTCTCTCAAGGCCCAAGAGAGATGCTGACCAAAACCAACTTATATGTGGCAGAGGTGCGTGGGAAGAAATTCTCAGCTGACATAGACGTGAATGTATGCACCCTGTCCAGCAGCAAAGAAATATACTATTATCACTCTCACACTGCCCTCAGTGAAGGATGTGTTGCTGTGAAAAGCAGTGATTTCTGTTCAATTAAAAATCCATCAGCAGAACAGAAAGCACATGAATCTTTTCCGTTAACAGATGCCTAACCTCTATCAGCAGTGAACAGCCATGACAGCATCGTCTCCCACTTGGTGCCGCACAGCTGAACACCAAAAGCCCACCTGTGCATGCCTAAGAATTGTCAGCCACTTTGGAGCCTCCCCTGGGGCCCCCCATTTTCTGTGTCCCTACACACTCACTGGGAAGAGAAGGCAGAGACACCCCAAGTTCCCCAGCTGGAATGCTGCTCCAGCCAAATTTAATAAGACTCTGACTTGACTGAAGATGAAGTTTTAGGTCTTCAACTTGTACTTCAACTTTGACTCTTCACTTTTTTATTTTTTTAACAGTCCTACCCTAAACCGTCCATGGACACTAACTTGGGTTTTCATCTTGACAGAGGCTTATTTCTATAGATTAAAAATGGTGGGGCAGAAGAATTATCTATATCACTCCACATCAACATTCCTTCATTCTTCAAAATACCCAGCAATGAGGCTTTGTAACAGCTTTAGATCCTATTCAGAGCCCTTATTATTGAAAAGCTCTCCTGACCTCCAACCAAATATTCATTGCCACATGCTCAGCAAGTTATTTCTTCCCCTTCTTCCCAGTGGATATGAAAAAATGTGATTGCTTTCCTTCACATGAAAATCACTTACATGTGAGTAGAGGTACTATTCCCTGCCTTCAGTCTTCTGTTTAGACTGAGGAAAACCTCTACCCTCCACCTGCTGGTTCTCCATATTGGTTTTATTTTTTAAGTTTATCACTTTTCATTGCTTTCCTATGGATGCTGCAAACTTTGAGCTTGACTTACTCCATTTGAGATCATTAGATATAATTGTACAACAATTAAGGACTGACTGACATGCACCAGATGGAATAAAGTGGATTCCAGAAGCAGCCAGGATAAAATCCACATGATTAGCCCCTATTGTGATGTACAGTATTTTGTTTAAAAAAATAGTATTAGGTTTCCATTCCCACAGTGTTTTACTGAGCAATTTATTAGTCCATTTTGTCCTTGGACAGAATAAATAATTAATTTTAACAGTTATAACCCTTACCTCCAACTACAGATCCATATAAAAATTTAGTCTATTGTTCTATCTTCAGCTTAATAAAGTTGGCTGGGAGCCCTAGAGACTTTGAACTTCCATTGATAGAAGTAAATATTACTAGAAAAAAATATATGAGAAAGATTGTTTTATTAATTAACATATGCAAAATGTCCATTGGCATCAGGGGAAAGGTTAATGAAGCTAGTGTCACAGGCACATTAGAGTTCACATTCACCTACATTCAATACCTAAAACTAAGGACCAGATAATAAACATAAGCTATTTCAGAGGTGGTTTCACACTGAATAGATGAATATTTGTCATGCAAATCCTTGGCCAAAAGCAATAAGAGTCAGTTGACAGAGAGCTCAACCTCGAGAGCTAAACTTAAAATAATCCAGGATGAAGCAAAGTTCATGCTCAAGAATCACAGAATGGTTCGGATTAGAAGGGACCTTAAAGATCATCTCGTTCCAACCCCCCTGCCCTAGGCAGGGACACCTCCCACTAGACCAGGCTGCTCAAAGCCCCATCCAGACTGGCCTTGAACACCTCCAGGGATGGGGCATCCACAACCTCCCTGTGCAACCTGTTCCAGTGCCTCGCCACCCTCACAGTAAAGAATTTCTTCCTGATAGCCAATCTAAATCTACCGTCTTTCGGTTTGAGGCCATTACCCCTTGTCCTATCATTACACTCCCTGCTAAAGAGTCCCTCCCCATCCTTCCTGTAGGCCCCCTTTAGGTACTGGAATGCCACAGTAAGGTCTCCCTGGAACCTTCTCTTCTCCAGGCTGAACAATCCCAACTCTCTCAGCCTGTCCTCACAGCATAGTTGCAACAGCCCTCTGATCAAGCATGCTACAGAAAAAAAAAACAGGCAGAACAAACAGAAACATCATATAAAAAGAAAAGAGCTCATCAATGCCGTCCAGCTGCAGTGCTGGAGGGTGGCTATACATTTACTGGGTACAGGCAGTAACACATGTAAACAAATGTCACTGTAACCAACAATAGAAAAAGTAGTAGAAAATGGTTTATCAAAGAGTATCAGTTGTCAGAGTCAACGATAAATACAAATAAACTCAGCTATTTTCATACTGCATCTCAAATACTGGATATTGGATACAAATGATAGAAACATTAACAGCGCACACTGAATAAATCATAGAATTATAGAACCTTCATGGTTGGAAAGGACCTTTGAGATCATCGAGTCCAACCATACACACACACACAAAAAAAAAACAAACCAAAAAAACCCCAACAACCTACAATCTCTGCGCTTCAGAGCATGCCCTGAAGTGCCACATCTAGATGTTTCTTAAACACCTCTAGGGATGGTGACTCAACCACCTCCCTGGCCAGGCTGTTCCAGTGCCTGACCACTCTTTCAGTAAAGTCATTCTTCCTAATCTCTAATCTAAACCTCCCCTGCCGCAACTTCAGACCATTTCCTCTGGTCCTGTCATTATTCACCCGGGAGAAGAGGCCAACACCCACCTCTCTCCAACCTCCTTTCAGGCAGTTGTAGAGGGCAATGAGGTCTCCCCTCAGCCTCCTCTTCTCCAAGCTAAACATGCCCAGCTCCCTCAGCCTCTCCTCATATGACCTGGTCTCCAGACCCCTCACCAGCCTGGTAGCTCTCCTCTGGACACGCTCCAGCACTTCAATGTCCCTCTTGTACAGAGGGGCCCAGAACTGAACACAGTACTCGAGGTGAGGCCTCACCAGTGCCGAGTACAGAGGCAACATCACTTCCTTACTCCTGCTGGCCACACTATTCCTGATACAAGCCAGAATGCTGTTGGCCTTCCTGGCCACCTGGGCACACTGCTGGCTCATGTTAAGCTGGCCGTCCACCAGCACCCCCAGGTCCTTTTCTGATGGGCAGCTTTCCAGCCACTCTGTCCCAAGCCTGTAGCGCTGCATGGGGTTGTTGTGACCGAAATGCAGGACCTGGCACTTGGCCTTATTAGACCTCATACAGTTGGCCTTGGCCTGTCGATCCAGCCTGTCCAGGTCCCTCTGTAGAGCCTTCCTACCCTCAAGCAGATCAACACTCCCACCTAGTTTGGTGTCATCTGCAGACTTACTGAGGGTGCACTCAATCCCCTCATCCAGATCATTGATAAAGATATTAAACAAAACTGGCCCCAAATCTGAGCCCTGAGGGACAGCACTGGTGACTGGCCACCAAGAGGATTTCACCCCATTAATCACAACTCTCTGGGCATAGACAGCCAAATGAGGTCTCCTTTGTAAAGTAGGAAGTACATAAAAGAATATATTGCTGGGGGTGGAGGGTTGGCTTATACAGGTTAGAAGTTCTCTTGTCCATATTTAAGAACATACAAAACTTCAAAATAACAGCTGCTGGTATTATATCAGGTAAGAGACAATCAAACTTTATTTCAGATGTGCTTTAGAGAAGGTTTTTTTTCCTTCTTATTCTGTGAGATTTGTGTTTATATCTATATGTTTAAAATCATCTATAGTCTCGAATGTGGCAATTAGAACACATTTTTATTTCAAGACATAGAATAAGATCTAAACAACTAATGAGCTCATGTATGCACGTAGCAATCTGTCATCCTACAGCGGAGGATTAAAAGGTCACGTTATAATAGCAGCTTTGTTTCTCTCATACAGAGTGGTTAACACTAAAAATTATGCTTTCAGTTTCATAAAAGTAGTAAATGAAAAATACAAGCCAATTTAACTTTAATACAAGCGTTTTTTTCACTGCTAAAATCAGAAATGAAAGAAAGAATTAGAAAACCAAAGTTAGCACAAACAAAGAGTCATATGTGTATATTTATTTTATTTCTGATCAAATACAGCTTCTTTAGCCCTGAAAAAGCATTAAAATTTTATTCATACATCTGTAACACAAGTGAAAAAGGAGCTTCACTTATACATTGTTTATAGGGCAGTTAGAAAGGAAACCTTTACTCATTAGTTTTCTACTTACAACACCCACGCGTGGGAGGGTCAGGTTTATTTCCCTTTCACACCCGGGATGACTTTTGAAAAGTCTGTCCACATTGTATGTGTACTCCATGTGAAGACGTTGCATTAAAATTACCATTTAACAATGCACAAAGTTATATTTTCTGATGCTATTCATGATAGAAGACCTAAAAAATTCACAGGACTAATTCACAGCTAACTCTGATTCTGGTCAGAGTGAATATAAACATGATAGTGCTTAAAAACAAACACACCAACAGAAATCAGTCAGCTGCCAGACAGCACCATAGTTTTCCCTGATAGTATGTCAACAGAAATTAAGAATTATAATCCATGTGCATTCATTTCAGAAACAAAAACTTTTTTTAAAATGGAAAAATAGAACAAGAGCAAGAAAAAAGGTGAATATTCCCTGCTAAGATTTCAACACTGAGAAAATGCCATCCTTGAAAAGCTGCTGATGGCGTTTGATGGTCGAACCACACTAACGTACCTTGATAACAGCACCCTTCTTCTATCATGCCTGAAAACACAGGAACATATTCATGGAAAGCAGTGATGACATTTTTAAGCTAGCACGTTGAATAAAATGTGGGTCTCTAAGTCAGTGTCAAATACCCACCCATCAATTTGTAAATACCCAGGATTTCATGCCTATGGTGCAAAAAGACCTCAGTCTCTCGATGACCACATCATCTCTAGCATAGTTTTCAGAAGCAGCATTAAATGAACCCCAAATTCTACTGTTTACTGAGAAAAATTCTTGATTCTATCGTTACTAATTTGGTCCCGATACTGGTGCCTTTGACGTAATGTATACAAGGTCAGTTAACTTCCAGGGACATAATTTTTTATCTATCACCTTGTTGAGAAACCACAAGATAAAAATTCCACAAAAATTCTGAGATCAACGAATGTATAAACTAATAAAAGGGATTTTCTTCCAACTGTTGAGTAATATACTTACTACTATTTCTCTACATTGTGATTTGCCATATAAGTTAAGTAAGAAGACCTAAAAGTGAAACACAGTGGTGAAAGTGGAAGATGCAAGATTTCAATTCATACCCGCTGGTTTACAATCCCCATACACTAAGGAGATGATCAGAATCCTTTGCAATCGATGGAGAGACAAGTCAAATTTTCACAAACTCAGGGGTCAGACTAAAAGTTTCGCTTCAGTTGCTAGGCACTTAGATAAAAGCACTAATTATCTATAAAAATATAATAGTCACTATAAAAACAGTCATCACCCAGCTGACTGAGAAAATATAAACTCTATTTATCATGAAAATGAACAATTACTTTGGGCAGTCATCACTTCCATGTGTTGCTCTTCTGTTCACCTAATAGATTTAAGTTAGAACATCCAACGCAATCATTTATTTTGATTGTCTACAAAGTGCACTAATCTCCTCATTAAGCCTATGACTTCTGGTGAACTACATCATATTTGGAGAAAAAATAAACTGTTGTAGCTCTTCATTATGCAATTTTATCACCAAAGGAATCTATCACTGAAAGCTTTAATTTTAATGGAATTTTTACTGAGAAAATTCAATTTTATTTCTTATTAAATCAGTTTCACCAGTTTTCTATTTGTTGTCAGCCAAAAGCTAGAAGTTTTAATGCTGAACCCAAAAAAAGTATGTAGCTCACAAATGTTCCCATCTGGACCGAGCGGAGCTCACAATTCTCTAAAAGCACTGCATGAATTAACAGGGATGTGGTTCATATCACTAAATCTACAGCCAGTAATAGGGACACTTATTCTCTTAATACTACTGGGATCACCATGCGCTATGGGCATACTGTGCCTAGAATCATGTAAGTATGAATGTGGTAAACAAAGAACAATATTGTCTATGTCCAACAGGAGAATTAAAACCAACTGACGTTGTACGGAACTCACTGTAGATACAACGCTAAGTATAATCTTTGCTAACGTAAGTGCCACCTTGTACAAAAACATGTATCTCGACACTTCCAGCAAACATTTCTGCTCTAGTCGGAGATTTGAATAAGGAATCAGTAACCTAGAGCACTGAGTGTCAGGTACAGGAAAGTTTTATTCAGATGTGAAAAAAAGCCATCATCTGCCATTTGTTCTTTTTTATAAAGAATTAACATTCTCACCATGAGACCAATTTGCTCAATAAGTTATTACATTCACCTTCTTACTAATTTCCTTTAGCTGCTTTCAAAGTAGTCTTGGAAATTCAGATACATTTTTCATACTCACTTGAAATTTCAACCTAAAGGACATTCTCTGTTTTTCAACAAGCAACAAGAACCTCAAATTTTCTACTGAATAGTATTTTTTTTTTTTCCTGCAGATGGTACTTCAGAAGACAACTGTAATTCAGATTCATTGCATTTATGTACTTCAAGCCCATGACTATTTACTATCAGAGACAAGTTCAAACACTGGAGTTCTCATTGGAGGGAAACTCCAAAGATCAAATTGTATGTTCAAACAACCACATTTTCCTTCTATGGTTCCAGCTTTCTAAAATCTGAGAGTCCTGCTGTTAAAACACCCTCCCATAAGCCTGAAGAAGGATAAGTGACCTACCTTTGAAAGTCCGCCTACTTCCAAATAGAAGCAGATAATGAAAACATTCCAGGTGACCCACAGGGCAGTCCACACCGTGTACTAAACACAAAGCCGGATGAAAGCAAAAAGACAGAAAAATAAAATGTGAAGATGAAAGAGAACTTTATACCGAGCAGATCAATAATAAAAAACCTGATATCGGTAAGATTTGTTCTTCTGGGAACAGACAAGCGCAGAGAGGAGTTTTCCCTGCAGAATTCCCCTAAGAACCATAGGAAATTACAAATCCAATATTCATTGCTGCTCTAAATACATACCAATAAAACAGATTTATTATTTACAGTTTTACGCTGATCCTACTGATCCTGGCCAATTAAGTTCAAAATGCTGACTTAAACACTGTTTTTCAGGGCAACTGTGAGTCATTCATAAATAACGATTTAGCTCTGTTAATGGAGATTCCAGAACAGCACAGTAATTTAAATAAGCAAATATTATTAAAATGATATTTAAACATTATGAAGAAAGACACCATCAAATTAAACAGAAGATATACTGACCTGATATTCGGATATTTTCCAAAAACAAACAGGTAAAGGCTGAATCTGACCTCTTAAGAGTTTTTCAGTAAAAGATATTTTGATTACATTAAAAATAGCTCACTACTTCTCCAGCCCTTGTGGCCATGAACCTGGTCCTACAATACACCCTGAAGAGATGAACGTAACCGTATGTCTTCTGGGGGCTCCAGGGGCCTACCCTAGTGCAAGACTGAACTCATACTCCACCCACAGCATGAATGGGAGATTAATTTGTCAACCTTAAATCACCTTTTGTATTTCAATTGTCAGCATAATTGACTGGCGCTATAGCCTTACAGATGCACTGTTTACCTATAAACAACTGTAAACTATGTCCCCAGCAGTACACCTCAGGAGCATTTCTGTCTGATGGGCTAAGGGCACGCTCAGCCGCACTGGAGCTGCGCCCACCTGAAAAACACAGTTAGCAGCAGCACTGCCACTTCATATTGACGTGCTTATAACCTTCACGACAGAGAACTGCTGCTAAGTGCCTTTGCAAGTCTAATTAGCTGTGACCAGGTGAGGCCAATATGCTATTGTTGTGCTTCAATATATTCAGTAAAGCTCAACACCCTAATCTATAATATGCTGGATCCTATTGCCATCACATAGATGTCATCAACTTGGCTTTCCTGGGCAGTACTGGGTGATGTTCCGCTCTTCCTTCCCTTCCCTGTGATGTATAATGAAAGGTTCAGGTGAAGAGGATTGAATTTTTCCCCACTTTGTTTACCGCCCACATGTATACAGTGTCTTCTGGACACCAAACAGGTTAATTTAATTGAAATTCTTAGGAAGTACTTAGGCAGTTTGGAGATGGCTACGGCGTAGGAAGTAGATCATTAGTAAACAAAATGAGAGTAACACTCCTGGGCTGTTTCCTCTGGCTTACAGAGAAGGGCAGTGTGGGAACTGAAGGCTGGGTTATTATAAAATATACAAAGCTGCTGTGGTCTCTGAACAGTACAAGGTCTGTACTATCCATGGTCTCTGAACAGTACAAGGTCTGTACTATCCATAAGATTAACTTAAAAGAGGATATCATGTTTTATCACATTTGCTGTAGTAACTCATCATAAGCTCCTGATTTTCCAGCATATGTCCTCAGAGCACCAGGTGCAGTGTGTTCAAAATTAATAAACACTTAAAACACTTAATAAAAGACCAGCTGCTCGTAAAAAGCAGATTTCAGAATATTCAGGAGAATTACCCTATTTAAGAAAGACTTTTTTTTACCTGTCTATGAATGAAATCTGTCATCGCAACCACAGGAAATCTACTTGATCTGGCAGGCCAAGCCAAATCTGTTGATGGCCTTACTCTGTCCCCCATGGGCACAGAGGACAACTCTGAACCATGCGGGCAAAAACTGTCTGAATGTGCTTCCCCAGGGCAAGCCCCGCTGTTTTACACGGTCAGGACCTGTTTGGTCCCTTTTCTGCCATGCTGACTACTGAAAGGGAAGGGCAGGTCCAAAGAGTGTGGTGGCCTTGGCAGTGTTAGGCATATGGTTGGACTTTATGATTTTAAAGGTCTTTTCCAACCTAAGCGACTCTATGATTCTATGAAAGCAGGTGTGCACCTTCAAACCAGCTGCTGTGTATGGAGAGGCTCTTCCTACGCTCTCACTGAACTGCAAGGATATAAATTTAAGCTCTATTTGCTTTAAGAATGCAATAATTCATATTTGGTATTTAGTACCTTATAGTTTTTAAAAGTAAGAAGGTTATTGTCCAAATTTGAAAACACATCTTTTTGGTTTTTTTTCCTTGTATAGGAAAAAAGTTAGTAGGTAGTTAAGGAATTTTACATTAGAAGAAAAGTTTTAAGACAGCAAAGCAAGAAAGCAAAATTAGGAATTGTCAGGATTCTGGTTATATATGCCATCCTAATTTTTCTCTTTTGTGGACATGCCATACAATGCAAGCATTAATTAAATCATCATAGGAATATTTTTATTTTAAAAGACCCTACCTTCCTTAATACATTTTATGAACAGATAACTCAATACTTCATTTCTCTTTGTCGCTCAGACCCCACTCTGAGAACAGAATATTAATTTCCTCATGAGGTTTTCTAAGATGTAATGTGTGAGAGCTGCACAAACATTAACTAATTTATTTTATGTTATAAGGGAATGATACAGCTCTCAGAATGCAAATTATGTTCTGATACATGCAGAGATTACATTCAGAAGAATTCATACATTATAGGCATCCAACTTGAGATGCTTAAGACTTTGTTTTTTCAGAACGCTTGGGATTATACAGTGCTTTATAAGCTCAGTGTTCAGCTCCCTGCAGCTGAGCATTCAGCACTTGTGCAAATGAGACCACAGGGTCTCAAGACAAGAACTCAGAATGCAAAGGAAAAACAAAGCACGTGAGAAATTTGCTTTAAGTGACATGCTTTGTGTCAAAAAGGGTTTCAGTGGTTGAGAGCTGAGATAAAATTCAGCTTCCCAGCACACTCTTCACAACAAAGGCAATCCTTTTCGTTTTGCTGTCACACATCTCATTCTTCCCGTGTCTTCTGTTTCCTGCAAATAAAGTTTCTATTCTGTAGCGGTGATCACCAGAAAACCCCCAAATGTCTCTGTCCTTTCTATTGCAACTGAGGGGCTTTTTTGCAACTAGAAAATTACAACTAGAAAAAAAATTGGTATGTATCCGTGCAGTTCAAAACCACAAATATATAAAAGGATCACATTAAAACTGCACAGGAGAGCTTTAATAACAGCTTTTCTTAACTTTTGAGTGTTTCTTCCTGAAAAATGTGTAATACTTTCTGAACATTATGTGTATGTGTGTAAATTTATATGTATATATCTTCAAGGTGTAAAACAATAATTTATGTGGCATCACACTAACACCTGCTTGGCTGGCTAAGAGAGGTGTAACTTTTAGATCCATGATGAAGATCTCCCTTTTTTGCTAGCAGAGAAACTGCCCGCAATCCCGAGCTGTTGTCCTCTGTATGAAGGGGCTTGTCGTGCACCCCGGCAGACATTTGCTGTCAAGGGAGGAGCGGTTAGCGTCTGAAACATCAGGTCCACACTGGTCCTCAGGGTTCATTTCCCTCCCAAGGCACCTCACCTAACCCGTTTCATGACCTGACCTGCCTCTCAACTTCTCCTGTCCCATGTCCTGAACACTACCTTGATGGTCCTGCTGTGTCTGCTCACTCTTACCCTCCCAAACCAAGCGTTTCCTGCCCCAGTTCTTTGGCCAGCCAAATTCCCTCCCACCTCAGCTGGTCTCGTGCTCAGCACCACAACCCTTGCCTGACATCTGGCATGAAGAAGGAATTTTCCACACAGGTTGAATTAATAAGAAGAGTTGTGGTTATTTTTATTTTATAGTCCATATGTTGCACTACTTAAAAATCACCTGGATGTTTTCGCCTAATGGATTCCTGCTGCTGGAAGGACCCAGGACACCGGTAAAAGTCTTTGCTGATTTCTCCCCATGATGCACCAAATACTTTCTTGCTTTTGGTCATTTGCACTAAGGATTGTATACTCTGTGGTGTGAGGAAGCATTTGGGGTCTTGTAAGTTAAGTGGAGAGAGTACTCCCCAACCTTACAGTTAAATACCTATTCAATTATTGTCCAACCCAGTAGGTTCCTTTCAGATCCCCTTTCTTAATGCCAGCCTCTCTACAATAGTGAAATTTCTATACCTCTTTTGACTCTACATGTCATATTGAAACCAATGCAGAGATATCTTTCATATACTAGTGAAATACAACCATTTCTAGAATTAAATCATCGGTATTAGAGCGACACAATGTCACAGAAAGAAAGGGTTAAGGAAAAATGCAAAGGTGTCTTCTTAAACTGAAAGGTAAGAGAGAAAAGGGAAATTTCTAAGTTTGAATATTACAAGGATTGTGGGATAAGTTTAGCCTTAATGAATAAACTATCTCAAGTGTATATTTAATCGGAAGTGCAGCGCCTCCTCTGACAGCGTCATGGCATTAGGGGAAATGAATGTTGGCTCAGGGATACTTCAAGGGAAAGGCAGCAACTACCCAGTCATCAGATCATCTTCCTGTAATACTTGGCTGTGCCTCAGAGGCATCAGTACTCACTTAGCCATATTCGTGAAAGATGATAAGGAATGTGGCATAAATCAACATCACGGAACAGTAACAACTCAGGAATTACCAGGAAGGATATTCAAGGAGTCATTCTGGATGCCTAAATATTTCACAAGTGCTTTGAAACTGCAAGAGTGTTTGTATAGCATTTGCTTGAATCCTGTGTAGAGTATCCTGTATAGCTTTTCTTCTGTTTTTTTTTTGTTTGGTTGGTTGGTTTTTTTGATTTTTTTTTTTAAGAAACTGCCTCCTGGCTTCTCAGGTGTACACATTGCCTATATATCATATTATTTAATGGCATAAATTAAGGCAAGCAAAGCAGAGATTTCCACCTTATATTCCCCCTATTTATGTGTATTATTTTCATCTCCCACTCTTCATTAATACATTTATGTTCAGCTTTGGGCCATGTTTGTGCAGTCTTAGCTATATGACTCATTGTTCAGAAGGCTTTTGAAGTCCCATAGAAGAAGTAGGAGAAGGGAAAAAACCAACTTTAACAAGCATTTTATCATCATTTTTAATCAATTTTAACAGCCTGAAAATCTTGCTGGTGATAGCAAGTTCTATCAAGAAAGGAAAAGTATGCACAGGGAAATGGATCACAGCAGCTCCGGAGCTGCATGACAGGTGTGTTACAGCATAGTTAGAACTGAAATTTAGCTGTTTTTTTCTTCTTTGCAAATGTTTGGATAAGTTTCAAATGAGCTAATATGGGAAGATTAGGAATCAGCTCTGCACTTTTATGTCCCCTGGGAACTTTGCACTGATTTATTTCAGCCACAAAATATTCAAGTACTGAATATAGCACATCCGCTTAGTGACAGGACAAATTGTTTGATCTAAATTAGAAATTACTACAAAAACTATTAGAGATAATTATTGGATTTAAACTAATTGGGACATTTGGAGTATATGCAGTTGCTCCCTCTGTCTCTCTGTGTTTCCTAAGCTCTTAGGACTCAGAATTTTACCTATGAGCAAGTGAAATTCCAGATTTATTTCAGAATCACCATCCTTATAGTCCTATATCTGAAGGGTAGCCAGCTGCTTTTGTGTTTATCCAGCTTCTATCGCAGCCCTCACTGAGATACATGGCTCTAGGTACCTGCACCAAAAGCCTTCTCGGTTGTGTCTGCAGAACTACAGTCTCCTATTTGACTGCAGTGTAGATGTGCTTCAAGTTATGGCCCTACATGTAACACATTTATTCACTTGCTTTCGCATTTCTGCTGTATGTTAAATTTTGAGGGGAGAGAACATGACATATGCAGCATAGGATGTCAAAGTGAAAGCTTTTGTGTACCTTCTCTTGTCAGGGAAACCTTCAGGCACAGCCTTCATTGCACAGAGGATAGATTAAAGACCTCTTGAGGTGAAACCAAGGACCCTAGAGTTTGTCAGCTTAAGTCAAGATTCCTACGAGAGTATGACAGAATATTATGGGGACAATTTGTGCCACATGCACCAGATCAATTTTGTGTAGACAGTTGACGGAAGTAAACTATTTCATCTAACTTGATTCTCTCTTTACTTCAATTTTTTTACATCCTGATGGGATCACATGCACCAGCAATGCTGATGTCTGGGAAGTCTTAAGGAAAAGATAATGGATATCGAACATACTTTTCTTGAAGTAGTTGGTTACTTTTCCAGTTAAACTGGATTTAGCTTAATCTAAACTAGAAGCTTCATCGATCAGAGTACATAAAAGCATGATTCAACATGCGGGGTATTTTTTTGCCAATGCCACAGAGCCAAATTCTCACTCTACGGTGGGACACCAACCACTAACATACCCAGGGGCTTAGATGTGGCTGAGGCTGCAGATATGGACTTGGAAACCCATGAAGCTTCTCAATGAATTTGGAGCCCAATTTGCTACTCAGAGCCCGGATAAGAATCTAACAGGTGGGATGTGATTTTATGTGGTTTCAGAAGCAGGGAGGCAGTCTATGTCCTTCCCTGGGAGAGGTGCCTCCGGATTATCTTTTGCCTTAGTGAGCACAACCTGGAGCTGGCACTGGTAGGGGTCTGTGCTGTCCATACCACTGACTTCTCTAGGGCTTCTGAGGACAGCCGGCAAAGCCCAGCTGTGGCTGGGATAGCCTTAGGAAGCACAGCTTCTAGGAAGCATGTGTCATTGGAAGAATCTCAGACTACAGCTCAACACGCGCTTTAAGCTGGTGTAACCCTGCACTGCTGCAGAAAGACTTCATGCACTTTTCCGTTTCCTCTGCCTACTTGCTGCTTATTCGCCCCTCACACCTCCTCCCTTCTCCTGGAACAAGCCTCATAGTGAAAGAGGTCAGAAAGCTGACTGGCACTTAACACTGGAAAACAAAATGGTTGCTTTTCAGCTGGATCTGTTCCAGTTTGATAGTTTATCAAGTGGCTGAACTGATGCTTATACTGGTGCAAATGAAGGAACAGCACAGAGACTGAAGGTAGCAGCTGAGCAAAAGGAGGATTATTGCTTATGCTGGCTTGAGGCATTCACTGAATTCAGCCTGAGGGTGAAGCTAGACAAGAGGCTGAGCTGACATGTTTGTAGCTTGCAACAAGGGAAGTCTTGCATCTCCTCCTTTCCCCTCTGCCTTCGCACTGCTGTTCACGACTGCACAGTCCCAATCCCTGCCTTATGCTGGCCTTGGCACCCATTGGGAACTTCACAGACTGGATTGAGCTCGCCATCCCAGCAAAAAACTCCCCACTTTTTACTAGGTTGGTTTTTCTGACAGGTTAGGAGTGGAACTGGCTTACTGAAGGGTCCGGTTAACTGCTGCCAGAATTGGTGGAGCGAGTTCGGAGAAGTATTCGGCCAGGGAGAAGAGTGGGAACAGGGAGGCAGGCAAGCCACCCGCTTCTGCTGCTGTTGAGCTGTGAGGCTGGTTCCAGACAACTTGTGTACTTTCACCCTTCAGACTTCAGAATTTTACTCAAACTATTCCTACTTCACTGGGAACCTTACGTTAGTAAGGATAGGAGCTGCTCTAAAGTCTTGGTCTTCCCAAGTAGTAAGTATTTGCACCCACTATAGCTTGAGGTCTTAAATATATGCTTAAAGTTAAATCAGAGTGTGAGTTCAGTTAAATCTGAGGATAAAGTATCTTGTTGAGGTGTTTCTTTTGTTAATTACAAGTTTTCTACCTCTGCTTTAAAACAACTTTAATATAGTCTAAAATGATCATTTACATTGCAAAAGATATAGAAACAGTCAACATCTGTTGTGTTTCATTTGAAAACTAAGGCAGTGCTGAACCTGAGGGGCAAGAGATTTTGTGGTGTTGCACTTCAGACATGAATTTCCCACGTAATTACTGATGTTTACCCTCACTTGCTTCTGATGTCTTATGTATAAAATGGAGAACATGAAGCAGAAAGGCGAGTCATCTCTGCCGCCCAGCTCTCCAACCACAGGTAATAGATAAAAGTGCTACTATTTACATCAATCCATTTGCAATTACTTATAGTCCGCTTGTGAAGCTTAGCTAATGTGAGTATAAAGAACCTCGGGTGCAGTTTTTGTTCACTTTTTCTTTTATGACATGACAAAGAATTACAGGATTCCAGGCCTGACTACAAAAGATGAAGCTTTTAAAGTATTTGTTTAATGAGCTTTGCTCTGTAGACATTTATTTCATTCTTTTGCGAGAAAAAAAATATAATAACTTTAGCCTCTTAAAATCCATTACTGACTACACAACTGAAATGTTCCAGATCAGACACTGCCGGGTAAAGACATAATATTCACCCATTCAGGAGACATTCTGGGGGAGGAAAAGGGGTATTTTTTGTTGGCAGTTTCCTTCACGGCTTTGAAAGTGTTTTTTTATTCCTGGCTATGTCGAGAACATGGAAGAAAAATCTGTGAAGCTTCAAGTTACAAGCATCAGAGACAATTTACAACAATTTAGGGTCAAGACCGTAAATACGGGTCTTGGCAAAGTTAGATGTAAGTGAGAAGGAGATTTCTTTGGAACCCATGGGTCGGTCACAGGACCAAAGGAATTTCTACAATCCTTGCTTCTCCCTGTTTAAGAGGAAGATACAAGATGAATATAACTTGACAATTTCAACTATTTTTTTAAATGGCTATTGATTCTGCTTGTGTATTGCAAAGAGAACAACAATTTGTATTTCTTTTCTTCATTTGTGCATTGCCTAATTGTACATGTTCCCATCACCCATCAAGGTATTTCATTCTTTAAAGAATCTTACTAAGAACTTGTATCATGGTCACACTTTTGGTAGCACTTTCTCTAGGTTACCCATTCTTGATAGTTTCCAAAATCTAAGAAATGCCACTCAGTAGTCCTAAATTTGCAAAAAGACATGGAGACCTCTAAAGTTTCTACAGAAATACCATCTGGTGTTTTGAGGCCATTTTTTGCAATGTGACATGTTTTAAAACAAATTGCAAAAATAATAGATAAAAAATGAGACTTACCACAACTATATATCGAGGCCTAAACTGGATGGTTCCAAACAAACCCAAAATGACAACTATTATTTGTAGGAAATTGCCAAGGATAGGAGCCCATTGGAAACCAAGGAAGTCAAAGATCTGTCTCTCTAATGCTGCCAGCTGTAAGAAAACACATAAACAGAACATCCACTTTTTAATTATGGGTGAGAGAGAACACTTGACATTTTGTTATTTGCACCGGGCTTCACTAGGCAGAAGTACAGCAAAATTCTGAAACTATAGTTCTCGGGTGTAGCCTTTGCCGGTGTTTCAGTACACTGGTATCTGAAGATAGCTACTAGTCAGCATACAGTTCTCCTAATAAAAAAACACTTGACAAAACTCTAAGAAAATGCTTGTAAACCCCTCATATAATATAAAACTACCTCTACAAACCAAATGCACACAAGTTTTATTCTATTCTTGAATGCTGGAAACTCTAAGGCTTGAAAATGTTTATTTAAATACAAAATTTGTTTTTTAAACAGAGGCTCATGCGAACCTTGCTATTGTTAATGAAGTATCATCATGCTCCCTCCTTTCCCCATGTCTTTGTTTTCTTAGATTTAGTCTTAACTAGACCTGACTGCAAGTTCCTCAATGTATTGCTAAAGGAGAGAGATTTTGGCCAAAAAGGGCAGAGCAGGCTCAGAGGAGACTCAGATGTAGCTATTGGGTAAGCTCCCGGTAGTTCCCTAGTGCAGGAATTAAGGAAGACTGCTGGGACCTCCTTGCTACCTGAGGCACAGAGGTAGCCTCAGGAACAGAAAGGCTGTAGAGAGTGTTGGAAGACATTGGAGTAAGCTACTTCAAAACCTTCAGCCAAATGAGCTATCTGCACTCTGCCAAAAGCTGCCAAAAGGTTACTTAGGGCAAGAGCAATCAGAAAGACATGGCGGCAACCTAATGGCTCTCTTCCCACTGTCCTCATGGTATTTTGGGGGTGGATTTAGTTCGGTGTGGAAATGGAGGAAGCTAAGAAGCATCAGCCTCATGGTTCAGGTAATTCCGCATTTCTGGATGTTAAGCAAAAAAAAAAATAAAAAATTCTTCTGCGAGCACTTTTGCTACTCATTTTTGACAATCCAGTCTATTGTTCCAAAGATACTAAAATCAACTTTCTCAGCAGCACGCTTATTGACGTTTAAGCTTGGTTCAATATTTTTCCACCCATAGCAAGACATTTTTGAGTAGCTAAACAGAATCCTACTGAGAAACCAACTGAGTTTCTGTGCTTGCCACAATTTATTACACATCTACTTGATTTTACTACATTGTTACAAACCCTAAAATTTACTGAAATATGCACTTAAAATATTTATAACTGAGACAGATGGAGTAAGCATGGCCCTATGAATACCAACAAAAGTACTATCATATGTGGGTATTTCACATAAAGCATTTCATTTTACACATAATGGCCAGAATCAATCCTCACCTACAAGACGGGGCTAGGTGTCACTGAGAGCAGAATCCATCTTTTCTGTATAAAAATAATTCCTTACACCAGTCATGAAAAACACGTTCTCTATGCTGAGGTTAATAAATATGATAAATCTAAACAATTAAATGAACAAAGGTTGAATCATCAACTTGGCGCAGTTCCTCTGCAATCAGTAAAGTTACATTGACTTTTATCAGCTAACCATCTGGCCCCATATATAGGAATGAAAAATTATCACACAACAGACAATGTTGAAATGATATTATCCTCTTGGACATGAACGACGCTCCTATCTTAACTGAAATTATCTTATTCTTTTCATGCTGTAGGTAAGGCAGAATGTCAGAGGGAACACCACTCCCAAGTGAGTGAAGCTGTTGGCTCATGTGGCATCAGCTATCTACCTTGCTTTTGTCATATTCTGCCCTCTCTTCTTTTAACTCATTGTCGTATACCACCTAGATCAATAATTAATTTTCTTCCCTAGATACGGAAAAGAACTACAGAAGTTAATGATAAAATCCAGAAAATGACACATTTACATGGACCTCAGCTGAAATTTCAGTGCCTAATGGTGTGGCTGTCACCTTCCTGGACGTATATGGATACACAACAACAGTGACCCCGATTTCATTCCTATAATGTCTTCACCTTAGAGCAGACTCATACGCATCACAATAATGGCCTAGTTGGGATTTTATTAGGGACACCTCAGAATCACTTGCTTTTTCAAACGCTCTCTAATGCGTTCCCTCAGGCAATTCAGGTATCTCGCATTTGGGAACACCACTGCCTGTAGCTTCCTGAGACCACAGGATACATCACACAGTACAGTACAGTACAGTACAGTACAAGGGTGCCCCAAATCCCATGTGTGAGATGACAGAGAGTTTCAAAACTCTTTGGCACAGACAGAACTCACAGGTTATGGTATTAGCAACAACGTACCAAGACTCCTGTCCTGTATCACATAGGAAGACATTTATAACACCCATGACCGGAGCCAGAGCCTGTTTCATTCCACCACTACAGGTGGAGATCTTCCGGGGTCAGCAAGGCACCTAAATAATTCCCAGACCACCATTTTTCAGAGACTATGCATCTTTTTCCGACCCCGGCCTTCAGACCCCTTCTTTAGAGTCCCAAACTTACCAAATGAGTAGAAGATGGAGTTGCCAAATCAGATTAGAATCTGCTTATCAGCCATCTCTTCCCTGACATTCATTGAAACTCTCACATAACCTGTCTTTACCTGCACCAATAAATTGAGCGTGTCCTGTAATGCTCACAGCGCTGAAGGCAGCTGGCTTAGGATTGGCTCCAGTAAAATGTCCTTGGCTCTGAAAGAGGGCATCTGTGTGCAAACTACATACCTACCTACTCAAAATGGTTCCTGGGCATGGGTGAACTGTCTGGAAAGATTGCTGATCACAACAAGCCTGGTTAACATGACCGGGGACTCTAACAGCTCGTTAGCACCCACAATGGCATGCCACTGCCTGTCTGCTTCTCCAGGCACCTGTGAATTTGCTGGTGTAGAGAGTATAGGGCTTGGCCAGAGTGGGTATTGAGGAAATTCATTGACACAGATGGTTCACCGCAAGAGATGTCTGCCTTACTCTCTTAGACATTTTATGTAGTGTCTAACCACCTAGAACTGTCTGAAAGACAAAAGCCTGCAGCCCAGGAATGAATACTGCAGCGTAGATGTGAATGAAGCTGTAGAGTACGTCTTAAACTGGTCCTTGGGAGCAATTTTCAGAGCCACGTAGATCAGCACCTTAAATGCCTGAAAGACATAGTACTGCAACGCCAATGAACACAGACATTGCACTTTGCCAACAGACCCATGTTAACAGGCTTGGTACTCAGCTCATGCCTAAACTGGATCAGACACATCTGATCATGCCTTCATGTGTACCTCCTTGATATCTGCCAAGCGAGCTCTGAGCATGTCTAGCAGGACTGGGCTCCCACAAAATAGCACAATGGCCACAAGTATCTTCCCAAAGATAGTTGTAGAAACCTGTATATGCACCATAGGTAGACATAGACATATAAAAAATAATTAGTCTTCTTATGGAATACTGGTTTTTGTGGTAAAGATACCACTGGAATATGTGGTAAAGGCACCCACCACAAACGCAGAGAAGTAAGGTGCAGTTTCCTCTCCTGCTGCCTACTGAGGTATCCATTCTTCTCCTCCCACCTCTTATCCATTAGGACACCAAGAGGGAGAGCTTCTCCTTGAAGCTGTGTCACCAGCCAAAGAATAAAAAATTGTATTTAGTAAGTCAAGAAGAGGGCACAAGCAGTAACAGGAGTCTACAGCCTGCTGCTTATGGCACTTATCCAGGACTTGTTTGTATTTCTCGCCTGTAGGGCTCGCTCTTTATTTTTGTATACAGTGACAGCACGTAAACCACCAAAGGAGTCCTGAGAGCAGGATGCCAAACATACAGCACCATTCCTTCCCCACTAACAAGCGCTTTCACCATCACTTTCCTGTGCAGCTAAGTCTCATTTATTTCGCTCTTGTCGCCAACACAGGGTAATTTGTCTCATCCCTAAAGCCCACAGAACATATTACTGAAGGGGAAAAAATCTAAAGAAAAGAAAGAGGTAGGAGACATCTATCCTGCTCAAAATACTACTCTTTCCTAAACTACAGACAGTGCAGATAGAAGTTAAAAATCTAATAATTCATTATAATGGCAGAGGAAACGTATTAACTTCTAGTTTCTTTATACCATGACCAATATACACTAAATGGAGATACCATATAAGTGCTGCTGTTCTTATGTCTAGTATTTCACTCCACAGAATCCCCAAGCACAGGTGAAGGCCACAGACTTTTTAGCTCTGTGCAAATGAACAAAAGCAGTCCCTAAACCAGTCTGTGATTCAGGTAATTACTTCACTGCACAGAAATCAATAGATTAAAGGGAGGGAAACAGGTAGCTGTGCACAATTATGGACTGGTTTTGCACAGACGTGAAGAGTCGGTACTAGCTACAGAGATGCAAAATCTCAGTAGCCCCAAGTGGCCACCAGTCTAACCTATGCCATGTGGTGCAGGCGGAAAGGAGCAGACACTGCGACAGACAGTTTCACTTGGGCATGTGAGTGCTTTGAAATGTTTCACCAAAAGCATTTTGATGATAAAGAGGCTATCTTTCCCAACGAGAAATTTTCCCAAGAGAACTTCTTGCATGACCCGAGTCTTCTGAAAACAGCCAAAACCCCTCAACCCTGAAGGCAGGACAGAGGTTCCCAAAATTAGCTGGCTCAACTTCTCCCATTGCTAGAAGACAGATATCAACTTAGTAGGGCAGAGAAGCTTGAGGCTGGAGAAATGGAGTATGCTCAATGTGACTGAGGTCCTCTGAGGGTTTACTGTCATACCACTTTCCTAACCAGCGCATGCTGGGAGAGGCTGGCACCTCCGCTACTGGCAATAACTAAGACAACAAAGCTTGGGAGTGTCTACCATAAATTGTTGTTTGATACTGTTATTTTATGATTAACATAAAAGTGGAATGGAAACCCAAACCTTTCTTGCAAATAAAAGAGAAAGGTTTCAGTTTTGGCAAATTAAATACCAGAGGTCTGGTTTTAGTGAAACCTATGTTAATTTGTGTGAAAAATTTTCATAAGAACTTATAAAAATCTATCAAAGTTGATAGGAAATAACATTTTCTTATCATAACAGCACTTGGAAAAGGAGACATAATATTTCTCATTACTGCTGCCAAGGGAGCGCTTTGTTATTTAGTCATCATCAGCACCGACAATCTTGTAATGTAAAGTGCACAACTCAGGAGACCAGGACTAGCAGCAAAATGCTCTAGTGGGACTGTATCAGACCACTTAATGAAGATGTGCCACATTTGTCTTGTTCTTTTACCTCTTTGTTTCATTAAGTCTATCAAACATTCTGCGTACCCCTCTTTCTGCAGAGTGCAAGGAGAAGGTGAAGAAGCTGTAAGATTGGGCTGTGTAAAGGTCACACAGGCCGAAACTTTCTCTTCTGGCCATGCGCAAGCCCTTTTGTGCTAAGAGCAGCAAAAAGTTCAGGTGAGCTGATATGTTTGAATTTTGAACTTCTCCACCTATATGGATCAACCAGATGTGCAGTAAGTTTGGAACATCCTGACAGAAGAAATAGGGCAGCTGTTGCCTTAATGCCCCATATGCTGCATATAGTGAAGGAGTGACAAAATAAAAGGTGAGGCAGCAACCAGCGATGCTGCATAGGATCTACAGAAAGAAATCACCCAGATGGTCCTAGTCAATAGAGAGATCAAAAAACATTTTTGAGAGCAGGCTTCAACAAATGCCCCCTATAGAGTAAACTCCTCCTCTAAATTCTCAGGTCTTATTATACTTCAAAATACGTATCACAAGCTGTCTGAGAGATGAGACACCACAGCAGAGTTAGGAAGTCAACTTTTCAAAACGAGAGTAAAAACTCAATTTTATCTTCTGTCAGAAACCTCACGGATAACAGTCAGTTTCATATTTTAATGGAAATGCTTTTATAAACAACCCGCTAGTTTGAGATGAATAAATGGATCTACATCCATAACAGAAGGAGTCACTGGATCAAGAAAAAGAAGTTTCATATATAACAGATCATTTTAGACAGGAAAAGACCTAAAAAGTGGTGTGATATAAATATAAAAAACATAAAATTGCTGAATATAAAAATAAAAAGTTAATGATATATAGAAATACCTGCAGATTTGATACCTTATAAATTACTGAGTTTACAAAATTGGGAAAGTATAATCTACTCTGCATTTTATATTAAAAAGCTGCTTCAATTTATCATGTAAGACAATCCCTAGAAATTATAATAACCAGAAAAGTATCCATTCTATACCTAACAAACTTGTATTCAAGAAATCTAACAGCAATCATAAAATTAAAAACTTAATAACTTAAAACTATATAGTTTTGAAATCTTTTTTGAAATAAAATAAACTTAAAAACCAGTAAAAACCCCACAAATTATTATGACTTCCCAAATGAACACTGTTTCCCCCGCTTTCAAAAGTGAAAATAGTATACAGAAAATGGAGAATCCTAAAGTACAGTCCAGAGCATTCGTATTCCAAGTTCAAGTCAGGAATTATCTGAAACATTTGAATTATGCATGTAAGACTGAGTTGGCTGATGCTGCTAATAATGATCACAGGAGAAATGCCAGGGCACAGCTCATCATCCATACTAACTACTGCTTCTAAGGGTGAAGATGTTTTCTCTCCAAAACACTCTCCTTCATCTTGTGGCCATAAATTTAACCTGTGGCTTTGCCTTCAGAAAGACTTTCCTGGACATGAGGAACCTCTGAGGACTGTCGGTCCTTTTACCATTACCACCAGTTTCCACATCCAACATACCCCTCTGAATTACAAACATTTCGGTCCAGTTTTGTACATGCAACTGTTAAAAACTGAACTGATTCTCAAGCCTCCTCCAGGAAACTCTACCTGGAGCTTTAAATGCCCTCTTGTTCTGAAGCCCCAGGGCATCTTTGCTGAGCTCAGCAGTGCACTCACCTTTCCCTCCCACCCCACCCCATCCCATCCCATCCCTTCCTTTCTCCTTCCTCCTTTCTTTCTTTCCCTCCTTCCTTCTTTTTTTCTACCCATATTGCTGTGCAACCCTGAAAGGCTGCACACCAGCACAAGGAAGAGGGCAATCCAAAGGCAGGAATGGAGAGTGGGAGCTGCTTATACCACCTTGTAGCCTGGGTACTCAGCTGGAATAGGGAAGACCTTGGATCAAGGTCATTTTTAGCACCAGCCAGATTTGACTTAAACCCAGTCTTCACATTCCAGGCTTTTAGGCATGTATTTTCTTTTTCTTGACAGATGTTCCACGGAGAAAACATTTTTGTACAACCCTGGGGCAAATGCACAATGTTCACATCATTCTTTTATATTTTTTTGGGAGAATACATACTTTCTAATTTAAGGGGGAAAGACATCAAAAAGCTACCAAACTAGTCTAAATAAAACACCAGCACTGGAGAGGGAAATGTTAACTTACCAAATGCTAAAACCTAACAGGTGAAGCAAGAAGAAGGTTAAAAAAATTAATGCAAATTTGGTTGCATTAAAGACTGGTTAAGTATAAAACACTTTTATACAAATTTATACTCTTGCTGTAACTTCAGAATTTTACTGACAAGCTTGACTTCAGTAAGAAAAATAAGATTTAACACGAGAGAAATGTGAGGTTTGTAATGGAGGGGAGAAAATTTAAATTTGAAGTGGAAGGGTGGTACCAGATGATCGCCCTTGACCGAAGAATGCTATTTAGGAAGTTACCGTTCCTCAGATAAAGGTTACAGCCTCCTTACCTGGGACTTACCACCTTTCAATAGAAGCTTCATAACCAAAGGTGAGTGCAGTCTGTGTCACAATGAATTTTTAAAATTTGATTTAAATCACTTCTTTATACCTTCGGTGGTGGTTAAAGCAATCATCTGACCACAGAGGAGATTCCCATTAGATTTTTAATGACCTGAACTCACTTGTCTAGGTGAAATACTAGCTTTCCCGTGATTTTAAGATGGTAATCCCTTATAATAGCTCACTAAATACCATAAGATTATGTGCCATGAAGGTTATATATATGAATTTCAGGGAAGGTTCTGAGTAAATCACTACTGTTTATAGTAAGTTCAGTTTCATGGAGGAAAAGAGAAACTGCTAGCTTTCTGACAAGTAATTGTCACAGGAAAAAAAACCACCCCAATGATCTAATATCAGAAGTGCCTTTGCAGTGTTGGCCAGGTAGGTAATTGGCTGTCAGTCGGGTAGATGCAAGACTGGATAAAATATAATGCAAAAGAAATATATATGCTGAAAGAGCTCGGTAAAAGAGTAGTAGCCGAGGTTAATGAAGGCCAAAGCATAGAAACAAAGAAAAGAAAGGTGGGTATGAAACAAAAAACATCTTTCTTTTTAAGACAGTCTGTATTGCCTTTCAACAGCGGACTTTGCAATTATTCATCAGCTACTCAACTCATATGGAAAATATTCAGAACTAGGTAATGGTCTTTCCACCATTCTTGTAAGTGCTTTAGTGAATGAGTTCATTGGAGAAGGGTGGTAGTGATAAAACATAATATTGCAGAAGACATCATATTTTGGCAAAATAATTAAAAGTATTTTTTCTGAGGAAAAAAATGCGTCACTCATCAATACTTTACCAGAAGCTCTTTGATAACTGATTAAGGAAAAAGACATGTAAGTATTGAGCAGTATATGTTCAATTATTTTTAAAAGCCAATACACTGGCTGGTCTCAGAACCAGCCACCACTAAACTAATGGCAAAGAAGTTGATCCCACCTAAGAATTTGGTCCACAGTATAATAAGGAGACCTAGTAAATGCCAGATCTTAGAAATCTATAAATGTACTGGTAATATGCTGAAAGGGTCCTCTTCCTTAGCTCATTTTCTCCACATCTTAACAAACACATATTTTTTTTAATATCACTATTTAATGTCATCAGACAGGCACAAAACAAAGGTAATTCATAAAGGAAAAATGTTTTCCTAATTATGTGTACTAAAAAAGCCTTGCAGCTACCCCAGTGACATGCAGGAAGCTTTGAAGTGATGGGTTGGATTTGAGGATGTGGTGTACTTTCACCAAACTGAGCCTGAGCAGCCAGTTTTGGCTCAGTCAAAACTCCTGCGGAGGTCAAAAGGAGCTGTGACCGCATCAAGGCTGCAGGACCTGGCTCAGAAAGGCAACTGTAAACTACTTAATGATCTCATCAGCGTGGAAGGAAAAGTCTGTTAATATTTATTCTGCAGGGTTGCCTGACTGCAGTGATATAAAAGGTGGCATCAAATAGTCCCACTTCTGAGAAAACTATGGGTGCCAGCGTGATATATCCAAGGCTGACTGTTACATCTGTACCAAACAGACACTACAAAAATGCAGTTACAGTCTATGGGTAGCCATGATAAGGAAGAAGCCAACTATTGAAATAAAACCCCGTAGCGCCAGCTCGTTACAGCACAGTGATTTAAGATTGAATTTCAACCCTCCAATGAAGCTGTAACTGATCCCAAAACACTAAAGTCAAGCCCCTTGGCTGGTTGACCTATACAATCCTGCAAACAGCTGGAATGAACGTGCTTATAATGGCATTTAAGACTCCCTTGGTTGTTTCATTTAAATGCCAGCACACATACAGCAAAAGACGGTGCGAGAGATGGTTATAGGTTAAAGATCTTTAAAGATTCCTATCTCATTATGAATGATAAAGTCCATGTCAAAAGATACTAGAGAAAAGGGAAAAAGCAAATTAATATTTGTCTTCTGTGTAACTCTATCAAGCGGTGTCTTTAATCCAAAATAAAGGTTTTATTTGCCACACCATTATATCCCTTTATATCGTCAAATCCTGAATTCTCATAATTGTAAGATGTGTTTTTTTTCATTTATTTGCACATTTGAAAACATCCAGTAGATCTATGTACCTTCACAGGCTTCCTCAATCTCTGTTTAATGGTTGAGCAAAGCACTAACTAACTATAGTGAGAAATGAACGTTTACTACTGCTTTGAATTCCCAAGGCATAGTAAGTAATGCAAGCAGGTAACCGGTGATGCCAGCACTTGATAACAGGGATGCTGACAACCCTAGATCCCTCCTAGATTCTGATTATTATTGTATCCAACCAAAAAAAAAAGAGAGAAAAAGAAAAAGCTGGCAACGCTTGCTACAGGATCTGTACCCAGCCCATCCCCAGCATGAACAGACAGACTGTGAGTGTGTGAAGGGAGAGAGGCTGAGACGGGCACCCAGACTGCAACGCATGAGATGAATTGAAATCCCTGTAAGGTAAACAGATAAAACAGTATTTAGAGCCTCTAGTAGATGAATGGCATGCTCCTTCCAGCCAAAGAACAACCTCTACTCTTATGAAATGCATCAAGTGATCTTTAATGCCTTATGAACTGCTGGGGTTTAACGTAGGCTCCAAAAGAAGATGAACCAGATGGAGCTCTCCTTCCATGGCTAGGGAAGACACATGTTCAGAGTTCACAAGGAGCCGGACAAATCAAACAGTTCATTGAAGGTCGGAGTTTAACCAAGTCAAACCGTTTGATAATAAGCTTTGGCATAAAACATGAAACAGTACTAATTGGCTCATGCCAGGTCTTGTGAAATATAAAGTTTCCCACAGGACGGTGCATATTCTGTTAGGGTTTAGTTTGTGGTTCCAAAGAGGCAGTCTATCTTAAATCACCAATTCTCTTCAGGCAAAACAAAGTATTAAGCCGAGGCAGCAAAGTAATAAAAATCATCTGCTGCCTGTTACCCCTAATTTGAGCCACAGCATAAAGCCTATTTCCACAGCAGGGAGGAATTCAGACATCTGCCTGAATTTTTCCTTTCTTTCCCCAGAAAATTGTGTTTAGTGCCCCTCTCAAGTCCCAGCTAAGCAAAAATAGAAGAATGAGAGACTGCATCTGCTTAGATTCGCCAGATGCACAAGGGAAAAACAAGTAGTTTAGCACCGGCTCAGAAGCCTGATAATGCGTCTAAATTGATGTCTGCATTGCAGTTTGTTCATTTGCTATCAAATGCCAAGTTCAAGCATACTGGAAACAATCATGGATCCTTTGACTCCTTCATTGTATATGGGTTTGCTAAGAAAAATCTCTGATATTGGATCATTTCACGTTGCCGCATAAAATAGAGGAAAGTCCCCCTCTGTTTAGAGCATAGCAACAGTATCCCTCCACCTCATGAGTTATTTGGCCAAGAAGAAGGGTTGTGATGAGGACAGAGGATGCACTCCCTACTTTCACACGCTGAAAAGGCTGCTGCTTTTTTTTCCTTTGATGAGAGGAAAAGATATTTAGTGAGTATTAAATTGACCTGAGTCTCTTCCATAGCCTCCTTTAGTATTATCTTCTTTTTCTCCCTTTGGAACTCTGTCTCATCCCCACAAGCAGCCAAGCTCATCCCTTTGAGGCAAGTCAAGTGAGACTGTTCATGACATTATAATTCAGCAAGTCAATTTACACTGTTGTTAGGAAGGTAAACTGAAGTAACTGAACCCAAGGCAGCAACATTTAGAGCAGATGTCCAAGCCCATTATTGAAAAATAATAATTACAAAACTGCTCTTTGCTCATTCTTCTGTATAATAAGAACACCTAATGCTTCCAGCAGTTCTGTTGCATGCTGAAATCCCGCAAACTCTCAAAACGTAATGCAGTATCTGGACTAGCATATACGGATCCAGGTAACTGGCTGGATGTGAGCCACCAACAGTTTTATGTGGAATGGCCTTTGCACTAATTTTTTTTTTTTTCTCTTTCAAGTACCATACTTTAATATCAAACGCCTGATCATGCAACCTGGACACACATACGGCATCCCAGGAGCATCCTCTTGCCAGCTGTTATCAACAAAACATAGGGCAACTGTTTTCTTTTCTTTTTCTAACCTCTTCCACTAAGGGGAAGAAACAGATAGGACTGAACAGCAGCCTGAAAAATTATTTTGACCTCGTGTATCTAAAGTAATTCATCAACAAAGTTTATTGTATGAATATCTTCCTATAGGGGGCTATATTTTACAAAGCTTTCTGCCTTGTCTTTCAAAGCTTTTTCTGCTCCTACAAAGAAAAGAACAAGAAAGAGGAGAGTGGGTACTAAATTCATTGAAATATGAATTATAGGTTTACTGGAGAACTGGGAAGAGAAAGGTACTCTGCTAATGCCCAAATTAGTATTAGTATCTGACATGTTGATCCTGTTACTTTGCTACTTTAAAAATAAGAATGCTAAAGAGTACTTAAAGTAAATGTAAAAAGCAGGGTTCAATGCAATCTGGCTGTAAAAGTATACTCAGGGTGCCATTTCAACACATTCTTAGGGAAGGGAAGTAAGCTTAATCACGTATGAACAGACCCCTATTCCCCTAAATAGGAAGTGGTACATATACAGTATACAGATAGGTTAAAATGGCATTTATGGCACGTTTAGATATATAAGAACATTCTTATTGAAAATAAATGGAAGTCTGAGATTATTCTCAAACATGGAAAAACGTAACTGCAGTTAGAGATGGGTGACAAAATAGCAATATCCTGCTTTAAATCCTGCTCTTTTACAGGTATTGTAAGATCTGGCCATTCTTTTATAGAAATAATACCCCAAATTCCCATTGATTTCTGTAATTTTGTAGCATCCTCACGTTGCATGGAGAATGACATTCTCAAAGTATATATATAACTGGATGTGTGTTTTACTAGAAAGTTGTCAGCAGAAGCATGGAACACTACGTACACTATGCAGAACAAGGTCCTAAACGTGCAAGTGCCCTGCCATAAGGACGGTATCTTGTGCTGAGTGCAGGACTGTTAGCAAAGCCACTGGCTGGTGATTCTTTCTGGAAAATGCTTCAAGATTGACTATGATAGAGCTACAGGGGACTAAAAGATGTTTTTTGGGTCATCTAAGCCAGTTCCCTGGTACCAAAAGAAACTCTACTCTCTAACTCCTTTGAAGAATTGTTTATGTTGTATCTAAACTGGCTTGATTGCACTACTCTTTCTGGAATGTCATTGCAAAACGTCACCTTTCAAACAGCAATGTATCTCACCTGCTTCACCTTGAATTTATCTTTTCGGAACATGCGTGGCCAGAATTTTCCCAAATGTGTGGAAGAACTCTCATTTGTTCATTTTCCAGTGGAAATACCTATTTTCATTTGGTATCCAAAAAACATCATCTCAACTTTTGCTTGACACTAACTGGAAATCCATAGTCAATAAGAGAGAGAGGGATGAATTATGATCTGAATGAAAAGCAAGCATTTAGAAGTAGGGATGATACCTTTCAGGGCCATTTTGAAATTCAAAGGCAGACATAAAGAAGTGCAAAAGTTCTTCATATGTGATGTATTTGGAACTCTTCCATAAAATCAGTGTTCAAATCGTTTAATCTTAGTATTTCTAGTCTGATTTTAACAGACCTTAATTCATTTTTCAGTGACTTACTTCCATTTGTCTTTTAATTTCCATTTAATCCTCCAACTTCTGTGTTTTCTCCCTTGCATGATCTCTTATTGACAAACAGCACTGATTTAGCAGTTGGCCTGCAGTGTTTCGAAAAAGTTTATCTAGCCTTGTCCCTGCAAACTACAGACGCAGCAATTATCTTCCTTTACCTTCACAATTCCTGCCGCTCTCCACTAGCCCCAATGCTGGTATTCCAGTATACACTACAAAAAAGAACCTATCTAGTGATATTCAGGGGAGCTCTTGATTTATCTCAGCAGTGTTCTCTCTATTTATCCCATCAGTCAAACCTTCTCCAGCAGCTCTTTTGTCCATTCCTAAACTCAGCCAGCAAACAGACATACCCAAACTTGTCAGTTGTCTCTCAAAAGGCTTGGAACAGAACAAACAAGTTGAGGAAAGCAGGGGGGCTACCAGAATGTCGTGAAATACACCAATGCTGTTCAAAGGCTAGAGGTAATTATCTCTAATTATCTAGAGATGCTCAGCAAGACTACACAGGCAAATGGGAAGAGAGAGACTGGTCTGAAGTCATGCAATATAATAGATTCCCATGGTACAGGATTTCTCTCTTGGATTTCAGGGTGCTGATCCCAAAGGTTTGCAAAATTCCCCAAGCATTTGTCACTGCATCATCAAAAGGAGGTGTTTGTATAAAGGCTATGTCAGTAATGTTCCTATACAACTGAGGTAAGAATGCAAGAGCCTTAATTAGTTGTAAAATATCATCCTTTTGTGCTTCGATTTTCTGAGCTGGGGCACAATAATGTCTCCTCCAGACTATTTGCATTGCAAAGGCAACATGGATAACAAAAATACCAGAGCTAGTGTGCTGTGTAAGAGAGACCTCACAACAACAGGCATAATCCTTACTGCAACAAATGCTGTGCAAATACCTCCCGGCTATCATCTGAAACTGTACAAATTGCCCCACAGGAAACACAAAGAGATTGGGTGGTTTTACAGAAGACCAATGTTAAAGTTATTGCATAGGTCCGACTTGAGTGCTGGTAGAGCAAAAATGCTTCATCCAATGGTTAAGGTTGGAAGGGACCTCTGGAGGTCATCTGGTCCAACTTCCCTGCTCAAGCAGGGCCACCTAGAACAGTTTCCCAAGGACCGTGTCCAGATGACTTTTGAATATCTTCAAGGATGGAGAGTCCACAAGGTCTCTGGGAAACCTGTGCCAGTACTGGATCACCCTCACATAAAAGTTTTTCCTTTTTCAGTGCCTTTCAGCATACGATTTCTAGTGAATTCAGCAGATGTGCTATGACAGTATCTGTGGAAAAGGGGTAACTTTGTACAAATACAGGAAACTCCAAGACACGTTTCTGTCTTCAAAACATGCTATTGTTATTGCTGTGGCAGACCTCATGGGACTAAATCAAGATCAAATTTATAAACTTGAGCAAGTTAGCATTTCATGAGGACAAAAGGAGACAGAAACAAACAAGAAGCTAAGACAAGTTTAGAGCAAAGGCCCTGACAAAACTGAAGGCAGTCATACCAACATCAGAACCTGAAACCCTCATTTTCAGCAGTAATCCCAATGAAGTTGATGGGGTTGTTCAGGAACATATAAGCTACAGGATGACATAGAGGAATGGTAAGTGTGCTAAAGGGTAGAACTGCCAAAATCCACCCTCTGCTCTATGAGATAAAGGAAGATCTCTATAATGTGGCCGGCGCATCACAGCACTATGCAATTTCCTCTATAAAATCATGATGTTAACTTAAGCAAAATGAATGTCAGATGAATCAGAATCTCTTTAGAGATACTTGCAGTGAAGAAAAATGTGAGACCAATCGATCAATTGGTCAGTGAATTAAACATAAGATAAGGATTGAGAAGTATATGTACCTCAAGTATCTGTACAGGAAGACAGTATTGCTGCCTCCATGGTTGAAAAAAATTACACTTGGGAAAAGCACATGCTAACAGAAATCTCTAGCATTTGCTAGACCAGAACTATTGGGACTACAGGCTGCGGTGAGAGTTTCGGATGACATCTAGAGATCTAGAGATATTTATTATGTAACTATTGAAGTTCATATTAATGACAGCACATGCAGTTGAAACACTGCAATGCCGCTTGTCTCCTCTGTGAATAGGGCATTAAGCGTGCCTTAGAACATTTACTTTGCCTAGTTTTCTGCAAAAGGCACATATTGCGTGCACACAGTTTGTTGTGCTAGAAAATATTCTCACCTGCCCAACAAGTGTAAGGTCGGAGAGACTGACGCTACCAAATTGGTCTTTTCTAAATTCTATGTACTTCAAGACTTTCAAGAAGTTGTACTATTTATAAGATGGCAGATTTTTGTCACTGGGGCACAATAATCTGCTTCCCAGTAGAAGCAGGGTTGTGGTCTTGAAATTTCAGTATTATGACTTGATTTCATGATTCAGCAAAAAAAGGAAATGAATCAGAAAATGTCAAACTCTTATTTGAGCACAAATACTATGAACAGTGAGAAAATGCGATGAGCAAAATTATGGCTATCAAATAGGTATGTTTCATCTTTAGTATAATATTTGCCTCAAGGTCTTACTGACGTGAAAGTCACTCTTAAAAGTTAGTGAAAAGAATCTTTGAAAAGACCGAGCGCATAAGTATGTTACTTGCCTTCCTTTCTTACTTACATTTTATCTACCAAAAATAGCTGGATTAGTACAAAATGTGAAGGGAAGCCTTTCAACCCAGGAAAAAACCCTGCTGCAGACCTTCTGCCTCATTGAATTTTACTGTGCAAGTTCCGAAAGGGAAGACCGTGGAGAGAAAATATAATGCTAGGTATCATTGTGAATACCAGTAACCACATTAGGCGGTCACACGCTTATATATCCAGTGGGTTTCAGTCACTGTAGGCTTATTTATTCCAGCTTCGTCTCCCTGGCGAGAGACACCTGTTTTCAGCAGGGCTAAGCAATCAGTCTGTGACAGGGAGTTTTCAGACCCCAGGGAAGGCGTGCTGTAATCTCTCTTCTTATCATCGCTGGAATAGGCATAAAAACAAGGCAAGCCTGCCTTATCTGATGCCACGGCAAGGAAATGATAAACATTCATTATCTTGCAGGAGCTCCTGAAAATCCACTGTCAGACAAGAAGCCTCTTTAATCCAGTGATGCAGCAGATGGGAGTGATATGGTGGAAGCTGACACAATGAAAACCTACTGTATTTCTCCATGTGAGGCATGCCCCCCATATCTCTGTTGTCTCACATCCTTTGTAACTTCCGAGTTGGAGAGGCTGCAAACATGTTTATTCCTGCTTCCACCTGAGCTGTCACATCTCCTGTTTCATCTTGTCGTAATGCCTTCTTTGGACACTCACATGTCTCCTCTGGGAGATGCTGCCCACTAAATCCACAGGTCTTCCTTTTACTTCTTTAGCACCAACATATCTCCTGCGTGCCAACACACTCTTCTGTAAACTCTTAATCACAATGACTGTTGCATTTTTGTGTCAGCTGGGGTATATTCCACCATCTGGTGTACTTGGTATTTCTAAAGGATTCCCAGAGTTTGAGGAAAACCATGTACAGCCTTAAGCTGTTGGTAGCTTTATGTTTGTCCACAAGTATGGATTCCAAAAACGCTCAGCAAATATATCATATAAGTTACTTTTTGCTATTTAATGCTCAACAAGGTGACAAACAGATTATTTATTTAGAAATATGCTACAACATGGACACTTTCACCATTAAATTTATACATTACAGACCTTTTATTCAGGGCCTTAATTAAGTGTTGATGTCTATCTGTTCTGGTCTAGGGCTACTTTGGAGACAAATAGCAATGACAAATTTTAATGACTTGCCTCTATTTTCACTGAAGAACTAAAGTCAACCATAGGACCCAGGAAAGATGCAGTTTATATTTGTGCCCTTTGTACTCTGCCACCTCTCCATCCCTTATTCCCCAAAAGTTTCATGCTCAAGAGGTGGCTGCACAGTGTGCGAGGAAGAGATAAAATATTTCTTACTGTAATTCTTTGGTAAAATTAGTTAAACAATAATGTTTTTTTTATTTTAAATGGGCAATGTATTAATACCTTCTTTTCATAAAGTTTCTGACTGTCAACCCCCCCCCCCAAAGTTCCTGTATGTTACTTGGACCCTTTCCCTAAAAATCTGAGCACTATTACAGATGGGAAAGTGGATTACCAAAGTACTTGCTCTGATACAATATGGCCGTTCTTATGTTCTTGAATGTTCTTGAATTCCTGGGAGTAATTTATTGCAATCTACTGCTACTTCCAAGGCTATTGCAACTCAGTGAGATGAATAAAATATCAACTTTTATCTCTGCCTTATGACTACTTATATATATATAAACAAAATACAGTGAGAGGCTGTCATCACTACGTTCATTGTCTACCGTAAACTCATCATATTTCCTTCATTATAATGTATTCTTCTACAAAAGTCATAAAACTGCTGCTCCAGTTGAAATACCTTTTATATGCAGATGAAGACCTGGAAGCACGCAAAATATTTATCCAGAAGGTATGTACCTTTCCCTACACTAAAAGGATAAGGACAAAATCCAAATTCACTTTCTCAAATGTGATTCAGCTTTCTCCAGATCACTTGCTCGTGAGAGCTGTCTTCCAGGCTCACTCTTAAAAATACCATGCACAGGAGTGACCCCAGGAGGCTTCTCATTTTCAAGCACTTCCACATACAGTCATACCCAAACTCCATCTTTCCCCTATCCATGTTAGACAATAAATACATATAATCTCTTTTTTATCCTGTAAAAAGTCAACTTTGAGGAGCTGTAACACAGCTTTCACCTTTTATTTCAAGAGTACCCCAGACTCTTGGAATCCAAGAGAAGAGAACCGCAGGTGACAGAGCAGCTGTGCCTTTGCACCGCAGGCCCACCACCGAGAGCCCAGAGGAGCCTGCTGGTTTCTTTCCCTTCTCTATTTGGTAGTATGGATGTACCCTGCGCTTCAGTTCAATTGGTACTTGCGGGGCCTTTTACTAGGCTTCCTGGTTTTAATTCTGAATTTCTAATATAGCATACATAATACAGATTAAGATAACTATTAGCTATATTGCCTATTCTGCAATGAGCACCTGTTTAGCCAGGTAAGATACTCATCTTATTTCTATTTTTCTCCACAGCCAAGGCAAATTCATTTCTTAAAGTGAAGAGTGGGTTGGAATAATAGGACAGGGATAATGTACAAGATATGCATGTCCTCAGGTATACCTTTAATCTTATCTCCATTTTGACTCTCTAATGATCCAACTTATGGTATATTTTCTCAAAACTTAAATCCAAGATCCTACTTCTGAATTCACAGTATATACCCTGAAGTGACTTGTGGTTTAAAAAATGTGCTTGTTCAGATAAGCTCTTTGTATTACTGACATAAAAGAATCAAATTCAGAGCTATAAAAATTTCTCCAAACTCAACTGTAAATTAAAGCTGTCACTTTGTATTGAAAGCCTGGAGATGCTACATGGCTTCAGGAACACATGAGGAACCACAAGGAACCATCACTTTTCCATCTTCTTTTTCTCTTCACATCTTATTCTGTTTTATTTTAAGCATTTCTCTGGGAATACAGATCTTCCAGTTTGTTTTTAGTGATGATTTATTCCTGTTACCAAGGCCAAGATTTCAATCAAAAGTCAATGAAAAATGCTGAGTCTGTCTACTGGCAACACTTTTACTGTTCGCAAAGTTTATGTAACAGATTGTGTTGTTGCATTATATTTTTACCACCTTCCATATTCATTTCCTTTTATCCATGGTATTAGAAGTTATCATTTTACATTCCCCATCCAAAGTTTGTAAGAGGCCTTACAGAGAATAGAAGCCAGTGAAATAGCAATACATCATTTATCAGAAAATGTTTCACTGAAATCATTCAATCAAGTCTTTGGAAGAGTTGGAAGCAGAATACAGTTCTTTGATTTCTATTTCTAAGCGTTCCCTTATGATATATCCCAAAGTATCCAAACTTTTTTTTTATGATTAAGGAATAGCGTTGTGGTTAAAACAAAGGAGGCACAACGGTCTCCTGCACTTCTCCCCATAAAGCTGTGTGTGGTCTCTTTGAGAAGGCTGGCATCAGACAAGAGGGCAAGTCATTCATACCCATGCAAATATCCAAATGTGCAAGGAAATTGTTTATAACATGTAATTATATAAAATGCATGTGTATATATATATGTAATTTATCCAGTGTCCCTAATCCTTTGGATACATAAGCAACTGTATAGAACACATTCTGAAAGTCTGGCCCAATCACACATACAGTCTTATCTAGATTCCAAATTGTTCCCTTTTCCGAACAATGGAAACCCTGCAAATGCTATGAGTAAAAATAATCATAATACTGTAATAATAGGGAAGTAATTTAACCCAAAAGCTATTCCCCCAGGAAAACTACTGGGTTCAGTGGAGCATGTGCATGTGTGAGGAGGGCAGGATTATGCCTGACATCCTCCCAGCAGTACCCGAACCTGCAGCATCACCCAGACTAATCCACACTGTCCCCACACCAGCACTGAATCGAATCATTGGCTGTGAGGTCCTTATTTCGGGGGGAAGAATTGGCTTGTGGCTTCTCATCTCCACCACGCACTGGGACACACGAACCTACGGCAGCCGATGTCCCACAGAATCCAGATCCTGGAGATAGGAGCAGCAGCAGGATACGGTGCAGGAGGTGGAGACCAGCTGTTCAGGGAGCCCTTTCTGACCACAGCTACTTGCAACTCCAGGCAGTTTCCTACGCCTGAAAAAAGCTCTGCTGGCAGGGTTTCCTGGCCCTGTACAATGTGGTTATTGCAAAGACTGAATTGAATTCTTATGTCAAATACGACTCTCTAGGTATCTACTAATTGTATTTCTTCAGTGTATTTTCTTCTTGTGTGTTTGTTTACATTTCACATCTACCTGTTTTCAGAAACATGGTAAAATTGGTTATTGACTTATATTTGGTAAAGTCTAACATTGACTGACTAAGAATTAAACTCTTGTATTCAAAATAAAAGAATATTTTGAAATCAAGGTTTACATACTATGTGTCTTCTAAAGAAAAATATTATCTTTCAGTGATTAAACCAACGTAGCATTAGTAGTTCTTTTCCAACAACTTAATGTATTAGTTCTTTTCCAAGAACTTAACTATCCACTTTGATGTGAGGAAATATTTACTTAAATGGGAAAGTCTGATTCTTCAGACGCAATGATAACTTGACATAAAGCAATTACTCAAAACTACCACATAAACTTTTCCCCAAAGGTGTTTTCTTTGACTGACCAAAATCACTGCAATTAGCCTCATGTTACAAGATAAAGTCCATCTTGGCCAAAAGCATGCCAGACATAATAAATTAGAGTTCTTTTCCCAAGATACATGATTAACCCATTTTAAAAGCTACTGCACTGACGCTTTTGTTTTCTTAGTAGACGTGAAAAGGTATCATCTGAGATCCAGGCTGTTTTTAAAAATAGACCCCAAAAACATCAGAACAATCCCAATATATTTATAGGATTCTAAATAATTTGGAGAGTTCAGGGCTTTTTTGAGACAAGAACACTAGAATTTCAATATTTATCTTCGTTATTTACCACTTCCCTACTTTTTCATCCCTGCAAATTTTATAAATTATGATTTTAGGTTTTCTATTAGTCATTATGGAAATGTGTGGCAGCACAGAACCCAAAGCACTTATGCAGCCATTAGGAATATAGCCTTTAAACATAATATTCTTAAACAGAAATCCCCGAGGAAATGGTTGTATTTTGAGAGCTAGAGTTAATGTATTTTTAGTGTGTTTAAGGTATGCCATATAATTTTCACAACACTTTAATTTCTCGAATGAAATTTCTTAAGGCACCCAATTAAGCATATTACTAAGTGCTGAATATAGTAGTAAATAATTTACTTATAACTCCTTCTAAATTATTGCATAACAGTAGCTCTCTTCTGGAACTTCTTTGATGTTCCAAAATATGGTGAAAACCAAGATCAAATCCTGAGAGAATGCCTCACCTAATTCTTTCAAAACTTCTAAATGCAAGATATGGGACACACGCTTTTCAAAATGTCTATCATTTTAATATTTAGTGCTAGACATCCTCTCAAATTGTCACAGGATCAAAAAATATTTTATCATCATCTTTTCAAACACCTCTATCATTTACTTCTTTGGATTTTTTTCCCAAAGATGGAGAAGAAATACTGAGTGATCGCTTCTGTCATTTCTATATTTTTAAGCAACTTGTCTATTCTATCACTGCTCAAGAGACCCACACCATTCTTAACATCCTTTTTACTCCAAACACATTAATACTTATTTCCATGCCCTATTTCCATTGCCACACTTTTCTTCTTTGCGCTCTTTTGATGATTTTAGCAATTTTCTGACAGGTCTAACTTTAGACATTGCTACATACTGGAATATATAACGATCTTTTCCTGATGTACTTTTATTTTCCTTTCTAGTATGTACATTTAGATTCTAACATTGGTTACATTAGATGTAATATTTTCTGTGTTAACCTAAAGCTAAGTGAAGTGGGTTGTTTCTTGTAACTGATCTTCATTTCTTGAGTTTTCAGGGAAAGTAAAAGGTAGACAAATTCTTTCCCAAGGCCCAAGATGTACATTCTGTGGTTTAGCCAAAATCCCAGTAAGTTGTATAATGTGACCATTGTATAGCTATTCTTTTTTTATATGTTGTACACTTATTAAAAAAAAGGATTTGAAATTGAAAACTTTCAGTCATTTCTAGGTACAGGGTCTTGTTCCTTGTAGCATATCTAACTAAATTGTTCTCTAGACCTTTTTACAGAAATGACAAATACTTGCAGAATTGTTAAAAACTATTCTGCTCTACAATTTCATAAAATAGCCCCAAGAGCAATCTAGTAGAGCATGACAAAGCTACTGTGCTTTGATCTTTCCTCATTACCATCCTGCTGCATCTCTTGAACTAAGCAAAATAAGGTGAAGATGTACTAGGGAAAAAGCTCCCCTTATATAAGGCTATTCCTTCCTCTTTCCTTTTCAGGCAATTTCCTTTATTTCCGTATTAATGTAATGGCTACATCAGGTTACCAATCAATAATCAATTGTGAACCAGGCTTTTGGCTGCTACACACTGCTTTATGCTAGCAATAATTCTGGTCCTATATTTTATTGCAGTCCTCATGACATAGCCCTAGGGGAACTACAACTACTACAAAATCTCTGCTGAGTATGAGCACGTGTGTGCAGAAAAGGGCAGATGGGGTGAATAAAAAATAGCTGCTGTTAAAAAATCATATTTAACACTATGAGATGTACAACTATAGGTTTCAGAGCCATATTTTTACATTTTACTACTCCACTTTTTTGCTGCTATTTCCATGGAAATGCAGTAAAATGCCAGACAATATTTACTAAGCAAGTATTTGAATCACAGTTTAGAAAGAGGACAACAAATGAGTCGAAAGAAACACATTACAGTCAAAGGCCTGCATTTCAGAGGTATTATTCTTCACCTGAAATGAATTATGAAAAAGTTATAGCCCCTTGCATTTGGTCTAGTATCTGTAAAAACACCAAATGTAAATAAATTGGTCCTGTCACTATATTATGAGAGAAATCAAAGCTAGTGGTGAAACTAAGGTAAAACAGAGACCAAGGCTCTTGAAACTGCACCCAGTCTCAGCTCATTTTCCATCAAGAAACTGCAAAACCCCATTTATTTAAAGGTTAAGACAATGTATTTAAGTTAGTGGAATACTTGCTTTTATTTAAACGTATAAACACCATCAGCAATAAGTAATTCTATTCCAGCAGGCACTACTAGTAACTAACTGCGCAGCCACTAAATTTGGACCTGAGTCCACTGGATTTCAAATTAGATATTTATGGTTAAAGATAAACAGATGAAACCTCTCTTTCATAATATCCTATGATGCAAATAAGAAAGTTTTGTCAGCTTGGAAGAACTGCCCAGACATGATGAGATGTCGGAACAAAACCGTGATGAGATGGCAGCATCAAGCCAAGGACAACCCCCCAGCCCAGGGGAGCAAGCCAATACTACTACTCTTGGCAGCATTTCTTATGTGTTGAAATAAGTATATGGAGTGATGGTGAGATGATGAAGAAGACAATAAAAAGGGAAACTAGTCACCGCCCACGATCACTTTGGAGGCTGAAATACACATTTTGTAGTTGTCACTACCAAAGCGTTGTGAGTTGTTGAAAACACTTCTCCCTTCTGTAGTTGCTAACGTTAACTTTGGCATGTCCATAATTCCCACATAAGAACGCTTTTATCAATAATTTTGAATATTGCTAACATTCATTATGAAGATTTGTGGCATAGTGCTCAGTACACACCACTCTCCATCACGGCTAACTCTGGTTTGTAAACTTGTAGAATTACAAAGCTGGTGCTGGTTGCAGAAATGAATATGGGCTTATTCATCTCTTTCCTATAATGGGACCAGTGAAGGTGGAGGTGACAGGGTAAAGGATTGGTATTTTGTGGGCTTGGATTTCAGAGAACTTTAAGTCGACGTTAATCCTGATGTGCAATTAATACCCTTTAATTTGACTGTATATACTGCTAACTGGAACAGCTGTTCAATCTGAGCACATTGTGTATCCTCTGGGGACCTGTGTTCATTTTCAAAATGTCAAGATGTGCTTGGGAGCAAGCGCCGAGCAGTAGCAGCTTCCTATAGAATGGGGAAAATGCTCTTTAGAATAAAAGAGTATAAATATCACAGTTGTTATGTTGAAAGCCTTTAAAAGGAAAGCAAAACAACTTGAAAATCCTCAAGGTCTATTTTGGCAAGCCATGGAAATGCCATATGTTACACGGGGATTTTACACTGGTGCAATTACTTTGGGCTGCAGGGGTTAACCAGAAGTTTTGGAGGTAAAACCAAAAGAACCACTCAAGCTGAAGGCTAATTGTGTTTTCTCTTTTGACCTTGTTCTTAAATGACTGCTACTGGTTCATGCACTTTCAAGAAATTAGTAATCCCTATATTGCTAGTATTGTCACTGAATTACTCTTTCAGTCAATCAATAATTAACTCAAAATTGGGGCAAATGAGGGTATAAATCTCCAAAAAGGAAATGCCTCTTAACTGACACTGGAAATTTCAAAACAGGTTACTAATCCAGTAAATATATTCGGTGTGAAATTACACTGGGGTTTATATCTGCCTATAATGATTCAGGGATAATATATCCAATTTTATGGCATGAAGTGACACAAGCTATTAACTACATCAAGTTCTTAGCATCTTATCTTCCCGTAGCGCACTATGGAGTCCTACCCCTTTCACATGGAAAAATCGCTGAATGTCACTCATATTGAGATTGATGCTCATATATGGGAATCATTATGGCATTATAACATAAGCACAGTGTAAATACATTTTATACACTACATATAATTCAGAATCAGTACTTCTTAAGTGTTTTAGAAGTGTGAATAAGCTTTACTATCTCCATTCCACAAATGGAGGGGAAAGAAAATCAGACAATTACGGGCTACATTTTTGCTCAAACTTCATGTGCGTGCAAGGAGATAATAATTAAATCTTTGCATGGTTATAGGAGATAAAGAGTCCAAATAGAAAGTTTCCAACAGAAAGCAAGTAAGGACTTGCATGCCATGCATCAAATAAGGAGTGAGCGATATGAAAGCTTTAACAGCTAAACGAAGCAGATGAGCAAGTGTACATTTATGTGAGGTTTTCTGTGCTGATGTTGAGTAGTTTTACCACAGACAGAGGTAAGCAGCTGATTATTATCCCCCAAGAGCAAGATGAAGCCGGTAAGCAATTATTCTGAATTGTGGTACGAGGCACAATGCCTCCCAGAGCTATTTGTAGGTTGATGCAATTTACATACCATTGTTTGCTCAAGCTTGTGCTTAAAAAACACAGTTTATCCAAGGTAATACCGACGTGCATGAACAATCAGGTTTGGAACCAAACAAGCTCTCCTGTCTCATCGTCTCCTTAGCTGCTTTCAGAGACATTTGGTGGCTTTGTTGGTAAAAATGAAGGCTCCTGTCCTTCAAACTAAAACATTAGCTGAAGGAGCAGTGTCGTTTCTGGACTGTCAATGGGAGATAAAAGGAGATGTGCATGTCTGACTGTTATGGGAAATTTGGAAGGGAAGAAATGGACCAAGTATTTGTTTTCCATACATAGGGATGGAGATGGAGCGAAATAGGAAGTCAAATTGCATTCTTCTTCTAACATTTTTTTTTTTTTTTTCATTTTGAAACACCATAATATTCCCCTATTCCTGCCAGGATGGAAGCTCTTCTGGGTCCCAGTTTCCTCCCCAACCAAGACACAGGAAAGGATCTGGGTGAGGAGGCAGGCTCCGATGTAAGTAGGCAACAGTTATCTCATGTTTCCAATGCAAACCTCCTAGAGTTCAGTAGGAATCTCTCCCAACTGACACACTCTATGGTTCTTTTTCATTTCTGTTTTTGCAACATCAGAAAACTTCCACCCAGCCTTTGAAAATCCAAATTTTCATGGCATCTGCTTAATAATTGGCAGCTCAGCCAAAATCTGTAGTTGGAATGTGTTAATATCGCTCTTTGAAATGTCTGTGATATGTGAAAAACTGTGGGTAGAAAAGTTTGTATATATATAGATATCTGTCTGTATATAAATAGATCAATAGCTGAAGATTGTAGCAAAGATGGCATATGAAGCTAACACGAAGACTTCTTTTATATAGCTAATGTACATTTTCCTTTGGAAATTACTCAGTTGAGAAGATGTTTTTTTATTTATCCTGTGGCATTGTCCTTTAAATTCTCACTTTCTTATTTTCAAGTTTTCATAAAAGACCAACAAAATATAACCATAAACACAACCACAACTATTTTCTCTTTTTTAAAAAGCAGGTCTGTTTGTGTAACCCAATAATATGAAACGTGGAACGTGCAGACTTTGCATAGACATAATGCCATGTAAATTAGCTTAGACCTAGAAGAGACAAGAATGCATTTCATATAAATTATTGAAGAATTCACACTGTGAGATAAGTGTACAGTTTAGCAAATGGCATAATTTTAGACAGAAAGGGTTGTAAGCAAAATTGGAATCAAGGAAACAAGGTAAAATAAATGAGAACAGGTGGTTTGGGACGTATATAGGGCCGGCCTTACAAGACATTCAAAGGGAACCCAGAGGTATCAAGGTCATTTGCCTCTCACCAAAATATCACATATTGCTCATGTCTTACTTTAAAGACAGACCATATTTCTAACCTCGGAGAAGCTGAAGAGCAAGTCTTCCCCCTCCTATGGTTATTCAGAAGCAGTATTAGGAAACAAACACCTTTCTCCTGTAGCAAGGAAAAGGTCACCCTGATTTTAGCCTTGCACTGTGGCAAATCAGCAGTAACCCTTTGAAATGCTAAGTAGTTAGGCATGCTTAAAACAATGCAAATGAGAGAAGAATTAAAACCCAGGGGACAGAACCTCGCCTGGTGTAAATATCACAGCTCTGTTAAATCAATTGTATTATGATAACACACCATGAGTGAGGATTTGCTTATATGTTGGGGTTTTTTTCCACAAAAAATATAAATTCTATCATATATTTTGGCTTTTGGGAGAAACGACCACTAAAAAAATTCTTCTAATATAGCCTGCTCTTTTAATTAAGTTTGATTTAAGGCATTAGAAGATCTAAAGGACAGTATGTGGCGGGAAAAAGGGTTAGAGGGGGGAGCAAGACTCAGAAATCATCTCTCTTCAGCATTCTTTCTCTTGTTCCTCATAGCTCAAACTATATTCCTCATCTGTTCAGAGATCAAGTGTATTTTTGTAATTACTTCCTCCTTTCAGGTGACAAACTGATAAAAGACCTCATTGTCTCATTCTTTGAAACATATAAAACTTCATTACTAAGGCTGCTTCCTTAAGTTTAATGTATTGAGTGAAATTAGACTGCCTACACAGGTTCCTAGTCTGCCAGAAAATCATCTTTTCCCTCTTCTGAGGCTCACGATGAATCTTGCATGAACCACGCCTGAGTTAAAACCACCTATTTTTGTTCATTCTGTGTTTATTTTATTATCAGCATGTCTGATTTGCTTTAAATTCTATGGGCATTACTTGGAAATCGTTTTGACAGTGCAGCTCCTCAGCACAGGCTCTGCCAAGAGACTCGCCATTGCAGCTCATTAGGATTCAAACAGAATTCAGACTCCTTCCAGTTTCTCAGAGTTGTTATCTTGTAGGCTGTCTTGAATGTTAAGCCCCAAGGCAAGGAAATTCTACCTGAAGAATGTCCTAAAAGATCTACATTGTAAAAAATAAATAACCATTTCAAGCCAAGAGGATGTTCAAAATGTTTGTTTCAATCTAAGAGCAACAAAATCTCCACAAAGCATATAATTCATATGTGAAAGCACCGTCTGTTATACCAGTATGAGACGTTGGGTTGTCTCCCACAAAAACCATTGGACAACAGTTACTTACTGAAGGAATCTGAAGAGCAGCACTACTCTATGATCTTAAAACATTTTACTTTTCCTGTGTGCTAGATCATGAACCTTGGCTAGATAATAAAGTTAAAATTTTCTTGTAAACTCTCTTCTTCATGTTCTTGAATAGAAGCAAAATATATACACACTTACATGAAAGTTCAAAACGCTTGTCATGGCCCTCCTCCCCACAGCTGGATAGCAGAAGAGCCTGAAGATCATCATAAAAATATGTGGTTGGTGTTTCAGGTGTGGTCCATAATGATTTAATGCTTGGGGAAGCAGGCACACACTAACTATACATTTCTACAGGCAACTCTGAAACTTGAGTTCTTGCTCACTAGACAACATACTATAGACAGAAAGTGAAGAGATTTCCTTGATTTTGATGAGATTTCTCATTTATAATAACAAGATTAGGACCTGAGGCTGTTTCTCTCGCTAATGACACTGTGAAGGCTCACTGATGTCAATGAGAGAAGTCAAGGAACTAGTCCCACATTTAGCAAATTAAATCTTTTATTTTGCCTTGGACTAGAGCTTAGAAAATCATCAGAAGTTTCTACCTTTGTGTTCTAAACCATGCTTAATGTTTGGTTTCAGCTATTTTCAAATTGTACGAGTTTTGTGGGTTTACTTGTTGGAGACTCATTCAATATATCATTTACGTATCATATTTATGGACTGATTGTGCTTCATTTATGGTCTGTGCCCTTCCCCAGATGAAATAACCAACCGTGGTGGTTCTGAGATATTCTTGAGGGAGTTGAAATCCATTCCTCTGCAAAGAGCCAGAGGGAGCAGTTTCTGCATCATTAAATTGCAATTTAACCCTTCAAAATGAGGCTTCAGTAAGTACTGAAGAGACATATAAGCTTTGTGTTAACCTTCTTCAGAGGAATGAATTTCATTCTGTTATGATCATCTTTTACTAAGTGTTGTATAACTATATCTCGTTGACCAATGGACACATCATTCTTAGCACAGTTTTCCAGACAATGCTGTTAAACATTTTTTTCTTCTTTTAATAATAATTTGATACAAGAGGTCATTGCTTTTATGCTTTAAAAAAAAAACAAACAAAAAACAAAAAACAAAACCAAACCCAAACCTCTTACTACTGTAATGAACTTTGTAATGAACAATCTTTTCCTGTACATTACCATTTATTTCAAAGGTCACCTTCCATATATATGCAACAAAGCATTAGTATAAAAGCCCTTAACAACTAACATTTTAGCTAAAGTCTGCTTCAAAACCACAATTTGACTAATTCTACTGACAAGCTACAAGAAAACATGTGTAAAATAATTCCATTCCAAATACAAAACTAATAGACTTTTTTTTTCAGGCTGGAGGAGACGGATTCTCTATCTGGATCAATTTTTACTTATATTCAACTTTTTAATTGCAATTGAAAAATAGAGAATGAATCATTAACATCACAAGAAAAAAGTATCAAAGAATATTGTAAAATCCATAATTCCAGCTGAATGTAAAAGTGTGCTTGCTTTTTCTTCCTCTGCTTCTTTCATTTTTCTGGCATTGACACATATTCTTTTACAGTATGATTAGAAAGAAATGCCAGCCTGATGAAAGTATCATCACCATACATTGTATGTGTCCTGTGAAACAAGCATTTTTCACAGCCGTGATAGCACAGTCTTAAAAAAATTGTTTCCTTTGCAAAGATACATGCTGAAAAATTGCAGATGTCAAAATGTCAGTGCAATCAGATGGGACCAGATACAAAGCAGGCATATATCCCAGCTACTTGCCTAAGAAGCCTCAGCAGAGATCCTTATTACGATTTCAATTGTAGCTGAAATGCATTTCCATGCGGACAAATTGTGGGAGCACCCACATAGCACTTAAATTCTGCTTTAGCATCTTAAGTGAGGCTTATTGCTGCGGCCTCTTCATTTGGGTTATTTTCACCATGAATGGGACACGCTTTATATAAATCAACATATGGCAGTACAGACATATCAGAGAGGTTTACAGTGATGAGTCTGACAAGAAAATTATTTCTGAAACCAGCTTCCAACACTTCAGCAAGGTACTCCGAGTTAAGAATTGCTATTACTATTCTAGTGGCATAAACATCTGATGCACACATAGGCAGAAAATTATTAGGAATCATTCCGATGGAGCAGACCAGCAACCATTCCTGCTATTCACACAACCTGCTTTGTCTTGCCAAGAGCATCTCTCTTGCATGCAAAAAAAGCTATATGCTATGCTCAAGTCTATTTCAAGAATACAGATAAAACCAGTATATATATATATATGCGCACATTGGTCAGTCTGCGCGCATTGGTCGGTCAATCAGAGCTATAAAAGCAATCCCAAATAAAATTTAAAGTATTTCTAGATCTTAAAAAAATAACTAGGCATCTACACTAGAAGATATCAGAAACAGACTCTGTTATGCAGAAGAGCATATCAGTAACACTTTGCATAAATAAACCCTACGCTTCAGCATCTACTTTTTAACATGATTTCCTAAGGAAATGTGTGTAATCGTCTTATGCACAAGCATGTTTCTGTGCCTGTCCCCTGCCTCTGCTCCCTCTTCCCTTGAGTGGCCTATTTCAACTGCATGTTGAAATACGAGACAGGAGCACAGGTCTCCAAGAGGGTATTTCAAGAAAGTAAGGTAAAAGAGAGATCTTCTTAAGCAGGAAAAAGCTCCAACAAGGAGTCCCGCTTGGTAAAACACCAGGTGAGATTACATCAAAGCCTACACCAAAGTCAATTAACTGGAAGAAAATTAACTGCAGAAAACCTGGCTCCTTCTTCCCGAGCTCATAAACCTCCCTGCAAAGCCTGGAGAAAGGGAAAGGTCCGACTCATGTGCCTCAGCGGCTGTGCGGAGAAAGGCAAGGCTCAGCTGTCTGACCTTGCAGGAGGTTGTGGTTATGAAGTTCAGTTCGTTCCTTGATCGTACACAAAGCACTGCTGTCTCTGAACTGAGACAACCAGGACCCAGCACGGGTGTGGAGGGAAGGATGACAGTAACAAGGGTCCCAGCTAGCACCAACAGGCTCAGGCCCCTTGAGAGATGGGTTCCACGCTCTGGAGCTCCTTGAATTGAGATGGGTGGTTTTTTCAGGTTTTATGTATTAGGGAATGCCTCAGTTGGTCTAACGTATAGATGACGTTATGGTTTCCCTATGGAAGTGGAACCTTTCTCCCTCCCACAGGCTAAAAGGTGTTGAGAAAAAACATTTAACTAACAGTTAAGCTTTTAGATTAGTACCAATTAAGCAGCAATTTGACATAATAAGGTGAAAGTTCATCGTGGTGCACTAATAAGGGGATTTCAAGATCCATATTTCACACTGATAATAGGAAAAAGTGACTCTTATCATGTGCAAAGCATAGAGAAGACACAGCTATTTCATTTGTTCACTTCAGTATCTCTGTTGGCTTCTGTTCCACTACAAGAAAGTCAACAGCACACACCAATGAATGGACTAAAATTCCACTTTTGAACATGCTCAGAGTTTTACTGAAAGGAAGTTGGAGGATCTGAAGAGACTAAGATGCCTGTATTATATTCAGCTCTAAAACCATTAAGTGATTCATACTGTTTATTATAATCAAAATAGGTGCTGAATAATTATCTCTGAAAGATTATTAGAGGATAATGTGTTTATATGAATACTAGCATTCTGAAATACGCATGTTGAAATGAAAGAGAATTTGGCAACAGCAACAAATTGGAATAGAAGGCACAACATTTGACTTACTAATACCTTTTGTTTGAAGTCATTTAGCACATTCTAAATACTGTTTGAAATTATTTTTTTTTGGTTTATTAAATGCATATTTACTAGTAAATGGAAGGCGCTTTGTTTACCGCTGACAGAACTGTTATTAAGAGCCACATTCAGGACACCACAAAATTGTAATGTTTAACCTGCTTGATGTTTTCCATAAAATCTTCAAAAGACAAAATTCTGTTATATGCTCATTCCACAAAGTGTTACGCAACAGCACAGAAAATAGTCTAAGGCAATTCTATATAAATCATCAGAATACGTTACACACACCTATCAGACTTGATGATAAACATAGGTTTGCCTATATCAGATAGTATCCTTGGATTACAGATCTTTAGTATTTAAAATATTGTAAAACTTTATGACCATATTGAGAGGTTTTAAAAAGGTAAAAAAGGAACAATTGCAGAATATACAAGCTGCCATTTTGCAAAGAAGAACTCAAGAGGAGTGGAAATTTTCATCGGCTTGTACCGGTTATGTCTAAACCCGCGAGCATTTCTCAGATGTCCTGGCAGACCTCTGACCACGCTGGAGGGAAAACCAAATGGGTGCCAGCATGTCCTGACTCTCCTCTTCTCCCTGCCTCCTCGAGGCCACCCCTGCTCCTGGGGCCAGGTGACACTGGGAGCACACGCCTGCCAAAAGCGCCCGTTGCACAAACGGTGTTCCGGGACCTCAGCAGAGCGGCCAACGGAGCACGAGATGAAGTGGAACTGCTTTTGAGGCTTTTTATCCCGCAAAGGTATTTCTGGGGAGACTTAAAGCATTCTGTCTGCAAATGTAAAAATGTTGACCAAAAATGTTGAATGTAAACGTGCTAACCCCGTAAGCTGGCCAACCTACAGAAAGTGGGCTGGGAACACTGCCAAGCGCAAATTGTGGTAACGTATATAGGCACTGCAGCTTGAGGGCTCTTGATGACTGGAATATCAATGGAGTCAATAAAGCAAAATGCCATAGATAGCGGTCCCCTGAGCAAAGGGATGAAGGGGATGTGGGTCTAGCTTGTGTCTGGACTCGGTAATGCCTAGTGAAGTGACAGGTCTGATAGGAAGCCCCCTGCCTAACAGCCTTGGCTGGGTCTCTCTCCCCTTTCCCTTCAACAGGGCCAGTAGATCCAAAAGACACCAACAGGCGTGAAAACAGATGGATAAACAAAGGACCGGGTGTGATTTTTGAAAACCTAAGCTAGGATAAAGTTCTATTACAAAGCTTAGAATAAACCGTGGCTCATTCCTACCTTCGTCACAGACTTCCCATATGGCTTTAGGCAATCACTTAAACGCTATTTATTAAGGGGCCCAAGCACTTCCAAACCCCTGGCCATCAACTTCTCTGTCTCTCAGTCACCTATAGGTAAAATCCAGGTAGTACCATTTCTTTTGCTCACATCTTTGTCCATCCATTTAGGATAGTAAACTATACCCAGGCAGCACCTAGAACAAGAAACCCCAGAGGAGCTTTGATGTTACAGGAATAGAAATATTGAGTCAGGCAGTTCAAGAAGGAACTATAAAATACATATATATATATATATGCTAGTTAGTCTATTCTGGTGTAAACATGCACATAGCAATTCATGTACCCCAGGTTGTATGATTCCTAAGTTGAAATGAAAGGCGAAAATATGTCTTTGTTGAGGACATACACCTTCTGAAGAGCAATCTCCTTGATATATTAGGGTGTACATAGCAACCAAGTAAAACACCAGCTTCATGACATAGGGTGTAGGACACAGATATGTTTGGAGAAAGAAATAGTCTAATGGTACTTCGCTGAAACTCCTACAACAGTCCGTGAGTATCTGCTAAGATTGCCAGCAGTGAGAAATATAACAATTGTGAATGCCGGAGTTAGTTTTGTAAGAGCAGCACTTCCATGGTAAAAGAGTCGTTGCTTGCCATAGCAGTATATGGGATAGGAAAAGTGCAATTACAAACACAACCAACCACAGATGTATACATACAGGCTCTTTTTGGGGTTGCCTGATCTAAGGTGCTGTGACTAGCTCCCTCCATGACCACAGCGGGGAGCTGTGCTCTGGCATCCTTAAACAACAATCTAAAATGTCCAAGCCTCATGAGGGCAGATGTCACAGTAGACTGTAACAGGTGTGAAGATGGCCCTAAGTGTGAGGCTGCCAAATGTGTTTGACTCAGAGAATACGGTTTTGCTCAGAAACCACCGTCCTCCCTTCTGAAAATGTGACCCCTAAAATGAGCCCTTTTCCTTGAATACATCTTCCTGTGTCTTCTCCTTCCTTTCTTCCACTTACTACTCCCCCCTCCTCTTCAGTCTTTTGCCCTTACCTTTCCCACATGCTGTTGGAGCCTGACTTTTAAAGCAAAAATCAGGTGGGAACAGTCCTAATTGGAGCAGCTCAAGTTAGCAGAGAGAAGCAACCAGTCTTTCTTCTGTGCTTTCTCTTGTCTTTAGACAATTAGTGTTGGAAAAGTTTGTTTGGGAGCAGGTGACTGAGTCCTGCCTGAGACATTCATAGAGGCTGGGTCAAAACGTTGTGTGGAAATCGGTATTACATATATTCTCAGTAAAACCAGCAAAAGAGCCGTATCTTTTTTATCGGCCTGAATGGAGACATGTAAGGGCAAGTTTAAAGGAGGATGGGTCTTTATTTCAAGACCAAGGGAAGGCTCCAAACAGAGTTTGTTTTCAGAACTGGCAGTTTCACTTGGAGAAAGAAGGAAAAATCACTGTTCATCATGGCAGGGCCCTCTGTGAAGTTCTTAATGATGGCAAGGGCAGAAAAGTGAGAGCAGAGCAGGCTCTTTAGAAGAAACTGAATGAAAAAAAAAAAAGTAAAGGTGCTTTATAAAACTATAGAAGGAGAACAAGAGTCAAAGCATCCCTGATCCTGCTGTGAGTTTCCTTAAATTTTAATACAAGCAGTCCAACTTTGTTTATAATCTGTATCTACAAAAAAATCATCCATGGAAGATGAACAAGCAGATACTTCTCTGTAGTGCCAATTTATACTCATACTCTTAATATTGCCAATCCCCCAAAATCACAAATATCAGACCTGTCATTAATGAAAAATTGATTTAGATATTAAAAGAATCTTTCTTGCAATGTTTATACCCTTTAACAAGAACCAAAAAATAACCCTGGCAGTAACAGTTTGCCAACACAACAATCGCCAGCCAGTATCTCTCCAAATGTCACTTAATGTGCTTTTTCTCTCTCTCACATTTTCCTTTTTGCGCATGTGTGTGTGTGTGTCTTTTCTACAGGCTTATTGCTCCCTTGCTGGCATTTCCAATGGGCTGCCTCAAGTCAGAAGTCCACTGTCTCACAGATCTCACCAGGAAAAGGCTTTTTATCTGTTAACACATTTGAACCATTTGTGGGAAAAGCAGCATCACTTTAGCACCAGGAAGGACAAAGAAGTCACAGTCCCATCCCTGTGATGTCTTGTAGAAGTCCTTGCTCATAAAAATCAGAATAAAAGCAATTTCAGCTTTGTTGTTGCCATTGAGGGAGAATGTAGCTTCAGTGGAACCAGTGGCTTCATACAACTTTATGGAAACTGTAAACATAGAAAGATGTCTATAGAAAACTGAGCTAAAGCTCAATATATTAATACACATAAAAAGAAGCACAGGATTCAGTGCATCTTCCCCCCCAAAATAAATCCTGTGTCAGTGTGAGGAAATAGCAAAAGGAAATGGATTGCTATATACCTGTCTAGTAGAAGGGAAAGCACTTTGACTAACTCCACCGGGGACCAATTAGGCCTACTGAGACCAAATAAATATTTATCAACATAGCCAAAGGGCATGTCCTTGTCCATAGGCTAATTGTGTAAGCTTGTATACTGTGACCACAAAACTTGGAAACCAGGGAGCTCCAATTAACTCCAGTTGCTCCGGGATTACTTGCCAGTGTAGCAATGCGATGTGCCATCTTTACATAAGTGAGTGCAAACTCCACGGTGAAACTTACATCCAAGCTCTTGAGATTCATTTGGGATTTGAGATCTCCCGCATACTTCTCTAAATTAGAGGTAGGCATTGACCAGAGGTCTCACACCATCTGGCTCTCTTACCCCAGGAATTTCAAAGACATTTCGGTGAAGGCAATGAGATGCATTTTTATTTTTATTTTTTTTTCTTTTTCTTTGAGCAACATAGCAAGGCCACCTCCAATTTTGGAGTAGAGTGGAGATGGAGCTTTCATCTCTCTGTGCACATCTCTCTGCAAAAGGTTAATATCAAATGCTAACAGAGCGCACGAGGGTTTTCGGCACTGAGCATTCCTGGGCAAGTTTCCTTATACAGGCTCAGCCTCCAAGTCTTAGACAGCAAGCAAGAGATATAGTCTAAAACACAGACACTACCTGGATTTTCCACACATTTGGAGTTGCCCAAAAGCTCAGAAAAACAGGCAATATAAACAGTTCAAGTCAAGCAGGGGGCAGAATGGCTACTACACACATCTCTTTGTGAGGAGCACGCCTCCATGTTTGTGTCTAGTTAAGTGAATACAGAAAAAAAAAAAAGCACTGAAAAGGACAGTGGAAGAAGTAGTAACACAAACTGGCTAAGTCCCCCAGAAAAGCCTACAGGAACCTGAGAAAGGGGTGAGCAGAAGAAGTAAAGCATGGGAAGACTAAAGCATTGGGTGGGCACACACCACATTTTCCGTTGCCCATCAAAATCATGTGCTGAGAGGTAAAGTGTCCTTCGGCTCCCTCAATGGGAGAATAAGCAGTGAAGGAGGAACGAATTATTGGATTTCACAGCATATTCCTCATCTATGGGAATTCAACAAAGGCTGATCACAAAGGTGGGGTTTCATGGTGATTTATCCCAGTGGTCTTCACTACATTATAGAAAATTATGGCCTTAATTAATAACAAGTGCAAAAAAATTACCGTATAAAAAAGCTTCCCACACACATAAATTATGAAAGAACCACTTGTTTACACCACATGTTATCAGTTAAAAGACACACAAATAAAAGAAAGTTTCCAAGACCGCATCTCTGACATTAATGCTTATTGTAAAAACCAAGACACTCCAATCAAAGGTTGGAAGGCAAGAGGCACTTAGAAACACATCACAAAACAATGATTTCTGACGCAGGAAGCTTTTCCTTATTCAGTCCCAGAACAGCACAATGGGATTTGCTGTAGTAACCCTCGAAACAGACGTTGGATTCACTCAGAAAAAAGTGAATCCAGGAATATCGCTTCAAATCTGCTGCTTTGCTGTGACAGCCAGGAAGGACAGACTCAAAGAAATCAAAATGTTCCTTCTCTTCTGCATGGTCAGCAGGCAACCACGTCACAAAAATATCAACATACTGCACCCTGATAGCAAAAGCCTAGCTAGGTAAAGAGAGGGGAATACATTAATGTCAAAGTTTATGGAACAGAATATTTATTTACCGCATCCAGAGAATCAACATCTTTTCATAAGATGCATATATGGGCAGAGGAAGGTTTGAATATGAGACGTAAAGGGGATAAAACCACTTAGCTAGAAGGTCTGAGCTATTTTATAGGACCCTTGAATAACCTAAGAGGCAAATGTATTCAACTCACATTTTAGTGGGACATAAGAGATCTCACTATCACACAAGTGCTCAAGTCATAAAAGTGCTCTGCTTTCACAGTTCTCTAACAGGGGTTGAGCACTTCTTGGGACTTCCTGGGAGTATGTTCATTTACATACTTACAATCTATAACAATTAAGCTTATCAATGATATCTTGACAAGGTATCTGCTTCCTCCTTTAAGTAGCTTTGTCCTTGAATGTAACAGGCATTTTAGAGGAGGATTTTGAACACTTCTGCCCTTATATAACATTTTGATAGAAAGTGCCTTTCCGTGGGAGAGCCCCAGATAATAAATCACCGCAGCACTAAACTATGTTGATAGCACATCTGCTTTAACAGCATGCAGTGCCACACAGTGTACTGCAGAATAAACCATTCAGCTGGAAGCAGTTTTTACATCTGTTAAAGGACCTTTGCACATGTTCCTATGAATTCAGATTTCATATTCCAGTTTTTCCTCCGAAATTGTACCTATGCAAAAAAATCCCAAATCTTAGGAACAAGCATGTCTGGGATAGGGTATAACTAGTTGGAAGAGTCGAGGTACACTTTTCTTTTTTTTCTCTCCCTCTCAGTAGATGAAATCAGCAGGAATCAAAGAAAAAAACAATGATGGGAGTTTAAAATGAGGGCATTATAAACCAGAAATGACATAACAGGAGATAGAGAAGGAAGCAGAAGGAATCCAGAAATTAGAGATAGCGGCCAAGACGGAAAAAGTATCAGTCCTGCTGATGACATGTTATACTTGAACTCCAAAAACTCTGAGTTCTTGGTACGGTGTCCTTCCATAATCTTGAGCATATCATTTCACCACACTGTAGCTCAACTCTAGACACGTTACATGGGGACCACAACACTTTCCTAAAGCCAGGGAATTGGCAATAACGTCTAGATATGTCTAGTTGCTCAGAAGGACCCTGTTCCCAAAGACACAGCCATGAGCAGAGTACTAAAACCTGAAAGCAGCACTAAGAAAAAAAAACACTAGTACAGACCTAAGCAGAAGCCACAACAAATTCTGATATATGAAAATAAAACTTGCTTTATTAAGTCAATCAATTTATTTGCAAATATATTCATGTCAATTTTTTTCCTAAACTATATTAATTAGCCACCTAAATACAACGCTTTCCTGTTTAGAGTATATATTTTTTACTTCTTTCATAAAGCCACTCTTCAGAACTTAAACATCTTCTGAGAGTCACCCATACTCAGATGAAGCAGTTATTCTTGTTAGCTTTTGGCAAGAAAGCTCCAGTTTTTCATGTGTAATGAGTCATGAATTTAACTCTCTGGAAGTCTTAGTAAATAACGAATTTAATCCTTACTAACCACGGAAAACAAAAAACAGGACTGTATGGAATAACATCTCGTTACCTTCTCGCTTTACACAATCACAAAACAAATGAAGTGCAGACATATACAACGTATTCTAACCCACTGCGTATCACCAACCTAAAACACATGTAAAAGGAATGAGGAAAACCACCAGCACTGGCCTTGTCTTGCAAATGGCTTTAAAGGAGATTGGCCAAGAGTATTCCAGATGGCTGGGTTTTATCTTAACTGTTCACAGAGTGAAATGGTCTGTTGCTGTGAGTGATGCCCTACATTAGTAAATGTTGGTCTTTCTCATCACATAAATCATCAGTTATCTATCTTCCTGATGCTATCAGTCCTCTCAAGATGCCTCAACTGTGACAAGAAATAACGAGAGATTAATTAAACCATTAACCTTTTCTGTAGCACTAGCCATAGTAAGAGAGAGAGAAAGATGGTACTTCGTGGAAAATCCTGTCACCACACCACACCTTGGAGAACAAGCGCTCTGAATCAGCCCATGACTCTACAAAATGTAGAGAATTTGAAAGAATTACATTTTATAATTTTATAAAAGAGGATTTAGCCTGCTGTGATTATTGCTCATGCATACAATGAACTACCATATAAAGGGTATAAATGACGACAATTTTAGATAACGTACAGGCTGCCTCGTAGGCATCTGATAAGTTTCCAGCCCATACAATATTTTCCAAGAATAAACATATGCTGCAGCTGGCAGGGACACAAGTAAAACAAGAAAGCAAGGCTATTTGGATATATCAAATGGTCTAAAAATCACACACAGCAACACTGTCTGAGATTGTGGAAATAAATTATTTCTGTTCCTTCTAAAGAGGAATACTTTTAAAAAAAAATCATTTGTCGTACATTCAAACTCATTACTGGCACACATAAGCTTGTGTGTGCAATAGAAGCAAACGATGCTGTGTAGTAGAAGCAGGTCTGTTGAGGAAAACATCCAGTCTAGAGCATATGAGGGCATTTACTTTGAACTAGTCTGGTCTCATGGAATGAATGCTCCTGGTTTATTTTCATTTGAAGGAAACCTAGTTCATGATACTGCTAATGCTAATGTAAACACAAAGTTTGCTTTCAATGAAAACTAAAGAAGCATAATACATAGTTAATCAGTAGTTCTGCATTCCAGAAAGAATGAACTAGATCTTAAAAAAGGAACCTGAAACTTTAGACTCCAATATCATATATACGAAAGTCCTTATTTTCATGCACACAAGTCCACGCAGGTTGGCTTCAGTGGGACTATTACGTGTTGCCATTTCAGGAAAGCAATTTGAATGTGTCTTCACAGTCACATGCAGACACCTCCATTCATGCTTTGAGTTGCGTTACCTGAGCATGAAGTCCTGAAAGACGTGAAAGGCGGGTCTCACAAAGCAACGCAAAATCACATGCTGATGTGTCCACGTGAATTTAACGCTACAAATAGTTCATGTTTCACTGGTTCACTATGCCATGACTGTCTGCACTTGACTGGATAAACATGTGCTTTGCTGTGAAAGGGGCAATGCTTGGTTGAAGGGATGCTTTTAGATTCGTACCTTAAGCAGAGCCGAGCGTTGCAAGCTAAGCATCAGTCTATTAGAATAAAATGGAGGAGGAACTATGGAAGGAAGAGTACATCACAAATTTGTGACACAGAATAATTACTGCTTCAAAAACCCGATAGTACTAGATTGAAATTTCACATATGTAAAAACACAATCACTTGCATCTATATTTTGTCTCTATTTCTGTTGGGTTGGGCTTCAAAATTTGGAATAAAACCCTGACACAAATAACCCTTTGCTATTTGCAGAAGAGTATTTCAGCCAGGTTCTGGGATCAGGCAAAGCTGATTCATCCAAATGAACCAATGTGGGAAAAAATCAAAAAAACTTTCTTAGTAGAATATCCACTTCTCATAGGGCAGTAAATGTCACTAGGGAAATGACTTGGGTTCTTCCTATTTGAAAAAGACTTTGAATCAATGCCCTCTTAATTGTGAAATGTATTAAGAGTTTTCAGAAATGACATTATTCTCTAATGCCCCTGTCCATTAATGGAGCACATTCATTGTACTTATTAAGATGGTGAAGAATCATTAGACTGGTGGGAATGAGGGAAAGAAAATTGAAACGTTCCCTGCTAAGAAACTAATTTCACAAAAATGACAGGAAGTCAGTGGAACTGAAAAGCAGGAGATGTTAGAATTAGGTCTAGTTGTCTGAGTCACGTTTGATGGCATCAACAAAGGCTGCTTTGAATAAAATCATCCTGGTCCTCCTTCTCTCTGTATTTTTCCACAGAGTACTCCGTATTCTTTATAATCTCTTCTGCCAGAATGCCCGTGCCCCTACTTTATCCTCTTAATGGCTTCTGAACCAGGGACTGACCCCTTCAGCAGTGCTGGCGTTCCTACTGCACTGCCTCAGATGGCTTTAAAAAGCCATAAAGTTACAGTCTCTTATATTCTGGATATATAAATGAATTGTAAACATTTCAGTTCACCAACGCATATAAAAGGTTATTGACCCCAAAAAGCACAGGCAGGAGGAACATATGCAGTAGTGTTAGGAGGGAAATACTTTTACAAAATGATTTTTTTTTTTTTTTTGCGATTTTAAAAATGTTCCTCATCTCTACAAGAGGTACATGTGCTCATCCTAGCATTTTTAAAAAAAAAAAACAACCCAGGGAAGGCAAATTCTGGGCTAATGGTCATTTTGTAGCAACCAGGGAGTTAGCCTGGGATGTGAAAGCTGAAGACATATGTGGACTTGAGAATTCAGACTCAAGAATTAGATCTTGCCAGCCTGCATTCGACGAAATTATCCAACCATGAATAAAATCAACCACATTCTTGGTCTGGCACAGTAATTATTTTCTTTAACACTTTAACAGACTACACAAATGGTAGGCCTAAGTTTTCAGTCTGGAGTGATGGACTTCATATAGAATATGAGATACTGGTGTTCACTTCCCCAGTCTCACTCAGAACTTAGCACTGAACATGGGCGACCCCATATCCTGTCTGAATTTTCCAGGATCCAGGTATTTCTGGGGTCTTGGGTTTCTCTGGGTTTGAGGAAAAAAAAGCTCAATTGTGGCTTACAACATTTTTCCTCTCAAAATGGAAAACAGAGAGGAGTTCCTACCAAAAGGGAAAGCAATTACCACAAAATTCCTGACTAGCCATGCTCTGTCGTAAGACAGTAAATGGAGATGAATTTTCAAAACAAAGCCTGCGTCAGATTTAAGTCTCAGAAAGTGATAATGTGGTTGATTCAGTGTTTGATAGTTTTGCTGCCCACAGTCGATATACCCACAGGTGAACTACAAGAAGACTGACTGCACCTATGGCACAGCCCTCACCACAACTACTAGAATGATCTTTTTCACAGGTGAAGAGATAGTGGTTGCCCAATAGTCAGCTCAAGACCCCAATTTCCAAGCTTTATTTTATAACTCAGAACCTCAGCATCGCTTTGGCCTGTTTCTAGTATTAACCTGCAGACATAAGATCTGAATCAGAACACAGCAAAACAGGGAGCAGGAGAACTAATCTTCCAATCATTGGTTTGCTACTTTAAATTCAAGGATGATAATAGCAGGAACTGTTGAGCTGGAGGTGTAGGGAATCAGCCTGGGGAGAACAGCATTATCACGGCTTTAGTGTGCAGGCTGCTGGGAGCGGAGGATTCAGAGTGTGGGTTTGAGCAGCCAGGGTGTCTGGGGAAGGGAAATCAAGCAGGTGGTGAATAGGAAAGCTGGATCAGTAAGTGGAAAAGAGCTGTCAGGGGAATCATTAGGAGCAGTTGCCTGGCCAGCTCCCATTTAGGAGCAGCAGCTGTGCCAGCCTGATGAGGGGAGGGGATGCTGCTCCACGCCAGATGTGCACAGCGTGAGCGCGCTGCCAGAGACGGGGATGAATAAAGAGGGAAGCCATAGGGAGGGTGGTGTAGAGAACTAGGGGAGCAGCTGCCAGGTTACTACAGGAGACAGACGCTGTGAACAGAATAGCATGTACCGCTGCTGCAGCCCTGGGATGTCTGTGCTGTTTCTGCCTAGGAGTAAGGGGTTAAATAAATGTCCAGGGCACAAAATATTTCAGGGGGATGTAGGTGCTGATTAGGCTGATCCATCCCTCTGTGACTGCTTCCTGCAATCAAAATGAGCTTGTATTTTTCTGCTTGAACTACTGCTTAATTTTATCACTGTACAGTAGCTAAGAATTATTTCTTGGAACAGGCACCGGTTTAAAACTGCAGCGAAGGATATTAGATTTTGTTCTGCTGACCGCCCTATAAAGTCTTCCTTTTCTCTCTCTTTCTCAGCTCAAATGTAATTCATGAATTCACTCAGAATAGACATGTTTGTCTGGCTGCTTCTGAAGCCGAGCTGTGATCAACGCCACAGAACGCAATTGATCAAACGTTTCAAGACAGCGTTCATGCCTTGGGACTATGAACTTCTATTTCGATTTCCTCTCTCAGTGCTATGTGATGCCTCTACCATGAATTCGCACTTCTTTGACCATCTTCTGCTGAAACTCTTCTGACATACGGTAGCAATTATATTTCTGACCATGTGAGGAGGTCTGAGCTTTGGCTGGAATATTATAACTCAGCAAACACATTCTGCCTCCCCTCTTTTATAGCAAAAGTTCACTATTTTCATCCTTCATCTTCTGCAGTTTTTTCATCAAGTTCCTATCTTGCCCCACTTTCAATTGCTGTATCTGTAGAATATTCCTTGTCTCCTTGGGGAGGTCTCAAGTTTTTTAAATCATAAATTTCTTTACATAAACCTTTCAAGCAGGATTCTGACACCCCATTCCCCTGTCATTGCTGCTGAAGTACAGCAGCACGAGCCACTGAATTGGGCTAAGTTAAACCAGCATTTTCTGTACTTCTACTTACATTTCAATTCATCAAAGACAGCACATCTGATACAGGCAGACTCTTGATGGCTGTTTAGAAGTCACAATATAAAAAAATATCAATTTTTATTTCTCCCAAGGGATCTAAGCTAACTGCCGTAATACGTAAAGAACGAAGGAGCATGTTTTATGCAACAGAAAATTCCATCATAAACATTGTACAATAAGCAGGATGGAGCAAATAATTCATAGTGATTACATTATTAGGGAAGCTTAACCTGTCTTTTGTCTAAGGTACGTATGCCAGGAGATTTCCATTCTTTTAAATGTGTCCAGTATTCAATGTTTATGCTACTTTTTAATGTATAAACAGATCGAAACCGGTATGTGCTAATACTTCCTAGTTAGTATTCACCAATTGAGTTATTCTGTAATTGATCAGAGAGGTCACATAGCACACATCTTGCAGTCTGGATAGACACTGCGTAGCATACTCTTTTAAGAAGATGCATGTGCAAATGCAAAGTATGTTCTGCTAAACTGGGTGCTTTGATAGATTTCCCTCTTAGTCTAGTAAAAAGTATAATTATATAATTATAAAAATTATAAAAATGTTATAAATAATATAAATAGTTATATAAAATGCTATAAAAAAACATGCAGAAATAAATCAAGCATTGGGATAAATTTTGTTAAAGTATACTTTCACAGCTTAAAAGCAATGTTATATTGTTAAAATAGTATGGATTATTTTTGCTTAGGCAGTTTTTGATACTCTAATGATGCTATATTTAGATAAGACCAGGAATAGAGATGATTCCATGCTTATAAAAGTCAACGCCTCGGTATGGTGCTCCCAACTCAGCTCTTTAGTGCACTTTCAATTTCATTTTCACTTTCAATAGAATCAGTTCTCGAGCTTGTAGCCTGAATTACTAACACGAAGTAGAGAAGACCAGACTGTGGTCCCAGCTCGTAGCACCAGAGTAAACAGTTCTTTGTAAGCTTGCAGTCTGTATCAACACCACCATTCACAAACTTCTCATTTTCACATGACTAAAACCAAGCTGGTGAGAAATTATGACGGCGGACCACGGGCCATTAGTCAAAAAATAATGGAGGCCACTTTTCTAGCCAGTAAGTCATGCTTTAACTACTTACTCTGCCCTGTTAAAGCCCCCACAATAACGTTCTCTTCTGTAGGACACCAATCATCTCTGACTTATTTATTATCTTCATTCCTCCCTCCTACTCCACATATAATTTGAAATAGGTAATTAAACACCTCAAAATACTTAGTTGAGGCTGCTGGGTGTAACAAAGAGGCTGCCCTCAAAACCAGAGGACAGATTTCCAAGGTGCAACTTTAAGACAGCTTAACAGCAGCATCATTATTAACTTCACAATTATAAGACACTGTTAGAATTCCCAGTATTGGACAATATTTAAGAAGTACACCTTGTTTATCGCTGAAATGGGTATTTATATTTGTGATAATGGTTATCGTATGCTTTTACAGAACTTAGCCTCTACTTCAAAAAGAATTGTACCTAGTAAACATAGCTATTTAAGCTATAAACGTATATTATATACAAGGATGTGCAACATACTTGGATGCTCTAGCCCTGATTTAGGCAAGTGTTTAATCAGATGTTTAACAGAAAACATGTAAAGAGGACAAATCAATGGAAATTTTCTTCTTTTTTGCCTTTATTTAGATATAACACTTCAGCACGCAGGCTGCATTTCACAAGGAACATTGTTCACCAAGATATACACTGAAATCAGTGCAATGCACTTACAAGAATTTTTATTCTAAAACATTGCTTCAACTCTCACACACACCACAGAAAGGGAAAGTACTGCTTGAACTAGGAGAATAAAAGAAGCCACTAGACCAGAAACTGTAAAATGAAATAGGTGGAAACGGTGCAAACCGCTTTCTCTCTCAAACAAAAATGGGGATGAGGATTTTTTCCCTGCTTTTAATTATCAAGATGAGCTGGAAATAGCCTTGTTTCAGAGAAATTTGCATCTGGAATCTTTACCATCTCATTCCAAATCTAACTTGAGGCTTAATATAAAAGCTAACACCATTTTTAGGAATCCCTTCCAGTAGAAAGAGATAGACGATCACAATATTGTAATTGTCTTAGGTCGTTCTGCCAATTTTCATTTTAAAATAACGTTCTGTTTTGTTTGGGGAATTTCATAATGTCTTAGTCAAATTGTGGCTGATAATATTATTGTGATGAGTTCCTTCCCCAAAATGTCAGATTTCTACCTGTTTGACCTCTGTCACATAGAAGCAGCTAAATGAAGAGTCCGGTTGAAAGATGGAAGGCAGAGACATAAAGTCTGTACTCCAACCTACTTCATCCAGGTCTTGCATTAACAGACACCCTCAAAATATCTCGGTTTCCCATTTTACACATTGCTTTTATCTTGTCCTATGAAAATAGGCAGAGATTTCAGTGGAATTAACCCCATGAAACACTTGAGTCTGACTTGTCAGAACTCAGCTTTTCTTCTGTGTTCTGCCACAAGCCCTTACTGATCAGGAGCTGACCAGAGGAGTGCCTGAAACACGAAACCCAAAAATATTGACATCACACAGAATTTTCTCACCTTTCATTATCCACCAGACCAAAGTATGCATTTCAAACTAATTTTCTGGAAGTATCTATTTACTATCCACCCTTGTACAAGACATAAGACTTTCCTTGGTTGTCTCTGCCATAAAAGTTAGCCGTGAAACCCTACCATCTGCACTGAAGTGATGTTGTGGCTCACCCCAGTTAAATACGGTGATATGATAGATATACATTCTATCTATACATCTCTCTCAACTCAAAATCCTTTGCATTGGCCCAATAGGGACTGCAGTGAAAGAGATCGAGAGCTATTTTTTTTTAAGCTACCCAAGCCATTGACAAATGTTTTCTTGTTTTCAAAAGTTTTCTAAACACCCAAGAGAGTGTGGTTTGGAAAATTCTGCAGGAAATACAAAAATTCAGTCAGTTCCTATTTTTCTTCTCATTCTCACCCTTTGCCTAGGAGCTGTCTTGCTAGTTTTCCTTGTTTGAACAGTAATTTATTACATATGTTTATTCCCTCTTGTGTACTTAAAGCATTTTATAGTTCCTAATTTCCTAGTTATAAGATTATACCCTCTGATTTCCATGGCTCTCTGCCAAATATAACAGTTCATTCTGGATTATTGAAAACATATGCAGAAACTTCAGCAAGCCTGATTCTCATTTCTTCCATGAATGTTCTTTCCGAACACACTGGTGCCTCAGAGCTTTTAACATTTATTTCTTTTCTTTCCTTCATGGACTTGCTGCAGTCACTAACTACTATCCCTTGCAATATTAACTCCTTCAGAAATTGCTCACCAGATATTTTGCAGTAAATGAGGCAGACTATGAACAGAAATAAATTGTACAGATGGAGTTACATGAGTGTCCAGCTGCTCTAGAGGAGTTGTGGGCTTACCTAAAGGAGCAAACTTCGGACTCCAGGTTACCCCAGCCTGCTGAAGGCACTGCAAATATCTAAGGATTTGCATACGGGACAGACTAATGAAGCAGCTGTACCTAGCAAAAGCAGCTGCCATGGTTATACAGTGATGCTGCTACACTGGTACCTAGCAGAAAACCTGTTTGTGTTGGGTTTTGCCTTGTTTATCACCCTTGCAAACAAACTTCTATGTCTTGTAGAATCATAGAATAGTCTGGGTTGGAGGGGACCTTTAAAGGTCATCTGGTCCAACACCCCTGCAATAAGCAGGGTCATCTTCAACTAGATCAGGTTGCTCAGAGCCCCATCCAACCTGACCTTGAACGTTTCCAGGGATGGGGCATCTACCACCTCTCTGGGCAACCTGTGCCAGTGTTTCACAACCCTCATTGCAAAAAAACCCTCTTCCTTATATCTAGTCTAAATCTTCCCTCTTTTAGTTTAAAACCATTACTCTTTGTCCTATCACAACAGGCCCTGCTGAAAAGTTTGTCACCATCTCTCTTATAAGCCCCCTTTCAGTACTGAAAGACCGCAGTAAGGTCTCCCTGAAGCGTTCTCTTCTCCAGGCTGAACAACCCCAACTCTCTCAGCCTGTCCTCACAGCAGAGGTGCTCCAGCCCTCTGATCATCTTTGTGGCCCTCCTCTGGACTCGCTCCAAAAGCTCCATGTCTTTCCTGTGCTGAGAGCTCCAGAGCTGGACACGGTACTCCAGGTGGGGTCTCACCAGAGCAGAGTAGAGGGGCAGAATCACCTCCCTCGACCTGCTGGTCATGCTGCTTTTGATGCAGCCCAGGATGCGGTTGGCTTTCTGGGCTGGGAGCGCACAGTGCCAGCTCATGTCCAGCTTTTCATCCACCAGTACCCCCAAGACCTTCTCAGCAGTGCTGCTCTCAATCCTTTCATTCCCCAGCCTGTACTGATAGTGCGGGTTGCCCCGACCCAGGTGCAGGACCTTGCACTTGGTCTTGTTGAATCTCAATTAATTAATTAATTAAGCAATAACACATCACCTAACACATTCGTATCCATAACATCTTAAAGCTTTCATGCAGTCCATGAAAATCCTTTCTGAAATTGTTTCCACTAAACTCCTACAGGGAACGCTACTATTTTGACTCACAGGAGTGCTGAGCATACTCCCCGTGCTTAGTGTCCTAGCCGCTGCCTCCATCTGCATAAACATTTCCTAGTCTGCCTTTTTATTTTGCCCTCAGAGGTCTGTAATAGTTCCCTGTGATTGTTCTTCGCCTTCCCTGTGCTTCACTTCAATCAAAGCTGTCTCTGCACCGGTAGCGAAACCACATGTCATTTCATCCTTCTGTCAGAGTGTTCTCCCTTGTCTCTCATATTGCTCTGTATCACTGCGGCAAACCATTTTAAACTGTCTGCGACCCCGTTAGACTGCAACAGGGAAAAAAGTATGTACCGTGCAATCTCAGAGAAACACAGGAAAATGAAAGATGAGGAGACAAAGCTAGGAGAGGACTAAGTTTGGGCAAGACTTTCTGCTGCGTCTAGTGAGGCAAAGCCCCCACCGCCTGCAGAGAAAGCCCGCCAATGGAAGGAGGCTCACACTTTCCCCAGGGCACTAGCCCACCCTCCTGCACCGCTCTGCAGGTCACCGCGAAGGTATAGGCATGCTTTCAAAGCCTGCTTCACACCAGAAGTAATACTGGGAAGAAAAATAGAGGTAAAGCCGTCCTGGGAGACATAATTCAAAAAAACGCATCATGGTTATTTTGCTTTAAGCCAGATCTACTAAGGGGACATTTTACCATGTGGCCCCTCCTCCTCCCAGCAGCCCCAAGAGGGGTTCTGAAGAAACCTCTGCATTTTCACTGGCCACGTGGTGATTTGCCCACATTTCTTTCCACAGTTCCTTGCCACACTCCATTTGTATCTTAAATCTACCTGGCTGAAAAGTTCCACAGAATATATTTTGTTTATCTAAATAACCAGTTAAAACTCTAGGTAATAGACAACGATTTTATGCAGAACTAACAACCTGAACTGGTTTGAGCTTCCTGTCTCAGTGTCACACAACCTCTTCACTTGTGGTCGTTTATTGTATCTCTACTCAATTACAGGCTGAATACTCAGTTTATGTTAATTTTTTCAGGAAAAATTTCTTCACCAAAATAGCAGTCAAGCATTGGAACAGGCTGCCCCAGGAAGCAGTTGAGTCACCATCCCTAAAGGTACTTAAAAGACATGTGGATGTGGAGCTTAGGGACGTGGTTTAGTGGTGGACTTTGCAGTGTTAGTTTAACAGTTGGACTTTATGATCTTAAAGGTTTTTTCCAACCTAAACAATTGTATGATTCTACGGAGGATTTTTTTATTATAACTGGCTTTCATTTGTGATGTGACCAAGATGAGCTTGGTCCTCAGATGTACCCCAGAAGGGCAGGCAGCAGACACCAGTCCTGCAAGGATCCCTTCTCAAGAGACCTCAGCTTCCTGGCTGCCATCTCGGCTACGGCACTTGAGTCCTGCTACAGCACCATGGATCCTCAACAACTACAACAAACATTTTAATTAGATTGCCTTACACTTTGAAGCATAGACAGAGCGTGAATAAAAAGTACGTTTGCTCTCTGATATACAGTAATTTTGTTCAGAAGAGTCATAAATCAAGTAGACTGTCAGAAAAGACAACAGTTTGGTACCTGAAAAATTTAAACTGTAAATATTGCTAAGTTATTTGAAATGGCTACTGTTTGTGAAAATACATTTTTCACCCTGTGTTGCCTTTCTTGATCAAATTATGAGCATTAATGTACCACCAGCAGCTTATTTTTCTCAAAGAAGTCTGAATTACAGTGAGCAGGGAAGCAGTGAGGGGGAGTGAGCCAGAGATAATTCTTAGACAAGGTGACCAAAATTACAAGCATGCCTACAGACTTTGAGTCTATTTCTGGATTGATTTTAATTTCATCAAAAGGCTACGATGCCTGATCTAAATAACAATAATTAAAAAAAAAGGTTTATATGATCAGTTTTATTGGAAAATCTATTGGTCTGTCAAGCTAATTATCTGACACTGCTGTTGCAGTACATTAAATTCCGTATTAACAAGGCACTTGGCATCCTCATTTGTAGATACGTGACTCCTTGGGAGACTGAACATTTGCTAAACAACAAGCTACCAGGCAACAGGACTTCTGAAGTTCCTGCTTCCTGGGGTCTGTTTCTCTCTTGGCGTATACACGCTACACTTCCCCCTGTGCACACCATTTGTCCTGCACGTGGAAGGAAAAATGAGCTGTCTGACAAGTAGCTGGAGTAAACCACCTTTCCAAACCGAGGTCCTTTGGGATTTCCTGTAAAGGAGAATGGTCACACTGAGCTGACCCATGCCTGGATCAGTGTAATCCACTTCTTTGACTAAATTAACTTTGGAAGCGTGCTGGTTTGCAGTAAGACATGACCATTGTAAACACAGCACTGTTTAAAGTAGTAACGAAAACCTTGTCATCTCCTGTGCAACAGGTAGGACAAAATCACTCAGGGGGATTCACTGAAAGCTTGCTGGGTCTCCCCTTTGCACTCCCAAGTGTGAGGAGCACGACCGAGGAAAGAAAAAGCGTCTGCTAGCTTTGTATTTCTCAAGCCCCACAGCTAACAGAAGGAAGGCTGCAGGGAAATTCTCTTCAGGTTACTTTGGTTGTCTTTAATGCTGCTTTGTGTCAATGAAGACTCCTAAAGTCACCTTGGGAGTTCCTATGACCCAGAGCTGGGAGCTTAGGGTTTCACAGATCTCGAGGTACCAGCTGCTGTAATATTCAAATATGTCCAGTTTATCACGCTTACAATATAAACTAGCAATAAGAATCAATTTAATGTCAGAGGTTGGACAGAAGGAACTCTTTAAAATTTTATTTGGCAGTTTGCTTCTATAAAATCCCTTTTTTTCTCTTTCGCCATTTTCATTATGTTTTATAACCTTGCTAAGCTCAGGTACAGGCAGAGGTGGTGAACACATAGCTTGCATATAAAATAAATGAGCTTTTCTAATTTTCGCTGATAAAATAAAAACTTCCACCTAAATTAGGTTGAAATACGCATCCATTCTTCTGCATTTATGTGGCTTTATTTATTCTAAGTGCCTCTTTGTACTTCAGTGAACAATTACAAATCATTTTCCCAATTTCTTCAGACACTCAGGCATGCCAAGAGCTAATTAACTAGTGTGACAATTGCAAGAAGCAGCAACATAATTCAGTTTTTGAATGACTGGAAGGTATTTAATTTGAATAAAAGTGGAATTAAATAGCAGCTGTAATAAATGGTATTGACAGGTAGGGTACACATATCAGAAAGGTCGCTACCAAAGTATTTGCAGGTACTTTCAAAACTCCACTTACGAGTTGTGAAATTAGGATTAATTGGTTGGAGCTGTTTTATAGACTATTTTACACATTTAATACCTTACAATCTATTGAAGTAATCAGCCATGTGTAAAGAACAAGTTTTGAATCGATTCCCTGATTAAATAAAATATAAGCGTCTTTGTATGCAAAATGTGGAATGCTTAATACAAGATCCATCTGGCACATTGGAATATGGGCAGAAAAGACCTTTTCAGTGTTGTGAATCCCAGTGTTTGAGATACAGTGCTCATGACAATGAACTTATCAAAATTTTATAAAAGTAATAACTGAATTATGTAGACTTCTATTTGGTAACCATCAGTGTTATCCTCCATCCACATTTTTTTCCTGTTTAGTTTAAGTAAGCTGCCATTGTGTCTTTTAAAATACTCAAAATAAGATATCCGATTGGTTAATGGGAAAATATTTTCCCTTTCTCTCCTTGTAACAATAAAAAATAAACGAATGACTAAGTTTCCCAAAAAGTTTGCAAAGGATAATACAGTTATGAGCTAAACCCCACATTGTCCAGAAATACTGTCCCTATGGGAATTGGATTTTGATTGACATCCTGCCTCAGCTGCCACTCTCAGGTTATGGACTCAAACTACTCCTTATCCAGGACAGTCCACCATTCTTGCCCCTAGTTTGTGTGCTCCCAGTATTGCCCTTCCCTTGAGTCAAATATGTTGTAGCAGCAAAAGCAGTTGGATCAAATGCCTGATGGACTTGAAAGAAAGGATAGTTCTCCACCACCGATCCAGAAAAGGGAGATATAAGCATGGGTAGTCTCGATTAAAGAAGACTTACATGGTTAAATCTTAAATGAAAATCATAGGTGCAATTGCATTCCCATGGAGAAAAGGTGTGTCATCGATGGGTACATCTATATAATGTTTTTTATTTCAGAGCAGTAGCATAATTAAGTGAACCCCCTGATCATTCCCACCTATTATGTTTTTGTTCAGCTCTTGGAAGGGTTCTGGTGTGTGTGGACTGGATCCTTTTAGGATGAAACTAACTGGCAGATGCACTGTAGAGAATCACAAGAATCCAAACCAGGAAGCGGTCTCCGCTGTGACAAAGTCTTCCCATGAATAGTGACACCAAAGTACTGTTAAAAGCTCTCATACTGTCAATCTGCAACTCCCTGATGTGCTTCTCGTGCTTCCCTATGCATGGCATGTGCAGAGAGGCCAACAAAGACCAGAAGGACTGCAGTTTCCCCAGGACCGGGGGCTGCAGAATACATCTGAACAATCCCCTGAGTGGAAATTTAGGACATGTACGTGTTAGGAGGCAGATCTTTTTAGCATTGAAGGTGGCTGGCAGCTGAGGTAGAGCTTGGGACCAGGAACACTCTCCCCATACTCCTCCGTTATATTCTGGCAAATGTGAAAGCCGCCTGGCCTCAGCCTGGTGTGCAAAGAGATGTACTTCTACAGCAGAAACTTTCAGACCCCCAGGAAGTGAGAGAAACAGAAAAGGAATCTCTGTTCTGTTTGGTAACCTGTCACTGTGAAGGCCCTGGCATGCCACACCATAAACCAAGGCAAGATGAAGATGTAAGCAAGACTGTGAATCAGGCAGAGTTTCAAGTAGCTGACTACCAAAAAAAGCCATAGTATTTTTCAGTCTCGGCAACACATCTGCCAATACTCCAAGCTGGATGGGAAGTGTCTCAGTGTGCAACAAGTTCATGTTAAACAGCAGCAGAATGTCCTCACCGAGCTTACAAGCCTCATCCACCATCTTTGGGGACATCTGAAGCAGTAACACGTTCTCATAAAACAAAGCATGACATAATAATGGAAAGCCTTTCCTACTTTTCTTCACTGTCACTACCTCAGGCCTTCCTCCCTTTTGAGCACCTGAGAGCACCTCTAGCTGTCCTGCCTTTTCCAGCTGCCAAGGCTAGCACATAACAGAAGAAAGACTTCCATGGCACTTTGCTGGCCATGGCATAAAGGTAACATCAGTTTTGAGGTGGGTCATCTTGCTCAGAGCTCACCTTCACCAGTCCCTCTCAAAAATTAGAGAAGGAACAGGTAAATCTCAGTACTGCACAGAAAATTGTGCCCTGGAGAACCAGGGGCTCTAGGGTGGAGAGCTGTATGCAGTAGACTGGCATCATAACTTTGCAGACAGTCCTGGACTCACAGACTTGCTTTCTTTCCTCCACAGAGGTGAGCCACAAGAGACTTGCTCTCTTCCAGTTTCCACCCCCAGCCTCTGGTGCCTCAGCCCTTCACGCAGGAAGCAGCGTACATCTAGGATGCCATTCTAGAAAACATGCTGCAGTATCAGTCTGAGGCAGTGTTAGAGAGCAGGGAAAGAAGGTCGACTCAGGAGATATTAATGGACAGGATCTTAGCAGTTCTTAACAGGCCTGACAACAGTTCTTGACAGAGATTTCATATTGGAGAGAAAGGGAGCAGGAGGCTTTGGAGATATGTCAGGAGAACCCTGCTACTCTTTAGTGGCAACTAGTAGCCAGGCAGATGTAGGAGGAACGAATGGAAGAAGGGAAAGAGGACGAGCCAGATCTGGGGACTGCCATCTCCACCAACATTTCATGTGCAACCCCAGACCTTCTCTAGACATCAGGTCATCTTGGGAAGATATTAGGGGTAGGCTCTGCATAACCTGGTGACTGTTTGGCCTCTCCTCTCCTCCTCACATCTGTGGTCAAAACAGTACAAGTGACATATGAAAATGATTACAGTGCAAAAAGTCCTAACAAAGTCTTTGTCCGTGTTACTTCCTCACTCAGCATTTGGTAGAGTGGTCCACTGAAGAGCTCACAGACCAGAAAGCAAAGATCAGTTTTAATTCAAAGAGCCTCAGGCAACAGGTACTGGGGTTGTTAGATCTAGGTGATCAGCCTAACTCTAGCCTAAAGCAGAAACTGATGTCTTCTATGGTTAAGGAAACAGGACTTACATATTTTTATACATGTAAATATTTGCACCAGATAAGTGTCTGGGACCATTGTAATTTCTTCTAAATGAAAGACTCTAGCAATACTTCTGTTTTTTCCCTAGCTGCTCACTTAAAAATGGTAACAGGTTAGGAAAGGCAAGTACAAATTCATCTGTATATTAAATCAGATGAGAAGGATTCTTATGTACTAGCTCTTGCCAGAAACAGATGGGCTTGATAACAGTGTGCTCTAGTTGTGCAAATACTTTGCACTCCATTTCCTATGTAATGTATCAAACATTATTTAAATTCTATGTTGAGTGCTTAAACACAGCATGTTACAGCAGTGCTAAACCAACAATCCTTACTTTTCATTGTGATACAAAACCCATATAAATTATTAGAGTCAGATGAATTTTAACTCAACTGTCCTTGATCAGGACTCCTTCCAACACAATCAATATACAAAGTAGTTCCTTATCTTTTTGGGAGATACTCATTTACCATAAATCTCCTGCTTACCAGTCTAGCTGGCATGTGTCTCTAGGAAATAAGAGCATCAGATTTGTACCAGTTAGATTTAGTCTCTCAAGTGAAGAAATGATTCAGCAAGAACAAACTTGGAAATATTCTGCAGGTTGGACTAGGAATCATGTGTCTGATAGGATTATATTTATAGGAATATATTTATCTATGTGAGGGTTTTGAAAAATATTTTTCTGGTTTGTTTGCGCTATTACAAAACAGTACATACAACTTATTAATAAAATCATCACGTGCTGCTACATAATAACTGGCATTGTTACTAAACAATTCTCTTTTCCTTTCGCACTGATAGCATGTTCCTTACAGCTCTTTACTCATTCACCACCCTTTGATGTCTAGGCTATAGCTTTTTATGTTACAAGCGAAAAAAATGCTGTTTACTTCCTGCATGACCAAAATACACAACTCGAGATACTCATGCATCATAGTTAGCCCCATTTCAACTTAAGACCTTTCCAAGTATAGCTCATCCTGCTCATTAAAAATCATGCTATGCTTGTTTCTTCAGAACAAAATTCAGACTTCGCTGGGAAGTCAAGATATTAAAAATAACGGAGATTTTTAATATTTTTTAAAGAAAATAAGAGCTGATTTGTTAATTTTTTTGGACAGCTGACTTTCTCATAATCTGGCCTGCACTCTAGACAGATCTTCTTGCTTCAGTTTCAAACCTTGAGTTCAATTTGTTGCTTTGCATTCCCCAGTCAGAAAAAAGAGGCCTGAAATGACAATTGAATAATGACACATAGAAGTCAATTAGGTCATTACCCTTCCTTTTGTTTCTCAGATGCCTGTTCATTTTTTCTGTAGAAATTTGATAAATATTATGAGCCATTCTAACATATCCCTTTTTTCTTTCCCTTTATTTCCTATTTCCTATTTTTTCCTATTTGAGTTTATCATTACTTTCTTCTTTACTTTTCAAGAATATGTCTACAAAAGCGTAAAAGAAAGACTTGCGTATCCTGAGGGAATGCCCTCAGAATGAAAACATATGGACATATTCATCCCTGCTGGCAGTCTACTAATACGTACTGGGTTTTGTCATGAGCGAACTTACCCAGTTTTTGAAGGAACAGATTGGAAGAAGAAAAATCTTTTAGGCCCAGGAGAAGTCTCTCCTATTTAGTCTTTCCATGCAGTTTGGAGTAGGATAAGATTACTAATCTATGAGGGATGGAAAATGTAGTTAGGAGATTGAAAAGCATTATCTTGTAAAATTCTTCTTTCACCAAGCTGTATATTTTGCTTCAGCGGCAGCCAACCTTGCAAGAAGAGATTCTCTCAAACGCTTTGAAAATAGAACTAGCAAGAAAATAAGCCTCAACGTTTAAATTTACAGAACTAAAAATCATGATGAAAATACATCTGTAGAGATAAGGAAGGCATCACAAGCTTTTTCATATTTTCATATTCTGTGACCTTACTTAATCTCACAAAGCACTGTGCAGCGGCATGGAAAACCACCTATAATTTCTCTAACAATATGATGCGCACTTCATGGAACAGACAGTTGTTGACCTATTGTAGTAATTGTTTGGTTTCCAATTACACAGCTTGAAAAACATCAAGTCCTTGTGAGAGTATGTAAATTTTATCAGCCAGATACACCCCTTATATTACTTCATTATAGTCAAGCTATTCTAATGGAAGTACATCAGAGATGAATTTTGTCCAATGCATTATTTATCCCGTGTATTGTTTAGCAAAAGAAAATCAAAATATGTTTTGAAGAGAAACAACAAATATATAGCAAAGGGTAATCATAACATTTTTGTTTACCTTTGGATGCTAGCCAAATTCCAGAGCTCTGTAAAATGTTTGCATTTTGAGGAGACATTAATGGGGGCGAGGGGGGTCTGGCATCTTTAATGTTATCCAGCTTGCCCACAAAGACTATCCAAAGACCTGTTTCTCTGATTTCAGTAGGCAATACTTTGCTGATGGCTTCAGCTCAAGAGCTATCATTCTAAGTTTTTTCTCTGCATCCACTAACCTTTCTCTTAGACTTTGAGACACAAATCACCCCCATGCTACATGTCTATCTAATATCCAACAGAGCAGCTACATTGGAGAAGGTGCCACAATATCTAATAATAAAAAGTAATAATGCTTGAGCTACCTCAATATCTGCTGGAGGGACAACACAGCAGGGCATAAGCAATCCAGGAAATTTCTGGAGTGCATTGATGACAACATCCTAACACAGATGATCAAGAAGCTGGAGAGCAGAGATACTCTGCTGGACCTTACACTTACAAACATGGAAGAACAGGTGAGAGATGTGAAGGCTGGGGACAGTCTTTGCTGCAGTGACCGTGGGATAGTGAAGTTCAGGATTGTGAGGGGTGAGAACAAAGTCAAGAGTAGGATCACAACACTGAGCTTTAGGAGAACAGATTTTGGCCTGTTCAGGCATGGGCTTGGAAGAATCCCATGGGTGATGATCCTGGTGGGGAGAGGAGTCTACGACAGCTGGTCGATTTTCAAGGACTGCCAGACCAAGATTGGTCCATCCCATGTTCAAGAAGTCAAGCAAAGGCAGTGGGGGACCTGCACGGTCTGACTAAACTCGAACATAAAAAGGAAGCATAAAAGTAGTGGAAGAGGGGTTGAGTGACCCAAGATGAATATAGAGACACTGCCAGAGCATGCAGTTATGGGGTTAGGGAAGCCAAAGCCCATTTGCAGTTGAATGTGGTAAGGGACATGAAGGATTAGAAGGAGGGCTTTTACACACCCATCAGCAGCAAAAGGAAGCCTAGGGGAAATACGGGTCTGCTGCTGAATGGGACAGAGGACTGGTGACAAAGGACACAGAAAAGGGTAAAGTACTCAATGCCACCTCAACTTAGTTGAGGAGGAATAACCCCAAGCACCAGTGTAGGCTGGAGAACAACTGCTTGGAGCTGGAAAGCCGTCTAAGGAATAAGGCCTTGAGTTCCTTGTGGACACAAGTCGAACGCGAGGCAGAAATGTACCCTTGCAGCAATGGCGGCCAACAGCCTCTTAGGTTGCCAGCAAGTTAAAGAGGGGAGTAAAGAAGATGGAGCCAAATTTTTCTCAGTGGTGCCCAGTGGAAGGCCAAAATGTGACGGAACAAATTAAAAAAGAAGAAATTCCATCTGAACTCAGAACACTTCCTTACGGTGAGGGCGGTCAAACACTGGAACAGGCTGCCCTGAGAAGTTGTGGAGACTCCGTCCTTGGAGGTATTAAAAAACTGACTGGACAGTGTCCCGAGCAATCTGCTCTAGTTGATCCTGCTTTGAGCATGGGGTGGAGGGAGGTGAACTAGACGATTTGCAGATGTCCCTTCCAACCTCAATTATTGCATAATTCTATGATTTATAGGTAATTTAAGTTTTTTCACAATTACGTGTTTATATTCATAACGAACAAGGCATTCCACTTTCTGAATATCCTTTAGCTTCTTCTCTCATCTACACCATGCTTAAAGTTCTCATCCCTGGCTTTAAGAAACATCTCTCTTCATTACATCAGCTTTCCTTATGACTCTTCTCTGATGTGTACTCTTCTCTTCATCAGCTCCCCATAATATTCCACCCACATTTTCATGCTTCTCCCTACATACTGATAACTACATTCCAGCTCTAGAGAACACCTTGGGTCTTTAATATATGCCTGGTTTATATTAAATTATTGGGAAAAATACTTGGGAGCAAAGCTTTCATCTGCATTTCTCTCTCTGCTCTTATATCTTTATCTACCACCCTTGCTCACAATGAGCAACAAGTTCTTTCACAAATAATCCCACGAAAATGGAGTAGGTATCCTTCAGCAGCAGAGCACTGCACAACAATAAATTATAATATCCAGAAAGCATCATAGAGTGTTCTATTTTTGAATTTTAAAAAATATGTCAATAAAGTCAATAAAGTAGTTTGATCCCTTTATACCATCAATGACAGGATGCAGCAATAGATGTGCAGGACTTTGGCTATATTGCCTCTTCTTGTTCAGTCGTTCTAGTGTGCTTTCAAGCAGGCAAGTAGTTCTTGTTCTTTCAGTAAAGAGCAACACAAACAGACTTCTTATTACAGGTGGACTGTTAACTCATTTCTTGTTCTGATCACTCATCACACAACTACTAGGAAGAGTTTCTCTGACATTTCCAAGATGTAGATTCAGCCTAGAACCTTCAGAGACACCCTCATCCCACTTTAAATCCTGTTGAAAGTTCTTCTGTGTTTTTGTAGCACCCTCTTCTCTCATTATCCTTCGCAGTAAGTATACTTTCTTACTATGGGAGCAGTAAAAATTAGTACTTACAGAGTAAAGAACTCTTCACGTTCTTGTTGAGTATTTTGTGAAATAAAAATATTATTAACAAGGAAAGAAGAAAAAAACACCCAAAAACCTGAAAATAAGATATCTAGAGGACCTTTTCTTATTTTGCAATTAAGTAATATGAAGAAGCGAAAGTTTTGATCTGTCATATCAGAGCATTTCTTTTGAACAGGCAATTATGAAAGTGGGAAATTGTAAAGATACTTGTTCACACATGTGCACACAGATATTCCCTAATATACACTTTTGGAGTATTTTCAAGCCCTTTTCAAGAAACTTTTTTAAGTACAAAAATGTAACATGTCACTATTAAAATGTTCAGATTCCCTTTAAACAAGTGGAAATAAGGCACAACAACCAGATGTAAAGTGTGGTCTATCTCTTGCATCAACACTTGTTTTCCTTCTATAAGCAGAGATTATAACCCTCGTGTTGTTGACCTAATATTGGTGATTGACGTAACTGTCCAAGAAACTCATTTTCTAAGGATCAGAAGGAGGAAAAGTGATTTGCAGAATAAGTTTGAATAAGTTTGAAGTTTTATCAAACTTTTAAAGAACATTTGGACAAAACAAAAAGGCAGAAAAGGAAAAACAAATCGCTAATATATCTTTGTCAGCTTTTTTCTCAGTTCAAGATGCTGGGTGAAATGTCCGCTTCTACAAGATGAGCATGGCTAATGAAAAATCATATGAGGAGACTTTATTAGAAAAATGAGGATAGAGACATCCATGTACACAGCAGGACATCCACATCTCTGCACATTGGCATACCTTACAAACAATATATCCACCAACTCCTTGACATTAGCACCCTCATTTTTCCTCTTTTTCCTGCCCAAAATCAAAATTTAGTGAATGACATATAAAAATGGCACCATGTTGTGGTTTGGGCTGGACTGGCCACTGAATGAACGACAGATGCTCTGCTTAACCTTTCTCCCAAGGGATAGAAGAATGACAGAGAGAGAGAGACTTATGTACTGAAAAAGAAACTAAAACTACTTTAATGAAATATTAATAATAAAATAATAAAACCAAAATATATTAATATTAATATGAAAAAAATGAAATACAGGCAATATACACAAAACCAATACTGAGGTCCCAGGATGACAATCACGTTACTGGCAGGCACTGGGAAAGTCCCAGACTGGACTCAATGATGGACAGGAACTGGATTCCAGGAATGGCTTTTGGATGCAGGAATGCACGGATAGGGATAAAAAGCAGACGAACAGACAGAGTCCTCCTTGGACGCCGGCCATTGAAGAAAGAGGGCTGACCCCTTTGATCCCTCAGCTTTTACACTGAGCATGATGCAGATGGGGTGGAATACCCTGTTGGTCAGTTTTGGGTCACCTGTCCTGTCCGCTCCTCCCCACAGGTGCGACCCCTCTACGCTCTTCCACTTCCGACCCTCCAACTTGGTACATAAGGAAGTTAGCTGGCCTTGGTTGTTATAGTAATAAGTATAAGCAGGAGCCCCTCTGCATACCATTCCTTGATATTAACTATAAACATCAGACCTTATCTGCTAGAAGCCAACACTCTCTGAAAAATACGCTGTCAATTTCAGAATGCAGTTAGTTAGAAGAGACTTAACTAAAAAGTAAAATTACTGAAAAGAAAATTGGTTGTTTTACCTCAAACCAGGATACACCAATGAATAGAAAAGATGAAAATGTGAATTTATACTGGCAACATTTAATGGACAGAAAAGTAAAGACTAATTATAACAGACAAGTTCAAGCGCATAGACAGACACACATACTATTATCTAAACCTTTTTACAGCTGCACTGGCCATAAATGGATTTAAATAGATGCTGTTTATTTCTGAAGCTCTCATAGAGATATAACCCAAAGAAAGGGGACAGAAAATCACTACATGATCAATAGTGAAAATACTGCAGCTACTCGGGTGATTTCTGGACGTTCATCTAATATACAGAAATAAAAAGATACTAGTGCATGCTGTGTAGATGAGCAAAGGGCAAATTTTTATGCTAATACTGAGATAAAGCAATTTGAAATATAAGGTATTCTGATGGGTTTTAAATATTTCTTTGCCTTCAGTAAATAAACTGTGATTCCTTGGTGAAAAGGAGAATTGGTGATAAACTCTTCCTGCACCTGTTGTATTAATTATACTTAGAATGAGGAACAATGACTTGTTAGTGAGAAAGACGGTATGATTTTTATGAAAAAGAACACGCCTATTTAATTATTTTACACAGCCAGACGGAGGAAGTCTTGCACTGTACCTTTGGCTTTGCAAGTCGTATATACTATATATAGGCCTCATCTTTAGCCAAAAGTGGATCTATGAAACATGAATATTAATAAGATTATTCAATAAATGTCTTAAATTTAGTTAACCAGATTGTCGGAAATGTTGCAGGATCCAAACTATTTCAAAGACAGTAAATTTTCTTGAGTTATTTTTCAGGAGGAGGAACTGTAAATTATGATCTGCTGGCAAATATATCTTCCTAACAAGCTATTGGCATAAGACTGTGATTCTGTCCTAATGACTCACTCCAAAATTATTTTGCGTTGGATTAAGTTCCTTTTCTCATATTAAGTAATATCTTACTCATTTCAATAGTCCCCCTTACTCAGTTCCCTTGAATGGGGCAACTTTTCAGCAACATACAACTCAACGTGACTAACATGGAAGAATCTCATCCTAAATAATTATCACAAAGGGGGCTGTTGATTATATGATGTTGAAATACGAAGGCACTTGACTAGGCATATTGTACCTCACACTCAGATGAGTCTAAAAATAATGGCAGTTAAATTACACGATAAAAATTCTCTCCTCTTCATATTTGAAAACCAGGCCAAGAAACGTTGTAAAGTTAATAAACTGTCATGCTTATTCTTCTTCTATGCCATATGACAGAAACTCAAAGGAAAATTTCCTTGCAAGGAGAAATGCAATTAAACAGAACAGAAAAATAAAAGCAAAAAAAGCTTCATCAGAAAAGTGTCTAAGCATCCTTTTCTTCTGTTTAAATATTCAGATGTTTCTGTGCCAGAGATTAACATCCAGTTCATACTCTCAAAATAAAAGAATGCAGAAGACAACAGCAGCTTTCTTCTCCTTTTCTGCTTCAACTGCAGTATTCAGTAAAGTGAATGAATGATTTAAAACGAAGTTCTCAAGTAGGCACAATGTGCTTTGATTTGTACCTTCTGCAATATCGCTGAAGTCAATTAACTCAACTGAGGGTTTTACTTTTACATGCAATGTATAAAAATATGAGATTCAAGTGATTATATCATGAAAGAGAGGGGTATCTACTCAGACCAATGCTGGCTAAAATGCAGGATTGCTTTTTCACAAAACATTTATATTTGTTCAGAATTTTTTTTCAGTCCAAATTGAACCTTTTTTTGTCAAAAAATTTTCCAGTGAACTAGAAATTCTGAGAACAGGCCTTTTAAGAAACAAAAGGACTGACTGTGGCTGCCTTCCTTTCAGTTCTTATGTTTGATCAGTCTGTATCTCCTCAGATAGCAATGAAATCAGAAGACAGTACGCTCTTTAAGAGTAGAAAGGGTCAAGATGCCAGGAACAGCCATTCCTGTCCACCACCATATAGGACTAAAGACTAATTTTAAGAAGAAAGAAAAGATTTTCAATCTTAATTTAATTTCACAAAAAAATTCTACTACTGGTGGTAAAAAAGTATGATGATAGTGGTGTCACTCAGGACATACAGTCCCACCTCAATTTTGGTAGGTCGGCAACCCACCATTACACCAAAACTTCTGTGGAAGTTTCCAATGCCCCTAGTTAGGACCTATGTTAAAGGAACAGGAGGACACATCAGGTTACACCTGTAACAGTGACAGAGTAAGTTTCTTTGTGTGACTGAAAGGAGGCAAAACACTTTGCAGGACAGTGGAGAAATGCTAGGGATGAAGCTGGAGGAGATCAGCTGTCACTCACTTCAGTGATCAGTTTGGCCCAAACCATGACACGCTCTGAGACGTCTATGAGAACCACTGCAGTACCATCAAGCTCCCAGTAATAATGGACCGGACACTCCAGCTGGGGCCTGTAGATCTATCAGCCCTCTGCTGACACACGTACGGATGCTAAGAACGCAAAAACCTCAGCTGGCACCTGTAATTCTACCGACACAACATGACTGGAGCACTATGGCTATACACCAGTTGAAAGCGTGACCTAGCAGCTGAACCTTCTGTGAAATGGGTGGAAGAAACCTCACCCATGCAACCTCATATGCTGAGATGGTAACAACATCCTCTTTGTGTGCTGCACCTCCACACGTGCAATCTACAGCTGTGCTAAGAGGCTCCCTGGACTCATTTCTGGTAAGAAATAAGCTGGAACTTCCACTGTGGACCCACAGGAGATTCTGTCAAGTCAACTATTTAGCCTTTGACCTTTTGCCGTGAAGAGGGTAATTGAAAAAACAATAGCAACAAAAACCTGAGTGTGTTCATCCCTGCAGTACCTTCAATACATGACTTCATTAGAAATGTAGAAAATTTCCTAGGAAATCCAGTGCCAACTGGCATCATTGTTATTAAGAAAAAAATCCCAATGGCCGTGAAGAGCATTCCTTTATTAACAATACTTTCTATTACAAAAAGCCTTCCTTCAAGCAGAGTGTTATTAGCAATGACACAGGACACATATTTTGATTCATTTATTGAATCCCTTGCTCTTCTGAGTTATTAAGAGGGGACTTCCCCAGCTTGGTGGGGCTTATTACAATCCTGTTTAATTCTTCTTCATTTTTCATTATTAGGTTCCTATACACTTTAAGCCACTACTTTTTTCTGCTTTCTGAACTTCAGGCAACTTTGCCCAAAGATATAGCACAGGAAGAGACTGCAGATAAGGAAAATAAAAAGCTACAAAATCCTAAATATGCTTTAACTGGACAGTGGGTGGAGGAAGCTTAAAAGACATTTTGATTCAGATATTCTCCACTCTTCCCCTAGGGACAGGAATACTCTTTTTCTTCTGCAATTTATATAGGTACCCTCCCACACGTTTCTTTTAGTCACAGCTTTCAGGGTAAGCTGATGACAGGCGGCAGTCCTAGTACGAGAGGACCACATGCTGTGGACATTAATGAGTTTCCTTCAGGCTCAAACGTAACCTTTATAACCTTAGGTTGACTTACTCTCATCTTCAGTTAAATAAAAATATTTCAGCTCATACAAACAGCTCAGCAAGATACAGAAACAGCAAGAGCCAAATGAGTGGAGGGATTTAGAGCTCTTCCAAGGTTTACTTCCAGTTCAATCATTTTCAGTCACTCATTAGGCAATGCAGTAAATCTCTTACTCTCTCTTTTGGAATCCAACGTGCATTACCCAAAAGCAAGTGAGAGTGGAAGACTGGGATTGTAAAGTATATTCCAAAGGTTATTTTTACTTTTGCGATGGACTTCAGTGAAATATAACAAAACAGCAATTCTAGCTATAGCTAACAAGCTGCAAATGCTGCCCTAAAAGACTTGGTGTAATGCCACACATGTGGAATAGATCATTTTGATGTTTGCAGTGCCTTATAGGCTTTAAATATTTTATGCCTTCCCCATTTGTTAATGTTTCCAGTCTAACATGGAAAGAAATCAGAATACAGCAAGTTGACTAAAGCAGCAGATCATGAGAGCAGAAACATTCTTAGCAAACTGTAAGCTTTAGTTGTCGATTAAAGGAATAGAGCTTTGGCATTCCTTCAGTCAGCTGGACTTTTGGGAAGCTTCAAACCCACGAATTCAAACCTTAGATGACAGAAAAGAAACATGATTTTTGCTTGTGACAATCTTCTTTATACCATGCCTGAGAAAGGAAAAGAAGCAAGTCCATGTAACAAAGCGTTTGACTCTAAATGACCTGCAGTAAGTACTGGATATACGCTCCCTCTCACGGTACTAATAATTCACATTTATGGATGACCTCCAGTCTCACAGTGACTGTGATAAAGATTATGATGTAGAAATCTAGACACAAAAAAGGCTGGACAAACAGAATATGTATCAGAGAGGCAGCACTGTGATACTCAAAGAGTTCTAACTTACTGCAGGACATCAGAAGTCTCTACATCTATCCACGTGCTTATCTTCCGGTTTAAAGTACCTCATGCTGGTTTTTATCATCAGGATAAAAAGATCCCCAGCAGTCTTCAGGTGATAGAACTACAGCAACCTGGACTGGGATTTAAATGAAGGACTTTGAATTGAAAGATTCTCTTTTTCATTACCAACTGTGTGAATCATCACTCATTTATCCTGCCCCTAAAATAAAACACGTTTCCAAAAGCGTGCCTTGACATCTCTTTTCCTTCAGTTATGACAAATGGAAAAATTTGTACAACATGTATTTCTACTCTGACTGACAGCTTAAACAAATTATTCCTTTATGTCTTTGTAGTTTTACATTCAATATTTTAAATTCCTTAAATTGCATATAGTTGTATTGAATTCCATCAGGATTCCTGAGTCTGTCAGAGTAATAATACATTTGAGTTTTTGAACTTCATATATACTTCATTTAATTTACAATGGTTGTGTTAAAAAGTCTATTTCCTTATCATTTTAAACCAGGTACAGAACAAATTATAATCATTATCCCATGAGATCGTGAAAAACTTTAATTTTCTATCAATGTTTGAAGGTAGTTTTTCAGAGAGGGCTGCAACATTTGTGCTTAAATAAATGCACGCCCATCTAAAGTTCTTCCGTTAACCTCCCTAGTTCACATTACACACCCAGGATTCCCTCTTAATTTTATGAACATGAATGTCGTTCACATGGTGCCCTCAGTAAAGCCAGGGGAGATACTGCCTACTGTCCAAAGAAATAAGAAAAATAGGACCCTAAGGTTTCAAAGGATAGGACTGCGGAGACAGGAGGAATCAAAATTGTACAGTAACGTTTGATAATCTGAATATCAATAATAGAATATTCTTTTACTCTTGTTCCCAATGTTAAATAGAGCTAGTTATACTAGCAAATGGAGAAACAGGCCATTCAGCCAATTTCTACCCATTACCTGATGGTGTTGCAGTAAATACTTACTTGGTCATTTAAAGTTTTCAGGGTCATACGCTACAGTAAGTTTAAGTGCTGAATTTTAAAGCATTAAGTGTCAGAATGTTCCAGATGGTTTTAGTCAGGAGCTGGAAACCCGATTTCCTAATCATATCAAGAGATGTTCTGCATACACACCATGAACAGCCACACGCAGGCTTCAAGAGAAAGGGCTTTTCATAATAGGCATAATATATGGTCATAATATAGAGACATAATAGGCACCAGCAGCAGATTAGAAATTAAAACTGTTATAAATCTGAATCCTTATCAGCATGGAATGGAATATCTGAATTATGCATAATGTGGGGAAGAAGAAAACACAGTAGTGCACATGCACACACTAAATTACAGGATGAATATCAGAGCCCATCATATTTCATCCTCTACCTCCCCTTCACTAATAAACCCTGCCAATGTAATAAGCCTCAACAAGTTTTTCTCCTTCTTTGTCAGTTCCTCTTGTTCATTCTACCTTACTCGTCATCCTGATTCACTGGTATTTTCATACGCCAGTCTCTCTTGAAGACTAATTCTTTCATGATGCCCCATGAAGAAGAAAACAAATAGCACATATTAAATTCTGAGACAAACACTTCCTCAGTCTTTGCACTACGTCCTCCCTCTCTGTGTTTCCATTTAGAGTTTGAATAGCTCAGGTTAAGGATTTCATTTGTCTGCTTGTACAGAGCAAACACATACAGTGACTTCTGAGAAAGACTCAGTCACCATGATAATTAGCTCCTTCAGTTAGCATCCAGAAGCTGTTGCTGAGGTCCCAGTATATTGCATGATATCTAAAGGCTCATACAGAGAATTCACATATAAACTCATTAGAAGCCAAGGCCAGTCTCAAAGAGTTCAATGGAGTAAAAAGCAAAGGCAGGTGCTCGGCTGCACAGAGCAGAAACTGGCTCTCCACTGGGGCAGAGCAGGAGCAGGGCACCTCGGGCACAGCCAGGGCCAGCAGCAGGCTGGCCCTGTGCCTTGAGCGCAGCGAGGTTACCATATAGGAACCTTTCCTCTCCTCCACTTTTGGCCAGACGCTTGCAAAAATAATTTTTGTAAAGGTGAAGGGGAAAAGGTAGGAGAGATCTGGGCCCAGGGGAGAGAGCACCTCTTGCTACAGGAGGCATGGATGTCCAAGGGGACAGTAACATGAAATTCATCATTTTCCCTTCTGCCTTCCCCACCCACTCAACATACCGAATGGGCCGTGAAGTCAGGAGAAGTATTTTCCGCAGTTTAAGTAGGTATTATGCTCTGTACGTGCACTTCCTCGTTACTCCCATGGATGCTCTTCCTGCTATATGTCACCTGCAGGCAGAATATCTCCAGACAGGGTAGCCGTGACCTCCAGTCACTCCCGGCATGGTACGGTCTCTAGCACCGATGGCCTTGTTCATATTTATCCATTTATGCCCAAATGTTTGAAATGTTAAAATAAATCAGTTCTGATTTTGAACACATACACTGTACCTTGAACAAATGCAGAACTGAAAGCTTTTGATAATATGGATATACAATTGGGCATTATTTCAACTGTCTCCTAGCTAAAAGAGATTTTTGTGTATAAGGAATTTCTTTTTCGCTCTAGCTTTTTGCCTGTCCTCGGGGATTTTGTCTTTATTGATTAGATGCAAAATTAGATCATAACCTGACTAAATAAAATTTCCTTTCATATGGCAGTTCTTTGGTCTCTGCTTCTCATGTCACCTTATTACTCATTGTGCAAATTATATTAAAATTTTAATTTTCTTTTTCATGTGAAAAGAAAAATCAAGATATCAGACTGCATCCAATTTACATCTATCATTCATAACGACAGAACAAAAATAAACCTGTCTTCACGTAACAAATGAGCGGTGCTTCACAGTTTTGATTATAAACACAATCATCTCTTGCATAAAAAACTCTAAAATGCACTCTCCCACTTCTCTAAGTTCTTTAAGTCTTCTTCTCAATATTTGGAAATTCCTGCTATTTAAAGGGAAGCTGTACACTGTTGCCAAAAGGAACCTTGTCCCAGAATAGTACAGGGTTAGACATTTTGACTGTACTGTCACCACAGTATCTGACTTTTCACGTGGTTAGTGAAATAAAATACCAAATCCTTGCATTTTCCTCTGATACAGCTCTGTATATATCACTTTTTATCCTTGTCTATCATGCTGGCTAAATACTGAAGAACCCTCCTATGATACAAACACTGCAAGCAATGCATGGCAAAGACTGACAACATAGAAGACTTCAGGTCAAATATTCAATAATGTACTTGACTTACCATAACAACTTGCTATGAACGTAGCATCCTGAAGCCAGCTGTTAGCAGGACAGCAAAGACACGTTTAGCTAGTCTGGGAAAGGAGGAGCAAACTAAGAGAACTTCAAAATGTTTTGAATTGAAACTCTGAAGTGAAAATTTTGGAGCAATTTCCCACATGATGCTGTTGCACACAGCCTTACGAGCTCTCCCTCTTAGCAACTGAGCAGCGTGAAATCCTGTGCCTGTTCTGAGGTGAACATTTGGGGGAAAGTGGCTGTAACAAATCAGAAGAGAATTTGACCTCTGCCCTGATTAAAGTAAATTTTAGAGTGGAGTTGGGTTTTACTTATGATCATATCTAATGAAGAGCGTATCTGTAAAGTGTAGGCTTGTCTTTTTTGACCATTTTTTTCAGTTACGAATATGTTAAATAACTACAGACTGTTGATTTCTTCACCAAACCCACCTGAAAGCCCCAACAGCAACTAAGGTACAGAGGGATGAATATTATTATTTTTACATGACAGTGAAACCTGGAGAAATGACAAAATAATAAAGTTAGGCCTTTAAGAAAAATCTAAAGCAAAACACAAAGAAGGAAGCAGAAAAATAATAAAATGGTAAACAGAGAAATGGAAACACTCTGAATAGTAAGCCATCCTGACTCTACAACATGAGGCATACTTGAAAGTAGGAAATCACTATACCTTTTGTATGGAAAAAGAACCGTCTATTCACTTCTCAAAATCCCATGACCAGAAACATGATGTCAAAACAGAAGGAGTTCAGATATTTCTGTGCCTCCTTTTCAGTTTTAATAGATGCCCGTGAAACAGGAGAGGAAAAAGGTCAGCTGAGCTAAGCCGCATGAGGGAAAGAGTACCTAATGGAGGAAAAAGGAGAGAAGAGATGAGGAGAGATAAGTATTGTAAAGGCAATGCCTTGGGAACAGAGAAACCTACTTTTTACTTCTCATGTCTTCTCCCTGGCCCATTGTACAAATATCAGCAAGTCACTCTGCGCCTCTGAGACGAGAGCCGTGCTCCTAACGAACAGGAGAGAGGAAAGATGCGCGGGCAGAGGCAAAACAGAACAGCTCCCCCGGCATTTCTGTAACGAGGTTTCTCATATCACCAGCAAATAGTCCCAGCAGAAAATACTTTTTACTGTTGGGGCTGAATTATTTATTTTGCAGGTGCATGTAAAAGACACCACCGGGGCTTGCTTAGCCCTTCGGTGTAAAACAAAACATACATATTGTGAAAAGGTAATCACTGCCCCAAGGAGATGACAATCCATCTGCAATGTGGGGCAACGCAAGGTGAACGTGAAGCAATTATAGTTAGTGTCACTGGCTGGGGTCACATCTCACCACCTACTAAACCTTCGCAGAGTGCTCCTCAGTCAAAAATCCATCTATTATTACTAAGTTATCCACAAACACCACAGGAGGTGTAACTCTCTCTCTCCTCTGCCTGGCAAGGCTGGTATAAAACCCAGCCTACTTCACAAATTTCAATTCCTGCAGGATTCGTGCCAGTAAGTGTCCAGTACTTGCTTTCAGAAGGGTTTCCAGGAATACATTTTTCCAGAAAGAAGCCAATCTGATGAAAATGAAACTCTCTGCAAAAACACGAATTCGGTTTTGTTAAGGGTTTTTTCCCAGCCATGTCCACAGCAGGCTTAGAGACAAATTACCCCATACAGCCATTATGATCAACATTAAAATTAGTCCTCCTGAACATGAAATTTTGCCTAACACAGGCTACAAACTGTTCAACTGGTTTTCAAGGCCCAAGGGCACGTATTTACCATCAGGTTTTTGGTTATTGTGGTGGGATGATCTGTTCCACCTTGTATAACTAACGAACTATTCATCGGGGTAGGAATGTGAGCCTGATGTACCCACGTGCCTGTTAAGCATGATAGTGCCTGGACCGTGATGCCTGTCTCACACGCTTTAAGAGTAAAATGAAAATGCTCCAGCTGAAGACAGTGAGAAAGTGAGGTCCTACTGTCTATGGGATGTTGGAGATCCCTGTCCTGGTTTCTTGCTTTAGCCAGTCTTTAATTATTGATACAAAAATAGAGAACTCTCTGTGGTAGTAACTCAAGTGGATGCTTCAAACTTTCTCCTGGTTCAGTGGGTAGGTATTATTTGAGACCCATATCTCCACTATGTGCTTTTGCAACTACACTGGTAGTTGTAAAGGGGAAGGACATGCTCCTTTCTCTAAGACCTCTGATGAAGCATGCAAAGTAGAAGAAACACTCCAAAAAAAAAATTCTTAGAGAATACTTAACACATTAAAAGAGTCTCTTCATTAAACTCCAATTTTGATACTAACACATGGTCTAATTTTCAGAAGTATTCAGCAGCAGTATCTCCCATCCATATTGGTTAGACGTGAACCTGAAATGAAGATGAGGTCACTAAGCCTTAGGTTTTCCTCCAAATGCAGATAACTATAACGCTTTGCTTTGTTTTGCCTGGCTGCCTGGTTTTGGGGGGAGGCAGGTTTGTTTGTGTTTGGTTTTGTTGGGTTTTTACTAATGACCCGAAGAATATTAAGTACTTTTAATCATCTAAAAATGTCATAGAAATGTAAAATTTTAATTTTTTGATCTTCTGAGCCCTGTTGGTTACAAGTAGCTACACCAAAATGCTCCAGTGAATCAATAAAAGGATAATTAAGTTTTCCCAAATGAAGAAAAGCTCAGTCTTGTAAATGCTTAAGAACTTACACACCTTTCAGAAAGGGAGTTTCCCACCCTGCTCCCTGTTTTTCTATACTCTCGGGATCTAACTCAACATTCAATCAAGAAGGTACAACAGGGGCAAGGCAAAAAACAAAACAAAACAAAACAAAACAAACCCCACACATATAAAGTTCACAAACGGTCTTCGAGTTTATAGGAACAGAGGAAGAGGAGCATAAGCGTCAGTGAAAATGAAAATTTTTGTTTACAGTATTCATAAGGAAGTGTAAAATCTGGAGTCAACAATATCATTTGAAAGTTTCACTGTAACAGGAGAATAACAATTGGAGAATCAGGACTACCATAAATGTGTCAGATGGTACTGAGCAACACTTTCTCTCTTTGTTAATCAGTAACAAACTCAGTTTGTTACTAGTCCAAATTTTTTAGTATGAAGACAGTAATTTCTGAAAGTTTGGGGTTTTTTTTAACAATAAAATCTCCCTAAACTTTTTCCTCATTGGATTCATTTAATGCCATAGTCCTGGTAATGCTCCTTTTTTTGGGGGGGAATATTAAAGAAGATTATTTAAAAGTAAAATTTATTAAATTCAGCTGCTTTTTTTTCTGTCTCTAAAGGATATATATAATTTTACAAAATTCTTTCCTAAAACAAAATAGTTCAGTGCACCCTTTATGTGAAAATATTACAGATGCTTATATCATGTTATTACATTTACGTCTTATTTCTCACTATGTTCTTCGCATTTGCTATTTGTACTTTTGTATTGCTCATTAAAATAATAGTATTGTGTCTCCTGACATGGTGACTAATTGTACTTCTTACATGTTCAAGCAGTGACGCATTACTGGATAAGCAAATTAGTATTCACGTATAAATGAGTGCCTCTTCATTTATGAAAGGTTCCCCGTACTTTCATGTTAACTTAGTCAATGCTCATTAATATTTTAATAAATTCAAATGACTCTTCATCCATTCAAAAATTTATGAACATCGACTGAGTGTGGGATTTGGAAACTCATTGAATGGATTTTGCTGTTTCTATTTATGAAAATATTCATGGATAGTGTCCTGGATACACTCTACCATCTCCAGCTCTCACTGACTCCCTGGCAAGGATATGAAAAAGTGTGCTCTTATTGCACCTTTTGCAGGTGCAGATGAAAGTCAGGCTCCCTTCAGTCTACCGGAATGGTAGCACTTACAGGCATAAAGCAAAAGAGGATCTCAGCACCAAAGGGTTTACTGCCTCAGGTAATAGCTACAGAAAAAAAGAAGGTGAAACATGAAAACAGGAGAATCACGAGAATGATTCTAGGGAGTCAAATGTGCTTTTCTTGTAAGTAATTATGTGCAGGAAGATAATGAAGATTGTTGTTATCTAGTACAAAGATATAAGATGAAGGCAGAAGATGAAGTTATCTAATATCAGTCTGGCCATGTTTCAAAACTCAAGGGAGAAAACAATATTAGCAGCGGGATCAGTATCAGGAAACCTACTGATAAAAATGACAGGCCTTCCTGAACTTGGCACTGAAGAACCATGTCTCACCGACACCATTTGTTTGCTCTTGGCACTCCCATCCTCTTGCCTCTTAAGAAGCCTGAGCAGCCCGCCAGCTCTCCATTTTACCATTTCTTCATTCCAATAATCCCAGAAATAGTATCTTAAAATTCAAAATAAATTTAATCAAAACCAGTGGTAGCCTTTCCATTAATGCGAGTAAGAACTGGTCAGGCCTTCTGACTGGGAGAGGCTTAAGGCAAGGACTTAGCATTTCTTCATGTACTAATTGTATAATAATTAATAAAAGTAAATTAGATCAAATTCAACTTAGAGAAAACCACTCTCCTGAGTTATGATTGTTGGAACATAGCCAGAGGAGCACTTTCAGGAGCCTGCTCGGCTGTTTAATGCTGATTTAATTATGATGTTTAGACATGGTCTACTACTGAGATACCTGCTGTAGCTCACTAGCGGCACTAGACCACAGGTAGGTGAGCTTATGTGTTAACAGTCAGAAAGACAAAAGTGCGATGTACCAATACTTGAATGAATACAGCTTATTTTGTAGAGGTTTGTGTAAACTGTTACTTTAGTTTGGACCCAAGAAAATTCAAACCTGTGATTTAAGTCTGAAATGTAGGTTTTGGAGGATTTTTTTCAAAAGTCGTCTTTACACAGTTTTTCTGCATTAAAACGTCACCATACCTGATTCTGCAGATTCTCAGTGATTTGGACATTAAATCCATCATTCCATCTACCTAACTCATCAAGTAATAGAGCCTTTCATCCCCAAAGTTTCTTCTGGCATATAACTCTGGAGACACAGCAAACAGACGCAGAATCTACTGATCAAAGCTCAGTGTTACAATCTCATCATTTTAACAAAAGTAAATAAAGACTGGGCAGAGAAAAAATTTGCTAAGTAATGACTTTAATATACATTATATATTTTTCTGGCCTGGGGAAATTTAATCTAAAAAGCAGAACAAATTTTCTTTCCCATAACTGGTAAGGTGTTTTGGTTCTGTTTTTTTTTTAAACTCACTAATGAAAACAGGCAATCCTGTATTTTGTTTCATAGTGCTTCCCTAAGGGCGAAGATAAACTTCACTCTTATCTGTTCTTCTGTTGTTCCTAGAATGATTGCTCTGTTCATTATATTGTTTGATGTTGCCATCTCAGCTTTCCAGTGCCTGATTTGTTCACTTAATTCTCTAAGTTATTAGGCTCTCCATTCCAAAAATAAGCTGTTTTTCTCATTTAAAAACCAATGTCATTTTTATGCATTATGGATTTACAGTTCACAGTTTTAATGGGTCCTGGAAACAATGACATGAAAGGTTAAATTATGAAAATATATTTCACTTGCATAAAAAGGAAACAAGTGATAGTGCCATATAAGGGAATATGGATCATTACTGCACAAAGATGATAATCGAAAGGCACCTCTAAGGCCCCTGAGCCACATTCCTCACAAGTTCACACAATGCTGAAACAAAATTTGAAAGTGTGGGTTATGAGATGGCCACATATCACTCTCCCAGTGTGCAGCCACCAGCTACACACTGAGTTTACTTCCAAGGTGGGAGTGACCAAGACTACATACATCTCACCCACTTCAGCTGTGCCTATAAAACCTGGGACATGGCACAATAGGAGCTGCAACCACTCCACCTTTGACCCCAGCGCTTAGGCTGGTACCCTCCTTGTGTCCAGCTGACACCATAGGCCAATGTAAAAAAAAGGTCTACCAAAATGCCTTTTTTTTTTTTTTTTTTCTTCAGAATAGTCTAGGATGGAGGAAAGAAGCTCAAACCCTTTTGTTTTAACAAGTGCTTGGCTCCAGACCATCCCTCTGCCTTTATCCAGGACACTTCCAGTGTATTATATGTACTTTGTATACACCTTCCTAGATGTCGGGTCTATCAGGTCTCCATAAAACTGTAGCACTGTTACATGCCCCAGGTGTTCTCAGACCATTTTTCTTTTCTGTTACTAAATCATGTCGCCAGTCTGTACTGCACGCTCTGGTTTCTCAGTACTCATCCGTACCGGAACTTTGTTCAACAAGTAGCTCTTTTGTCGCAGGTTGACAATGTTATGATATAGCTTATGCTTCAAATCAGAAGACCTACATAATCTAAATAACTAGAATGCTGTTTCTACCATTTTGAGTGACCAGTCCTTTCCACACACAAATAACATACAGTTAAGACACCACTATTTTATTTAAAAAATATTCTACGTATCCCAAACCAGCATTTCTCAGGATGACTTTATATGTGACAACTGAGTAAAAATGTGATGACTCAGCTGTATTTTGAATTTAACTACCAAAACTAGAGCCACTGTGAATTTTCATCTTGAAACTACTCCTCCAGACATCCTCTGCGATGGTAAAAATTAACAAAAATCCTTAAATTCTTTCACAAGAAGACTTTTTTTTTTTAAGAATAAAAGGGAATTGCTGACAAAATAAATAAAGCTAACACTCCCAAAATAAAAAATAAAATTTGCTATTATCATTTAACATAGTAGTTTCTTTACACATGTTTTAATAAGAAACAGCAGAAATAACAAGCAATGTTGGGACTGACTTTCACTAGGCCATTATGTGCAATGGTTAAACTCCAATTTCATATGCAATAACATACCACACAATAGCCTGACAGTATGCCACCTAACTTTGTCTTTTTACATGGTGTCCTGGGTTGAGCAACACAGGACTAATTTCTCTTTTAATGCTGGGGAAAACTGCACTTTTAGAAGACTCTAGTGTCTGAAGTTGTGCAAGTGTTTACTTTATAGCCAGTTAGGCTGTGTGGGATTCAAGGTCTCAGTATTTTCGAGCCTTGCCAGGTGCAGGGGTGAGGAGGAGCGAGGCCTGGGCACTTGACCCAGGTTGGTCAACAGGATTATTTCACACCATGACCGTCACATATGATATAAATTAGAAAGTTTGCTGCATAGTCTGTCTCCCCCTCGATGGCAGCGGTCCAGAGAACTTCTTGCCCCAGTGCCAGACCCCAGAGCCCTTCCCTTCCTTCCAAAGCCACAGTGCTCGCAGTGTCCGACATTTACTGTCCACTGCTGGGAGTGCACAGCTTCTGCTGATAGAATTGGCTGAGTATAATCCTTGTCTATTTTATATTAGTATTGGGATCAACAGTGATTCTTTAGTATTATTGATAATTATTTAGTCTTATCCTATTAAATCTATGTATATTTTGACCCTCGCATTTCCTTGTTTTCCCCAATTTCCCTTCCCAGGTAAGGAGGGGTCATTGGGTGATAGAATAATTGTCTAAACGACAATAAATTGTTATGGGTTTTCTCAAACCATAACACATGGCCATCACAAATCCTACTAGATCATGAGTTGCCAAAGCCTAAGGCATCAGTAAAGATTAGAGACCAATATCTCTGTTGCCTTTGCAGGGTACAGGAGCTTGACCACTGCACATGGGACCTGTTAGAACAACTGATTATCTGTAGTCTATGTGCACGTAGCACGCCAATCTACTGCTTGTCTGCACAGACAAAATCAATACAAAAAGAAGGCCAGCACATAGTTTTACAGCATTTGGAATCCCAAAGGGTCAGTATCAAGACCTTCTCCACTACCACTTCAACCTTCTTCATGTAAAGATAGCACCATAAATCCCCCTGCCACTTCAATAACCAAGCCATTACTTACACAATTGCTGAGAGGTGATGACTCACAACTAATGCCACAACCATCATGACTCTGAAGACAGGGTTATCACGCAGGACTAGCTTTAGGATGTGAGTGCGCAAGTATCTACACCACACTGTCCTTTTCTTGTGTGTGAGCTGTTGATGGTCTGACATATTGTGCGTCCACCCAGACCAGTGAGCTGGCATCAAACTAAGGGATTTTATTTTTCATTATGTGGCATTAATTTTATGCCTTATCAGTGAGCTGAACTAGCTTACTGCTGGGTGAGAGAACTGCTAGCATAAGGAAAAAAACAAAACAAAACAAAACAAAAACCAAAGAAGGGACTGGCTCATGCACATTAAGTTCACACAGGCTGCCAAATGAGAAGTAAAATCCTGTGTTGCTCCTACTAGCAATGGGTAGATTCTGTTCACATTTGTTTACCTCATCCATCGTGTAGGTCTACAGTACATAAGAGGAAAGAAAGGCAGCTATTCCTAAATGCAGATGTTGAGGCAGGCAGAGGTAAGAAACCAAAGACAACAATTGTAAATTGAATTGGAGGCCAGTTTAAGTAGATGATACTTGAAAGTCTCACTTTGTAATAATGTGATAAATGCTTTTAAAAGCAAAGCTTGCAAGCAACAAGCCCCCTGCGTACCTGTGTCTCATTAAACGCTTTAAACTTCAGGAAGCGGTCAATCATCTAAAGTTGACACTCATCCACCTTTAGAATTAGCCATTCTGTAATTCCAGCAACGGGAAGTACGCACTTTTACAGAAATAAAAGCAATTTTGCCTAGGTTTGCAACATGCATGCTGCACGTTTGCGTTTGCTTTAAGGGTGCTGTTCTCAGCCAAGAACTCTGCCCTCCAGAAAGGATCAGAGACAACATGAAAAATATAAAGTCTAAAACAAGGCATCAAGTATCATGTTAATATGCAGTGTCTGTCACAGATTAATTTTAATGCCCGAGCCCTTGGGTCACATCAACATCACAGAGTTTTCTGGGTCACCAAATTAAAAGGCATGGCATCATCTTCTTTTGACACAGAAGCAGTTCATTAAATATATTTGTAGAGATATAGGAAAGTAATCTTGGTCAGACATACGCTTTGAAAATACTTTTTCAAGTTCTGCTGGCTCGAGTAGAGACTCGTAGAGAGACAAGGTCTTCTGGGAAGAAAAGTCAAACTTGAAAATTAAACTAGATGAAAGTTCTCAGCTGGACTTTGTTCTCAGAGAGGCGAAGTACAATCTTTGTGAATGCATAAGTTCCTGACATATCATGTACAGACAATAAATGCTCGTTTTTCGATGGGTTTCTGAACCTACTATACGTCTGATTTATCATGACAACAATGTCTGTGGTTTTTCAAGAACGATTAAATTTTTCCTCCAAACAGCTCTCTATTCCAGCTGTCAATTTTGATGAATAATCTGTCAAGCCATGAAACAGTCAAAGAGTTGAAATAAATCTGTCATCACATGGTGTTTTTCATTAAGAAAACTATTTGTACTCTCTTCAGTATTGCTTCTATTTATTACTAAAACTATACAAAAGTATTGGAGTTTCTCATATTATCTAAGCAAATTATTTGTCCACTATAATTGGAAAGGTTATATTTTGCAGAAAAAGTTAATTCACTCTTTTTTATTAAAGTTGCTTCAAATATTTTTTTTGAATCTCTAAAAACAGGATAATTAGAGCTCTAAGCCACTGTTACTGTCAGTCTTCATGGTAATCACCACCAACAACAGAAAATAAATAAGATTCTAGTGTGAAGTTAGCTGAATACATAAAATCTTATGGCTGATAAATAATACAGAAAACCGCATCAATTATAACACAAGCAAATAATGATTTCAAACACAAGGCTATGGAGAGGATGAACACAGCTGGACATCAGCTACTTTCCAAAATCTGTAATGTGCCTGAAAGAAGAATATGTTCTTGCTCATTCGGCTATCGGATTCTTGCCCTTCACGTGGTAGCAAACGCAAACTCATGGACTCCAGTACAGTGTGTGTGTGATGGTAAGAACTCTTAGGTTAACATGAGTTTGTACAGAAATTTGCTCTGACTGTGCCTGACACATCAAGAAGAATAAAGTGATGACAGAAACAAAAAAAAAGCAATATTACTAAAATGTTTATTTAACTGTGATGCTGCTCTGAGAACACGAGTCAGTTTATATCAAAGTCATGGCAGTTTTGCCATTCTGTTTTACTTCTCTACATTCTTTCCTTGTTCCTTTTATGTCAGTGTCCTTAAAATGGAAAACTGACCTAATAAGTATACTAGCCTATAGATGCATTCATGGAATTTTAACTTTGGATATCTTTAAAATGTGAAAAAGACTGTAGGTACATCAGAAATTAGAACTGGATACTCAAAATAAGAAAATTAAATTGCCTTCAATATCCATCCTTCAAGAGAGAGGTTGATACTGCATCTTTGAGAGAGAGAAGGACACAGCTGTTCCACAAAAAAGCATTAAGGTGGTATAAACTGTGTTGCCAATATCTTCAGACTCAGAGAGAGACGGAAAGAGAGACATTGTCCATTCTTCTTGCACACATTTCTGCTGTCGCCTCTTTGACAGCTCTATTCCTAAGAAGAATCCTGATGCCATGAATGTTTGCACATGCACTTCATTTTATGTGAGCGCTCCAACTAAGTACTTCTCAAAGTCCTTGTCTGTCCTTTTTCAAATATTAATTACAGTATTCTTATGATGAAGCTGCAGACACTTGCGGTGCTTTTGTTCGACTAGTTTCCTTGATTTTCCCATAGCTGATGCCTATGTAGCTAAGTAGACAGGATAGTCTAGCACTGGCCTAGATAGGACTCATGAATGTTGCTGATGATAAACTGCAGGATATCTACAGCATACTTGTAACACATCACCTAAACAGTGACACGCAGGAGATCCCAAGGGCTCAGGCATTTTCTTAAATTCTTCACAGGTCTTCTCTGGCTAATGCTTGTCCTCCTGTCTCCCAAACAAGAAATCTGTTTTACCAGATGATGAAACAGACCACACACCTTCAGAGAGAACGCTACTGTTTCTCGGTGTTTCTGAGCCTGTATGACAAGACAGGTTACTAGAGAGTAGAACAGCTTCCTGCTTATTGCAGGATACCATTGCAGGAAATTGCAGTCTTCATGCAATGCTACTGCATAACCCACCACCGTAAAACACCTTTCTAAAACCAGAAAAATGAAAAATAAAGAATGAGATTATCTTATAAACAATCTATTAATAAATTATTAGTCAGATCTGAAACAGAAATGTAAAGAAGTTTTCTCTTTACAGATGTATAAAAAATACTTTTTAAAGCCATCTATTTTTTCAGTTTAACTCCCAGAGCTTTCCTTTCTGTTCCATCCAGTTAAAAAGCTGTCGGGGTGCTTGGACCGATTCTCGGACGTGATCTTTAACCCATGAATCATTTTCACTGAGCGAGGACCATGTCCAAATGGATTTATAAGCATATACCCATTTTCCTCTAAGAATTTCTATTTGTATTCACCCTTTCCTGAAGACTACCCATGATTCATGAATGTAATAATTAATTACAATATCAAGTTTTCATATTCCTCTCCTAAGACTATCAGTTGACCCCTAGCTCAATCTAGAAACAAAAATATCCCTTGAGCATGGCTAGGAGAGCCATCTCCTGGCTAGACCATAAACAGAACGTGCTAAAGATTTCACCAGTGCTTGACTCAACTAATAAACAAAGCATTTACCAGACTGACTGGCAGGGCAGTGTTCAGACCTCAGCACATAACTCTTACATACTTAGAAATAACCCTTACATACTTAGAATGATCTCCACACCAGCATACAAGTTAACAAGGAGAAACATCCAAGTCGTTCATTACTAGCTGTGGAGAGACAATCTTAGCTATAGCTATACCCAAAGTTTGAGGTAATAATGATACTAGGATAAGCGGCGCACTGATAAAAAGATTTCTGCCACAATAGTGGAGAGGGAACCAACCTCTATAGGGAAAAAATTTTGTAAATTCATCAAGCTTCTGTAAAATCATGAATGAAAATATTTGAGTATGAACTTGTGTTAGAAATTGGTTGCACTAGTTAGTTATGCCACAGTATGGCTCTGCATCCATATAAAGTCCTGCTTTGATCACCATTTATACCTAGGAGCAGGGATTGTAACTAAAGTTGTGAAAATTTCATTCATAATGGTTTTTGCTTGAAGTATTTGAGGCCTGCATCTCTAAATCTGGTCCTCAAAGTCCAACTGATATTTCTAACACAGTTAGAACAATAAAGATAAAATTATTTTGAAGCTAGAACGATTTCTCTTTGCTATTAATATGATAGATAGTGACACTGCCACAGACAGTGAGATTGAGATACAAGAGTGCTATTTTCTTTTTACCAAGATCCACCTCAAGGCTTCTGAGATATATATAACGTGAGCTTTGCCATGAAAGAAGGCACCTCATGACCTGGGCAAGGACTGAGCCACTCCTTTTAGATAAGTGGTCGTAGGGGAAGGAGAAGAGGGAGAAGCAGCAGGCGGTCACAGGAATATAAAGGATAACTGAAGCAACTTCTGTGAGGATCTCTCTCCCTACTTCAGCAGAAGATAGCACCTCATTCATCCATTACTTGAAAGTAATGGTAGCACTAGCTGACAATCTGACTTTCCAGCGATCCCACCTAGATAAAATCTCCTTTTTTTCAACCATAAGCACTGTGCCTAATTTGCCTCTATTTAGAGCCAGGCCTGTCCTTTATCATCCGATTTCCAGGCTTGCACCGTTGTCATATGGCAGAGGCTATGAATCCACCAGCCAGAAATGATGCTCTACTCAAATGTAATTTGTGCAAATATGTGGGAACAAGATGAAGCTGTGTCACTAAGCAGTCCTATCAGCACCACGTGGCACCATCCAGTCGTGCACTTTGCAATGCAATAATAAGCCCAGTATTACCTTGTGCATTGGAAATGCTACAGGATAAGTCCGGGGCAGTTCGCTACTGACAAGAGTCTGAAATACTTCATACAGATTTGAAAGCTCCATCAAAACTTATTTCACGTATCCAGGGACATGAAGAGCAAGGGAAGGCTGAAAGACAATTAACAGAAAACCCCTGTGTCCACAGATGGAGACTCTATAACTTCTCTGCACAATCTGTGCCAGTATTCGACCACCCTCACAAATTAGAAGTGTTTTCTTGAGTTCAAATGGAATTTCCTATTTTCTAAATCTGTCCTGTCATTGGGCTCTACTGAGAAAAGCTTTGCTCCCTTATCTTCATTCCTTCCCATCACACATTTATTCACATTGATGAGATCCCCCCTAAGCCTTCTTTTCTCCAGGCTGAACAAGCCCAGGTCTGTCAGCTATTCCTCATATGGCAGATGCTCCAGTCCTTTCAGTAAGTAACTGGACTTGCTCCTTCAGGACTTGCTCCTGTAAATCCACATCTCTATTACTGGGGAGCCCAGAGCTGGACTCAGCTATGGCCTCACCAGTTCTGTGTAGAGAGGAAGGATCATCTCTCTCCTCATGTAGCCCGGAATACTGTTGGTTGTCTTTTGCTGCAAAGGTGCGTTGCTCATGGTCACCTCATTGTCCACCAGGACCCCAATGTCCTTCTTTGCAAAGCTGTTTTCCAGCCAGTCAGCCCCCCAGTATATATTAGAGCCGAGGACTGTTTCTCCCCAGATGCAGGATTTGGTATTTTCCCTTGTTCAGCTTCATCAGGTTCCTCTCTGCCCACTTCTCCAGCCTGTCCAGGTCCTTCTGAATGGCAAGACATTCCTTCTCCTGCATCAGGCTCCTATCAATTCTGCATCATTTGCAAATTTCCTGAGGCACTATATCCCAGCATCCAGGTCATTAATGAAGATGTTAAATAACTTGGCCCCAGTATCGACATCTGCCAGTAGTCCAGTCACCACTAGTGACTTGCCTCCAACTGGATTTCGTGCCACTGATTGCAACGCTCTGGGCCCAGCCGTTTAACCACTTTTCAAGGCAGATCACTATTTATTTTTCCAACCTGTATTTGGTCAGCTTGTCTATGAGAATATTATGGGAGAGAGAGTCAAAACCCTTATTCAGATCGAAATAAACAACATCAGCTGCTCTTCCCTGGTCCACCAAACCAGTCACCTCATTGTAGAAGGTTACTTGGTTGGCTAAGCATGATTTCCCCTTTGTAAATACATGCTGAATTCTCCTACTCACCTTCTTGTCCTTGAGGTGTTTGGAAATGGATTCCAGCAGTTTTTTCTAGGTGAGGCTAGGAAATGTCAACTAAAACATCTCTATTCCTCTCCAGAGCTGGAGTAAGAAGAGAAAGTGGGAAGGAAGAACACCAGTAGGTGAAACTACTATTGTCATGGTAAACAGCTGTGCACACAGTTTTTTCATTTCACTTCCTCACTTCTAGCAAAACACCCTTGGAAAGGCAGAAAGTATGCTGTATTAGGTCATGACATAAATACTTAACAAATATTTAACATGCTTCAAGATGGATTTATGTAGTTATTTTTAGGTTCCCAAATTTGACAGCTCTGGCTAAGATCTCACACTTTTTCCACAAACATATGGTTACAGCCTAAATATTTTTTTCTAGAGGACTTCCTCCCCAAATTAGAAACTATTTCAAGTCTTTTACTTGATGATCTGAAACCTCATAGTGAACTATGCTCTACAGGTACACCAAGCAGGCCACTGACAGATAGGGTCTTGAGAAAAAATGTGGAGGAGCAGGGGATGCAGGAAAGAAAATAAAAAAGAAAAAAAAAAAAACAAAAACGTAAAAGTACTGCTGTCCCACATGCTTAGTTCTCCAAACATGAATAAATAGAGATGCAAAACTGTGATAGAGACGTTCCTTTCTTTTAAAAGCAACAAAAAGCATTATTCTTCCTTTTAAACAGCTGGTCTGCTGTTAGCTCTTCTGTCACCATGGAGACTAACACTGCTGCGGCCAATTTTCTCTAACTGGTCAGCACAAGTTTGTACCACCACCTGATATCAACCCGAGTCACCAGTAGAGAAGTTTATACTTATTCTGAATGAATATCAGCCTAGTAAAAGAAAGGCATTTTGTTTTGTTTTGTTGATTCTTCTATTGCTGCCTATTTTTTACCATATACACATTCCTATCAATTTACTCTCCTCATTACCACTCCAACACAAATTCCAGGGCTGATACAAGTAAAATTAAGGGACTGCTGCTCACACTGCAGGTAGTTCTACCTGCTTTTTGTCTTCCTCTTATTAAATAGGACAGAAAAAATGACAATGACTTAGTGCTGTTAGTTGAAAAGACAATGTTTGAATCCCTTCCCCAAATTAACACTCATCAAACACTAAATCTCATTGAACCTGCATTCAGTTTCTTCTGATAAGTGTGGAGGATGATACTAAGTATAATATATGATGTTCTGCAACGAGCACCATCCAATGTATTTACAGAGATATTTAAAAATCAGATATGTCTATTTATTTTCAGGTATTCAATCACATATAAAAATTTAAGCATTATTTACATAGTTACTTATAAATTACTAAATTCATTTCAGAATTAGGCTTCCAACACCAGCACCATGAGATTTTCTGCTTTTTTTTTTTTTATAGCAACCTCAACGTAGACAACAGCAGCTTTATTCAAATTCTGTGGAGTATTTTAGATACTACATTCAGAAACGTAAAATAACCCAGGGAACATTGGTCTTCATTTTAGTATTGGTTTCTCTGCAAGAGAAATAAAAGTACAGAACTTCTCTGAAGTGTCAATGAGAATGTAAAGGATTTGAAAGCAGAGAAAGAAATGTTCTAAAATTTCCTTGCTCGGACTGCACCAAATGAGACTGCTATGCTCATGAGAAAGAGAAGACACAACACAGTCTCTTTCGGTTACCCTTTCAGATACACAGCCCTCATTTATTCTCTCTTGGTTTCTTGCCTGAAACTAACTTCCCTTATAACAGCAAACGATGTTTTTCATCTTTCCTAGACATGCAGGATTTGCCACCGTAACATGGATGACTCTTGACATGGCTCATGTTGCTCCCACTTTCATCACATCTTGGCTGGGCCACGGTAATGGGGCACAGACGGACATGCAGCCCTCAGTGCTTAGGATTTGCTAACCAGTCAAGATCGCTGCAACACATCTGCTCTGCAGAACACGGTACTATGAGCTAATCAAGCCCTTCTCTTGTTGACTGTTATTGATTTCCATGAAATTTCAAACCAGGTACAAGACCTCGTCCCTTCAAGTTTAAGAACTTACAACGCTGTAAGATGACAATTGTGTTTAACTGTCATCACAGCATCTGCTGTGGCACAACAGAAGGCTGAGGAGACAAAGCTCATCTAGGCTGGGAATTTGACTGGGAATTTGGGCATGAACTTTCTCAATAGTTACAAAAATCACAGGTCTTACTCTTCCTAGAACAGCAGATACTACTTTGACATCACTGTGTCTGGCACATACACAACGTGTACCTTTTAAAGAACCTAATTAAAATCACCATGGACGGTGATGACCCCTTGCTTCACTGGGCGAAGATAAAGAAACTGCTGAGGAAATATGTTGTAAATACTAGCCATGTTGGCTACTGGAGAGATCTCAGGTGTTAGCGATGAGCAAGAACTTACACAGAGTGCTGACCACTCAGCTGAACTGAAAGAAAACTGCTTAGTTTCGCCACTGAGAAAGCACAGAACAGCACATTTTAATTGTATTCTGAACAGTGGGAACAAAGTATGTTCTTGTTTAACCAGGACTTTGAATAAGGAACTGCCTTTTAGTACCTCTTTCTAGTAAAAACTTTTTGTGAAAAGCAGCCCAGAATATCAGCCATTAGATCTACAAATAATGATCTAACCCTGTGTCTTCTTGGCCAGCAAAATTTTGTAGTGTAGAAGAAATAAAATTGTGCTAATCAAGGCTATGAAAATATCATTCCTGTCTCCAGGCTATTTCTGTTTTCAGCCTCAACACACATGTACTCCAGGTCTACAACTCCAAATCTCCCTCTTCCCGAGCAAGCATCACTGATACACTTCAGATCCAGTAACACAAGACTTGCTGGACAGTTGTGTCGCTTAAACAGAAGAAGGGCATTCCTCAGTCTTCCTCTTGTCTCCGTTCAAAAGACCTTGTTAAAAACAGGAACAGAAACTCAGTGAATGAATAATGTAAATGGAACTTTTCTGTTCTTTTCCAAAACTTGTGTGTTGAAATCCAGGTGTAAGATACCCTGGACACCTACTTATCATCTAAGGTTTTGCTAATAAAATTCCTTAGGTGGCTAAAGCTTGGGTTTGCCATAAATGTGCTCCATTTTTGTCAGTGTTGAACAGCTAGGCATGCCCTTACATACATGCCCACTGCAGTCCCACTCAAAATAATGCAGCTCCTTAATGCACATATTGCTTTACCACACTTTCCAGAGATACTTCATTGGGTTCCGCTCTCAGAAACATACTGGTGGACATGATCTGACTCAAAACAGCATCCAGAACAGGAAAAGCTGTTCAATTTAGAACAAGCACAGTCAACTCCCTCTTCTGCCTACAGGGCTTCAAACAAATTGATTCCCCAAGAGTGTTCTAATCAGACGGCTAGAAACTGTGCCACAGTGAAATAGTAGTAGCCCCTTATATGTTAAAAGTGATATTCAGTATTGAGAACAAGCTGAACATCCCAGCTCAAGTCAATACATAATTAAATGAGCATCCCTGACTAGATAAATTTGTGGCTTTTACTCTAGATACTGTCTCTTACACAGTGATTTGGCAACTGCAGCTAAACTACAGTTTTGAAATCCCTAACTTATTCTGTTAACCAGTACTAAACTTAAGCACCCTAAAACAAAGACTAGCACTTTAAAACTGCATGGGTCTCTCAAACGGACAGTGTCAGCAACTTCTCAAAATCACTGTTTGGTTTTGGATTCACCATTCTCACATTGATGCTGCTCATTGGGCCCTTTAGCTGAAACATTTCAGATGAAGAGTGATTGAGTTGATTGAGTTTTGAAACAACAAGGAAGAAGGAGGCATATCTGTTTAATATGCCGATACTTTAGCAAGCATCAATAAAGCTCTCAGAACTTTCTATGTTTGGTTGAAGATGCACCCTAGATTAAAAACTAAATATGGTGGATATTGATGATGACTTAGATTCTGAAATCTACTGAGCTGGATGTGGCATCTCAGCCAATACAAAACTCAGCTCAAAGGATATTTCTATCAGTTTGTCTGTTGTTTGGGTTTTTTTTATCTATAAGTGATTTCAGAAGAATAATTGTCCTTTATATATAAGTAAACTATGCAGACAAAAGCTGCACTCAGAAGAAGTTCTATGTGTACAACTGTATACGTCTTAGTTCTGTAATTTGAGACAGCCCAGGCCTGACCATAATTCCAGACCTTTGAAGTAACATTCAGTAAGTTCGTGGATCATAGTCAGGTTATCAACAAACATTCACCTATGCTTTGGTAGGGTCGAGCTTTTCCTTTTCTGGAACTGGAGTCTTCAACTACACAAGAAACAAAATCATCAACACGGTGAAGGAAATACAATGTTCTCATCATGGTCGTCAACAGAATACTCTTTCAGCTTAGTGTAAGTAGTCTTAAACTATACTTCCAACTGAAACAGTTAACAGCTCCAATTATCTCAAGTGTTGATGTCTAGACTAATGGCAAACATGAGGTTGGTTTACGTTTGTAGACAAACACAATGTGCAGATAACAGTCTTCTAGACCTAAGACGTGTAATTGAGACCTTATCACACTTTTCACCATATCAGCGAGCATCTAAATAAAAAGAGATTTTTATAAACCAGTAAGAATACATATAAAAAATCTTTAGACGTGGTAAAATAACTCTTATGAGGATATCAGCTACTGCAGCAGTAGGCTAATGACTGAGAGTCTTTCAACTCAGCTTCCTTTTATGCAAGTATTTCATAAAAATAATTGTAGAGGTTGTAACCTATGCCAAGCGTGTTTTTAGACTTACATATTGGATAAAGCACTTTTTTCTACACTCTTCAGCACACTCAATAGAGCCATAACTATTTGAACTCCCTAACATTTAAATTATATTAAAGATTAATATCACATTCTCCTCTTCTCAACATCCCAAATCAAGTAAATAACCCATAGCAGCTAGCTTATAATCATATTTAAAAGACTTCTTCCCTGCGCTAATCTCTTTCTGAAATATTAAATGTGATTTTTTTTAATCTAATTCAGTTTTTGTAGAATACTACATGTTTACTTTTTACACTTTTCTGGCTGAAACAAGATTTGTGCAATATTAGTGTAGAGCTGTTGAGGTATTTATGTCACTGAACTGATGATTTTTTTTCTCCTTTGCATCACTCTTGGCCTTTTTTCTAATTCAGAAAAACTGAAAAATCAACAATATCTAATGAGAAATTATTGTCACAATCAACACACACATTTGTGACTATCTTGCTACAGTTATGTGCTCGTGACTAATCAATACATTAAGAGACCCCTGGAACTGGTTTTGTTCTCTAGAGATACTTCTGAACACAGCAAGTCAAGTCATTGAGTACAAGAAGATATTTGCAACTCAGAGCTCACGAATAAAAGAAGTCCTACCCAAGAGGTCTCTACAGACCAAGTTGCTGGCAAACTTAAATGATCCTAAGAAAGCTGATCTCTGAAAAGACCATAAAGGCTTCATTTCAAAAAACAACAGAGAAACGTCAGAATAAAGGTAGGAATGAGAGTAACCGAAATCTTAGAAATCTTAGAAATCTTTCTAACAACTGCATGGGAAATCTGAAGTCCAGCTGGTTCCTGTCTAAAACAGGCAAATCCAACTGGTTGAGTGCAGAGCCCATCCTGACCATCTTGCACCCACTTCATTTCCAGCCACCATTAGCACTGTCTGGAGTAATGTAAAGGTTCCTAGAGAGACCCAGAACCCTTTACCCCACTGCTGGTGCCCCCTTCATCAGATACAATGTCAGCACAGAAAACTGAGGTGCATCTTCTCTCAGAAGTACATCTGCACGTTAAATGAAATTCAGTGCTACTGTAATGTTGCCTTGGAAGTGGAAGCCTGATGCTATCCACACACAGTGCATAGGTAATTATATACATCTTGTTCCTCTCAGGAATCAGGGTCACGACATACTCGTGGAAATTTTATAAAATCTGGGTTTATGATACATCAGCTCCATTCACTTGAGGACTGGATCCCAGAGTGACAGTCCCACCAGAGCTGGCATTTCAGAGTGAGGTCAATGTTTCCTCCATGGCAGAACAGAGCGTTCTTGTTAAAGGTCTGACCCGAAACCAACAGAGAGACTCCCATTGACTTCAGTGCATTTTCCATCACACTTTTCGTAATGCCACCAACTGTGCAATACAGTTTTGAGCAATACATGAAGAAAATATGTATTACATTTAATATCTTTGAAAACGAATAACCTCTTTCTTTTTTAAAATAGTTTAGGTGTCTTCTAGCACAGCCTCCCCCCAGCTCTCACCTGAGGACTTTGGGGATGTATCTGCAGTCCAGAGCTGGCCCTCACAAAACTGTAATATTTGAAATTTCCACATTCTTGGGCACAGAGAGTTAATTAAAACACTTATCCAGGCAATGATAAGTGACAGTTCAGTGACAGCTACATGCGACAGTCTGGCTGAGAAAATCTAAACATGAAATCTGAACACGGGAAAAAAAAACTGAACACAGGTGCATCATTTCAATAGGCTAATTCTACATTTTGCTCACATTCCTGATATCTTATACATGCAGTGTGTCACTCAGATGAAGGGAACTCACGAAGAAACTAATAACTCATTCAGACAAAAAACATAGAGAGGGTTGGGAGGAGTACAAGAAAGAAGCCTGTCATGTCTTTCATTCACAGGTCTTCAGTATTTCATCTTCCCTGTTAGATTTTCTAACGCCGAAAATCTTTGAATCGCTCTTTTGCTTTTCTCTTTGCATATCATTACATCAAAGGGAGCCGGGAAAAAAACTGGGCCAAATTTCATATTCAGGTCAAACATATCTTTACGAGACTAGCAAGGTTGAATAGGAATTAAATTGACCTGTCCCTATTAATTTCAATGTATTTCATATAAACAGCAACACTTCATAGTAAAATTCATTTGAAATATTACTTTATTAGTTGTCAGCTTTGAATACCCCAGAGTGGATTCAGCCCATTTTATATTTTAATTGTAGTTGAGATGAAGAGTGATTGGATAAGATTCAATCTTTGTGTAATTGAAATTAATGAATTTGGCTAATGAAATATTTATAGGTGACCTTTCCCTGGATTGATAAAAAAAAAAATCCTGTTTTGTTTAAAATGTCTCTGATATTTACAGTCTGAGGTTAGATTTAAATTATTCCTTTACATAAGAAAGCTAAATAGACATCTGTTACTCCTGTAGACTGGCAAAAAAAAAAAAAAATCAGCCATATTGCACTTTTCTCCTGCCAGACATACTTAGTGCTTCTTGTCAGGTATACAAGTGCCATTCCCAAAAGTTAAAAGTCTTACAGAAAATCATTGATGCACTTGTTTGTATGTGAATAATTTATTCTCTTCTTGGTCCACCCAACAATTCTACTGACATTTAAATGTGATCTAGTCTCAGGCATGTTGTCATTAATATTAAAGCAATGTGAAACTAGGACACAGGCCTGTGCTGCATTAATGAAATTCTTATCAAATTGAAGTAAGTTACCATTGTCAGAATTAGCAATGCAGAAATGCTAATATGATTCTCCATGGATTACAGTTGCATATTCCACTTTGTTAGAGCTCTGGTGTTATGATGACTATTATGAAACCCTGGCTGCAAAATACTGACCTAGCAACTTTGTAAACTTTGAAATAACCAGCATGCTTATCTCAACTTAGACAGATGTGAAACTATATTAAATTAAAATCAGATAGAAAAATGCATTAAAACTTCAAATGTATTTTAAAATGTTGCGATGACATAAAATGATAGCGTTTATTGAAGTCAGAATCCTCCATGTCTTACTCATGCGATTAGCCCAATGCTGTCTGATGGACCACTTGTTTAAGAAAGGTGAAAGATGTGGCCTTTAAAAACTCCTCTTTCCTTTCTCCTGCTTCCAACAGTTTCACACTACCTGGAATGTATAAAAGAGGATAAGATACACAAAGTTAATCGATCTTCTGCTCCCCTGTGCATGGGTAAAACCCACTCTGCAGCATTGCACAGTTTTGAGCATGGTACTTCAGGAAAGATGGGGACCTACCAAAAGGTATTAAGAAGTAAACAGCAAGAATGATCAGGTCTAGAAAACTTGATCAAAAGATCGAGAAAAATCAGGACTCAGCTTAGACTGAGCGGAGGCAGGATAACAGTCTTCAAATATATAAAGGGCAGTGGTAAAAAGAAAGGCAATATTTTAATCTCCCTATCCACTCTGAGAATGGAAAGAGAAGTAATGGCTTAAAAAGCAGCAGGAGACGAGCAGAAAAGACTTGAGGGGAAAATATGACTTTCTAGCAGCAAGGACAGTCAGGCAATGAGGCAAACTGCATGAAAGCATTGTAGAATTACCACCCTTGGACATTTCCAAAGCGCACTGGGCAAATACCTATCAAGAACAGAGTAAGCCTATTTGCTCCTGTATCATACCCAAGAGACGGAGTGGATGTAGCCTTGCAATCCCTTCTTGTACTATTCACGATTCTGTTAAGTCATATCCAAGTATCTGCAGCAGCCATTTCAAAGACCAACAGTTTGCTTTCCCACAAAGTAGATGAGACAAACAGTGACATTATCTCCAACACACGCACATCCCGGTTCACAGGAGGACACATTCTATCCAGGATTACAGCCTTCAATTACATTTGGTACTCCAAAGTTTTACTGAAAAAAATACATCCTGTAGTATTAGCTTTATATCAGTTAAATTTCACAGAATGTAAGAGAGACAGAAAGGCAAATAGAGAAGTGACAGCTTTGTGCTCAGAAGCAAAAAGAAGCAATAAAGTCTTCACCCTGCCAAATTTGCTTTCTAAGGACTTAATGTTTACTAGTTTAGGAGGCTTGGTCAGAGGGTTAGATGGATTTAACTCTTGGCAAAACATTTTGTGATAACAATTTTGCCAGCTGTAAGTTATAAAGTGCTAAGAAATATGAATATGAAAACAAGGAGGACCATTTTAAAGCCTTTAAGTATCCATTTATATACCTCCTGCAGTGTTTATCTCTTAATTTTCCTCTTTTATGACTTTAATGTGTAGATAATCACTGGTCCAAATATCTCTAAATACAGTACACTTTAAAACTGCCCATTATCTTTATAATAGGGGATCTCAGATAAGCAATTCTTGGCTGGTCTCTAGAGATATAAAGAGAGCTCACTACAAAAGAGTGAAATCTAAAGCAGCAGAAGCAAAACAACAAAGAAAACATTATAGCCACCATTTAGATTTACAGTAACAAAAGTTACGCATTGCGGAGTGACAAGTGTAGCCCTGAATGAATAAATAAAACAAGGAAAGGGAAAGGTCAGTGTGTGTTCTGCAGTGACAGTTTTTCCTTAAATTTTATGGCTGGGGCTCGCACTTGTTTTTCAGTGCAGGGAAACTCCAAATCCGAAGTTAGCAAATGGGAGCTTCTACCCTACTTGTCCATTTCCTTGTTTTATTCCTTTTTAGAGCTGCATTTCACTGTGATATGGGAGTTCCTCACTTACAAAGATGAAGCTATTGCTCTCCCCGTTTCCTCCGCCCCTCTCCCTTTCCCTCAGAGCAGACAGTGCGGAAGGCAGAACAAAGAAACCTTGCTTAGAGAAAAACGTGAGATCTGCATGCAGAACCGTGACAATCTATTCTCACACAAAACGGAAACTAGACTTTTTTAAACTCCTCAGGGGAGGAGAAAAAATACCATTTATTCTAATCAAACCGCAGTATCTAAATAACACGAAAGACCGCCAGATTCTGCGGCACCCTGGACCAACAAGCAGGAACCCAGCAGGTCTGGGAACTATGACCCCAGGCAGGATTACGGATGCTTCTCAAGTCCTAGAGCTCCAGAGTTGCACCATCAGTAACCTGGGAGCCCCGAGACCCCTGGCAGGGGGGGAATTTGGAGCTTCCTGTCCAAAGCCAGAGCTGAATCTCCAAGAGCTTCCCCTGGAGCTCAGGCTCTCCCAGAACTCCACCTCCCAACTCGCAAGCTGGAAGCCTTGAAATCACTGACAACAGAGGCAATGCATCTAGCACAGCTTCCCGGAAATTAGAAAACTCAGAAGGTTCTCATGCTTGCATTTTGCTGAAAGTTTGTAAAAGCGTGTAAATATTTGGGCTTCAATAAACTGGTGCCTTTGAAGACCAAGACTTTGTCAAAAAAATCCTGCCCATCTCTAAACACACGGTTAATGTTCACAGCAGGAACTAAGTGTCTACTTGAAGACTTGGCCACTTGCTCATTATCAAAATACAAACAAAACAACAAACATAGCACTTTTCCAATATTAATTTCTTTAGCTGCACAGCCATACTGCTGCAGTCGCAGGAAAGACAGAATAGCAACTACAAATAAAATTAGGATATGGCCAGCAGATACATATCCACTGCTTTGGCTTTCCTTCTAGCTTTCATCTGCTAATCAATAGGTTTTAGTGCATCATTTTTATGCTGAGACAATACAATAATAACTTTATTAAGAAGCATTCCATCTGTATTCCCTGTGTTTGAACAGATATTGACAGCCTGCATAATGCGTAAGAGTCCTCTTTTTCCATCTCCTTTGTAAACCCATTACGTGGAAATTCTGCATCCATCAGTGTTGCCATGGTGACACCCCACGAGACCGTCCATGATCTCCCAAGACACTTGGCACCTACCCATAATTCTGCACAATCCACATCAAAGGGAACTCAAACTAATTACCATATGGATTTGTAATTATTATTTTAGTAATTAAATATATATTGGAACATACACATAGTCTAAGGGACTGAGCATAGACAAGGGGGTGAAGAGATGGGAATTCTGCTGTCGGGTTGGCCGACCACTTGGACAAGTTGGAGTTTCGTAGGTGCTGAGCACTTACAACTCACCATGACTTCAAGCGGAACTCTAAATGCCCCACACTTCTAAAATTCAGGTCTTTATCCCCTCTGCCCTTAATTTTCCATTTTGCAAAACACAGTCACTTTTGCAAATAATTTCGCGGTTTCTATTCAAAATGAACTACATGATTTACACAGTATTGTTTTTACCCTTAATAAAGCACAGACTGTATAGCAATATGATGCATATGTTTGTTATTTTCAGAGAAGCATAATGTTCCTGGTTAGAAAATTATTTTATTCCTGTAGTAATTCTGAATCTGCAAAAAGAAAACGAGAAAGCTTGGACACTTCCTTTGCAAGTCACAGATAATTCTCTTCCTAATTACTTTACCTCTTCCTAATGAACCCTTACTTCATTAAGTCGGTTCCAGGGGTAACGTATACCTGAAAGGACCAGCTCAGATAGATAGGTTTTTGTCCCCATGTATAGTACATTGGATTTCAGCTGAGCCAAATTGATAAAGTGATAGTATCGTACCTTCCGAGATGATTTTTAAAGACTGAATTTACAAAGGTGGAGATGGAAGCGGAAATTGGACATAAGTGAAAACACGTCCGAAAATAAACAGCACAATCATTCAGACTGCTTGTGGGTAAGCTGTGGGTCAGCCTTTTCCGAGTTCCTTAACATTTGTTAGAGAGCATTACCATACACGTCCTTAACATAAGCATTGTTATGTATATAAACATAGATTATGCGCATGCATGAAGCAGCTGGGTAATGAAGATTAGATATTGATGAAGGGCCACATTCTTCATTACCAATGACCACGTCAAGTGCTTTAACAAATGTAAGTTTATTGCTTTGCCTACAAAATCATCCTGTCAAGATCACCTGAGCTAAGGCAGATCAACAGCCACATTGAGATCTTCCCATTTCCTCAGAAGTGAAATACTCCAACCAATGAAAGGTTGTCTTTCTCCCGCATGGCTTCAGGGTTTTGCAATGGGCGGTGGCACACCACACCATGCAAAAGGTAAGACCGGGTACAGCTCTGCCCCTCAAAGCATCACCCAGCCTCTCCTCCTGTATGCTAGAAGACCATTTCTGCATTTACAAAATCCCTCTAGGGCACAGGGAAGACTTCAGGACTTGTGCCTCAGGAGATGCCTACCCACCTCCTACCAGCAGTGCAACATGGCATCTCAGGTTCAAAGACGAATTTGAAAGAATTCCTAAGAATTACAGCGGAAAATGCACAGCAGGAGCAAAATACCATTTCACAGCATCTGAATCCAACAATTTTCTTTAATAAAGACAGACTTGTGAGCTATTTCTTCCCCTGACTGTTGTTTAACATCACGGAGTTAATTAGGTCAAACCAATAATCAATGCATCACCATCTACCCTGTTAACACCAACAGTCTGTGGTTTGTTATGGAAGGCAATATACACGATTTAAAATGAAAGCAGTTCACTGCACTAGGAAGGAATATTGTGGTGACTCAAAAGGAGTCAAGGTGCACTGCCGGTGTGTTCAGAGAAGGCTTCAACACAAGTTAGTACTAACAACACCTGTAAACTTGCCTGGCATCCTTGCCTAGTTTCCAGCTAGTATTCCTGCTGCCACTCAAATGGATCATGCACTTACCATGAGCTGCCCAGACTTAAGAACTGGTATAGCAAAAGGCCCAGGTAAATTACTTTTACATTTAAGTGAGAGGTGAAGGGATTTGAGTTCAAAATCCATATTCAATTCCCCATTACACTAGTGTAAATCCGCAATAACACTGTCAGGAAAGTTATTTCAGACTTATACTTGCTTAACTGTGATGAGAATTCAGTCTTGTCATTTGAATTCAGTTAAACTCAGACATGGATCTGTGTGCCTTTTTTTGTTACTAAAGGATTAAACTATGTCAGGCTTTTTACAATTTAGTGCCTGTTTCAGATTAGAACATGACATAAAAATATTCAGTGTATATCCAGTGCTCTTTCATTTTAATTCAAAATATATGTATTATTCATACCAAAAGTTTAATTGAAGTGCCTGGAATGCAAAAGAGATAGAGAGTTACTGACATCACATATGTAAGGCTTAGCCACAACAAGTTGTAATAGAAATAGGAAAGCTGCCTACTGTCATAAATGAGAAAGGTAAATGAGCTAGGACTCCAAAATACTTACTAATAAGGATTAGAACCTGCAGCAAAGTATAATCATTTCACTGCGGGCCCAGCCTGCTCCCTGCTGTGCTGCAGATGTTCCATTAGTGTTTCACCAAAAGCGGTGGCCACAAGGATTCAGTAGCACAGTGTGGTGCAATCTAATAGACGTATCTGTCATCCATTAAGCAGCAAATGGGTTAAAAACTCTTCATACCCAGGACCTCCACCACTCTTCTCAGAAAACATGGATAAATGAAGTAAGCAGCAACCCACCACATCTTCCTGCCTGCCTTACGTATTTCTCATTTGCCAAAGCTATCCTTTCAGAAAGCATTGGGAACTGCGATCACACTATTCCGTTTTGTTCTCTTCTACCAAGTGTAGCACACATTCAGCTCTTTCCTTTTCTTCTTCTGTATGTTTCCTTTGGCTCTACAATCTCTTCTACTGCTTTCAAGCTAGCAAACCTACAGCAAACATCTGCGTAGGTCTGTAATGCAAATGTAACTTACCTGTTACGCCTTGCCTATTAGTTCAAGAAATTACCACCACTGAATAGGAAATCAATTTTTTTGGGAAGTTAACTAGCAATATATTCCATGGTATATTGTTACAAAGAATAGTTATACATTTCCCATTTAATTCTAATCTAACGCTTTAAAGACGGCAAATGCACATGAATTATAACAAAGCCGAAACAGGAAGACTATTACAAAAAAATTGGGCTACACCATTCACCTCGACAAACAGATGCGGCATTTTGACAGCTAGTCACCCCGGGCTTTTTCCTCTGCATCCACCCAAGTTTCATGCTGGCCTATTAATTTTAATCACTTGCTGGACTCTCGTTTAATGGTTCAATGAATATAATATACTGGTACTTTTCTTTGCATAATTAAGAGGTTAACTAAACAAAATAACTTTTTTAAATTAATATACCAAAAGGTTTCTGTAAACATTATAAACATTTCAAGTTTTTCTTTATTAATAAAACCTTATCTAAATTCTTTTTAAACTAAGCTTTATGCCTTTCAACAGACCTATGAATACATTACCTGCTCCCGACCATGCCATATCTGAATTCACCTTCACTCTTCAAGATGCATATCCTTAACACGAATAAGGAGCCTAACCTTGTGAGATACTGAGTCTTTTTTTAAGAGAAGATGAAGCCATTCTTTTTTAGCCTTTTACCAGCACACTCAGATTGCACTCTCTATTTTCAGGAGCCATTCATTCTTTTCAAGGATCAGGTTCTGCTTCCTGAAAGTCTGATGGTTTTAGGACTATAATTAATCCTGTAGTACTTTGCACACAAAAATCTCGCACTGCAAAGAAAAAAATCATTTGCTTCACCCAACCAATTTTGTGGCCTCCTAGAAAAAAAAAGCATATTTATAATGCATATTATTAATTAATACTTTCTGTATTCAGACAGCTCATACGCATTTTTCTTCCACCTGAACTAGTATGATTTCTCTGCACATCCTCCTTTAGCTGAATGTCAGAGAGCAATTAAAAAACTCAAAGCAGAAACTAAACTATTACTGCACTTACAAGGGCCAAGGTAGAGTAAAATCAAATGAACTGAACTTTAACATCAAAACCGTGACAAAAAAGGCCATTCCTTGGCCATTTTACAACTAGTTCAGAAGCTGATGAATAGGCAATTACAGTAAAGCTGCTCAAAAGTTAACATTCCCTTTTCAGAGGAAATTCTGACATTTCAAAGAAGAGTTCGCTCTTGTTAAGCTCAAAGGAGAAATTTCAGTTTTCCTTCTACCGGAATAAGGATCAAGATCCTCAGGTTCTTGTCATGAAAACTACAAATCCAGAATTTTTATTTCATCTAGTTGATCAAGACCTTCTTTTTTGTTAAGGTGGCCAAGCCTTTTTGAAAGCTCCTGAATTCCATGCTCCTGAATTCATGGTAGGCAATCTGGAAGTGCTGAAAACATTGATTGAAGTAGAGCTTTATTGTGCCTCCAGCTTCCCTGTTATGAAGCTTTGATTCAACCAGAATTTTGCTAAGACCCTGGACCAAGATATATCTGATGCATGAATACGTAACTTTGCCTTGGAAGCCTCAAATCCTTGATCTCACAGTAGCACACAAAACACATCCTGGCGGCAGCTCCAAGAGGTAGCCCTTAGGATCCTAGGCAGTGAAAAAAACCTCTAGACTTGCAAGACCAAGGTGAAATTTAACATTCTGAGATATCATCCATAGTTATTAAATGATAATAAACTTTGCTGATTCTCAAAATTCATTATTAGGTATCTTCAGTCCATAGAAGTTCCTTGATTGGTAGCCTTGAAGACCAAAGAGCTCCTCTCAGTCACTGAGTGGACACAGGACAGAAATGGGGGTGGGAGTTGATGCATGCGGCATGGCTAACTTATTTTTACAATGTGTCGTAGCCAGACTCTGAATTTGGTAGAAATTGGATGAAGATTCCTTTGAGCCTAGCGGATGTGGGCACTTGTACACTGGCGGAGGACTTGCAATGTCTCGGCTACTGAGCAGCCATGAGACAATAACATGTTTTAATCACTTTTACAGCAGCTGGAAAGGAGCCAGCAATCTACAGATAAAGGGCTACAAGTGACTTAACGTACCCATTAAATATGTCTTATTGTTAGCAGTACCGAAGATTAATGAGTAAAATGAAAGTGAAAAGATAACACTGGTAGGTGACAGTTTTACTTAATCAAAGAGCCTCTGGGGCCTGTAGAAGTACATCAGGGTCACAGGGATTTATTTTATTCCTCGTTTATTTAGACAGATCTGTTTTGCAATGCTGGTATACAGACTCCTTATATTTACCTTATACAAAAGCCGTATTAGAAAACAAGGGCAAAGGTCTCCTACTAATAGCTCTAGCCCATGGCTGGTTGTCAGTCTCTGCTCTTCACAGCCTTCCTTGCTGGTTTTGGATTACTTGCTGAGGCAACTCAGGTGCTAAACTTAGCTAAATCTAAGGGAAGAGGATAGTCTCCCTCTGCAATCAATGGCAATAAGTACATAACATTACATTTAATTTGCATTTAGGCACCTCACACCTTAAATGTAATAAATTGTACTATCTAGAGGTCTCTAATTATCCATTGACCAAAGGGTCAGATTAGGGTTTTCTTGCTGAAGCACTTCAGTTAGGTGCTTAGAGTCAGACTGGATGAAATCTCGGATACGGCTCAGTGGAGTACCAAGCAGAGCTGGGAGCTCAGATCCCAGACCAATATAAATCCATTAGCTGAGAGTCTGATACTTCACAGCCTGTGAAATGGGAGTAACACTTATTTCACAGTGCTATTAAACTATACGTATTAAAAATTATTCAAATACTCAGTCCGTGAACATAAGGAACTTCAAATCACTATGTGTTACGAAAGAATGTTACAGCAAATATTCAGGAGTTTAAAAGTACCTGAATTAAAGGATATTCTTGGAAGTAACCTCATCTAAATTTTTCAGGGTAACCATTTATTCTTACACTTCATGTGTTTGGTACTCAGGTGAGAGACTCCCAGGACCTACTTTTTTTAAACAAGAAATTTCCAATTGAAGGAAATATCTACCCCCAAATAGAAAATTGAGTTACTTGAAAAATAATTCTTACTAAAGTTTTGTGAGAAGAAATTAGTTAATATTTGTGAGGCGCTGATTATGCAGATAAGTGCTCTTGAGTATTTCCATGAGGAAATTAATAACCACATATTCAAAAGACCTGAGTACTACTGGCATAAGGGTTTTATTAACATGCTGCCCTCCATTACAAAGTTGTTGACTATCTGCACATCTAGTGGATCCTTTGTCTCTTAGCCAAATTTAATCAGACATGAAGGACATGAGCCCATACTACGGGTCACTGCCTGAAATTCCCCAAGCAACAAAATGAAGAAAACTATTGAAAGTCAGCGGCAGTCGATGTTACTTCCTGCTGTAGGAACGATGAGACACTACAGAAAGGGGTATCGGGTTCTGAGTTTTAGCAACAACATTCACAGGGAACTCAAAAATCCCTTGCTAAGGAAACACTTTCGCAGCATTCAAGCACACGTAATTTGGTTTAACTAACAATTCAGAATGGTTCCTTTGCCAGGATTATTGTACGTACTGTGGTAGATTAAAAGCATTTATGTTGATTCCAGAAACAGTAAGTAGATTGCTCAAATTGCTATGATGAAAATTGCAATGATTATTCAAATTCACAAGTAAGAGATTAGCAAGTGCCCCTTTTTCCCTTTCTCTTAATACAATGGCACAGGGGAAAAAAAGATATTTTCAGTTGTTTTCCAACGAGTACCTAATATTTAAAGTATCTGCTTTTTGTGGAATGATAAAGCATTCACAGTGAATTGAGAATATACACTAACTAATTTGGGAAAATTATACTTATTTTTGCTCTAGCTCTACATTTTGAAGGCATTTTTAAGTCATTGTAGGAACTAGTGGTTGAACAGCACAGAATGAAGCTTCATAACTAGAGCATGTTACACCTGGGAAAAGTTCCTTGATGAGCAAAGCTAGCTGTTAAATGGGGAAAAAAATCACATTGATTATGGTCATGAGTCCAAGACAAGCTTAATTAAAATCAATGGAGAATTTTCAAGTGAAAGAAAAAAAAATGAAAGCAGCAAAGTCTTATCTCTTAATTATGTTATGGAAATTTTCTCTAATTGATACCTGTCCCATGTCACTATAACTAAAACAACCTACAGATCTCAGCCTAGAAATATTATTTCACATTATCAACCCTGGGGCTTAAGCGGGAGATGGTCCTTTCTCCTTTCTCTACTCCTTCCACAGACTTTTACCAGGACTGACAACGCTGTTCAGCTTTTCTTTGTTGGCTTTTATTTTTTCTGTGAAGACTATGAGTGGTGTTCAAAGACAGAACGTAAAGCAGGGGCAGCAATTCTATCTGTGGCTATTCCACTGACTTACATGATCCGCCTGGGTATGTCACTTCTACCCTCGTTTCCCGGTATTTAAGTGTGTATGATTATTCTTTAAATGTTCAAAACATTGCTAAGAGAGAGTGCCAAAGACTATAGATGGTCTAAATATATATATTTTTACGTCTATGTTATAGAATGGTTTGGGTTGGAAGAAACCTTTAAAGGTCCAACTGGTTTCAACTGGAGTTAAGGAAAGAGTACAGTCTTACGCTATTTGTATCTAACCTCTGTTTTTCTCCCAATGAGCTGCAGGGGCTCTCAAATGTTGAGCAAGCCAGTGTGACTAGAAAGCTCTCCAGCAGTTCTTGGAGAATGGCAAAGTACTGGTAGCAAATGCCAAAGCCATAAAAAAGAACTGGACTACTGCAGAGATACTAACTGATCTTTAGTGCTTATGTATTACGAGTGACTTGATTGCTCTCATGACTTATTCTTTTAATAAAAGAAATCTTTGGCATCATATCTACATACAGCTATCATCTTAGAATCATAGAATCATAGAATGCGTTGGGTTGGAAGGGACGTTTAAAGATCATCTAGTCCAACCCCCCTCCAGTAAGCAAGGACATCTTTAACTAGATCCGATAGCTCAGAGCCTCATCAAGCCTCATCTTCCCTGAAGAAGTCCTACAGCCACAACTGCTGCTACTGAAATCCATTTACCAGACATTTTTTGAGACAGTTCTGGTCAGTTTTTTCTGCTCTGTATGTTCTCAGGTCATTTTTTTTCCCAACTTTTTACCTTAATTCTGGTCAAAACACATAGGTAGAAACTAACTCTGATGTCTCTGGTCAGATGTAAAAATGTACCTGCACAAAGTTCACTAAAAATTAGTGACTAAGATTCAAAGTCTGTGGGGATTCCTTATCCAGGGTCTAGTGTAACTTGGATGCTTAAGAAGAACATAGTCTAATTTTTTACTGGGACTTTTAATAAAGTAGCACAGATAAAATAAATTTAAAAATGATAAATACCCTTCCCTTGGTCACGCGATTCTCAAATGAAGAACTGTCTATTAGGTATCAACAAAATAAACCCTGTTACTCTACTGAACAACAAAACTAAACTCCACTATGACAGATTCCTTGTTTTTACTTTCTGAACACAAATTACTACTCACACATGCCAGCAGTGAAGCCGTGGTCAGGCTGGTGCTAATAAGTTGGCAATCATCCCTGATACAGTACTGTTCATCAGACGGTGCTCTTTAACAGATTCCCACTGGTGTTACAAAAAGCTCTAAATGGCAATTAAAGACGGTGTTTCATCCTGTTAAAAAGAGTTCACTTGAAGACTCAGATACCTCTGAGGCTGTGGTACCTACAGCTATGGAAAGGAGGAGAGGCAATTTGCGTCTGCTAACATCTTCTTTTCCTGGTTTGTTTTCTTGTAGAAAACTGCACACAACAACAACAACAACAACAACAAAACCACCAAAAAAAACCCAGCTAATGAGGAAAGTTTGGAAGTTCTCTTCTAAATACCAGGGAATGAACAAATGTCTCCTGTTAGAGTATTAGAAAACAGGATTTGCCAACTAACTTAACACCACTGTTCCACTTTAATTAACCACTGCTCCAATTAATTATTAATTTTTAAAAATTAAAAAGGCCCAAATCTTAAACTGATTTCAGAGAAATGTTCAGCCCAATGTACCCGAACAATAATAGTTAAGCTAGGACTCTCTCCATCTAGGCTCACTACATGTATCGTAACAGACCATTAATTAAAACAGCAAGTCATGCATAGCTACATTTATTACATTGTCATGTTCATGAGAGGGGTGAAGCTCCTACATGGCCTTTTTCTTCTTTTCCCCCTGTCAGGCGCTCTAAACTTGAATACCCCAAGAATTGAATGGAGTAAAGGTCAGATAAGTGTCAGACATTTTGATAATCTTATTGGAAACAGCAACGGTCGCAGTAACTTTAACGGCAGAGCTACTTAAAAGTAGCTTGTAGTAGCTTTTCACACCAACACTGCTCTGGCTGAACCTGATGAAGGTGATGATGAGCATGTGCAGGTGATTTACAGTTCAGAAGAAGGGAAGGAAAGGCCTTGTATGCATTCCTCTGAGTAAATCCTCTCTGGCCCATTCATGTGCTGAAGTGAGAAGGCAGGGAGTGAAGCATCCCCAGCTCCCCCCAGGAAGGGTCCCTGGCGGGGCAATAGAGGCTAGAGAGGAGAGAAGGGTAAATCAGCAATGTTATGGGAAAATTTAAGCAACTTCCATTCCATATTACAAATACATATAGCAGCTGACATTAGACAAGCAAGCAGAGAAACATTAGGTTGATGGTTGGATTAGATGAGCTTAAAGGTCCCTTCCAACCTAGATGATTCTATGATTCTGTGATTGCAGCAATAGTCTGTAAGCGTTGAAAGGGCAAGAAAGATCTGGAAGAATTCACTGACGTTTTGTAGAGCATGACACTTCATTTAAGTTGTAACCCGTAAAACATCATGGCAAATAACTCAAAAAAGGCTCCATTTTGAAGAAATATTCATAAATTTGTGCTACTCAAAGGCAAAGCCAAAGCAAGTCTCAATGAGTTTTTTACAAAGTCAATTATAAAACCCTGACGGGGATGGAATACCTCTTAATATAAAAATCAATTCTCAGCACTTTATAGATGCTGTGCTGTTTTAACATATAATACAATAGAGTTTCTGCTTTACATGGTGAATTATGTCTGAATATACCCACGGTGATTTCTTTTGCATCATTAGTTTTTCTTAAAAACAGTTGAGTCACGTGAATAAAGTCAAGGGTACTACACATCTCTTTTCATTCTCCTTATTCTTTTGGAACAATCTAAATTTTGTATACTCCTGAATGGAGCTGAGATTACAAATTCAAGGAACAGCATTCTCAATCTTTAAATGCCCCTGTACACAAAAGATACAAGAGGAAAATGCCAGGGTTTTGCAGTACATCCAAAATCCAATGATATTTTGATTTAAACTTTCCGTAGTATACTGTTTACTCTGAAAGGTGCATTAAAGCCTTGGACTTGTTACTCGTTCAGTAAATAGAAGACGAAAATTGCACCTGTCTAACACAAAAGCTGGTTAGAAATATCCTTATACAAATATGTTTCATTAAAAATTATCTTTAACTGAAATTGAAGTGCTTCATGGAATTACCTTATCAATAAGCTTTCAATGGTAATCCTGGTTGTCCTGGAGGCTCTTGTGAATTCTAGGACTTTCCGCATAAAGCTGGGAGGTTGAAATCCAACAGCTGAGTAGTGGTTTCTGAGGTGCCTCCCTGCCACAAGTCTGTGCGAGGCCAGACTGTGGTGAGGTCTTGGAACTGCAGCTGGAAGCAGGTCCTTCCATGGTTTTCATAATGGGAACTGAAGGCCTTTAGCCCTGCCAGGGCTCTGTGAACCCATGTCCTCTGATGTGTCAAGAAGCCCATAAAATCGGTGGGACCAGATTGGAGGCCTAGTACTGCCATCACATTTGACTCACAGTAGTTTGCATTCTCTAACTTCACAATGTCAGGGCATAAAATGGGAAAAGGCAAGAAAACACTGGAAGACTGGATAAAAGTTTCAAAGATCTCTTCAACTCAGACTTCTCGGTAACATCAGTCATCACCATTCAACAACAAATTAGGTCATGTACCCAGACAGCAGCCTATGTTCAAAACATCACTGAATTATCTCTCTTTTCTTTTTTTTACTCTTTAGTATTTAAAAAACACTTGTCAACGGTCTTCCAACTTTTGAATAAATTTGAAAGTTATCACAAAATGAAGTAGAATGAATGATTTTGTTTATCATGATATGTGTAAGAAAGCTGGGACAAGGAGCATTTTATAGAAAGCCTGTTTACAGGACTCCCAGATAAGTCTTCAGGCCAATAATTGAACAGACACTCAAATTTCACCATGTTAAGCTGAATGAAAGCACTGAATTTTTTTCAGACCCTTTTTGTGACTTTACAATGTAATAAGGAAAAGTTAGGTACATTTCCGAGTTCTACCTGCTGCCTTTGTGGCCCAGCAAGCACATTGCCCAAGTCACTCAAAGTAGAACAGAAGCTGACACAGAACTAAGGCTATTCTGATTCCCTCGATGGATCACTTATGCAACATTCTTACTACCCCAAGTAAATAGCTGCAAGATGAAATTAAAACTAATGGTAGGCTACAATGGTAAGCTATAATAAATGTAACAAAAATGTTGAACTGTTCTGGATTCCCACCAACACAAGAACTTAAAATCAGAGAAAACTCAAATGTTTAATAGCTGACTGATTTAACTTAGATTACATGTTCTAACATTACATGGTCTAACAAAAAAAAAAAAAAAAGATTTACAGCATAAAAGCACTTCAGATTGCAAAGGAAAGCAAGAATCCTTGATACAAAGAAACCAGGCAATAGAAAGAGAAGTATAGGAATCTTTGAGACGGAGAAAATGGGTCTGCATTTGAAACCATCTTTTGAATGGAGAGCAAGTAAGATAGCGAGTGAGTGCCAATACATCCCCTGGAGGCTTTGAAAGCAAAGAAATACCAGAATTCTGGAAATTACTATATTTTTTATGTTAAAGGGTGAAAAATAAATTTAATTAGTTAGCAAAATGCAATTTTATTCCATTTGGAGTCATTTTCCAATACATTAACTTTCTCATTAGAATTCAGTTTTGTTTTGCTAAACAAAAGGAACCACTGCAACCCCTGTGGCATGAAGAATCATCTAGAAGATGAGTTGTGCCCCAAATTACTGCAAATAATTGAATGCAAGTTCTGCACAGTAACACCAAACAGAAGCACTTGGGGAGACAAGCCCAGCCTGACCGAGCAGGCAGCCAGAATAATTAGCAGCACCATTTGTATACCAAAAATAAAAAAATCCCAATGGATTTGGAAGTAGTAACAAACGAGTAGAAAGCAAGCTGAAATAGCCACTACGTTTTTTCTCCAGTCCCTCTTTTTCCCTGCTCTTCCATACTCTCCCTTAAGGTTGTTCACTCTCAGCAATGTTATAGGATGAGATTAAATGTAACACTCTGTTCTTCTAATTAATTTTGCAATTTAAGATACTTTGCTCCATCAGTCCAAAGAGTCATCTACCTACACAGCTTAAGCACATGTAAATGAAGCTATTTCAGTTCACTGCATCTGCCTCTAATTGAAATGGCTACACTAACAAAAATAATGTTCTATATAGGGTTTTGCACAAATTGCTTCCATGTCAGTTTACGTTCCACTAGTACAATCACCACAGTTTGATGCAGTTTCCATTAAAATCACCCGAATGTCAGGTTCCGTCTTAGTACAGCTCTGTTCAGCTTTTAATACAACAGGACTGTGACTTACTGAAGCATTGTGGTACTACTGGAACAGAAACGTACTTGAAAGACAATTATGAAAAACAGGGAAAATACTGTTAATCCGTGTCAACAGGAGAGACAAAAAGGGGGATCAATTACTGATGTAACTGTTCTAAAACTCATGTTGTTTGCTGTTCTTGATCTAAGAAGCTAGCTCAGCTAGGAGAAGACAGGATTTCATTCAACCATAGACATTTAGAAAACTGCTCCTCCTGTTCTCCGCCCCTAACGAAATACGAAATCTCACTCACAAAATATGTTTGCTAGCTCGAAAGACCACAGCAGCAATTGTTTGTATTGGCTGAGTTGCTATACTGATGATCAGATATAAATTCCTATAAAATCTCATCAGATATTATAAATTCCTCCTACAATTTCATCAATAACTCCATGCACTGCTCGGAGGAAAGGACTTTGTGCTTTTAAGGAAATCACTACCTCTGATCTTGAGTTTTTACAGGTCCATGAAATGAGTTACAGTGATCTAGAGTTCTCATCTGTAGAGAAAAAAAATAAAGGAAAGCTACTGATATAATTATATCTAAACTAAATTTAAAAAAAAAGGTGGGGTTGGAAATACCAGCTCCATTTCCAAGCCAAAACAACCCTCAGGCTAAATACAATTTGGGAACAATTACTCTGAGTTAAACTTAATTTATGTTAATCATTTAGACAACTGATTTAAAGAAGAGTATGGCTGGCATCTGTGAAGTAGAGCAAATCTAGCAAGGAGACAGATGAAAAGCTTGTTCGTCCCTGTGGGACAGGAAGAAAAGAGAGAGGCAGTTACCCACTGCAACACAGGACCCCTTCAGCTGGGAGAAGGGCATGGGGAAAACTGCATGTGCTAAAACCTTTCCTACCCTGTCCGCGAATTTTAGGCTTGTCTTTTTTAGGTATTTTACAGGTTTCCTGGCAAATCGGGCTTAAGGCATCTGCCAGTAAGGTAGCTATGTATTATTTAACTGACTGCAAAAGCAATATAGCAATTATCTGTCTATCAATCAAGAGGGCTGCTGCTCCCTGTTCTAGAACAACCTGTGAGAACCCGATGAATGTGGACATGGCATAATCTCTTCTGTTTTTTCAGCCTGGCCTTTATTATGACAAGATGTTTGAGAAAAAGAAAAAAAAATAATCATAACTGGTTCCTAGGTTCTATTCAAAACTAAATCTCACTGGAATAAATTTTGAGAATTGCCTTCAACTTTAGTCAGCCATTAACTCTCCCTTCCTTTTGACTTAAAAAAATGATCAATTAAGTGTTCAGTTCCTATCCAAGTGGTCCAATAATTCCACAGTTTTGTTCAGGTAAAGAGGGAGGAAAATCTTATTAAGATCTTCTGCTGTATGGTTGTGATTCATAGCTTAATATTTTGATTATTACTATCCTTCAGTATTGAGGTGCTCTGAGGGAGTTTGTCAATATATTGCCCCAGCACCATATCCTTTCCTCTAGGTCTCTCTCTCTATTCCTTCAGTGCCCCTGATGAAATCAAGGACTGGTAGTCACAAAACCATAGAACAGTTTGGGTTAGAGGGACCTTTGAAGGTCATCTAGTCCAACCCACCTGCCATGGACAAGGACATCTTTCACTACATCAGGTTGCTCAAAGCCCTGTACAACCTGGCCTTAAACACTTCCAATGATGGGGCATCCACAGCTTCTCTGGGCAACCTGTTCCGGTGTCTTACCACCCTCATCATAAAGAATTTCTTCCTTACATCTAGTCTAAATCTACCCTCTTCTGGTTTAAAATCATTGAGCTTTGTCCTGTCAGTACAAGCCTTGGTAAAAAGCACCTCTCCGCCTGACCTACAGAAACTGTTATAGGCAAAGAAAATGGGCCTGTATCATCTCTGAGCTTTTACTCCTCCATTCATGATCCATCCTCTACTTTAAAGTGCAGACGTGTACTTTGCAGTCTGGCTTTTGTACTCTATGAAGCAATTTTAAATATTTAGGGTATTAGATTCTTCTACAGCTATTCTTTTCTCATTTATTAAAAAAGAAAAGAAGGTGACTAAAATCTCAGATATTTTTTTCACCATTGAAAAACCTTCAGCGACATAACCACCTCTGAAACAGTCCCCCTCAGAACTACACAGAACCGTCCTGAGTGAGACTGTTACATGATTTTAGACATATTCTAGTTCATTTGTTCTTCTGCTTTTTTCTGTTCCGGGTTGTAACCATTCAAGAAGTGCAGAAAATGAAATATGCCTATAAAAAGGAATTTTCTGTCAGATTTGGGTACAGAAGCAACTGTCAAGGAAAAACTTTATTTGTCCTTTAGGACTTGCGTGATGGCTAAGATCAATCATACCACACAAACTCTGAATCCATTGGTATTCAGGTATTTTTATATATACACATGCACAGCATGGCGGAGAACATTCTTCAACTTGTAATTTTGCATCATTCTCTCAGTCCTCCTTGCTGGCACTGCAGGGCTGTTTGTACATTAAGTGACTTAGAACTTACAACGGTACTTTTCAGAGGTGTCATGGTTTCAGCTGGGATGGAGTTAACTTTGTTGCTAGCAGCTGGTGTGGGGCAATGTTATGGGATTTGGGATGAGAGCGGCGTTCACAGTGCACTGATGGTTTTGGTTGTTGCTGGGCAGTCAAGGCCTTTTCTGCTCCTCACACCACACCGCCAGCGAGCAGGCTGGGGGTGCATGAGAGGCTGGGAGGGGACACAGCTGGGACAGCTGACCCCATCCGACCAAAGGGATATTGCATGCCATATGACGTCATGCTCAGTATATAAAGCTGGGGCGGGGGGGGAGGAAGAAGGAAGAGGAGGAACATTCAGGGTGATGGCATTTGTCTTCCCAAGTAACCATTACGTGTGATGGAGCTCTGCTTTCCTGGAGATGGCTGAACACCTGTCTGCCGATGGGAAGCAGTAAATTAATTCCTTGTTTTGCTTTGCTTGCGTGCACGGCTTTTGCTCTGCCTATTAAACTGTCTTTGTCTCAAAATACGAGTTTTCTCACTTTTACTCTTCCAATTCTCCCCCCCATCCCAGCTGGGGACAGTGAGCAAGCAGCTGCGTGGTCCTGGTTGTTGGCCGGGGTTAAGCCACGCCAAGAGGTCACTAATCTTGTTGTTAAGAATCACGAGCCTTTGAGAAAGACACGATTCTATTATGTGGACTATAACCACAATCTGTGATAGTGAATATTGTTGTGTGTTGTTCAGATACTTCCAGGGGTTAACAGGTGCCACCATCATCAACAGGAACACAATGAAGGATCCTGAAAAGGCTTTTCTAATCTCAGATGGGTTTAGGGTATTTTTCTTTAAAAAAAAAACCAACAAAAGAAAACAAAACAAACCTGAAAAAAATCACAGGCTGCCTGAAATGAAGCAATTTTGAAATTATAACTTTTATAATCTCTATGTATGTATGTACAGATTTACAGATCATACAGAATGATACACCTTTAATATCTCTATGTATCTAAATATATTGTTAGATAATGATTCTATAAAACATCAACTATTGAAGTTCTGAATCCTTCACCCTTAGCTATTTCCCTTCCATCTGAAAGGAATTTTCTTTCCCATATGTTTTAAGAAGTTTAAAGACCTTCCTGTCACTCTAATGATACCCTCTCCGAAAACCCACACCACCAATCACCCAGGCTGTCCCCTCATTCTTCTAGGAACTTCTAATAACTTCTGCATCAGTTCTTCCCTGTTCCAACCCACATTCAGAGCCCTGGCTGAGAAAGCATTTTAACCTGCAACTTGGTATTAGCAGCTGCACCAGCTGCGCATTTAGTATTTGCAGGTGGAATTTCTTCCCATACAGTCAGCACTAGTCCAGCTCTGAAGGCAGCACGCACCGATTAAACTACAGCGGGTAGGCAGGAGCTATTCATTTAAGCTCATAGAAGCATCTTTTAGAAGCCACTTAGCAAGATTCTGTCTGCAACAGCATCCCAATTCCCACAACTTTGCTTATTAACTGCATAAGGGCAGCAATAACATTAAATCTGCAGCAGAATATATCTGAGCCTGTATCCCTTTACAACTTGCCAATAATCCTCATTTTATGGGTCAAAGTGCAAAATGACATTAGGAACTTTCAGAAAACAGCAAGTTCTGCCCATTTTTTCCTTTGACAGCAGATATATTCTTTGGTTTTGACCCTTGAGACTCCTCCAGAGGTGCAGAATAATGTAAGAGTGCCGCGGAGCCTAAGCATGTCTTTCACTTCAGCTGTCACTTCGGTGAGACGGGAACAGTGCTACATAGCTAGAGCTAATTAATTTGATTCAGTCTTTTGGAAGGCTCTCACCTTGTATAGAAAACTGTATTAGAGGTGATTTTCAGGGATGATATTTGCCTTAAAAGGGTTCATCTCACAGCATCACTTCTTCAAAAGCTGATAACCAATACATTGTTAAATGAAGGCTGTATTTTTAAAATTTAAAGAACGGATTCAGCCTTCAGGGCTATATTGACAATGCATACCTTACCACTGCACTGAAAATATACTTTGAGGACAAACCCTTCATGATACTGAGGATGAGAGCAGGGTGACTGATCTGAGTACAGATTAGAATTGCACCCTGTATACAGTGGGAGGATCTATATGTTCTGCAGCACTGTTGTTATTGCTATTTAGAGGACATCACTGTTTTGCTTTGTTACAAAACATGCTGTGTGATCTAAATAAATGTCTGTGCATGCTTAGTCTGTTAATGATGCAGAAGAAATGGAGTCGATTGGATTTTCTCCCATGAATACTATGTTGGTGTTTTGTGGATTATTTGAGAAGAGGTTATACATAATAGTCTATCAGTAGGCTAGACAAACCATTTTGAACATGCGGTTTTCTTACAATCTCACACATTATAGCTGTTGTGCCACATCATTGATCAGCTAAACTGCATGGACTGGAGAGAAAGTGTTATTTAAAGGATCAATAAGGGGAAAAAAGAAAATCTCCTCTCAACATCTTCTAGGAGCAGAGAGGACAAACTCAGCACCCACCTAGTATTTTGGAGAAGAGATCAACAGGACAGAAAATAAGAGGTCATCTATAAAGGAAACAAAATTTCAGAGGCAGCGTCAAGAACAAGGGAAACAATCTTCAATATGTAGACAGCTTAAAGGTCTCTTTAAAACAAGCCAAGTGGCTGGGCAGACTAAGGAAGAGGGAGGAGGCTCCAGATCAAAAAGGCTAAAAGAAAGTAGAATATATTTGTTTTTCAAACCCTAACAGCCAGGAGTAAACAAATGTTTCTGTAGCATTGCAAAAAACTTCTAGAGGAGATGCAAGAAAAATAGAAACATCCAACCTTGCTATCATCTGCTCTTGATGACAGGACATCTCCAGACCCAACTCATGATTTCCCAAGCCAAACCCATCACGTGGCAGAGTAAGACACAGGCATCTATCTGACTCTTGCAACAATTACCAATATCTGCTTTTTGAAATTATCTGTTTACAAATAAATAACTCCAGTGAGTAAAGAGAAAGTAAAATGCTTGTGAAAAGTAAATAATTCTCATGCCACAAATAAGAAAAAATATTTAAAAAGGGAAAACTAAATGTCAACAGGGCAAATAACTCCTTTAATTCTTTCTAAAGTTCTTTCTTGGTCACAGGGCTCTGCTAGAGGAGGCTGTGGATGGGGAGCGGGCGGAGAAGGAGGAACAAATTCTGCGAAGTACTAAAGAAACTAGGAAAAGTGGAGAAAAGATGGATAGGAAAAGCCATAAGGAGGCCCAGTTAAATGAGTGAATGAAGGACAAATCAGTAAGAGAGAAATAGCACGTATCTTTCCAAAGCCCATTGCAAGTAATGGAATGATCACCAACAAAGCCTCTTCATTCACGGTACTTCAGTGGGTACCTGACAGATCTTAGAAGCACCATCTGTTTGTCCCCAGCAGAAATCAGAAAGATACAGTAGAAAAGAGAAGGGAAACAGTAAAGGTTTACACAGGGTCAGAGAATGGAGGAGTGCAATATATTGTGTCTCTGTAGGTGAGAGATGCCAATGAAAACCAATGGTGTAAGAAGCCACATTTTTCTCTGATCTCCTCCAGATGCTACGTTACCAGAAGAAATTGAAAATGAGGTACTAGCTGTGCTCAGGCACCTGCCTTAAACTTCACATGAAAGCAATTCCACAGGGAAGGCTTAATCAAAAGCTCCACTGCACCCACGACTTAGACGTGATTCAAGCGATCCACTGGAGAGACATCTGTGATTTTGCTCCCACATCTCACTACCTTCCTGTCTCTCCAACAACCATTCTGCCATGCAAACATTTTTTGAAGCCTTTTCCTTCTAGGGGAGAATCCTTAAGGAAGCCTCCTGCTCCAGTTAGGGTGCCTGGGTAGCCAGACCAAGGGACCAGGACAATTCCCCTGCACGTCCTGCCAGCCTCCCTACCCAGGAGCAGCGCAGGCTACCAACACACCTCCCCCTCAGACAGCATCCCTGGGCTGCAGCTTTAAAGTTGAGGTCCCATTTACTGCACTGCAGTTTTACAAACAACAGCTGCCTGGGGACAATGATGTGGTCAATAGAGATGAGCTCTAAACGCGGCCCATGATTTCATTCACCGGAGCTGAAAAGCAAAGAGGAGACGCTGCGTAGTTTTATAGCCAAACAAACCATTTTGCTTCTGGGTCACTAGAGTGCAGTGACACAAGATAGTAAAATCCCAGTGTACCTTCTACACGGTAGCTGTTTGATGCTCTGACGCTGATGTAAGGATGTTTGCTTCATTCTTGATAATGAAAGATAATCTAACTCACACCTGGCAGGCCTGGTGGAAATGCCATTGGAGAGGGCAGAAATTAAATGGATGCAGAAGGTCAAAACTATATCTTCCCTTGTAAAGATGATCTTCCTGTAATCAGCAATCAGGAGTAAGGAGTGCAGGGAAAGCACACATGCACTGAAAAAAAATGCGCGGGTCTTCTTATGTAGGATCAAAAATTCAGGCTTGATTATTCTGATTCCTTTTACGATCAGGAGAACTGTATAAACAGAAAAAATTATGTGTACAGCAGAAGTTCAGCTGGTATAAACTGGCTTAGCTCCACTTAAAGGAAAAGGATTTTGCCAGCTTACATTAGCTAGCTGTCTACATATTACCAATGCCTTCTGAGAACATCTTTGTTTTTCTCTCACTCAAATAAGATACTTTCAACACACTTATGAGACATTCAACTTTATCTTTCTTACTTAAAAAAAACGTGTTTTTCTGAAAGTGATTCAGAAATAAAAACAAAAAAAAAGGCCTGTCTGACAGGCTAATATCTACCCACATCATTATTACTAATTACATGTAGAGCTTTTTCAGTGCCACACAGTTATAAACAAGATTAAGAACACAATGGGAGGAGACTGGAAGAATACAAATAATAGTTCTAGAGAGCAGTAGGGCATGATACATATGTGTGGGAAATTGGTGAAAAGATGGAGTTAAATGAAGAGTCTTACCCCGTTCAAATCTGACTAAAACTTGCAGCTATTTAAGGAGGGAAAAAAGACTTTTCAAAAGTTTCCACTAAATCAGGGGGAGGAAAAAAAACAACAACAAGAAGAAACGATTTATTTCACCTAGCCCTTTTCCTCCTTCCACAAGGACAATAAATAGTTCTGTGTTCAGGGCACTTGCCCAGAATAGAGAAGACCAAAGTACAAGCTTTCACTCTGATTAATTCCAATCAGGGCTTCGACAGGATCTCCCACGTCCCAAGTGAGCACCTCATCACCTGATTACTTCTGTGTGGACAGTCAAATCAGCCTCTCATTTGCAAGAGAAATTGCAGCTTGTGTTTGCTGGAAAACCATAGTTTCAGCAATGCAATCTTCTCAGTCTAAAATAGCCATATTATGAAATTCCTAACCACCTCTAATTATTTCCCTGAAGTTTAAAAATAAATAAATAAATAAATACATAAAAGCTGCATACAAACTGTACTAAGGCTTTTTGGATTAGGCCCAAGTGAGGGTGAATTCTTCCAGGCAGAGACTGACCCTGACCTAGACAATGACTAAGGCGGCAAAGATTTTATGCATCATGAGTAGAATTCCTCCTCATTGTAAATAGTCATGTTAGATCTAAGGCTATAAAGTGATTAATAACAGAAGCCAGAAATGCGCTCTTCTACTAAAGCCCTTGTTGATCTTAAAGGCCTATCATCAAAATTACCTATATATATAACACTGAAGCATTTCGGTGCTGCACATCATTTACCTGGACCTGAGCAAAGCCTTTGACACTGTCCCACATGACGTCCTGGTCTCCAAGCTGATAAAATATGGGTTTGACGGACTGACAATTCAGTGGATAAAGAACTAGCTTGATGGCCACACCCAAAGAGTGGCTGTCAATGGGTCCATGTCCAAGTGGAGGCCACTGACAAGTGGAGTCCCTCAAGGATCAGTACTGGGACTGGTCTTGTTTAACATCTTCGTCAGCGACATGGACAGTGGCATAGAGTGCACCCTCAGCAAGTTTGCCAATGACACCAAGCTGTGTGGGGCGGCTGACACGCTGGAGGGAAGGGATGCCATCCAGAAGGACCTTGACAGGCTGGAGAGGTGGGCCCATGCCAATCTCATGGAGTTCAACAAGACCAAGTGCAAGGTCCCCCATCTGGGTCGGGGCAATCCCAAGCACCGATATAGGCTGGGCAGTGACTGGCTTGAGAGCAGCCCTGAAGAAAAGGACTTGGGGGTGCTGGTGGACAAGAGGCTCAACATGAGCCGTCAGTGTGCACTAGCAGCCCAGAAAGCCAACCGTATCCTGGGCTGCATCAGGAGAAGCGTGGCCAGCAGGTCGAGGGAGGTGATTCTCCCCCTCTACTCTGCTCTCGTGAGACCCCACCTGGAGTACTGCGTCCAATTCTGGAGTCCCTACGACAAGAAAGATATGGACGTGCTGGAAAGTGTCCAGAGAAGGGCCACGAGGATGATCAGAGGGCTGGAGCACCTCTCCTATGAGGACAGACTGAGAGAGTTGGGGTTGTTCAGCCTGGAGAAGAGAAGGTTCTCGGGAGACCTTATAGTGGCCTACCAGTATCTTAAGGGGACCTACAAGAAAGCTGGTGAGGGACTTTTCAGGATGTCAGGTAATGGTAGGACTAGAGGGAATGGATTAAAACTAGAGATGGGACGATTCAGACTGGACGTTAGGAAGAAGTTCTTCACCATGAGGGTGGTGAGACACTGGAACAGGTTGCCCAGAGAGGTGGTGGAAGCCCCATCCCTGGAAGTTTTTAAGGCCAGGCTGGATGGGGCTCTGAGCAACCTGATCTAGTGGGAGGTGCCCCTGCCCATGGCAGGGGGGTTGGAGCTAGATGATGTTTAAGGTCCCTTCCAACCCTAACAATTCTATGATTCTATGATTCTAAAGCAAGTCCACGCACTGTGGAATGGAAAAAGTTAATTGTCAGTTACCCAGGCCTAGATTCTCTTTGCAAAAGCTTTATTTCAGATGCCAATGTCAAAGAGCAAGTAAGTACCGGGAAGGGTTAACTGCAGACACAGAAAGCAGCTTCATGCTTCTCAGATGGTTTGTAAATTGCTTCTCTACCTACTCCATGCCAAGACTCACAGGCTGCCTCTTGGAATCCTTAAAATGACCCATTCATCAGGACTTTGCAAATGGACACATTTTCTGAACCAGATTCTGATTCAGATGCCATAAAGGAATTACACAACTTTCGGTACCGTTCTGCACTCCAGTCCCTTACGCTATGTACTGACAATGCGGTAACATATGAAGGCCATGTAATGATATCCTTACCAGACATGGTTTGATCTTTTTCGTATAAGCTAACGTGGCACAGCTACCTGCTGCTTCTACTTGTAATCAGTTCAGATATTGTGGTTTTTACAGTGGCATGGAATGAAACTGCCAGGCTCCTGGCAATAATTAAGTATATTTCAATAGGCACTGCTCTTTCCATCCATAATTTTGTACAGGTGACACTTGAATTATTCCTACTGTTCACAGAGCAGTTTTCTTAAGACTGCTCAGCCATATACACTCTGCACAGACATAGAGGGCCAAGGGCTGCATGCTGATAACTATGAAAGGATATCCTCCTCTTCCTCTGCCTCTTTCCACTTTCTTATGCTTCGAGCCTTGTGGTTTGTGATTGGATTTTGTATACCCTTGTCTTCATAGTTTAGCTGCAGTCAGTGTGGAAGGAAATTCAAGCTACAGCACTTACTGAATGCAATTCCATCTGATTTATCAGACAGGACTGTTGAAACACCTCTTGGAAGAAAGCAGCTCTTGGCTCTGTCCTCATGTATTTTACAGGAATATCAGTATAACAAATTGACTTCCCGAGTTTCCTGATATGACAACTCATTCAATCAAATCCTTCAGACAAAGACAGCTGCAAAGAGAAGCATAAGCATACTACATCCAATAGTGCATTCCACAAACCATGTACCGTAATGTCTGCAAATAGGTTTACAAGCATGCACCTACAGCCTGATGCTGCCACAGTGGGGCAGTTAAAAAATACCAGATATTATAAAAATACATATGCACAGCTGGTGGCCTGCAGTCCAAACCTTTCTCCTAGTCAGGCAGATTCTGTTGATTTCTTGTGCAGGCCAAAGATGTATAGCAACCATACATTATTGTCTGCAAATCCTATGATCAGGAAGCACTTTACTTGTCAATCTAGGTAATACTTTTTTAATTTGCAACCCCATTTACAAAGGAAAAACAACATGCTAGATATTATAGAAATTATTGTCAGTATTGAAAGAAATCTATCCATTTTGTAACAGACTCTTTGCACAGTTATTCCTTTAAACACGCACACACATTTGCTACCACCATACCTTAGCTTTCCCCCTTCACCAAAGCTTGGACAGAAGCAGTGTCAGTAAGTGCCTCCCATTTTTAAGTCCAATAAGACACAAATTAAAGTTTACTGTTGATTTACTTTCAATTTGTTAGGCTCTATGTCTCATCATTTGTACATGATCTATTTAGGTTTTAAGCTTCTTCAAGCAGAGACTGTTTCTTTATCTTTCTGTACCATTTCCAGCATATTTTGGAGTTGTGCTTGCAATAAACAGTAATACTGAATGATATTAGCAAAGGTTTTGGCTGATTCATTTTGCTGTGCATCCATTACACAGTAAATATTTGCTAAAATTATTCTGTACAAGGGAAAGAAGTTACTGTTTTTAAGTTAAGTGCGCTCTTAATCAGGCAGGCTGTCTTTAGGACTTGAATTTATTCATAAAGAACAAAATCTTCACTGAACACCAGAAGCCTGCATTAGAGCAGCAACAACACAGAAGTTTGAATAAAAACTTGCTTGCACACTGTTATAAAGAACGTATATAGGAACAAAGGACTTTATACATATACAAGAACAAAGCACCACAGAACAAAGCCCTTTTTCTTTACAGACCCTCAAATGCATTTTAAGAAACATGCTGTGATTTAGAAAAAGCTACTGGGCTTAGAAAAGGAATTGAATCATGGAAATTGTGTGGCTGCTGTATGCAGGACATTTTGGGGCTAGGACTTCACAACAGCATTAAAAATTCTGACTCTTTGGGAAAACAAATAGGCAAGTCTATTGGAAAAGAAACACTACTGGCTCACAAACAGTTTCTACTGAGATCATGTTAAATACCACAGGGGTCAAGTAAAATGAAAATAATGAATTCTCTTCCTAGTCTTTTTCCTGAGTGGACTTCTGGTGAATAACATTGTAAGTCAGGCAGAGTCACAGACATCCAGCTATGGCAAGGGACAACCAGACACCATGAGCTCAGTCTGAGTCTGCACCTTGGAGCGTCTTTGTAAATGCACCCAAGCAAGGCATTGCCTCCCTCTTTCAAAGGAACCGGTGCCCACACAATGGCCTAAGACTATAAGACAGTAACTTTCAAGGTCATATTTTAGAAGGTATTTAGCCACCTTGCTATTTCAGAAAACAGAGTTTATACCCATCCGAAAGACAGTTAGAATCATATCTGTGTGTTCCACGTGCAAGCTTGGCATTGTTTGGACATAGACTGCCAGATTGGCAGTCTATGTCAGGAAGTTCCACCTAAACATGAGGAGGAACTTCTTTACTTTGAGGGTGGCAGAGCACTGGCACAGGCTGCCCAGAGAGGTGGTGGAGTCTCCTTCTCTGGAGACATTCAAAACCCGCCTGGACGCGTTCCTGTGCAACCTGCTCTAGGTGACCCTGCTTTGGCAGGGGGTTGGACTAGATGATCTCCAGAGGTCCCTTCCAACCCCTACCATTCTGTGATTCTATGATTGTTCAGCTTAAATTTAATTCAAGATGGCAGGCAGTATTTTTCTTCGGAACTATGGTATGAGTTGTATTTAAAATAAAAAATGATAATGTATAAATAAGGAAGGCACCACCAGTAGTATGACTTCAGGCTTGCTAGGTGGATTGCCAGACCTTCGGCACCTCAGCTGTGAGTGATGGTGAGCACCTGCACTTCCCTCCCTGTCACGGACACCGGAGATAAGAGTCTGACTGTCACAGGTCCTGGGAGAACTGGCACCTTATCACCTGCTCTGACTGAATCTCTGGATTTGGAGCCCACAGTCTCCTTCTAGAGTCAGAAATGTCTTTGTCCATAGCACAGAATAAGGAAAGGAGGTCATTGCCAGTGCCTAACGAAGAGAGGGAAGTTTTGCACCCACTGATGGTGCTCTCCTCTGAGTCAACCCTCCTGGAGCCATCTTTGCTGCATAAGCTTTATCAGCCCTAGTGACGATGGGCACCCAATTAAGCCTTCATAAAGCAGTAATTAAGGCATCTGTAATAAAATGTACTTGTCACGGTTGTTTGTCTGTATACTCTGATAATGATTTGAGGACCAGGAAGGATTTTCTTTTCTTTTTTTTTTTTTTATTTTCTTTTTTTGTTAAAAGCTCTCACATTTCACCTTTAAGGCATTATTGCAAATTTTATCTTGTTAATTGACTGCTCATATGGTAATCATTTTACACCACATTAAGTAATGCTCTAATTTGGTTTAATACCCTCACTTAATGGGAACAAAATGCAGCATATACAGAAATTATTAACTCCTTTATATATTCAGTATACATGCCTGTCATCTGGTTTTAGGTAAAAAGGTGCACATACATGAGAGAGAAATGTAGGAGGAATAGACACGCAGTAGAGAATGCGAAAAACAACACAATAAACTGTCAAACTGAGAAGAATGAAGGCGAGACGCCAATCCAGCAGGCATCAATTCCACATTGTTATATACATCACTGAATGCTTTCTGCTGCTTCAGTCAGGCTGGAAAAAAGCAAGATAGAAGTAAGAACCTGATTAAACACATGACTGAATATACCAGGGATGACAGATTCAATGAATGTGTTTCTTTTGATTTAGACAAGGGAATCATCTTTAGTTTGTGTATGCGAGTAGTAAATGATCGGGAGTGGTGAAAAGAAACCATAGGAGCTGCTGCCCCTGCGCTGCGCAGTGACTCCCTCCGTGGCCCCAAGTCATCCGCAAAATCCACGTGGCACCGAAGCAGGGGATATTCTCTCCCCAACACATTCCTTATGCTTTTGTAGGGATCTGACTCCATGCTTGGCTCCATTATAGCTCATTAAACCATAAGTTAAGAATAAAAAAGCAGTAAAGCAGCCGCATCATTAATATTCAAAGTTACCTGCAAAAACCCAGAGACTTGGACCTTTTTAATATGCATTTTCAAAAATACATCAGTTCGGGCCTTTATATATAATATTCCCCTATAAATACGATAATAACAAGAATATTTGTCCTTCTATGTCCTACTCATGTACACCAAAGCATATTAATGACTAGAAACTGCAAGGCATAAATTGAGCTCACAGCTGTTTGCATTCTTGTTGGTGGCTCTCAATATTCCCAGAGCTACCATTTGGAAACTATTACTTTTCTGTCACTCGCTACACTCCTGCAGAAGGTCTAATGAAGTACGTAGGTCAACTTTCTGTCTTTGTCTTAGAAAGAAGAGCTAACATCTTCTCATTACCTGATCCGACTTTTATTGCTGTACCAACATAGTTACACACTTCATGACATCAAATTTTGGGAGAATTATGTACATCACTGAGGACACAAAAATACTGTGGAAGGACTGAGATAAACTATATAGATTAAAAAACTGAATGAGATTTTTTTTTTCTAAAGTTGCAGATTTAAACGTGCATAGATATGACAATTAAAAACTTTGCAAACAATAGCACTAATAGTACTAGAATATTCCTGTCATTTTTTTTCTTTAATCCAACGTTAGGATTACAATACAGTGATCTCCCTGGTTATCTTTCTGCAAAGATAATTGCATGACTGTGATCTTAAAACCTTTAAATCAGACAGCTAACACAAAGTTCCAATGGTTACTTTAAACCAGGTACATCGAATGGACCGGTCAAAAGTCAAAAGACTTGTGGGTACTGCCAACTTCTGTTGGGCTCTCTGTACACGAGATTTATTACCAGCATAACTGGACACGTCAAATACTATATCGTCCCTTATTGACCTATAACAAATAGAACCTGAACTTATGATTTTAAATGCCGCAGTCAAACTGGAAATACTTATTGACAGATATAAACATAGATATGTGAATATGTATAGATATAAATTTATAAGCACTGCTAAATTTCTGCAATGTTTACACAAGCTCTTTCTACACTAGCCAGTGACCTTCAGCTGCTCCTAAAAGTTATTTAGCAAATAATTTCAACAATAAATAGCTCAATGAAAATATTTTTTTGAAATCACAGAGAAGGATTTTTTTCTTCCCGTGGATTTTAAATTACTCAATACAAATGTAAGCATAATGGTCTAGGATGACCAGTAAGCAAAAATTTTGCTTCAGCAAAAAATAGGTAAATAAATAAATATGTGAATGAATGAAATTTAAAAAGCTAAGAAATCTGAGGAAAATATGAAGCAGGAAAAAGAGAAGTAAAGAAGTTACAACATCCTCTGTGGTTTTCACCTTTCACTACAGATACAAACAGGGAGATAAAGGCAAAAGGTCTTAAGGATTTTTTAATTAAAAACAAACAAACAAACAAACAAACAAACAAAACCCAGCAGAAGTCTCCCATTTCAAGAGAAAAAAAATTACATGTAAATGCCCTTCCAATTTTTTCTTGTCTTTAATAGAAGTTGTAAGGTGTAATACAGCAAAACTGAAGTATGGCACTGACCTGGCACTCCTTGTTGGTTTTACATAAGACCCCAACCTCTCAAACCATACTAACTTCCAACTTCTGAAGATGAGCCCTTCCTGATCCCAGTTTTCCGGAGTGTAGAGTTTTCCTCTTTCCCCCAGCTATGCATAACCACATGGATCCCACATTCTGTTCCACCATCAATATTTTTTAATACCTCCAGTCATTTTTTCCCGCTACCTCAATAGTTACTGACCACCACATTCCCATTGATAGCTTGGTCTCAACTACCGTCATAAAGGTTAGTATCCACACAATAAAAACTCATCAGGCTTGGTGAAAGAAGGGTTTGTATTAGCTGAAGTTCACTGACGTCCCCTCAAGATGTATCTGCCAACTGTTTCCCCACTACAAATCCTTTCTTTATTCAACCACAAGGCATGCACAGCCTTAGTCACAATGCACTAGTACAAAGAATGCCATCATGTAAAGGAGCAGAAAATGCTATTTAGACTCCACTTGTTTCTATTTTCATGGTCATTCTGGGACTATATGTTCTCGTTTGCCCTATGCAGAGAAAGAGGGGAACAACTTGTTTCTTGCAAGAAACTCTCAATGATAAAACTGAGGCGTTTTTCACTGCACTGACAGTTAAATAAACCTGTTTAAGGAAGTTAACTGTTCATTTTCTCAGCATCCTTAAAGTAAGGCACCAACCAATACACACCTGTAGGAAGATAAAAGCACAGTCTAGAAACTTGACTCTGAGTATACAAATCACACAAGTCTTACAGTGTAGGTCCAAATAACACTCAAACTAGGACCAGAATTTCTTCATTCCCTGTCTCTCATATTTGTCTGCAAGGGCTTCTCCTCTTTACATTTACCAAAAAAGCCCTAGGAGGAACGTATTCTGCTCAAAAACAGTCTATGCGTGACCTGTTTCCCTAGCGAGTAGAGGTTCCCGTGCAGCAATCTAAATTAAAAACCACCCAAAGGGGACCTGCTTCTAAACACTGTACAATTTGACATTCAAAGCATTTCTTCTTTTCCTCTGTATCATGAGATCCCTAGGGCTGGAGGCATCCAGCAAAAAAAGCAAACTGCTTTTTTTCAGAACAGGTCAGCATCAGTTTTCATTCCTCCTCGAAAATGGCAAAAACACCACTGCAACAAATGAGAATTTCTTATGCTTTCCCCTTCCCATAGTGACTTGCAACACAGCCCTTCAGAAAAATATGTAAGTTCTAAGCACTGGAGACATGCTAAGGAAAATTTACTAGAGACAGATGGCAGGTGGAGTAGTTGGAGGTGCTGGCAGAAAAATCTTTTCTCAACATTTTCCAAAATGCCAGGTTATATGTAATGTTTTCATTTATAAGGTTATCCTTACTTGAGATACTGAAAAGGTTTGATTTGCAGGGGATTAGTGTCCAAAACTTCGAAAACTCAAGTTGGCAATACACAGCACACAAATTGTTCTGAAATTTTTGTTGCTATATTTTAAAATTTCTGTAACTTTTCTGCTGTTGTTACTGTAGAGCGTGTCCATCCTATAGCTTATATTTGACAGAAGATCGTGTCAAAGCTCTTCTTGACATATACCTCAGGCAGAGCTGGATACCTTTTGGCAGCAGATGAAGATGGAACAGAAAATGGCAGCAGAAGATAAAGGCAGCTCAACTTAAGGCCATGAAAATTGAGAAACTGGGGTTTCTGCAAAGCTATTTGACACGGTGTGGCATTGTTAAAAACCACCTTTGTTTTTCACCCTAGCACAAAGTATAAAATGACAATTCATTCCTGAAAAGCCTAATGTACCTAGTCATGAGATGTTGCTGTCAGCAGTAGTTGATTACTTATTGTAGCATCATATGAAGGGTTTCTGTTTCTTTTAACTGAAGTAGAAAAATGTAAATCTATTTATGCCTACAGATTTAACCTATAATGGAAAAGAACCTCTCCATCCAGCTTACAAAGCACTTTGCACCTTATCAGCTATCATTAAAATGCATTAAATAGCTTAAATAATGGTGCACACTTGACCTGCATGGTGCCTCAGCATTTCTAATCATCTCCTTTTTGTGTCTAAATACGAAACACAGTCTAATTATCAAACTACTAACTTCAGGTCTTTGGAGTATTAAAAAAAGCAGCATATTAATTAGTTCCAACAACACACTTTATGAACTTCAGAAAGTTCAGCATGATATTAACATTAGAGTGTGTGTTATGGTTTGTCTAAGCCTGAAAGTTATTTTGCACTACAATCTTCCATTTAGACTAATCAGGAATGTCTACTCTACAAATTGTGCATCCACGGAGCTTTGCTACAGCTGCTTCATGCATTTCTCTTCTGCTGCACCCACGCAAATCTCTAATTTTCCAAAGTAAACATAATCAGGTTTGGCAGAGATGCTAACAGCAAACCTCAGCACAAAAAAAAACCTTCAAATTATGGACTTTCTATTATTATTGTGGTAGTTTTTGGCATATCTTCCCTCAGCCTTTGGAATTCGGATGAGGTGCCCATAAACCCCTCTCCTGTTAAGCCTTTACACAAAAGATGTGTGACCATCATTTTTAAACTGCTGTTGAGCAGTAGGGTGTAAGCACAGAATGCCCTATTCCTGATGGACTTTAATCAAGGTAAAACAACTCAGCAGTGACAGGGGCCAGTGGGATTCGGTGTTTTGCAAGGCAGCAATAGCAGGGCTGTGTAGGGACCACAGGGGGAGCACTGCAGGCCGTGAGGGTGGCTCCACTACTGTCCTCAGCATTTTCACAACTCTCAACAAATTCCTTTACTTTCTTATAGCCTTTGGCCATGCCAAAAAAAAAGATAACCTTGTTCAATGTTCACCTCTTTTGCATCCCATTGACTCTCTACAGCTGGAAAGTCCTAGACTTCAGCATAAGACAAGCTAAAACAATGGCTATTTTGCAAATGGTATGGAATGACATCATGCACATGGATTTTGCAAAAGCTAGAATCGCAAAAAGGGTAGAATCATAGAGTAGTTTGGGTTGCAAGGGACCTTTAAAGGTCATCTAGTCAACCTCCCCTGCAATGAGCAGGGATAGCAGGGATATCTTCAACTAGATCAGGTTGCTCAGAGTCCCATCCAGCCTGACCTTGAGCGTTTCCAGGGATGGGGCATCTACCACCCCTCTGGGCAACCTGTGCCAGTGTTTCACCACTCTCATTGTAAAAAATTTCCTCCTTATATCTAGTCTAAATCTCCCCTCTTTCAGTTTAATACCATTACCCCTTGTCCTATTGCAACAGGCCCTGCTAAAAAGTCTGTCCCCATCTTTCTTATAAGCCCCCTTTAAATATTGAAAGGCTGCAATAAGGTCTACCCGGAACCTTCTCTTCCCCAGGCTGAACAACCACAACTCTCTCAGCCTGCCTTCATAGGAGAGGTGCTCCAGTCCTCTCATCATCTTTGTGGCCTTCCTTTGGACCTGCTCCAACAGGTCCCTGTCCTTCTTATGTTGGGGACTCCAGAGCTGGACACAGTACTCCAGGTGGGGTCTCACCAGAGCAGAGTAGAGGGGCGGAATCACCTCCCTCAACCTGCTGGTCATGCTGCTTTTGATGCAGCCCAGCATGCGGTTGGCTTTCTGGGCTGCAAGCGCACATACAGAAGATGTGAAACCAGATGAGCAAGCCCGGATCCGAAGAACAGCAGTTAATAAAAAAGATGCTAATATTGCCAAAAGCGAGACAGCAATGGCCATACTCACCATTCGCAAATGGCACTATATATGCAAATACAAACAAAAATACTTTGTGCTTATGTAAGAGAAGAATGCTGACTGTAGCATCTACCCAACAGCCGGTAAGTGCCATATATCTCATTCTCCTTCATGGCCAAGGAGGCATTTTAAATCTAGGGTTATGGGAGTAGCTCAGTCCCAAAAGGTGTCGAGCATCTCCTCATGGTGAGCGTCTTGAACATTAGCTGATTTCACCAAAAATCAATGACTGTTGATAATGAAGTCAGTAAAAATTGAGTCTCCTCAGCACAGCTGACACCCACAACCTGTAGGATCAAAAAAAGTTCATCAGCACCTGAGGCCTATTAATCTGTTATTGTTCTAAGGAAATGGAGGACTGATGATTTCTTCTTTTTCTTCTTCTTGTCAGAGTTAGGTTGATGGTTGGACTCAATGATCTAAAAGGTCCCTTCCAACCTAGGCAATCCTATGATTCTATGATTATTTTTCTTAAAAACTGGGAAGTGAAATCACAGCAGGTCCTCTACAGCAAATGGGAGAATGTACTATCATGAAAGGCAGGAGTCTACAATTTTTTATTTATATAATAAGTTTACACTTTTATATTTATATTTACTTTTATAGGAAGTAAACATAATAGTTAAATTGTGCTTGAACTGACGGTGAACTGTTCGTGAAAAAGAAAAACTCTACATAAAACTGCCTATAACAAATAATTCATCCCTTTCCTGGATGAATATATTTTTGATTCCTATCACCAAGGTTGCACTGAAATAATTTGGGTCAAACTCCTGCCAAGTTCCTGGTATTGAAAACTGTTTTCTAATTTAGCAAACATAGATTTACAGTGATTGCTAGACATTTTGTCACCCTTCTTTTAAAAAGTCACCTTGAATGTCACAGATAAGCCATTCTGATTTTCTTGACTCACCAATAGTTCCCAGTGGCATTAACAGTACAGAAAGTAAAGTTGGAAAAAACACTGGAAACCGAGAGCTGCAAGAATTCAAAGTGGAAAACAAAAAGGCACTAAGAGGATCCTCATCCTTTTTAAACCTGTATGTCATTTTACTAGGCTGAGATAGCTATTTAATGTCTTCACTAGATGTATCTTCTGATCTTGGATGTCTTCCAGTACTGGACTGCACTGAAATTCTGTGCAAATTCTAGAGGGATTTTCTTACTTACATAAAAATCAGAATGATTCCAAGAGAACCACATCTAAATACTCCTAACATTAAGCAACACAGCTCTTGACAGACCACAGAAAACATATGTGCTCTTACAACCTCATTTGTTGATATTTCAACTAAAAGTAACAGTGAATGACTCTGGAGCGCAAACCCAAAACATATCCACATAGATGATATTTAGGTCAGGTATTAATACCTGCCAAACTGCCAATAATGCCAATTTGAGATACGTTACTCAAAGACTGTCTTTCTCTATACTTGTAAAGAATGGTTGTATATCTCCTTTGGTTGTTTCTAAGTCCCACAGGAGTAAGTTCCTTAAAAGACCCAGGACAGTTCATGCTAAGACCTCAGATATTAAAGGGCTTGTCAGATGCCCTCATGGGAATTATTACTGGGAGAGCAGATGTGATATTTCAGTAAAAAGTGTGTTACAGGAAAGGAAACAATTGCAGAAGTAAAAATAACAGAGATTTTTGAAAAGATTAAATACTCTTGGACAGGTGTATCCTATCTCGCAATGACAGATGATCCATGGGGTACGTTTATTTGATTTTCAGGAAGGCACAAATCAAGCTCTGTCATCTCATTCAGCTCACTGCTGAATCCTAAGCGAGGTCTCCCGTCTGTCTTCTAACATCGCTGGTGGCTTCTCCTGACACCTCTGCAGAACATTCCTAGTGAATAAAGCCAGGGGGATGGGGGCAAGGTGACTCTCCAGACTCAACTCTCTCCAAACAGGCTGCTGTAGGACTGACTGACAACCCAAGACAACTCTTGACGCCAGTAATATATTCTTTTCAGGCTCTGTGACAAAGGATGTAGGCAGGCAGTGCCACGTAGGCTGCGGCTGTTGCTATAACCCCTCTTTCATGCAGCTCATCAACGAAAGACGAGCCGAGTAACTTATGCCACCGGATCATAAAAATGAAAAGCTCTGGGAGTTCCTTTGTCCTGCAGCCTCCCCACTCCAGCACCGCAAGGAGCCATGAACCTGCCCTTGTGCAAGAGGGAGGGATTCAATCCGCTTCCATGAATGCAGAGTGTGAGAGAATGAAAAGCCCTATTACAAAGGAAGAGTGCCAGGATTGCACTGATAGCTCGCACTCAGGAGAGGTTTTTGTCACCTCTGCAATGGATTTTACTAACTGTTTAGTATGTCAGGCCTCACCAGCAGAGCCTGAGGTGTGTCTGCCTCCATCAGACCAGCAAGAACTGAGCTAATACTGCTAATACTATATTTACTATATAGTAAAACTCCTCGTATTCACAAAGAGAATTTGTTTTCTTGCTGATGGTACCAAGAATAAGGTGGGCCATCATCTCTTCCCACAGCTAAGAACCTAAACATAATTAAGGGTTTCATTACTCGGGCCGAGCGAACATGGAAGGAGTTACTCATCTGCAGAGGAACTACTTTTCCTCATCTCCTGCCGATTGGCAGCTTTTGCTTGCTTATTCACTTGACAAAACGAGGTTGGTTGTTCTGCATCTATTTATCTACAGGAGAATGGGTGCCAAGACATGAACATTGCCATGCACCCTCCAGGTGGCAAAGACTTCTCAAATGTGACTGTCAGCTGAATTTCAAAAGAAGAACAGAGGAATGAACCGAATTTGAAAAGATTTGGTGGCTGTGATTTGATTAATCTTCTTCAAACTTATACTGAGTCCTAGCCAAAGGTAATCATCAGCAATTTAAGTCAGGAATATCTGAGATCAAGTGTTTCTATTTACTCTACTTAGACCTTAAAGCACGTGTTCTTGCTTCTCAGCAAAGACATGAAAAAGTCCCTCTGGGGTGGGGTTTTTCCTACCTCTCCGAAATGATGTAACTTTCAATCCACAGACAGAATTCGTTTTTTAACCACATAATTCCACATGAAGTAGGTGAGTCATCCTCATTTATACTAGTGTTGTTTTATGTTTCTAGAAGGATTTTTTCAAGTAATTTTATTCTGATTTATTCAAAAATAGGGACAGTGCTGCTTCCTCATGTGTTTGAAAGGAAAACTACCTCCATGTTCTAGAACAATTTTGCTGCTTGCTTCTTTTGTTTACGACTGTTTTAAACTTTTAAGCTTCTTTAGAAATAAAGGAAAACAATGTCTGAAAGTACGGGTTCATTAGGCAAACAGACCAGAACTGTACACAGCTCAGACGATATTAAACCATCCCACCTGTCACTGGGTTTGAGAATATCATGGGAGATAACATTGAGTGTAGTGAGATGTAACTCAAAAAACTCCATTAGTATAATAATAGGTTTGTCTGCTGGCTCTGTTTCCCAGCTACAGTGCCTTAAATGTCATTTAACTGTTCCAATAAATTCAGGCTCATGGGTGCAATTGGTAAGCAGGAAAATGGAATAAACTGGTATAATAGATGGATCAATAGAAAATACAAAGATGTAACGAGCGCTTAATGTGTTGAGGATGGAAGCAATATGAAAAATCATTATTAAGTTAATTGTTTTGAAATTTTAGCATTCAAAATATGATCATCTGAATTAAGAGTTAATTTATTGTATGCCGCTACAAGTCTCCCATTAAATTTCAAATGAGTTACTGCTAAAACTTATTTAGCAAGAGGAAGAAAACATTTGCAAACACAGATGAAGTTGCTCCTGTGTCGGATGTAAACTTATAACAAGATCATTAGTGCTGTGCTTTAAAGACAAATTGAATGTTTCCTGGGATTTTGTGGTTCCCATGAAAGAACAGAGCACAGCAAGAAATTGCCTTGTGTACCATCGATGTTGATACAGCAGGGAGAGTTTATCAAGAGATTTATATTTTCACAGCTCGCTTGCCTACAAATAAATATTTCCAAATGAAACGCTTTCTGTGGTGTAGTTCAATTTGTTTTCAGAATAGCTAAAACGGATAAAAGCAGAACTACCTTCAGTTACGGTGCCTGCAGGCAAACCTGGCATACAAACACTGGCCAATGCACCTACAACCGCAGCCGACAGAGCTCCTTTGCAAGCCGGTACAGCCAGCAACAGCGTGTGGCACAACACCTTGACCAGCGGGGTACTGTCATATATCACGCTGTTCATCTTCAAAGCTTCTGCTGCTGAGTGAACAGGCACTGCACGATGGTTTTAAACCTGCTCTGCTACGCCACCACCTAGTCTGGGATTTTAAGCCTCCTTACAGACTTCCCTGGCATAGTAAGAATTACCCGCCGTTCTTCAGATGAGGCTAAAATCAAACCTTAGTGAAATTTATTAGAAATTAAATAAAACATCCAGCTGGCTCCACCAGAACAGGGCCCAGAGCTCTTGACTTCAGAGACACTGCTCCTGAAAAAGATGCTCTTACTTCAAAAAACAATCCATACACCGCAGTAAAGGCAGATACCAAATGGACACGTGGATATGCCGAGAACCCAGTCCATTTATTTCTACTACATTTCTGAAAGACAGTACGACAAGAAGAGAGATGAGAATGACAAGAAACTGGAAGTGAACAACTGTGCCCAAGTACCAAGTCCTTAGGCTTGGATTGGAGAGGAATACCTGATTGGGTGGCAGTTGCCTTCTTTCCACGGCTGATGCAAGGTGTTGGTATTACGTCTCCCACAATGGGGAAACAATGAGGTATTCTGAAAATCATTGTGCAAGGGGCCTCTTACGTCCTACAGTGACAAATATAAAGCCAAGGATCTGCCCGTTTCCTACCTTTTTTGCAGCTCTTGCTCACCTGTGCAGACTGGGAATGCAACCACACTGCAGAGGCTGCTCCGCTTCTTTCCCCAGATGCACAGGGGAACTAGCCCACAACTTGCCCAGCCACAGGGCAGTGCTCACATTCCTTTTTCTGATCATACTCTCTTATTTTCAGTGAAGGATAGACTAAGGCCATGAAAAATCCTTTCCACGTGCTTTCAGCCCTTCATGAACCACACATTTTATATTCTGTTGTAAATTTGGAAGAGGGAACTGAACTTTTCTTCCCCAAAAATTTGCAAAAACAACTGAAAATTTGCAGATTTCAAAATTAGGGAAAACAATCTAGACAATGTATCACAATAATTTTAATCCTTTTTTTCCCCCCAACAAGAACTCAGCTGCTCATTAATTTGCTGAACTCTTCATCTTATTATTTATGATGTAAACCCTGTAAAGAAGAGCCAATCTCTTTGCTACTTGCATACAAAATGTTTAGCAAAGTGGGAACGTGATTTATACAAGCTCCTAAATATCACCACAAAAATAAAAATATTACCAATAGTAATAATACATCTTCTCAGTGACATCGTCTTTTATGCTTAACTCTTCCCTTTGGGGAATCTACACCAGGAAAATGATAAGAAAAGTGGCCTGGCTTCTCCATTATGGCTAAGTACTTTTCTCACTCAGAACCATAATCTGTGAACTAGGTACATTTGTTCAGTGAGTGAACAATGTTGAAATAAGTACGTTTGAGATTAATTATTTTTCTCAGCAGCCCCAGCAGGATTCAGTGGGAGGCCTGTTGCAGTGATTTTATTAACTGCTTTGAGGATTTGTGGCTTGAATTTACTATTCAGGGTTACCAAAACTGTGCAATACAGGCGACCTTCCACAGATTTTAAACAAAAGAAATGGAGCATGTGCAAATTTGGCACAAAAGAAGGGAATGACACACAGCTGAGGAGAAGTGCTTCCCTGGATTTTTCTTTTGTTGAGGCCTTTTGTTGAGAGGGAAATGAAGCGCCCCCTCTCCGACATCCACACAGTCACTAACTGCATTGAGACTTTTTTTCTGAGTGTTCCTCTTTATACTTTCCAATGCAGAAAGAGAAAGCTGAACATGGAAATGGCATGGATACTTCAGGCACATATGGATGGCTTCACTCCTATTATCCAGTATAAGCACATCAGCAGGTGTAGCTTCTCATTTCTGCTGGTGGGCACGTACACTGCCTTTGTAGCCCTCCTTATAAAATTTAGAATATGAAACACCTAATGATTTTCAAAATGCAATTAGATGCACCCAGTGGCCTAGTCTTAAAGCCAAACTTGATTCCTATTTCTTCCAGGTATGGTTTGGCTAGTGCTGTGACACCAGGTTTGAATCCTGCTTCCGCTCCACTTCTTCCGTGAGCCTTTCTGAAAACTGTCTTCTGTCTTAAGAAAAATTACTGAAAGCAGCAAAGTAGCAGCTACCAGTGTTCATGTAAATTAATTCATATTGTGATTGCAATTTCCGCAACCTGTTCTATCTGACTGGAATACACTCTCCATTTAATGATCCACAGTGATCCATTACTCCTCTCTTGAAGCATCATCCCTGTACTTTAACATGTTGCTCCACCTTCTAAAAGAAGGATGAAAATGAACAATGGAAAAATCAATTGACAACCGATAAAGCAAGTCTCCTGCTTGTAAATACCAGCTGAAGCACAGGATGCTATTCAACCCACATGAGAATCACGCTAGACTGAGAGCATGAGCAAAGAGACAACAATGAATGACAACAAAATAAGGTGGAATTATATAAGAAAGAGCCTAATTTAGCATAAAGGGAGTGTTTACGAAGTTTCATAGTTTAACATCAGCCATTGGGTGTCCTCTGTAAAACACAAGTTCATCTTTGCTGTTGAATTCTGCGGGACATTTATATCTTAGGATATTCACACTTTTGCATTACTGATGGCCAACAATGCATCAGAAGTCTTTTTACATAAATCACATGAAGCAGACTTGCCTTAATTTTTTACTGAGAAACAGCATATAAAATTCAGGTTCCATCACGGTGCACTTTTCTGCACTATCTTAAAAAGCTAAGACCTAGAAACTTAGGTTTTTAACAGGTCTGAAGCTACTGAATGATTCTATACTTTCTCACAACCTAGTCAAATACATTCACAGTGGCCAAAGCTTTTGACAAAGATGACTGAACAAAAAGACCATATTTCACATACCACTGTAGAAAGTCTGTTGGCAGCTGCTGGCTTTTTATTTGAAGGAATACAGGCAGAAAGCATCTCCTTTTTTACTGAATACAGCTTTTCCTATCCATGAGATTCCCACTGGTGAGATCTAATTTTTCACCCTTGAGCTGTTAATAATTAATAAGAATTCTCATGAAATTGCTGATATACATGCCCTTGGGCACTTATTTTCCTAAGTAGAAAGAAACTGTTGTCTTCCAACACAATTATGAATAAACCCACCACAATAGTGCTTGTGTCATTTGTGTTTCAACGACAATATAGCTGCACAACAAATTTTTTTCTGAACTTTCCACAAGGCATGTAAAGCTCAGTATTAAACCAAAATTATTCTGTATTTATAAATCTCCAATTTTACTTCAGTAAAGTGACTTATGCGTAGTCATTTACTATAGCTTTCACACAATCTAAAACTTTGTGTTCAGAAAGCAAAAGTTGACTAATGACTTATTTTAAAAAGAAAATTTCTCATCAGCATCCTATACAGACATTGGTAGACCTCAGGATACTTGCTTATGTTTCTACTGAAGGGTTGAAGTACTCTAGATTTCAAAATAAATACACACAGTAGATATTTTGCCATTAGTCGTAGCACTTGGTCATGCAAAAGGTTCCTCAATATTTTCTGATGGAATAGCACACGCTCTCAAAGAACGTAGTCAATCTAATTCAAGGGATCTTCTTAAAATAGTAAAAGCTGTATAAGCTTCTCTGAGTAGTGAAACAGAACTTGAATTGCCATTCAGGGGGCTGGACCAAGGGCAGAATTTCTTGATGTATAGTTTATCTTCTGCATATGCTTGATTGCTATTTAAAGTACATTAAAACCAAAACAGTGTACATTTTGTAGGCAAATTACAAATTCCACCACATGACAGCAGAAAGGATGCACTTAATGTGCCAGGTTTTTCATGACAAGAATGTGTGAAGAAAAACTGTTACAAAGTAATATATAAGTAGAGGATTCTACTTTATTAAAACACCAACAGTTTCAAAAGAGCTGCAAATTGCTTAGAGCTGACAACACAAAGATGACCATTGCTTAGATAATTTCACAGATACTACAGAATGTGGTTCTCACTATTTAAAGTGAACAGTTAAGGGGAAGCTATGTGAGAAATGTCCAAAATTCGCTGAGAAGCAGAGAGGAGTACGGGGGACCTCTGAGAAGAGTCTTGCAAGGCCAAGAATCCTAGGTGGCCGTAGGAGTAATATCATATGAGGCTGAGAAGCCCTAGGTAATGCTGTCAGTAATATCAAATTTGGGTATGCATGCAGTGAAACTGGGATTAGCAGGGGAACATGATTAGGAACTGTTTTTTTATTTGGGAAGGAGGCAACGTCAGAGACCGAGAGAGATAAAAGTGGGTGGGGAGAAAGAACAAGCATGGAAAAATGGAGACAAGAGGAGATAAAAGGGCCCAGTCAAGCGTAAGCAAGCTGCTGGTCAGTACAGTTGTCTGACCAAGCCCAGTACCTGATCACCAGTCTAACCTGTCTTACTAAACTTGACACCTAACTGTTTTCTCTGTAATGGTGCTTAAACGTGCTTTCTGTTCTGTGTATGAGCGTGTGTGGGAGAAACTTCATGCTGGGCTAGCTGACAAGTAGGGTAAAAGGTCTGGGAGCCAGCTACCAGAAAAAGCATGGTCTGCAGAGCCTGAGAGTGGGCTATTCTCAGGAACCACAGGTCTGAAGACAGCTGTGTGCATGTGTCTTTATGTATGGATGCATGAGTGTGAGAATTACTAGCATGCCTGGAGTCTGATTAGCCAGATGCGAAGAACAGAATCAGCACATTTGTATCGTTCGTGTCATATGAGCAAACATCTACAAGTGAGCCTCTGGACCCGGCAATGTTCTCTTCTGTGTGTTACTTTGCTGGTGACTAACTGTGCGTGTGCACTGGGAACACATGCTCAGCCCTTCTACTGCTGGGACCAAGCAGCATAGGACCACAGCTACCTGCATCTAGTGGACTGAACTGGAAGAAATCCAACAGCTCCCAAAGTCCTTCAGCGTGAGCTTCCCTCAATAGCTCTGAGTGATGGCAGAAAAAATATTTCAAGGATTATTCTACAGTGAAATATCATAAGATGTCTTACAACAGATAAATAAATTGTACTTGAATATTTCTCCTGCTATGTTTACTTTTTATCAAGAATAGGATGGGAGCTATTTTGTGATGCACAGCTAAACAGCAGAGGTGTGTTGTATCTTTTGCTCCATGAAATTTAAAAAAGAAAACTACCTGCAATAGCCTAAGATGAGATAAAACTTTCATTAGGAAGTAAACATGGGAGGAAGTGGTGGCCTGTAGGACTACTTTCTTCAACACAACTTATCTTACCGTCATTCTTTTTTTTGTTTTCCTCCCACTTCTCTACCCTCAGCTTTAAAAACACCAGAAACACCTTAGCTAGTTACTTATTTTACTCTGTCAGACAAGAAGATGTATCTCCCATTTTTAGCCTGTCGACCTCCGAACCTAAAGGAAAAAACATTATACTGTTTTCAAAAACATATTCCTGTAATGTAAAACTTCTTGCTGACCTTTGCCTGTGACCGCTTTGATCTCACGCTCACCCACCCGCTCTTCTCGTGGTGCTCCACTCACCCTTTTTGGTGTCCCTGCATCCCTCCCCAGTTGGGAAGGTTGGGCTTTTGCTTTCTCTACCTCCTTTGTCTGTAATTCAATCGCCTCCTCCTTTCTCAGCCGCAAAGGCAATTTATCTCCTTAAATCACACCTTAAAGGCTTGGTTTGTCTCTGTTGTTTAGAAGTCACTTCCTTCTGAATCATTTTGTGATACTCTGTATAAATGCCACTATATGATATAAATTATCTTGTGTTTCAGTTGCTGGAGCTCCAAAATAAGTTAAGAGTTCTGAGTGATCACACAAACATGTGTATCATTAAACATTTCCCTTTTTAAAAAAAATCATTTAATTACAATATTCTCTTCCTTAGAATTGCAGTATCGGGTGCATAATTGTAGCTGAGACAGAATGCAAAATTAAAGTATTTCAATCAATACAGAAACATAGACACTAAGCTCCAGGCAATAGGGTAGCCTATCACATTCCATCTATTATTCCAAAGTTGGATGCTTTTTTTCTTTTTTATGTAACTTTCCCTGAAGCTTGATGTCTCTCAATTACAAGCTGTGGAGCCTTCTCCAAAGCAGCCATAAAGTTGTATGTGTGTTTTCTAGCATGCAAGTATATGAAGGGAAAAAAATTAATCATTTGAATTGTCACCTGATAATTCTCTATTTAGAAACACTGAATTAAGTGAGAAGAAATAACAAATTAATTATAAGTGCCACTATTCCATCACAAACTACATGTAACTGCTTATAAAAGTATATACGTTATATTAAAGACACCAGGTATTCAACAAATGTTTCTGTATTCACTTTTGCTTTCAAATAGTATGCGCGTTTGTTAAATCAGCAATTGACAGGGGAACACTGAAAGGGACTTCGTGGGTTGTTGTTTCCAGCCTGTTGCTAGAGCACTTTTTCCTAACTGCTTATAGACATTTTTTAGCAAATGACAAAATAACATCTTTCTCTTTCTCAGCTATTGCAACAAAGTAGCTCTATGTTAAGAGCAGTAAATCCCAACACCAGTCCCTAAATACAGGGTATTGCGTTTTGCAGTGTTGAATTTCAACCCATTTCCCTCCATTCAGTCACCGGGCCTTTGATTTGACAATGCCTCCTGGCTTCTTCCATCACCGAATTTCATCAGTGCTACTTCTTGTGCAAGGTCATCACTGCAAATGCTAAAACTGGCTCCAAAACCACTTTTCAAGGCCACTATCCTCACTGTAGATCAACAGTTCCACACTCAAAAAAAGCTGCCACCCCCTCTTTTGTTAGTTCCAACTAAATTCGCAGTACTTAGGCTAATCGCCATGATCTGCACTTAAAAAAAACAAAACAAAACAAAACAAAAAACCAACAACATATTTCCTATCCAGAATCTTCGGGTTTTTAGTTGTAGGTTGATTTCCTTATTGTTTAAAAGAGTAGCCTGCAGGTAACACCAAAAAAGTCCCCACCCAAAACCACAGCCTACATTGCATGCGTTTGTATTAATTTTTGTTTATTCTGTCTTGTGAATATCCAGGCCTGAAGCAGCATAACGTACATATGCAGATTATATCCACAGAGTCTGAAATAGAATTAAGGCTTGAAAACTGGATATAAAGTTTATACTTTATGATTTTTTTTCAAACTATCAAATATTGCAATCAGAAGCCAATTAAAATTACACTATCAACATCCTTTTCAGGCACTATTTTTCATTTTTCTTGTAAATAGAGGTTATCATCATTATAAGGTGTAAAGTTATTTATTTTAATAAAGAAGACTTAAAAAAACAGGGGTTCCCTCACTGAAGGCATTACCGAAACAATCAGCAATTACATAGTGCCTCCTCCATTACTAAGACAGTGTACATTTCTCATATTTTCATTTTAATTACTCAATGAATATTTTTCATGCTACGTTTACTTTTAACCAAAAATAGGATGGGAGCTATTTTCTGATATATGGCTAAACAGCAGAGGTGTGTTATATCTTTTGCTCCATGAAATTTAAAAAAGAAAGCTACATACAACAGCCAAAGTAGCATCCAAAGTAGAGAGAATTGGTAACACGTGAGAGTGAAAGGTCAGTCACCTGCAGCCATCCATTTGGTTGTACTCAGTTAGGGACCTGTCCCCGTCGAACAAATACTGAAAAAGAGCCACAGTTTTGCAGCAGTGTTATCTAAGATTAAACACTGTGATCCCTGTAGCAAAAGGCCCACTTGGTTATTTTGAAATACAGTGAGTTCCTTCCAAATACCTAATTTATTTTTTGTACAAAACATATTAAAAAAACATGAGGTAGGGGTTGAGTTGGCTGGAAATTAGACCTGCACAAATAGGCTATATTTCAACAGTCTTGTGATAACCTTAGCAAATTAGAAGGGAAAAGATCTACTCACACTAGCAAGTATGTCCAGCTTTATTGTGCTGAGACAGAGATAATTCAGCACTTTTACACATTTCATTTTAATTGTCACAGAATTAGTTGCCGAAGACTACATCTGCTTTCAAAGGAAATATTAAATCAACAACTGCAAAAAATTTATTTGAATACATTTTCCCAACAAATACTAATTCACTTTTATTATGAAGCTCTAGCCTGTGGCACCCTTAAAATGCATCAAAACTATGACTACATAGAAATTAATCTTATTTGAAGTCCTGATTTCCAGTTTACAACCTTTCTGGAAGTGTTTCCTGTGTGTTACTTGCTGCGTCTTTCCGTTCATCTGTCCCTGAAAGACCCTTCAGCAATTGATTGAGCCTGTCCTCGTAGCACAGTGTTGTCCTAGTAGCACAGCAAGACCACCAGCCCAGGGCTCTTCCTTTTCTAGTGACTGTAACTCACTGAAGATTGGAGGAGGGAAAAGTTCAAGAAGAAAGGACAAGCCTGCTACAGAAAATCTACAGAAAGAGTCGGGGAGGGGAGCACAGTCTCTGGAAGACCCCGAGCAGCCCCAAACGGGCTGTCAGGAAGCCAAATGAGGAAGATTTCGTGGGTAGACACCTATCATTTTTCAGCGTCTCTTGTGCTGTGTGCGTGATAGAGTGTCTGTGGCTTACATTGTCATAAAACCTTTTCAAGGTGAAATAGTAATGCAGTATGTCCATGAGCACAGAGCTCTGGAGAGGTATTCGGATCCTCTGTAAAGAGGAACTGACTTCTCCTCATTGATCTTCGGTCGTACCGCAGCCAGTCTCAGACCTCCACGCCACGGGGAAGCTCAGTATCCCATAGTCCAGACATAAGACAGTTTCTGAACAGCCCTCAGATTCAGTCATCTTAAAAGTCATGGGCCCCAAACAGCAGCCTGGGGAGCACCCACAAGCAGAGAGCAAGCAGGGGCATGACTTTAACAAAGATTTTACAATGGTCTTCTTTAAATAACCTGATTCCAAATTTTTCATATATCCTCACAGTTCTCTGAGAAAAAATGCAGCATAATATGGTCTTTAAGAGCGAAGCACTACGTGGCACCAGAGTGGAAATTACAATTACAAGTAAGATTACAATGTACAACAAACGCTCAGGAAGAACAAAAGCAGCTTGGCATATCCATCACCCTTTTGCTTTATAGGTTCCAGTCCTGACAGACGTTGAGTCCTTGCTCCTTCTGAAGCAAGTCCATAAATACTGCCATAATCTCTGACCTTGTTCATGTACACATGAAAAGCTCCATTAACTTGAAAAAACCCCAAAGAGTAAAGTCAACTCACTTATGCCTCCTTGTTGAATGGCATCACCCCAGGACAAGCATATCATAGAAAACTCCTATCAAGGAGCAAACTACTAAATCCATTTCCTCAATTTGTGCTTGTACACATACATAAATACTGTAAGCTTTCAAATCCCTGCAGGTAGCTGTCTTCTGTGCAACGGGGCAGGCACAGAAGGTGGCAATGAAATGCTATGGTCACGCCATGAGTGCTCTTGTGTTATCCTCCTGGCACATATTATGGAACACGTGGCTGCAACTGAAACTGTGATAAAGAAATTGGATGCACAATCAAAACTTCTTCAATAACACAGGCATCTATATGGACAATGCTGAGGACCAAAACATCAGGCTTTGGCAACCAAAGGGAATAAACATATAATGAGGTGAGCACCAACTGTAAAAGGATGATGCTCCAGTTCAAGCTTGTCAATTGACCCCTGTCTCCACATTAAAATTAAATTCTATTATTTTTCCTAGTTTTGAAAACTCCTAGTCCTCGTGAAAAGAATGCAAGTGAAAATTTGAAATAAACTTGCTAAAAAATAGTGTCCTAGTTACTCTACAGTATTTTCCTCACTTTTGGAAGCAAAGTTACCTACACCATGTGTAGGATGGGAAATCGAACCCCCACCAGCTTTGACACAGAGGATGTGTTGTGCTTCCTTCCTTGCTGTACCAACACGGTACTGCTTCCCTCAGGATATGCTAAAAAGAGTCACATCCCTTTTTTGCAATGTACAAACAAGAGGTGTCTAGATTTCTTTGCACCCAGTGGACATGCCTAAAGATCAGTTGCAATCAAATGAGATGGTACCATATCTCACATTGCACAGGTCAGAGTGGTAAATTTCCGCTTCATTTATTTCAGACAGCATACGTGAGCACACTTGTGGTTTGTCTAGCTGTGCTTATGTTAACATTAATGTCATTTAGCCCCTACAAGCCCATGCTTTAGTTGTTACACACATTATAATGATACAGTATTAAAGATACAATAGTAGCACCGAAGTTTAAATATTGCCTCAGGAGGAAGGAACGCAGGGGTTTTTTTAAATAAAATCTATAGTAAATTTGTAATGGATTATTTCACATTTTACCAATTATCATTTTTCCTTGAATAAACTCATACAGGAATGGTGAGCTTTTTCCTTTCCAGAGCATGCTGAGGTAACAAGAGGTAACCTACTGTGAGAAAAACTACTTTTAGCTGGCATGATGCTGAATCGGTGGCTGTGATTTCAGTTCTGAATACACTGCTGCTGGGTCTTACAGAAAAAAAAAAAACAACACCTACATAATAAAACTTTATTTTGGATAGGAGTTGGTTATGAAGTCAGAATAAATCTGGTTAGTTTTGGACAGGCATATCAAAGAGAAAGCCATCGCCACAATGGTTAGTTTTTATTTTTTTAAGTAATTCCTGAGAACAAGAGGGGAGTGAGGAGGAAGAAAGAAGCAACTCAATGTGGGGCTGTAAAAATCCACTTTGTATGCAGAATTTTAACTAATCCTAAGGGAATGTTTCAGGTCATCAGCCCAGAACTGCTTTCCAGTAGTACAAAACTGACTGATGAAGGTAAACGGACCGATTTTTTCCATGATTTTGATTTATTGTTGTCTAAACTGAAAACCAGAACCTTTAATAGCAACTAGGTGAACGAACCTTGCTTAGATCAAAACACATGGCTGTGCGAATTACTGGTTGAGTAAACAGCAGCATGTAACACGGTAACCCTTAATTACAGCCTCAAGTATAGTGCCGGGCATTTCGTATTGTCTGTTTATCCAAAACGAACCGTAAGGAGCTTGCCACATGTTTCTTATGTCTCCGAGGACTAATTAAAACTGGCCATCCCTGTTCCCAGCCACCTGAGTACCGATTAGATCTCCCTGGGTAAACATCGCTTCCAGCCTTCATCCACTGATGCTTTCTCTGTGAGCCTCTGCTGCTTTTGTGTAGTAGCTCGCTATTAAATTTTGCCTGCTAATTCAGCTAAACGATGCTGAACTGCAGCCATCCCGTCCATTTTAGCAAAGTAGTAACTTACGTACGTAACGGAGCTACTAATGTTAAGATAATGAGTCATGTTGATGATAGCTCCTAAGTTTCTGGTAGCTGGCTCAGCGTGCCTTTGCCTTTGGCCACTGCTGCCGACTGCACGCTTGGTGTACTGTGCAAGAACTGCAGGTTTCAAAATGTTTCCTGAAGGGCCGCACTTCCAATTTGACATACCAAACAATCCTGCTGATGAAGTGTCTCCTTTGAGAAGGCGTTAGAGAAGCTAGCTCATTAGTAAGAAACCACAAGGGTACTAGTACCCTTAGTGAAGTGGCACAGGGTCTCCCTGAGATTTAAAAAAAAAAACCAACCAACCAAACAAACAAACAAAAAAAAACCCCAAAAAACCAAGCTAGGTTCTTAGAACTGTCTAATTGTGTGGACACAAAGAATTTGGATCCAAGGCATCTCACATTATTCCTTCCATTGTGCTTTGCTTTGCATGTATTTATAATGAATCTCAGGCTTTCACGACACCGAGTCCCATTCATTCTTCCCCAAACTTGAATTAAGACTCCCAAATGATTTGCTGCCTGCAAATGTGCTGATGACTGCTACTCTCTCCCTTCTATCAACCTACTGAAAAAAATTTTAGGAGCACCTCATCCAAAGAAGGAATCCCCTGTTACTCTTTGGCCATATCAAGTGTCTTTCAGATGCCACACAGCAATTCTTTACATCCTAAATCTTGTAGATGAGACAAGCAATATTAGTAACTATTTACTCCTCCTAACTGATTTTAATGCTATTGCACAAAAAAGGGCACTTAAAGCATAACATATTTTAATAATCCCAGATAATGGCAAAAAATAAAATAAAAATTAAAAAAACCCTCTCTATAATTTAAATATCTTTTAGAAATGTATGAATACAACACATGGCAATGGAAAAAAAATTCCATGATAAAGATGCAGTCAGAATCTCCTAGCATCTTGCAAGGAAGCAGTTTTCTTTGAGGGACACAAAATCTGGACCATGGCATAAGTCTAACTCATCCTTTTGTACAGCAGAAGACAAGGTCTTAGAGGTAGCATTGGAAAGATTTTCTTCCCACTGAGCTAGAATGCAGGGTTTTACACAGCTGATGGGAGTTTCTCCTTCCAAGAAGGTAAACAGTTCACTTAGATCTCCTCGCAAGGTGGTTAGTTCAGGCCTGAAAGAGTTCATGGATGATTTTCCTTTGGACCTTGGTTAGATAAATTCAACTGCCATGTTTCAAAACCTACAGAGATTTTTTTTTTATGTATAATTGAGAAAGAAACAAAACAAAACAAATGTTTGACCACTGTGGTGGTCAAACCATAAAGGAAGACCTTCACATCATACCAAGAAACCTGGCAACTGGGAGTAGGCATCTTCTTGGAAGGGGCCAGCATGGAGCCATGAATAATAAAATAACTGCTGCCCTGAGGGGAGACTCCCCTCTCTTTCAGCTGTGGAAATTTATGGAGAAATGTACATAGACAGTCCAACTTTGAAAGCAATGCCACTACTTTTTTTCTGAACTTAAAAAAGTTCATGAAGGGTCTGCTTAGAAACAAAGCTACTTCCCCTTCCATGCAGAAAGGAGATAGGTAATAGGGGAAGATGAATCTCAAGAGGCTGAGTTAAGAGACTGAAAGACTTTGCTGTGGGACATTTTACTGAGGGTGCCATACAGAAAAAAAAAACAAAACAAAACAAAACAAAACAAAACAAAACCCACAATGGAGAACAAGAGTTTCCAGGTATATGACAAGCTAACATCAAGCCCAGAGTAGTTATAATGTGTTCATCCTCACAGAGTAGCATCCCATACACAAGCCAATGTGGTTTTGTTACTTGATTTGCAATATATATCACTTACAAATTATTGTACTATTTATACATATCTAAACACAAACAAATACAAATTCATATGAAAAGCCTGAGCTTTGCAATTAAATCACTTCAACACATGATATTGTGTTCCTGTAAAATGCTGCGAGGTTATTGTTCTTCTGAGTATCATTACAGTAAAAGAGCCTACAGTTAATGTACCACAAATTAGCAGTATCAAACACCTCTCCTGAATAAAAGATGCAGACGTATCAGAAGACAGACAGCAACATGACTGGGATATTAAAATTTGCCAGCAGTAAGCAAGTTCAGAGAAATATCGATACCGGTCTAGAGACGAAACAAAGTTTTGAGGTCAAGGCAACCTTATTTGTGAGGACTAATGATAAAATAAAGTTCATTTGTATTGAAGTATATTGGAAAGGATAATTATCCAGGGGATTAAGTTTCCAGATCCAAATTCGTGCCTTGAAGACCACTGTACATCAATGGCATCCCAATCGGTCTCGCTGGGACGCTGATCTGTTTGCATGGTGGCAGAGGACCTCAATTCGTGTCATCTGGGTCTGTCACGCTCTGATACAAGGCACGCGGCTAATCCACCGTGAACCCATTTGCTGTGAAACAGAGTGTTTGAGAGCTCCTCAGCCTCGTCGCCCCATCGCACTAAAACCCTCTGCTTGACAGAAATACCCAGTCAATTAAGGGAGATGGCTGCTAAGAATGGAAATGGTTTTGGTTTTTTTTTTGCTTCTAACAATTCTCTACTGGGTCTAAATAAAGAAATGTAAAGTATTCCAAAGACAGCGACAGCACTTGTACAGTGTTTCCCAACAGCCACTTATCGCTGTGATTGCTAACATTTTTGTTTCTAAAAGATAATTGCCCTTCTAGATCATTTAGGAAACAAGCCTGGCTCTTGGCTTCAAAATGCCAAACAGTTTGTGTTTAATTATACTTAGACATTAAATGCCTTTTCTTGTATACTGCAAAAGAACAACCTGGGGTTACATTAAGATTCATATACAATGGTATTTTACAAAATATTACATACAAAATATATTTCGAGCATATTTTGAAAATATAATGTATGTAAATGTTAAAAATTAATTATTTATCGCTAGACCTACTGAAATTCCATAATATATTTTGAAATATTAACCAGGGCTATGCTTAATTTGGTTTCATATAAATTAAGGGAGGGTGACTTTGAATTTAAGAGAATTCACAGCAAGGGAAGTAATAAGAAATATCCTGAAAATGTTTCCTCTGTTTTATACGTCAATTCTTAACCTGATGCTCTGATCTTCTTGTGTACATTTTCTACAAATATTTGTGAGATCAATTTTTGTTACCCTGAGAGGTCACCTGAAATGAGAATTTCCACTTTATCTGTAGAAAAAATATTTTAAGTTAACCTGACCCCACATTATCAGTATAAATGTGTAGTCTCCCCATTCAGTTACATATTAAGTAGAATATTCTCCAACTTACTTACTTGTTGAATTAAGTATTTACAATAACAAAAAAAACCAGATAACATTGAACTTGTTTTTATATTTTTATTAAAAGCCAAATGGAAATAAAATGAGAAATAAATTTAATCTACTTAAAAGAGTTTAATATTTAAAGTAATAGAATGCTCAAATACATTCAATTTTAGCTGTTGAATAATGCCCTGAAACATTAGGAGACCTGAGTTTTGTGGTCACCTGAGCAATCTTAGTTTGATCCAAGTGCATGTAGGCATTATGCTTCAGCCTTGTTGACTTTTTTTGGCTGATTCATAGCTTCTTTATTATTTAGATGCTGTATTACAGTGACTGACTTCACAAACATATGGCTGGATCTAGGTTTCTAGATCCTTAGCTACCTGTAAACTGTTTTTTCAGAAGCATTGAACACCCAACAGCTAAGATCTTAAACTGAGATCAGATCTTGCTCACACTTAAGTGCCTTCACCTGTAATGATCCTCCAAAGTGGGATGCTTTTTGGTCAAAACACTGTGTTATTCGGTACCCTGAAAATAAGACCAAGATCAGGAAATCTCTTGATTATCAAGAGATTTTGTAAGAAAACAGAACACTGAGTTTTGTCTGGGGCTACAGTCCAGCCCAGACTTCTGAAAGTCTGCACAATCCTTTCAGAAGATAATTGTCCATATTACTTTTAATGTCAGAAAACGGCAACTGAATCAAAGTGAACCCCAAGGACGCAATATTGTTCCTGGCTGAAATTTGTTTTTAAAGTATTGCAAAAAACAAATGGCCTGCTTATAAACCCGAATAACATCCTCCATATCATACAGATCATGTGCATTCAGTCCTGTCAGTTTTGCCTCTGCCCCAGAATAACTGAATCTATCTAAGCTATTTGATTGGAGTGCTTATACATATATAAAAATATATATTCCATGTACTTAAAACAGCATATAACGGCTCTGTATATATTTTACCTTCAAATTCTGATTTATTTCAGCCAGGGTTTGCAAGATGGAATAAAAGTATAGACAGTTTCTTTATGCTTCAGAAAACTGAAGTACTGTCTTTTCTAACGGTTACATGGGCGTCCTATGTATAGAATACATTCTTCCAACATGAAGCGCTAGTTCTTTTCATGTATTTTAGAACACGATGCACGTTATTTACTATAAATTTCAGACAAAATTTCTATTTGTAGATAATGTTCAGGACATAAAATGCCTATTAGCTTTCTACAAAGCTGCAAACCAAAGCAAAGAGCTTATTTAATAGTTTCAAAACTGCAAAAATGAAAATGGGAAAGGTCAAACTCTTTCCTTTACAGGCTTCTTAAATATTCCAAACAATCAATTTATGCTTGCAACAGGAAGAAGTAAACTTTTGGCAAACTAAGAAAATCAGCTGGACTCTTTCTAACCTAATTGTTGTCTCCCAAGAGGATAAACATGTTTTGTGACAGGGTTCATTCTTACAATACTACTTACATTTACTCCCAATGCTTTTCAAATCCAGAGATCAAAAGACAGAGAGATGGAAAACAAAACTCTTAATCTGTGGCCTGAAACTGCAAATGTGTTAATATTCTCATCTTTTGTATTTTAAAAAGGTAATTACAGTAAAGAGCTCTTTACTGTAGACTTCAAGAAGTAACTTAATCTCTGAATGTGGTGGACTTTGAAACAAGTATTGCCTTCATTGCAGAAGAACTTGTTAGATATTTCCCGGGTTTAAAATTGAAGTCTTCATATCCACTATCGTTGAAAATAATTTTAAGTAAGTGTTTTATCCTCGGAAAAACAAAAAGCACTTGCTATTATTTGACTTTGTTACTTTTACATAATGTAGAGATAAATAATACTAAAGCTTTGAGTAATGTATGCTCTCACCAGAACTAACAAGAAACTGTTCTTAATCAAACTTTTATAAATTGAAATTTATAATACAAACTTCATCCTCAATAATTTACTTCTCCCCACACCCCTTCCTCTATTTCTAAAACAGAAATTATTCTATTTACTCTTCAGAGAGGAGCTGTGATGACAAATGGGGAAAAATCTTGCCTTGCCTTGCTGACAATTCTAATAAATACATACATGCATTATTATTGCAGATCAATACAAAACCAAATTTACTCCAGTTTTTTAGTGAATAAAAAAAAAAAACAGTTTCCTCTTTGGTCATTTTTAACTTTGTTAATCAAAACAAAGACAATTTGGAAACACAGGGCTGGATTAAGTTTCTTTAGACAACATTCACAGAGGATATCAATTAATAATGTCTCATCTACTACAGCTTAATAATTAGGACACCAAATGAGCCTGCAGAAAACTTCCCTAGAAAAGTTCACTTGGCCAGAGACAGAGCTTTCATGCACAAACGGTCTTTTCAAAAGGCTCCCTTCTATATCATTTATCATTATGTTGCAGTCTTCATGGGCCACTAACATTGATGTACAGTTTTTAAGTCACTGAAAACTTATCATGGTTTATTTATGAAGTGCTACATGCACGGTTTCAATTTTTTAATTTTTATATTTATTTTTATTTCAGATTAAACTACCCTGTGAATTTGACCAAACCTATGCATAGCCTATGTATGTTTCAAAATACATATAATTGACTCAGGTTGCAAGAATTAATTCATTAGTGTTTATAAACTGCTGCAAAGATTTAAAATGCATCCTAAAATCTAAATAGCATCACTTTTGTAACCCATGTAATTGGGCAAATAAATTGTCTTTGAAATGGTTTGAGTGTACTCTATCAGCCTAGGTTTCAGCAGCCAGTCTCAAGTTTTTAGATTCTTGTCTTGGTGGCTTCCTACATCTCTCTGAGAAAAAAAAAAAAATAGTTAGATTTACAGGGTTTGTTTAACTGTGCTCTCTTTGTTAGAACTACTTAACAGGAGACTGTGTCTTCTCCTTTATATGCTCTGGGTTTGGTTTTGCTTTGAGTCATTAATAACTTCTTCAGATTTCCTTCTTCTCTCTTTGCTTTTGCATTTTTTAAGTGTGTCTTGAATAATTAAAAGCACAGCAACATGCATTTCGACTCAATGAAAAGCTGTTTATCAAAAAAGTGCGATGCCCATGTCACCTCTAATCCTCTCATGGCTCTTCAGAGATCAAACAGATGACAATTCATCTAAATAGAAGTCAGTTCTCAAAAGGTTACAGGCACCTGTGCTAGAAAGACAGTAATGATGCCCTGAGAGCACCGTAATAATCAATAAACCTTTGCCTCGAAAAACATCAGTGCTATAGCTCAGATAAACCACAGGAATTAAGCCAGACAATAATACACACTGGGATAGCTCACGTCCACGCACTAGTTATCTAAAAAGCATGAAAAAATATTTCTTAATTCCGTTCCGTCATGTAGCAAAGAAGAATAAAATTTCTTATGCCTAGCCCAGATGTACCTTCTTACCTGATGGCATGTATGGACTACATTGCTGCCACGAATGATGCAGAAGAGAGACCAGTTTTGTGCTGCAGCTCTTGGACTACTTAATTGTGCTTTGATGTAAATCTGCTTTGATTTTTAGGTCTTATTTTATCCAACCCATTATTGTTTTAAGCTTACAACAGGAAACACAGCTGGAAAGGAGCAAAGAATTGTTGACCCTGCTCTCCAAATTCACTCTGGTACGCAAGCAGCTTGAAATGGAATTTGCTTTTGTATGTAAAGCATATAAGTAATTGCATAAATAAGTATACCATGGACTTCAGTAAGGAGTTTACATGGTATTTTAAGGATTAAAAACTAAGCAGTGGGTATGTTGTACAAATATGGCTAAGAAAGGAAGGGAAAGACAATTCCTCAGCTCCTTACACCAGGTATAAATACATCCTAAGCCAAGGTGAGTTTTTGATGGGACAATCCAAGAATGTTGAATGTTATGAAAGAGCCCTCCAGAAATGACAGGAGAAGCATGGGAAAAAAAGCGCAAAGATATCAGAGAGCAGATGTTCAAAGACTAGAGAGGGTCCCAAGGTCAGTTTGGACAGACAGAGAAGCAAAACCACCCACTGCTCTTCCCTCAGATTCTGAACAACATTTCCTTTCAGTCAGGCTTGCGCTGCCTTTTCATTGCTTCTGCCACTCTTCTGTCGATAAAGTTTTTTCCCCATGAGCACTGTGAAAATATTTAATGCCAAAACTTATTTCAATGAACAAATTTCATGAACTGAGGGTTAATCCTGATATAGAACTTGTGATCCTATGATCCCCTAAAGATCCACTGCCATCAAAGGAAACATCTTAAGAATAAGAAACCAGCTGGATCAGCAATTCTAAGATTACAGACTAAAAGTGCTGTGGGGATTTTGATGCCTAACTCTGAACCTGATAAACTCTGCATAGCCATTAACTATTCCTAACCTCAGTGTCAGCCACAGCTGCTTCCTTAGACCTCCCTCAACACTTTAAAATGTAATTTTCTGCTTTATGCCAAATTTTCTTAAAGAGGGACAATGTGTTTGACATCTTGTTCATGCCTAAATCAATTTGAACCCAGAAACTAAGGATCTGAAATATTCTGATTTGGGCACTTGAGAGCTGGGTGTTCACACTGGAGCTTTCACACTTTTCAGAGTGACTTTTTCAGAGCAGCTTCCATCACTAGTTTTTTTAAAAGCATCCTGGGGAGTTCCCTGCTTCCTCTCCAGAGCAGTGAGAGCACTTGCCCAGGTTATGGGATTCAAGCTCAATTCCTTCTGCTTCAGCATTCAAAAAGGGAAACCTATGACTCTAAACACTAGGTTGTCACCCAGTCTGACTCTGACAGCGAGTGTTTGTATGAATGGAGAAGAGAAGAAGGATTAGAAGAGGATGGGGAAGCAGGGGTATCTATTTCATTCATTTTGTTGGCAACAGAGAAGAACACAAATTCGTATCTCAGAACTTATCAGACCACCTGCAGTTCAGGCTCCTCTCCAGGCTAATTGCTATATTTTGGGCAATTACTGAAATGTAAAAGCAGCCCTGAAAACACATTCAGAACCCTTTCCAGTGTTAATAGCCTCATTCACAAGTGACAGGGTAACGTACTTTCATGCATTTCTTGGTATCTCTCCAGCACAGTGAATGCCTCTGCAAAGTGACCTCTTCAGCAGGTGCAAGAAGAACCTCCCCAAAGAGCTTCTAGCAATGCTGCCCTAGCCATGGCCATCCACTGCCTCAGGAAACTGGAAGGTCAAACAGTGATTGACAGGAAAAGGAAAGGACAGCATTGTCACGTTGCTTTGTCACTGTCGCATACCCAATAAGGTTTGATCATCCTGTTTGGAAATAGAGGTAATCCCATGGAATTTAGGCAACTGATCATGTAGCTCTGATACCTAGAAGAACAACCATGAGTGGTTTCCAAACAGCCAAGAGCCTGAAATACATCCACATAAAGTGTTTAATCACTTATCTTGAATAATGCATAGATATGTAAAAACTGAGATCTCTATGTGCAGAATCTGCCTCCATCCACTGGAAGAAAATACGTCTAATGAGTAATGTCATCAGCTCTACTGCAAACAGCAGGCATCTTCCACGCTGCTTACTTTAAACTCCCAGTGAGTAAGGTAAATGGTATAACTTCTGCTTTAAGTTAGCATTCCCCCATTACAAAAGAAAAAGGGATCAAAACCTTGCCATTAATCACAACTTTGCTCTTAAGCAGCACCATACCATTACTTCGAGATAGGTTTTCAGTAAGTAATAAAGTACTAACAGGATAATGGCAGTGGAATAGCAAATGAAATCCGTTCTTGCTCACATTTGTTCCACTTCTCTGGGCTGATAGTAAAAATACATAAAATGGGACACTGAAGATATCCACATGCAGTGCGTTAAAATGAAGTGGGGAAAAAAAATAAAAAAACACCCTAGTGGATACCATTTTCTCTCATGCATCATCAACTACTTTCTGCCTAAGTCATGATAAGCTGCTAAGAAGCAATAAAAAGCTGTAATTGGAGAACTACAGAAGATTCAGGGCATGTAAACATACAGTAGCCTAAAAAATAAGAGTTCTCATCCATCGAGACATTCCTCTTATCCATCTTCTTTTCCATATTTTGGACATCCTCTTGACTGAGAATCCGTATTTCTGTGTTTTTAGTCAATGGTTGGATGTTCACCCCAAAACATTTCTAACTTCAGTAACCCGTGAGTCCAGCAATACCCATACCTGTTCCAGAGCCTAAAGCTTGGCTGCTAGCCTACAATACATTGACATACTGAATTTCCAAGAGTTTTGCAGTAGAACAATGTGAAGGATATATATGCCCTATGCTCATCTTGCATCCCCATATCCAAATAGATGTATCTTACTAGGTTTTAGGGAAGAGAACAGCTCAAGAGAAGTGGCCAGTTCTCCATAAGCACAACAGGATGAGTCCAGTTGTGGAGAGGCTCTTCCCTGCAGGAATCTGTGCAGGATAACAAGGGGTGATTGATATTCATGGTGGTTTAAGGAATGTCTCTATCCAGTGCACTCCAATCTTCAAATACCCACCACTTCATGGTAAAGAGGTTACAACTGAACACCCTTAAGGAAGTATATGTCACCAATACTCGGCACATGAAAACTATAGTGAGTCAGTAAAGCATGTCATACAAGAGAGTAATCATGTGATTATTATTAGTTCAGAATATTTGTCATACTTTCTAAAGATTTTAAATCTTGCAGACCCATCACCACTTCATGGAAAAACATAGGCATGTCTCAAGACAAAAAGCTGGGGAATGTGGCACTTATCATGCAAATTAAAAAAAAAATAAAAAAACACTTCACTTGCACTTCTTTTTTAAAAAAATTTAAAAAAAAAAGGTGGGGGCGGGAGGGGGAAGTTGCCACTTAGCCCCTGGATCTTTGAACTTAATAGTCATTACAAAGAAACTCAGTGCCAGAGTTTCAGGGGACACATGCAGTATTAAAACCAAACCAAAACAACACCCCCCCAAACCCAACAACCCAAAATCCAATAAAAAGCTCCAGCATTCACCTGTTAATTAAAACATTTACTGTCATGTGTGATGCTGAAAGCCCTGAGCTGTCCAACTAGCATTATCAGGGCTCTTGAAGACAATAAGCATTATTATAAACTGTTTCTGGATCTGACCCTATGAGCTTGGTCTAGACACAGATATTAATAGCCTTTCAAAATAAACATGCCTCTCAAAGATTGTGACATTTACAGGGGACACGTTAACTTTCTGTATTGTCCACATCTTCCCAAACAGTTCGGCACCACTACAAGAACAAATGAAAGGGAAATTCTCCACATGCTAATACCTACATGACAGCAAGTAACGGTATGAGACAGAAACTAAATAAATACATATGCATATATGTGTATGTGCATTTGTATGCCTATATTTGACAGAAAAGAATAAGAAACTAAAGAGAAAAAAAGCACATTTATATTACTTGATTAAAATCAACTTTGATAAGAAATACAACTAAAATTGCTATTACTCATGAAAAATGTGTTTATGCCGTTTTCATAAAGATACGGTACTTCTGCTTCAAGAAGAGAACTCCAGTACAAGATTAAAATTATAGCCAACAGCTAACTCTGCTGGATTCAGTTCAAACAATTAGAAAACATGGAAAATCAGCTTTTGATTTTCAATTTTTAAAATATTTTCAAAGAAAATTTACAGCAGAAGCAAGAACTCAAATTCTTTCTTAGCACTATCTGGACCGTACACATAGCTTCAAATTACCAAGAAATAGTCTTAAATTACTTGATTGCAATAGTGGAACAGAGATGTAATAATTAAGATGCAAAATGGCAGGTGCATATTGATGAAATTAGTAGGAAAAGACAACACTTGTCACCATGAAGACTACTTATTTAAATTCTATTGCAAGTGAGCAGAATTTGGCCACAGTTGGATCTTCACGCACACAATGCAGCACTGGTCCCTTGGTACAGCTGTAGATTGAATGTAATGCTCCTGAAGACTGAATTCACACACTGAAAAGCATTACAATACCCAATTACAGCCTCCAGCTCTTCTCACGTGTTCCAATGTTTAACCATTAAGGTTCATCTATTCCTGCTAGATGTAATTTTCCCCCTGTACTCGGCACTGGTAAGATCCCACCTTGAGTACTGTGTCCAGTTTTGGGCCCCTCACTACAAGAAAGTCATTGAGGTGCTGGAGCACATCCAGAGAAGGGCAATGAAGCTGGTGAGGGGTCTGGAGAACAAGTCTTATGAGGAGCGGCTGAGGGAACTGGGGTAGTTCAGCCTGGAGAAAAGGAGGCTGGGGGGAGACCTTATTGCTCTCTACAACTACCTGAAAGGAGGTTGTAGAGAGGTGGGGGTCAGTATCTTCTCCCAAGTAACAGGCAATAGGACAAGAGGAAACAGCCTCAAGTTGCGCCAGAGGAGGCTTAGGGTGGATATTAGGAAAAATTTTTTACACTGAAAGGGTTATTAAGCATTGGAACAGGCTGCCCAGGGAAGTGGTTGAGGCACCATCCCTGGAGGTTTTTAAAAGACGGGTAGACATAGTGCTTAGAGATATGGTTTAGTGATGGTTTTTGTCAGAGTTAGGTTGATGGTTGGACTAGATGATCCGAAAGGTCCCCTCCAACCTAGGCAATTCTATGATTCTAATTATTATATTTCTGAATCCTTCTGGCTTCACTACAGTGAAACTGATTATCAAAGTACAACATGTAGCACCTGCTTTCTCCATTCTGCTACCCAAGTAACTTGTCTGCTTGTCTTCAAGAAGAAGGTACTAAACGGGCAATATCTAAACTATCAGAGTAGTCATGGATAAACCTGCTTTACCGTAAAAACTTACTGGGACTATCTGCAGTTTTACACCTATCATAAATGCTCCTGAAAAATAGTTCCTGAAAAACAGCTATGAAAAATAGTTTGCATGTCCTTAGCTAAATGAGAAGAAAGCAATGTATAAACCAGTGGGGTTTGGAGGCTGCTTTAGTACCAACTAATCACAAAAAAGTCGGGTCTGTAGTACAAACCCATAATTGTCATCTCCACTTTGTCCTTATGTTTGACCAAGTCATGCATGGTTCATTCAAATTTTCTCTCACTGAAGAGGGTATACGGTGCATTTGTAGTCCTTAGGCTTTCACAGTTTCCACAAATGAAAATTCATGCTGAGAATCCACCCCACATAAAGCAAGGGGAACCCAATTTGCCTGCAATTTTCTGAATAGTTTCAGCTTCATAAATGTACTCAGCATACTGTTTCCAGCCTTTGTTTTGACCTCCTTCATAGTGCCTAGTTTATAGTATTCTAATATTGCATTTCCCTCACACCTGGCCACTCTGGAAACTTCACTAAAATGTAGTCTATAGCTAAAATAAACTGTCATAACCCTGCTGTTGTTGATAGAGTTCAACATTATTGCCAGTGTGAACAGTTTTGCTCTGTTAGAACTATGTTAGCAGTCAGAGTTGTTTGCAGACTGGTGGTTAAAAATACATCATAAAATTGCCTACAAAATAATTAGAAATATTTTTTTAATTATATATGCATGATCCTCTATGCATAAGCACACAAAAAAGCAAAAATAGGAAAAATTTTTTTTTTTTTTTTAGATATTCAGCGTGGCTTTGAATAATGAGAATTGTGGTAACACCCTACACCTTCCAGCCTCTTCAGAAAGTCCTTTGATAAAAAAAAAGTGGAGAAACATTGGACTACCTGTCAATGTGATGGGAAAAAAGGCTAAGGAAGATTTGGTCAGAGTGGATTTTAAGGGGAGAAGGGGGAAGTCACTGCCATCCCATATCCCAAACCAGCATCTTACTAGTAAGTATAGACATTTCATCCATGCTGAAGTAACTACTGGTCCTGCCCCAAGAAGGAACAAAACTTCAGATAAATCACCTCCAGCTCTGTCAGCATGAACACAACCTGGAGCCAACTGATCCCTGAAAATATTTTCGTGTGTTTCTGTCACATTTAAAACATACTTTCTGAACACCTATTGGGCAAGGGTTAGCACAAACTTTGTATTTAGTGAAAGGCAACGGAGAGAACAGCCAAGTCAAAGGTTTATGGGAGGAAGAAAAGCTATCTGCTTTAGCACATAGCTGTCGTGAGTTATTTTATGGGATATAAGAAACCTAGTAAATCACATTCGCATCAAAAAGAAACCATATCCAACATTGACTGAAATACATCCCCTTGCTATTGCTGCAACCTGAGAGTCTGATTTTCCACGTTACATTTAATAGGAGACAGAAAGAATGAGAGCCACATATAGTAGAGTATAATCTATGAAACCGCTTAAAAATAAATATTTGCAAGTCCTAAAGAAAAGGTTAAGAAATAAGAGGTGTATGAAAAATTGTTTATGAGCTCAAATGCACAAAAATTGTCTTTTTTCATATACATATAAATTAATCCCTTTGCAGAAAGAAAAGGAAGACTAGGCGAGCATATATATCACACAACATAGAATTCCAACAATTACTTATTTTTTATTTCTATCTATAAATTTGAAAATGCAGTTGCCAGATTTTTTGGTGCCTACTGTAATTTTCCTGCCAATGCTAAAGTCTCCAGACAATTTATGATAAAATTGATACATTAAGTATGAAGTGGTTGCACTATTTAGCTCCTATGTCACATCCACAATTTGCTTATCAATCCCTTTCAGGGAAAATACAGTTTTATACTAAAAAAAGCCACAATAAAATTGGTAAGGCATAATAATTCATAGCTTAAAGCCCAGTCTAAGATACGCTCATGCATCCATTTAACTTCAGCTACATGTATTTATTGAATTTTGTGCCTGTCAATCTATGCAAAATAACAAATATTAGTTTGCTTTTCAGGATGAGAATCTTTTCCCTATACATTTATTTCAAATGCTGAACCTACCCAGAATTAAATAGCAGCCTATCCACTGATAGCTGAAATTTACGCTTGAGCTTTGCATTCCTTATTATCAAAGGCGTTGCTCACAGGCTTGTGCTTAAGTATACGTCGGCTGTTATGGAATTATTGGAGAGAGTTGCAGTAATGCAGTCTAAATGTTGCTCATGAATAATAAACCGATCAAAAAATTTTACAGTGGAAGACTCTTATCCAAAAATACTGATTCAACAGTAAGGAAACTATTCCACAAAAATCCATTAACTGTTAAAATCCTATCAGAAACAAAACATGTGGGTTTTCTACAAGTCCAGACCCCCCAATTCCTTGTGCGGTTGCTTTTCTGGATTGACTGAACAATTCCTCATGGAGCAACTCCTTCCCAAGAGTCAACCACAAGGGAAGGTAGGCAGCAGAAAGCAACCAAAAGCTGTGTTTACATACACACACACACACACACACTTACTCAGCTTTAGTGACATTCTTCTAAAATACTTCTATTTTCTTGTTCCACATACATAGCTACTCATATTTTTTTCAGAGATAGCTGAAGTTTCTCTGTAATAACTGTTAGACCACAGACAGACTTTTGAATAAATTACAGTTTTTGCATTAGGTGAAAAATTGACTTTTCAGTTTAAAATATTCCGCATAAAATTCAAACAAACTGAATTTGACAGCACTTTGTAATGCTTCTTGGCAATTTTTGTGCAGCTTTGTCTTCTTTCTTCTAGGTACTCTTCACTTGTACTGTATCTGTTGTGATGCATTAAGACCAGAGATCCATATCATATGTCAACAGAGGAACGTATGTCACATTACACAAAGCAGAAGCCATCTAGACATCCACAGAGAAAACTCAAGGTATGTCAAGGGGTGTCCATTCTTAGAGAGCCACCCCAAGAGAATTTCTGAATAAAGGTAATGTTCTCTGCCAAAAATTTCATACTGAAGGTATTTTTGCCTATTGAAAAGAAGCTTTTCTTTTCTTTACTAGTTCTAATTTTTTCAAGTAAAGCAATACCATCATATAGTAGAGCAGTATGCAGCACTTCACCCTGTATGGCAACAGCATCAAGAATTTTATAGTTTGCATTAAAAAGAAGATTAAAAAGAAAAATATTGACAGATCTGTTATCAGTAGTTACCAAAAATCCTGCTGCTTTTCTAGCTGTGAAAACATCCTGCTGAACAATGAGCTATCATTAATATGGAAACTCTCCCACAGGGAACACACTTTATTGACTGTTAGAAATAGGTGACCATTAGTGTAGCTTCTTCTTAAACCAATGCATTAATGGAGATGCTCCACAAGCTAATATATAAAGCTTGGTCTTTACACCCTACCTTTGCTGATAACAGAACATACCATTATATTGCATATCTTATATGTTTATATAGTTCGTAGACTCTAATCTACAAAAGGTAAAAAAATGTTATTAATTTTATTATGGATGTGCCTCAGAGTTCCAGCTCCACGGTGTCAGATGTTATACAAACTAAGAGATTAAGATTTAAGTAGCAAATTGCCAGTTATCTGAAACTGGGCTCTTTGACCTCCACTGACCAAACACAATGATCTAAGTTACGGGGATAATAAAAAAGAGTACATGTACCCATTTACTCCTTTGACCACTTCTCTTTATGGTTGTTTTTTCACCAGCCAGGAAAGCAACAGGATCACATTTGAACCTTTTATCCCAAAGAACCCGTAGTTCCAAGTGTATTTAACCTGGTCCTTGCGACGGTCCTTGAAAGAGCATCACCATTTCTTTTTTAAGTCCACAGGGAGTGGATGCTGGGTGACCTGCTGACCTAAAAGTCATTAACAAGATGCTGGTCTTTTTTATTTGTTTGTAACGAACAGAGCACATCCTGAAAATAATGATGATAATTAAAAATAAGCCCTTACTAGAAACACGTTTTGAAACTCCAGTGAGCTTTGAACCTTCAAAGAACCCCAAGCAGCAGAAGGCAATATCAAAATGCTATGCTCAATATGCAGAAAAAAATCCTAGAGCCCCCTGTAGATGGCTATGCTGCAGATACAATACAGTTTTCAAACTGAATAAAGTGTGTGACTCAACTTCTTAAAAACTAGGATGAGGAGTTAGGGGAAAAAAAAATCAACTATGAAAATGTTAAGTCTAGTAGTGCCAAGATTTTCCCCTAGCAACTTACAGCAGATCTCCAAGTCTTATCATGTTTGCCCCCATATTACAATGGTATCTTATCAGCAGTGTTCCGGGCTAAGTTCCAACCAAATGGAAGATCTCACCTGAAATTTACTTTAGAGTGTAACTCTGTGAGGCTTTACCTACCAGACATTCACAAAGCCACCAAGATAAGACATTCATCATTAATTGTGAGGTTTCAAAAATATTTATTTAGCAGCCTGGGGTGAGGACAAAGAAAATAAATGCATGACAGTGAAGATTAATAAAAGTCTAAATTGCCACTGAAGTATTTTTTTTTCTCCAAATATGTGGGCTTTTCCACTAACAATATCTGCATTAACCACTTCATTGTTCTTCTAAAACCTCTTCCAGCTTCCATATATATCAAATTGCTGGTGGACTGCTGAGGCAGAGCTGCTAGAGATCTTCTTTCCTATCAAACACATTTGTAATATCCACCTCTGAATATCTGCAAGGATGGAAATACCACTGTCCCTCTAAACAGCTCGTTCCCCCCTCTCATTGTGCCTTAGCCAATTGATCCAGCCTGCCCAGATCCCTCTGCAGAGCCTTCCTACCCTCAAGAAGATCAACACTCCCACCTAACTCGGTGTTGCCTGCAAACTTACTGAGGGTGCAATTAATCCCCTCATCCAGGCCATTGATAAAGACATTAAACAGAACTGGCCCCAGTAGTGAGCCTTGGGGGACACCACTGGTGACCGGCCACAAACTGGATTTGACTCCATTCACCACAACTCTTTGGGCCCAGCCATAAAGCCAGTTTTTTACCCAGTGAAGCGTACGCCTGTCCAAGCCATGGGTAGCCAGTTTCTCCAGGAGAATGCTGTTGGAAATGGTATCAAAGGCTTTACTAAAGTCTAGGTAGACAACATCCACAGCCTTTCCCTCATCTAGTAAGTGGGTCACCTTGTCATAGAAGGAGATGAGGTTTGTCAAGTAGGACCTGCCTTTCATAAATCCATGCTGACTGAAATGATTCAATATGAAATATGATTCAGTATAATTCAATATGAAAAATATCCACTCAGTAAATGGCTTTGGGTAGTCTAAGGCAGGGTCATCCTTTGGTAAATCCATTCAGTAAATAGCAACATGTATATGGAAGAAAACTACCATAAAACCCAAGACTGAAAAAATATATTTCTAAGTCACTGCCAGATATTCAACAGAAATGGGCCTTTTATCAAGTTTGTGAGAAAGTGTGAGCTCTCCAGACTAAAGACACAGAAGCAGAGAAGCTGACCCCAGCAGACTTACTTGTTTTATTTAGAGTCTGAGCAACAAGGAGTGCCCCTGGAATCAGTATGTCTATCAGAGGTCAGATGATACTTTAAAAGAGTAAGGCTGGAATGATACAGCAACAAAACCAAGACCTTCACATGCAAAAGCACGCCCATTTTCTTTACTCCTCCCATTGCCCTCCCTCCCCTCCCTTTGGCTGTTTATTTTCTGGCATTATTACAACCCTTCGTAATTACTTTTTAAAGCAACATAATACAAGCATAAAACAAACATATTTGACCTAATTCATAATTAACAAAAGGCCTTTCTGATTATCAGTGTTCAAATGGTGCGCACAATCTTCTGATTGCCATTAATGAAATTCTCACTCTTCAAAACGTGCCATTCAATTAACTATATTGAAAGGAAAGAGGGTTGCCTCATAAGTTAGCATGGAATAGGAATAGCGCAGACAGCTTTCACATTCACATGTTAGAATTGATAGCAACTGAATACGTTGCTCACTTTTGCATAGGCAGATTCTACGCATTCTACATCACAAAGTTGTGCCGTAACTGCCCTCTATGTCTATTAGCTCACATGGGAACTTCAACACCACAGCTAACCGCTCCAGGATGGCAAACCCTTGATATGGTTGCACCAGTAGATAACAGCTGTCTTAGCTAAGCTAAGAGGTAGTATAACAGTTTTCAACCTGTATGATATATATACTTTGCAAGCAAAAATAATTCCTGAATGAGGCAGGACAGGGGAAAATGTGCACCATGCAAACCAGAACCATAACCCCTTTTCCATGAAAATCCTGTGATAGCATTCTCCTATTTTTTTTTAAAAAAAGGATAACCAAACCAAAGCTTTCTTCACCTGCCTAAGTGGAAAAGTGCATCTGTACCTGAAAACGTGATTAAAACTGTTCATCTTTTGCCTGTCTTCTTGGTATTCTCATTTCCCCAGTTCTCACCACTCCTTGGGATAAGAACTAAAATGATGCGTATTTCAAAAGTCTTGTCTGCAATTTTTAGGAAAGTGCCCGTTTATCATAGTTTCTCACTTTCTACGGGTATTTTACCATGGTGCTATGGAATGCATTGGTTCCAGCCCTGAGCTGCAGGTAGCTCTTGCTTTCTCCTGAAAGGTGAAGAACACATAAATAATGTGTTTCTCCTGACACCTCTGACAAGGTCTTTAGGCAACCATTCCAGACACAAGTAAGTTTCTACCCTGTCAAGTAAGAGTGCTAAATGTGAAGAATTCTGTTAATGCAATGTTATGGTTGAGATTTTCAATGAACCACAGTCAGGGGAGCCTAAATCTTGCCTCTTGCAGCATTTCTAATAAAGTGCATTTAAGTGTCGTAAAAAAAGAAAACACAAAAGGCATTGCAGAAAACTATGTGCACGGCTGACTCCAAAATCTGAAATCAGTGAGATCTGTTCCACTGATTTCCAATAGGTTTTAGGTCACACCCTTAGTTTTTTGAAGTGTGGGTTGTTTTTTTCTTTAATACCAATATTCAAAGGAAAACATTGAAATATGAGGAAATGGCAGTTTATCCCTCCCACCCCCCATACGTTCCCACTATGAATCCATTGTTTTGCTACAGAATCTTGACTCACAGAGTGTAAATTCTGGAAATGCATCAAGAGGGGCTGTTACAAACTCTGAGGTCTCCAAGACCTCTTCGACGTGTCTTGGAGGGATAGTGGGGTACAGAGAGAATAGGTAGAAATGACAGAAAGAACTGATAAACTGCTGAATCATGTCTCTGTAGATGCTAGCAATAGGTTAGATGTTTAAAGTTCTAACTGTTACACCCTGCAAAGTTTCTTCTTTTCTCCCATAACAAAAAAACATGTAGTAAAGACAAAAAATACAATAGAAAGGCCAAAATGGGGGCATCCATAATTACAGATTTGTAGTCTTAAAAAAAAAATCAGTGTTGCAGCTTTTCCTTAATCTTGGTTAATGATATTCTAACACACCTCATTCCCAGTGGTACACAAATCCTTAATGGTATATAAAGACAAATCTATTAAAAAATACCGTGTGACTGTTGCTCTGTCCTCAAGTCCATCCTATGCTTCTTGAGCCTATGCAACAGCCAAGAACCATAAATGGGTCTTGCCTTGAAAGGTGTGCAATGGTTATCTGAAAAATAACAGCATCACTTGTCTACGAGCAGAGTCATCAACCACAGCTGCTTCTCACACCCACACAAAGGGAAATGATGGTGAACACACCCCTTTCTGCTGGCTGCACCTTCAACTCCCTTACATTCATCATCCCTCCATGATCCTTCAAAGGAGACATAAAAACATGTTCAGGAAAGGTCAAAAGTTACAGGGCTATTCTGACTCTTCCCTGTAACAACAGCCTTCTGCTAGAAACTGTGAGGATTGCGCTGCATTTAGGATCTTTACCCTTTTCAAAATAGGACAAGGACAAAGGAGGTAGAGTGGATAGAGAGAAAAACCCGCTAACGAAGATAGTAGTAGAGACACTACTAAAATATATATATTTCAAACAGTGACACCATTATAATCTCAAACCCTATTAAGCATTTTATTGACATACGAAGATAAGAAATATTTGAAAACATAACTTCATTGTCAAAGCAACTTTTTCATATATGCAAAGGACGTTTACTATCTAGTATTCAGCTGTGATCTCTTAAAACTGATATTGAGCAAGTATAAATGACCATAACTTAATGGATTTACAGAGGCTAGAGAGCCAGAGAAGGTGAGTTTTGAGTGATCTTATAACAGAAAAAGCAAGTGATAATGATCTCAGTTGTATCATCACCACACACCTTGTTGCTCATAAACAGACAAGTGTGACATGGCCAAACTTTCACAAGGGAAAAATCTATCTTTGTGCTACGAACAAGCATGAACGCTTCAATCTCAAGGCCAACTTTTCTGAGAATTTGAAAGCATCAGAAAAGAAAGGCTTATAAAAGACGAATGGTCTTAAGCTCTTGTGCTTAAGACATGAGCCTGGGAGCCGTAAGTCTGGGGTTTTTTCCTGGCTTTGTCCCAACTTCCCTATGGCCTCAAGCAAGGTCTACGAGCAGCAAGGGCAGTAAAAGGCTGCAAATCCACTTTTGAGCATAGCTGTGGGAAATAGTTCAGAGTTCCCAAAAGATTAAAAATAACCTGCAAAGAGGACAGAAAAAACAGATCAACTAAGCAGGAAGGGTTATTGGTAAAATTTAATGTTTGTGTTATGCTTATGACTGGTAAGGTAAGAATGAAACTAGAAATTAGCAGAGCAAAAGTGGTGCACTTAAAATTAGGTCTACACCAGCTAAATAACAATTATTCCACCAACAGCTCCATGTAGAGTTTTAGAAAACAGATGTCCAGAAATCAAAATAGCGAGAGATTTGCAGGGGAACTCTGGAAAACATAATGCCATTTCCAACCTGGTTCCTAGAATCTGTCCCTCTCTGCCGAGCTTCAGCGACAGGGGGACAAAGGCAAAACCCCTCCTGATAAACCTGGCCCTCAGCAGCAGGATATTAATGCAGCATTTTTGAGATTCTGCTGGTGTACTTCTTCTCTGTCATGGTACTCCTCTTCATTCTTACCTTTCACCTAATCCTAAAACCACATTACAACAGGATTATGGATGGCCCATTATGGGCATTATAGCCCATTTGATTCTGATGCTCAAGAATAACCAAGACAAGGCAGAAACCTCAGTGGGATGAACAAATCAAGTTCTCATCAAAGTGATAAACTGGAATCCAACAAAGCAGTAACTGGTGGACCCAGTCTGCTCTCCCAGTGTATCTCTTTGCAATAGCTGCTTTGCATCCTGAGCACGTCAAAGAATGCGTGTCCTCACATCTTGCTAACTCTCCTCTTTTTATGCCGGTTGGCCTCAAACAGGTTAAGTAACTATTATGACTGTTATCTTGATCAATGCAAAAATCTAAATGAGGCTGGTGGACAGGTTCCAGCTCCCATGTTCAGGTGAATAGCCTGATTATACCTCAGACCCACACACAAAGGCCCTGTTACCTTCCCCCATGAGAAAGGAATGAAACATACAGTCCAAAAAGGGACCTAGGGTGCACGTACATGAGCTACATCTCTGAGATGCTCAGTCGGGGACCGCGACCCCAGCCTACACTACATAATCTGACCTCAGTTTTGACTTAGTCTGAGAAAACTCAGCCAGGTTTCTTTGCTCACAGGAAGTTTACAATGGGCTCAAATAAATATATCTGGGGTAATGATTCAGTTTGAATACACTTGGAATTTCTTTCTTACTCTTTTTTTTTCCCCACTTTTACGCTTTTTTTTCTTCCCTCGTCTGTATGCTAATCAATAACTTTCCAGTCTCTGATGTGGTTGGTTTAATCATCCTGATAGATGATCTAGCAGATGGAAATCACTGGGGTCCAAACTTTGTTTAAGATTGTTCAGTGACAACATCATTTGGCTCTCTGTTAGCAACTCCTCAATCAGAATGAACATGAAATACCTCAATGACAGTAGCTGAGAAACTCAGATAACAACATGTCTTTACAGAATAAGCACGTATCTAACAGTATTAATCTTACTGAGGTGCATATCTTTTCCAAAGTGGGTCTGACTGCTTTGCCTATGCTCCAGCCTGTCCAGATACAGACCAGCTTCTGTCCAGAAGCCTTGTGGATACGGGAGCACTGTACTGCCTGAGCTACAATATTCTCTGCAGGCTCATTAACCAAGGACCACACCATGCCAACTCCATGGTTCCCAGATGCAAACTGGCTTACCTCCGGCAGAACGAACACACAACTGTCTCCATTGACTTGTGTAAGCAAACACAATGTTACTTCTCTAATTTAGGAGTTCCTTAAATTCTGTATGTGTGTCAAAGAATAACTGGTTATAATAACAGGAAAAAGTCTCACCATGACAAACAGCTGGTATTTCTAATGCAAAACTGTAACTGCATATAGATATGCACTCAAATAGCACAAAGGAAATATTTTATAAAAACTGTATATGAGGCTTAAGGATATCATTATATAATAAAATGGCCTCAAAATATGAGGTATTTTCTTGCTTATCCAGAAATCGGCATATATTAACTTCTGACATTTGAAAAGCCTTTGTTCCCAACTAATAAAATGAGAGCAGAACAGACCTTGAAAGCATCTTAAAGTAATGGAAGATTTAATAAGAAAATGGATAATAAGATACTTTTTTAGTCTAGCGAAAAATGTGAGCGTATTAATAATAGATGACCAGCACTACTCAGCATGATGTAGGGATCCACGAAATGTTACAAAGCTAAGTCTCGTGCTAGTGAAATGCTGGCTGGTAACACTGACAGAGTCAGTATGTGTGAAAGAAATCTTCCCTTGAGGATGCCCGATGAGTATATTCTCAACCACAACACTTTTCAGATTAGAAGAGGGCACCCATTTTTGCAGGCTTCCTAATGGTTCAATGACTTCATCTAATGGCACCCTTTAATAGTGCCTGCACTTACCCAGCCCAGCCAGTGGCACAGCTGCCTCGGTTACAGCTCAGTCCCTCCGGGTAGTGATGCCTGAGCAGAAGGACATCAGTATCCGTAACGCCTGTTGTTCTCAGTGGGAGATGAGGTTACTCACTCCTGTAGAGGAGGTGCTCAACACTTAGCTCAGTCAGGCTGGTATGACTCTGACAGTTTATGTTCTTTAAAGCCACAGATATTACCCCTTAAACACCAGCATAATTTATTGCTTTGTTTTTAGCGGAAGAGAATTGAATGTGAATGGGCTGCCTTGGAAATTACTCTTCTGCCTAGATAGTCAGGATTCACTGTCAGATGCGCTTTTGTCATTCAGAGAAAAGGGTACATGCAAAAATGAAGGTTTGCCTCCCAAGAGATTAGCATTTCTTCTTTGTATTGCAGCGAATATGCCGTAACTTCTTAGCCAATTCCAGTTACCGAAAACTGACTTGAACAAAAGGGTTGACAAAGGTAACATACCAAGAAAACCATGAACTCACAGTTCTTTTAATGCAAATTAAACAGTGCTTCTATCTACCAGCAGAGAGAAAACAAAACTCTTCCCTGACTCAAAATTGTCCCTTCCCTGTACACAGATGGTCAGTTCCAGCATTTGGGGGACACTTGTTCATTTTCCCATTCTCCAGAACACCCTTAAGAGATTGATTCCTGTCTTCTCCAAGATCCTGGGTCCAGAGGCAACAATGTAAGTGGGAATCCCCATCTAAGCATGCAGTCAGTGCAGGTGTAGATATTTGCAAGTCTCATTCTGCAGGAGAGCTAATCGTGCCAGGATCAAATCAAATCTGTCAACACCTGAAAATAATCTTTCCAAAAGAGAATCCACAGTTACTACATTCCTTCTCAAACAGAAAAAGATTTCTGTCTTTGCAATGAATTTTAGTACCTCTAAACCACTTTGGAAGCAGTACACAATTGAAATGAAACGTGTTCTCCAAATTATGAGCCCACCCAAATACAGAGAACTTGCCTATCGAAATGTTAATGTGCTCATAGTCACTTGTGGCAAATATAAAAAAGGAATTATGGTAACTGAATGCAAAAACATGAAGAAGCACCAAGTAGAAAAACAGCCTGAACTAGGACTCCAGAGACTTTCTGTAGGGCCTAAAGCAAAACATTTGCATGCTTCCTTTTCTGACTCTATTACCTGTTTTTGTTTGTAAGCACTTGAGGAATGATGTATCTCAGATACCTGTCCTGCTCCAGAGCCAAACTCAGCTGCAATGTTCTTCAAATGATCTTTGAAAGTGCAAACCCAGCACCAGATCTGGGGCATTAATTACTTCGGCTTCTCAACAGATGAATAAGCAGAGTGAAACCCCAGCAGTATTGGAGCACTTCGGCACGTCTGGCATGCGCACTAACTACACTTCAGCCTAAAAATCTAACTACAGCCTAGAAATCTCACAGAAAGCTGAGAGATTCACATGGCCAAGAATTTCACAGGACAGATAGGCCAAGGGAACCAAGCTAAATAACAAATAATTAAATTATTACCTGTACAAGGAAAAGGCCAGAATCCCTGTTGCTCAGTGAGATCTCAGATTAACCTTGACACTGTTTTGGCCACAAAGCTCTGCAGAAACAGTTCTCCAGGTTCCAATGCAAAGAAGTACCATATAGTGGCCAAATGCTGAAACCTGGAACCTTTCATGGATACAAAAATGCAATGAAACCATTTGACATCAGTTTCTCCCACACTCTTTCTGGATGATCCAGGTTTGTTAAATGTGACCAAGAGAGGTTACAGGTAGTATTGTTCTCCAGTCACCATGCAACAGGTTTCTTTTAAAAACGCAGGGTGTGTAGAGAATTTCAGCAGATCAGGGCGGATACAGGTGTAGCACCTGTCCCACAACAGAACAAGCAACAAGGTGCATGTACCTACGTGGTGGGACTCAGTAACATCCTGGTGTGGCCACACCACGCTGCAGTTAAGGACAAGGCTTCAGGCACCCCACTTTACTGCTGTGCGAGGCAGCACACCGCCTCTCGGCTGCACAGGCTACATTTTGAGTCATCAGTACATTCAACTGATTACAGTGGTACAGATTAACAGATGTAACAGGTTACAATTGAAATCTAAACACACTTATCTTCATGATGTCTACCTAACTTATGAAAAAAATATGTATTGGAGAAATGAATCCAATTTAAATAAACTTTGGCACTTTGTGGTTACTTCTGGCACAACTCAGGCAGCTTTGGATTTCATCAAACCACTATGAATAAATTATACATTAGTAATACAACTTAAAACCATTCATGACATCTAATATACTTCAATATACTTAAACTCACTTGTGACATTTGAATTAAGTTTGGATTTAGGCTACTGTCATTCATACATCTGATTTGTCATTGTAAATTCAGACTTGGAAGCACTTTCTCCATTCCATTCCAAGACTCCCATTGGAAGTCCTCTGATAACAGCATTACAGTAAATCACACTTCTAGTTCATTTATCAGGTATCACTCGTTCATTTTGCCTTCTTTTCTGAACTAACCAGAACTTCTTATAATGCTGTGCAACCAACATGATTTGAAGAACCACGAGTAACTGTGGCTTAGACTAAAAGAAATCTTACTCACATTGTGTAGATGCAAATCAGATAACAACCACATACTTGATTTTCCTACACGTGAAAAGAAATGGACCGCAGTACCATAAATGCATTTGTGCATGCCTCTGCTTTTTCTTAATAATGCTGGAAGAGAAGTCAGAGAAATACACACATAGATCCTTAAGACTGGAAATTCATCCTTGTTTTTGAAAGTGCTCTGCTAAACAGCATTAATTGCTCTGTTTTAACAGAGGAATTCTATCTGTCATTCATAACTGAAAACGCATTTGCCATTTCTTCCAGTTGTCTAGAATGATGCAGTATTTTCAGCCATAGGTTGTGGGAGAACTCAACCCAGAAGTGAAGGATATTTTCAGGATGGGGAGAACCTTAAACCTGATGTTCAGTGGGCCCATCTACAGCCACAAGTAAATTATAACAGTCTTCGTTGGTTTGGGGTTATGGGGGGACAGGGTCTGAACCCTACTTTGATAAAACAGATGAAGATCGGAACTTGGAGCTTGTTCCGAAATAACTGGGAGGAGAGTTGGGAACAAAACATCTGGCTCAAGACAAAAAGAGGAAGAGGAGAATGGAAATAGCATATCATTTCACAGCTACACATTGGAGCCAAGAGTTTTCTGTTGATGAGAACAGAAACGTTTTATCAGAAGTCGGGTGAGGCTGAGTACCAATCTGCAACTTTCACCAACATAAGAATCAACTGGAAACAGTGGGAATTGGTGAAAATATCTTCCAAATCTGGGCATTTTTAAGGCTTCCTGAATGAACGTGTTAGTAGGTACACTAAAGCAAGCATCTTACAAATGTAGAGATGACTGACTAAAGAATCCCCAGTAGCTCAGGGGATCTCCATGAGAAGACCATCTCTCTTCAGTTTTCTGAGTAGCTCCATCTGTGTTAGAGGGCAGAGAGCCTTTTGAGGTTTCTATGATGTAAATTATTCAATCTGTAGGAGCAGCAAGGTTTCTGTTCCAGTTAAAATCTAAACACACTTACCTCAATGATGTCTACTTAATTCATGAAAAAAATACATATTGGAGAAATGAAACACTCTGCGGTAGAAAGATACAGCAAGCCTTTATCAGGAAAAAATAAATGGCTCACAAGCAGAGATAGAACTATATATTTTTGTGATGTTATTCCTGCATTATAATGCACTACAGTTTCCAGCTTTAGAATTCTTCAGCTTTTTATTCTTTGATTGTGGACACTAAACACCTGAAAGGATTTTTCTCTATGCTCTCCATTTTAACAGAATCACGTTTCCAAAATGCATTTAGACATATTACGAGGTCTTTTCAATCCATCTAAAAATCTGCATTTAGTTGTTTTGGTTTTTCTTCTGTAGGGATGCACAAGGCTGATAAGGATTTACATGTCTACTCATTTCCACTGTGGCTTGTGCTGAGCTTCAGCTGCACTGAGCTCATAAGCTCCAGCAGCACTTTGCTCACACGAGGTTCCCGGAACTGCCAGCAGGGCAGTGAAGCTGCAGCATTCCCAGAAACAGCACAGAGTATTCAAGGCTCAACCAAAGGCAAAGAAGCTGAAGTTGGATGAGAAAGACTGCCATTCCTTCCAATCTCCCTAGAAAATAATCATCCTAATATGGTTTTGCTTCCTTGGCTTTTTTTATTCAAAAGGTTTGACACTAACACAGTAACTTTACAATAGAACAGTGAGAAACTGGCTTATCAGCAGCGGCATGTTAGAAAAGACAGATAAATAATTTTTTTCTTAAGATCTTGTTTTCAGTGAAACCTTGGGCAGGAATTCCTCCCGCACACAGAGCTAACTTTCATCTGTCCGCTGAAGAGGGCCTCCGTGTCACACTTTCTTTACACTCATCTAAATGCACCTTTCTACACTTTTCATCCCATGCTCCCACGTAATCTCCCTCACTACAAAAGCATTTCAGGATCTTTCTGCCCATGGTTCATCTCCTAATTATTATTCTTGCTTTGCTTTATCTGTAGCTTCTTTGGTGTGTGTCAAAACCCTCCTTAGGGAAGTTCCATTTGGCTCATTGCCAAACATATGCTCTTTGTATATATTTATACTTACTCTCAGTCAAAACTTGTGTACTGATGAAATAAACAAAAAAAACTTTCTCTCAACCCCTTTTGTAGAGATCTGTGGAAGAATCAACTGTGATTATTCAAGAGAGTCACTCTCAAATAATTGTTTTACAACTACCTTCCTTATGTATTTCATAAAATTTTCAATTTTACTACTTTGTGATGTTAATTTCTGTAAGAGATATTTGCCTGGCAGAAACTGGTTGTTGTACTAAGTACAAAGCTTTTATTTTTCCTTTCCTTTTACTGTAATGCTGGCATTCACTAGGTGGAAGCGGTTCACTGCTGCTTTTGCTTGAACCTATCATTATAAAGAGCCTATATGTAAAAGAATGACTTTCAGCAACTTTAATGAGAGCTGGAGGGCATTCAGCAACTCCTAAGAACAAGTCCCAAATCACCACAGCATTAAAAAATCCATCTGAGCTGAGATTACATGCAAGGTATGGCTGTGTTTGAAGAAAGGCAAGATGATAAGGAAGTATAGTAAAAAGTAAAAAGACTAAAATAAAATCTTTTACTACCTTTTTATTACCAGGGTCTTAAGCACTCTGTATGTTCCTGAGATCAGAGAACAGTGATCAAATCCAGCTTACCACTGGCTTTTACAGACCCGCCAATGGCACAGATCCGTAGTGAGATCACTAAGATTTCACTGGTCACACATGAGAAAAAAAAAAAAAGCCCATGACATACAAAAACCTGTTATATGCTGCTGGCACTGCTCTGTCAAGGAATTGCAGGTCTCGCTAAGTGTAGCAGTGTATGATCTGAAACCTGCTAGCATAGCCTTTAGGAAGGTATGCATTAACGGCTCTTGATAGATGAGGAGAAAACTGTTTCATCTTAGACGGATCTGAGATGCTTCAAGATTCAAAGCGAGACATTTTCCGTTTGCTATTGCCCGAATTCTATTTTCAAGGCGAAATGTACTAAATAAAAAGAAGTAAGAAATGTTCTTTTTTCTGAGCGATGAAAAAGACGGAATTTGCACAAAATCAATGCAATTAACATTATATCTCATTTTGATTTATTGTGACTCGTAAAACTTACAAATGCCTCCTTATGCTGACAACCCTAGCAAAAATACCATGTCCGGTATAAGCAAAGGCAGCACAAACTTCATTACGCTGCCCTGCCAGCACCACTGAAAAGATGACCAAAAGAAAACATGGGCAAAAAGATCTCTTTGGTCTTCACAATACCATGGCCACCAACCTTGACCCTCCCAGTATAACATAAAAAGTGGAAATTAGGACTAATATGGAGATGATATTTTTATATTGATGCTATATCAAGACCACTAACATTTCATAGAAACCATAATGACATTTGCCCTCATCTGACATGCAGCAGATTTCAAAATGTGACCTAGAGGTGAAAAACTGTATCATATTATCAGTCTCTTGAACCACGCAGTCACTTATTACTGCTCCTTTATATTACTCATCTAGAACCAAAAACGTGCAGTTCATTTCCCTGTACAGATAGAAATAACAGGCTCTTTGCCTCAAAATGACTGCAGTCTTGCTTAGAAATTAATTACAGGACTGAAAGAATAAAATACATTTTGCTTCAGTACTAATGAGTTCAAAAGATCTGACATACTATATTGTATCACAGAATTATTATTTGTGAAATAATAAATGACAAGGCCATCACAGGTACTTATTTAATTTCACATTGAAGTTTGATACCAAGAGATACAACCAAATGGTAGGATGGTTATTGCCATTTCAAGCCTACTTCCACACTATTATGCCCACAGCAAATTAAGAAACTAATTATTTCAAAGCAACCCAAATTACTGTGTATTTTAAATACCCTCTTAACAAAGAATCGAAGGCCCTTATTCCGTATGCTCTAGTAAGATCATATAATCATGGGATAACCTAAGTTAAAAGGAATCTCTGGAGGTCTTTTGGTAAAACCTTTGCTCATAGCAGGGCCAAATTCAACATCAGATGTACTTCAGTTAGATCAGGTTTTTCAGAGCTATGTTCAGCTGGGGTTTGAATTTATTCAAGGATGGATTTTCCACCACTTCTCTGGAAAATGTGATCCAATGAATGACTGCTTTTACTGCGACATTTTTTTCTTAACATTAAATTAGAATTTGCCCCTTGTTGCATCCTTGGTCCATTGCCTCTCCTCTTTTCGCTGTGCACACCCAAAAAGAGACCATATTACCAATATCTGTACTGAACACATGAATTGATTCCAGTCTTATTCAAGTGAATAGTCTTATTCTGCTCACTTTTCCTGTGCAATACCAGGGCCAACGGTCTGTGCGACTGATTTGATTCTCTCTTTGTTCACCTAATCAATTAAATTAATTCATTTGTGTGCAAAAGTAATTTCGATACCACAGAGGAGCCAAAATGCAAAGTATTTACCTGGAAAATTAAATTGTGATTTTGTTACTTATTTGACAACTTACCAGAGTGACCCCAGAACTAAAAGAATCCACTTTATACCTCTAAGATACATGTAAGATGTATACATATTGAAAGACAAGACCTAAGATTACCTAGTTTTACAAGTTTTTATTGCAGATCCAAACCTCACAAAACCTTCCAAACCTTCCAAAATCAACAAGATTTAAACACTTAATCAAGTTCCAGTGCAGTCAATCTCACTTCATCTTTAAGCATAAACCTATTCTGTGTTGAAGTTGCAAGTCCTACCCAAATCCCATTTGGATCCACCAATGCCATCCTTCAGAATTTCAATGATTTCCAAAACTGCAATCTTTGTTTCCTCGTCCCAAGAATTGTGTCTTCGCAGAATGTAGCAGATCTTGAAATAGAAGCAGATCAGCAGCATGTTCCAATATTCTTAAAATAATTATTTCCAAAACTTACTGGTTTTATAGACAGGAAGGATAGCTATATAACTTCCAATTTTCAGTGAATTAATTGCCATTATTATGGTTGAACTCTTAAGTCACTTCATCGCTGTAAAAATATTAATTATATTTTCATATGACAATTGACCGTCAGTCATACAGCCGCAAGGAACTGCAGAAAAATAGCCTGCTGTGGTGAACGGAGCCTAAAACTAAGCAAGATCTGCATGGCTTCTTTAAGCAATTCACCCAGTTCAGAAGTTTCAGGATGCTCTGCAAGTTCAGAGTTCCTCAAGTTTTGAATTCCCAACTTTGGATCACTGAACTTCGTGCAGCTTCGGCAGGAGGGGATTTCACTACCAAGGCTGAATTTCTGGTGCATGGTGTGGTTAACACTAGAGTGCTGATGCACTGGGAATGTGTGTTTTTCTAACAGGTACCTCCCAACAATTCTGTAAAATAAACCAAAACCACAAAGTGAAAACCACTTATTGCTAGCTGTCACTCATTTGTCCCTGATGAGAGACATCCTAAAAATGATACATTTCATTTGTCTCATACATTTTTCGGATTGCAAAGATTTAACTCATGTAGTTCTACTGGATTAAGTGTATTACTTCCAATCTTAAACACAATTATACATCCGTACAACAAGCGTATCAGCCTCTTAGGCCCAGCCACCAGCAACAGCTACATGGTTTTGGGGGATGTCATTTGAGTTATCGGAGCAAATCACCATTCACACGTCAGCTGCCTTAACAGAAAGGGAAACATTCTGCAACCAGCGCATTGTCCGGGGCTAAAATCCCAAGCCTCCTCCACCCCTGCTAGTACAATAGGCACCCCCTCATACTTCCTCCTCCTTTATCAGTGGACAGATGCTTCATCTCCAGATCAATGGGCCAGTGATTCTTTTGCCAACATAAAAAGATGCAGCAATTTACCGGTTCAAGGGTTTTACTTTCTCAAATTTATCAAATCCCTTGAATCCCTGAGCTGTTAACTGAATAACCATCGTCTGTCGGTTCTAACATACAAGCACAGAGAGCCAAAATCCTAAGTTAGACTTTCCAGCTTTATAAAGCACTTTAAAATAAGATGAAAATCTATGCATGGCACATATCACTTCCCCACATAACTGCTGAAATTCCACTATGTACAGCAACAAATGATGAAAAGTTATCGTTCACGCTAATGGATATAGTCTCATCTCCAAGCATAAGGATTTACATACATCAGTATAATTAATGTTAATGGCAATCACAAACATAAATCTTCTGAATATTGAGAGGAATTAGTCGGTTAAAATGACCAACGGCACTCCTCAAAAAATCACTAGTCAAAATATGAATACACAGAAGCTATGTTTCCACCGGAATCACTTCCCAGTGTGGTCTGCTGGCACTTAAATTATTTGGAAAGAAACAGGTTAAAGAGGGAACAGCCTATTTTACATTAACTATACTGGATAAAACATCCGCTTCTAAATCAAGACCTATACAATGAACACAGTGCAGGAAAGTCCAAGGATAAACACATGAAATGAGATTTTCAAAGCAATGAAGGGGACTTAGCCACATGCTTTCCATTAATCTTCCCTTCACTGCTTTGAAAATCTCATTCACCATCTCCGCTATTTAGAGTTCTTTGTGTTTGTGTATCTGTATACCTCTAGGTACCAAAAACTTCCACTTACTGTAAATGTTGTAACAAAATTATCCTGCAACGGTCGTTTCTCAGAAACACATTTTCAAAGCAGCATGAAGGTTTTCACTGTGTGACACATATTAACATCAATTGGATTCACACAGCTAAATCTCTCTGCAATTCGCTGTCAATTTACCCCTTCCAGAATTTAATATTTTTAGAATTTGTTTTATTTTCCAAACATTTTCATGTTGCAGTATTTTATGGCAGGGTGGCTACACCACACAGGCACCATCTCTGGCAGCTGCTTTAATTTTCTTGTACAGACAAGGCCAACATCTGAGACTTCTAGTGGCACCAGTAAGAATTATGGCTGTAATCCAAAGGATTCGTATATCCTTATGATATATTTTCCTGATGTATATGTAGCTCCTAATAGTCTTAATGACAGATTTATGCACAAAAAGATACATGTACACTTCTGAGTTCTTAGCTTGACAACTTTGGAAATGGCATATGACAATGCTTCTGCCAGGAGGAGGAAAACAGTAAAAGATCACGGGGCGGGGAAGGGGCGGGGCGGGGGGGGCAAGCTGAGGGAAAAGCACGATATTCTTCTCCTTATGCAAAATTCCCTTGGCTTTCAGAAGCAGAATCCACCTGCAGAGGTTGAAGGAAACCACGTGGCTAACAGTTTTTCCTGACCTGGTGCTACCTAGAACCCCTTCTCAGTGATTATTTCCAGAATTCTGTACTACACATAATGACATGGATTCACATTTAAGAATGAGGTTATCATTAAACGATAGAAGACTAACTACAGACTGTCCCCGGGATTACTGAATTCAACATTAAAATGTGTTTATTATAAAACGTAAAAGCTGTCAGTCAGGAATAAACGTTTTCATGGATCAAAACATAACTGAAAACTGTTATTATTGTCATTTTTACATCAAAATCCTCCAACTGGCAAATGGCACTGAAAATTACAAACAAATCTTCTTGAAGTTAATACACTTAATGCATTATCATTGGAGGAAGGGTATTTTATAGGCTGTCACACAATAACTGTTGTTCTCTTCACCTTGTAATTCTTCATCCCAGCAGCATATAAACACGCAGACTAGGCAAAAGTTAAAGAAGATAACAGTTTTAAGCTTAAGGAATAACAGTTTAAGACAACAGTTTAAGGAATCAAGAAACTGTGCTTTGAGGCCACTAAACACTGCATCTTTCTTTAGAACAAGAACCAAATCTTTGGTATGGACATGTTTGCAGAAGTTTGGCTTTTTTACTTCACATTATCTTATACCAAAGAGACCCTACAGAGTACATGTATGCTACAGGTGTTGCCAACATATTATATTTTATAATATATCTCTTTTGAAGGTTATATCTAAAGGTTAATCTTAAAGTTAAGCCTGAACTGTTCCCAAGACCTTTTCCAGCACGACCAGAATATGACTAAGGTCCTTTTTTAAAATACGTGCCCATCTGCCTCTTTTTCTGAAGTTTTTCCTCAAGTCGTCTAAGTTGTCTGCACTACTGAAATGCTACGAAGTAGCACTACAAGTGCTTTGGGTTTGGTAACATTTAATCTAAATGTCACCCACAATCAGTAATACCATGATTATTACAGTGACTACTACAGTGAAAGATACCTCTTTCACCCCTCCATAAATGGATGCACGGTAAAACAAATCTTGCTTAATGACAGTAACATCCAAGGATGCAGTTTTATTGTGCACGCTTTCTACTCCTGACCTCTGAGGTGTTAGAAAAAGACCTAAAACCACCTGTGGTAACAACTTCTACAGACATGAACTGAACCCTACCACCACTGAGACCACGAAAAGTACCTGAGCTTTAAGTTCATGTCTACTACTTCTTGGATTTAAAACACCGCTTTTATTTTTAAATGAAAATAAATCAAAACAAAAACATTTTGCCATGCAAACACTTACCAGTGCCTGAAAGACATGGATATGACAGTGGAACATTATTATAAAACAGGTAAGTACAGTAGAAAAAACCTACACATTAAAGGCATTTTTGAAAGTTGTTATAGCATCTGATAGGTCTTTCATAAAAGACAAATCTTTTTCAGAAAGACTTTATAATGCATTTCTCTGCAGATTATGGTGGCTATTCACACTTTACTTCCAATTTTTATAGCCTCCAAGTAATTCTATAGAATAGTAAATACAGTTATTATAACCAGTCATAACTGGTGGAGAGATATATTTGAAGCAAACGGGTTTGTTTCCCCTCCCACATCCACTGAAGTAAATCAAGAGTGTTTCTGCTGCGGTTGAGAGGACAGAATCTGCAAAACTGATGCAAAGCAAGGGAAAAAAAAAAAAAAAGGCCAGAAATGTATAAACAAAGCTTTCCTCACACTAGAAGTACAAACCGCATGTCATCTCTACTTTCCGGCAAGGTTGTGGCACTGAAGTACTTCTTATACCACACTTAGCTCCATCACGCTAAAGAACATCTGAATAAGGTTCAGACTCACACTGGAAACAATGGAGGTACACCAGTTTACACAGGCTGAGAATCTGGCACAAAGCCTTGAAAATGAACGAGGATCTTCAAATGAAGTAATTGTACATATTGCATTTAAGTGTATTATCCCTGAAACAGAAGCGATTTCAAAGTGCTGTAACAGAAAACTAGAAAGATTAGCAAAGGATTAGTGGGGAAAAAAAAAACCAAACCAAGAGTAAATGAATCCCACTTTTCCCCTTTACAGACACACACCCAAGGAACAGCACGCATCTTAAGAAAGATCATGTGGCAAAATGATGACTCTGAGTCACTAGAAAAGAGAAAAATCTTTTAAAATACTCTTGGGACCGGGGACTACTGTTAAAGGAAGAGCATTATTTTATCATCCGGCTAATGAGCCGGAGGAAGGATTATTACTGTTTGGCGCTGTTTTGTCTCAACAACTCTTTTCCCTGAAACAAATATGCCAACTTCAGTAAACAAAGAGAGGAAGATGCACCGTTCCGCCGTTTCAATTGCACGCTGAGGAATATTTAACCGGAGGAAAGGAATCCCAGGAAAAGTCACAGAAGAGGGCCGGCAGACGCCGCTTTTACCAAGGTTAGGAGAAGCAGAAAAAGCAAAGCGGGGCGAGGACGGCGGATTTGCCCCCCCACCCCTCCCCACCGCCCTGTCAGGGGCGACCCGCGGCCCCCAGCACCGCCCGGCCCCGACCCGCTCCCGCCCCGCGGGCACCGGCCGAGCGGGGGCAACCGTCCTCCCCCTCCTCCTCCTCCTCGGCAGACGGGGGACGCCCCTGCCTGGCACCGGCCAGGGCGGGGGAGTCCCCCTCCCTCAGTCGTGGAGCGCGGCCGGACGGAGGGGCTGCGGGGCCACCGCCCCCGCCGCCTGTCCCCTCCCCAGCCGCCGCCGCCACCGCGTCCTCCTCCCGCCGCACCGCAAAACTTACGGGCCGGGGGTCGGGGCGAGGAGCGGGCGGGCCGTCGGGAGCGGGGCCGGCCCGCCTGCGCTCCCTCCCGGCGCGGACAGCTCCGTGCCCCCGCGGCCGTGCCCGGGGCGGGGAGAGCTCCCATCCCATCCCATCCCATCCCATCCCATCCCATCCCATCCCATCCCATCCCGCCCCGCCAAGCCGAAGCGTGTCCCCGGGGCGGCCGGTCACTCACCAGCTGCAGCGAGCAGAGGAAGATCAGCGTGCAGCGCCCCGTGCAGCAGCCCATGGTGGCAGCCGGGGAGACGCCGCTTCTCCTCTCCTTCCCACCCGCGCCGATGCGGCCCCCCCGGAGGCGAAGCGGGGGGTTCACCGCATCCGGACGGAGCGGCCGCGTGTGTCTGTGTCTGTGTGTCTGTCTGTCCGTCCCCCCGCCTTTCGCCGCTCCCCCCTCCTTTGTTGAGGGGGTTCCTCCTCGGCGGCGGGAAGGAGAGCGCGGAGGTCAGTGCGGCCGCGGGGAGAGGAGCCGGCGGCGGCGGCTGTGGGGAAGGGGCAGGGGACGGGGGTGGGCGTGTGCGGAGCGGGGCGGGGGTGGGCAGAGGGGAGGCGGGGGGCTGGGTGGGGGGGTGCCGCGGGTGGGCGTGCGAGGGAGGGCGGGGGGCGGCGAGCGGGGGGCTGCGGTAGGTGTGAGGGGGAGAGGAGAGGCGGCGGCGGGCTCTCCTCAGGGCGCCGCGCCGGGAGTCCCCTGGGGTGGGCGGTTTGCGGGCGATTTCGGAAGCTGCGAGGGCAAAGGCGGTGCTGGAGAGGGGAACAGGGGGCTGTTGCGGGCAGCGGCGGCCGACGCAGCCCAGCGCGGGCCGCTTGTTGCGGGAGCCCGGGGAAAGTTCAAGGGACTTGGGCGGCGGAGACGGGGCCGGCCCCGGGGCGGCCGGGGAAGCCCGGGGGCGGGCGGCGGGTCGTTGTTGGCGGCCTGCGCTGCGCCGGGGGGATGCGGCCGGTCCCCGGCTCCTCAGGGAGTCCCTCGGGCAGAGGCCGGGTGCCCGCTCCCGGGGAGGGCGGCAGGCGGGAGGTACCTCCGGGAGCCCCTTCCCCGCCCTCTGCCCCCGCAGGCGGGCAGGGCCAGCGGGCTTCACCGCGGGCGGTGAGGGGCCTGAGCGTCCCAGGCTGGCCCTCGGGCTCTTTAATCGCCTCCTCGGCCGCTGACAGGCGGTGCCGGGGGAGGGGGTGTCCCCGTCCACCCCCGGCAGCGCCATTGTGGCCAAGAGAGGCCGGCGGCTCCCGCCGTCCCCGGCGGGTGTGAGTTGGGAAGGGCCGCCGGGGAGAGGGGCCGGGCCCCGGCAATCGTCTGTCTCTTGGCAAAGGTAAATGGACTCCCGAGAGTCGCAAAGAAGAATTCCTGCGTGCACGGAGGCGGGTGAATAACTACAGCTCTCCAGGAGCCTCGCCGTGGGCAGCTGACATAGGATCAGTGTAGAAGCTGCGGTCCCTACGTCTATATATGCACTTTGGTCATAGACACGTAATGTTTTACGGAGGAAAAATAGATACAAATATGCACACCGTCTCTTAAAAATATTTTTTACACATGGATGAAGCGTCAACTACCTCTTTGTTTTCCCCTCTCCAACAAAGTATGGATAAATCAGATGATTATTTTTTACAGGCATTAAGGCAAAAGTGCCAGGTTGTGCTCACCAGACAGTGCCTTCTTACAGCCTGTTACCAGCTGCTGTTCCATGATACACAGGCTTCTGCCAAATAACACTGAAGCATACAACACATACAACTTTTAATTTATGCATTAAATGGTAGTGACAATAGTCAAATAATTACAAAACTACCGCAAAACAGTATTGTGTCATATTAGATTTTGAAAGATGCTTTTTTCTGCCGCTTCTCTTTTAAGTAGGAAAGCATTAAGATCGTTTTATATACCAAACTGAAGGAACAAAAGAAAGGCAAGTAAGAACCAGATTCTGCTCATCCAGGATATGTAGTTGACTAGGTATGAATGTGAGGAACGCAAAATATAACCCACGTATTGCACAATATACAAAACTTCAATAAAACAGCCTGAGATTTATATTTCTGTGTATGGCTTTAAGACAGATTTCTACCTGGGGCTAAACTTTACTAAAGTTACATGTTCTGAGAACATATTTGTTTTGAAGGATGAATACTTGAAGATCTGGAAGTAAATTGGAAAGATGATAGTTTCCAAGAACCCATTGTGCCAGCCTGAACTGGTAAATTTTATGGATAATTGGTTTTCTATACAGAGGGTTTAAAGCAGGTATCATCTCTCTGGACTTCACTGAAGTATTTAATATGCTCAAGATCTTTTTAGTTAAACCCAATAATAAAAAGATTAATAATAAGAATTGCAGGGCAGGTAAGAAACCAGAAAAATTAAATTACAAAAGCCAGTGCTGAAGCACATTTTACTTGTACTCGCCATATTCAGCCCCTGCTTGTACATCAGTGGGATGAGGTCCATAACTCTTCCCCCTCTATTTCTCCCCAGGGGTAGTGCCCTTCTGAGAAGAAGCTAAATCTTTACCTTTCCTTCTTGTGAGAAAGCAGATACCTTCCAGTACTACGATAGTAGCTGACATTAACCCATGTTCTCTGTTAAGGCAGAACTGTCTGAAGACCTGGATAAGATGCAGAAGGCACTTTTCACCCGTCCAAGCCATTGTTTTAGCAACCTGCAGAACGAAGTGGGTATTGCTGTTTCAGAGAAAAGCAGCGTTCAAGCTGTCTTAGAATCATAGAATGGTTAGACTTGGAAGGGACCTTAAAGATCACCTAGTTCCCACCCCCCTGCCATAGGCAGGGACACCTCCCATGGTGCTAGACCAGGTTGCTCAAAGCCCCATCCAACCTGGCCTTGAACACTTCCAGGGATGAGGCATTCACAACCTCCCTCAGCAACCTGGTGTCTCACCACACTCAGACTAAAGAATTTCTTCCCAATATCTAATCTAAATCTACCCTCTTCCAGTTTAAAACTGAACCCCTTGTCCTATCACTACACTCCCTCATAAAGAGCCCGTCTCCATCTTTCCTATAAGCCCCCTTTAAGTACTGGAAGGCTGCTATAAGGTCTTACCAGAGCCTTGCGTTCTCCAGGCTGAACAACCCCAGCTCTCTCAGCTTGTCTTCATAGCAGAGGTGCTCCAGCCCTCTCATCATCTTCGTGGCCCTCCTCTGGACCCTCTCCAACAGGTCAATGTCCAGTCTCCAGACTTAGTCTTCCGGACTATCAGAGGCAGAAAATGCCTTTTTGTAAAAAACAAAACAAAACAAAACAAAAAACCAACCCAAAACAGAAAAAAAGAGAAAGTCAATAGCACGTATTTCTGTATAGACAATTTAACTCGCCCATCTTCACAATTTCTAATCTGTGTGTTACTGAACTTGAATTCCAGAGCTGGTAACTTTCAGAGCATATAAAAGTCTCTGAAGTGACATCTAAGAAGTGGAAAAAATCCCACCCTTTTCCAAACCAGTTGCATCTTTGCTTGTCCTTATAAATGATGGAAACTGTGGAAATTCCCATCTTCACTAAGAGAAGTTTCATAGAGCTCTATGAATCTCTAACATTTTGCTGTTTGCTTTCTCATGTTCCTGAAGTATTTTGCAATTTCTGTCCTCTATATAGCCAAAACTGATCCCAAAATGAAAAGGACACTTGTGTAAAGCAGATTTATTCCTGAGTATAAGGTTCCACAAGCAAAACAACTGTCACCTGGTCAGGGAAGTAGTAAAAAAATGTTAATTAACAAGAGAATGCTGTAGAACGTGACTTCCACAGGAGCATAAGGAACTAAGCTATTAGGATGCAATCGCCCTACAGCTGAAAGCACTGGGCATAGGAAAGATACAGGGGAAGGAACCTGGGTTAGGAGGAGGTTAAAAATGAAGTATGGTTATGAGAAGGCATAGGAGTCCTAGAACACAGCAGAGCATGCAATATAAGAATAATATAACGTACAAAGCAAAGAGGAAGGACTGTATTTTATAAAATTCTCTACCCATGAATTGGGTAGAGAAGCTGATAGTCAAATAACCATAGAAACCCATTTCCAGCTTCATAATGAAGACAGCCCTAATATAGCACTGTGCATGCCAAGTAGGTAAAAAAATGGTGTAAGCACTAAAAAGCCCTGTGGACTAGCTTAATGCCTAACAAGATGCGCTGTATGGATGCAAATTTAGTGCACTTGAAAAGAAAGCGTGTACTGAAAAGCTTTACGTTCATGTAGACGTGGCCGTGCCCTGACATAATTGTATGATTCCTTATGCTAAAGCCAAAATTGTAGGCCACCAGAGCTTGTGCTTTTAATCTCACTGCATTCAAAGCAGAAAACCAAGATTGTTGACTTTTATAGGAAAATAGAATCACAAATATCTATAAGAGATATCACAACTATGTAGTACAGACTTCTGTTTCCTATAGGTTTATTCCTTGGTAGGTTATATTCTTCAGAATCAAAGATATGAAAATTTTAGGTCTTCATAACTAAAACCATCAGTAAAAGATCTCATATCAAGAGGACAAAATGAAATTCATAATGTTTGAGTGGCCTTGTAGCTCTTTAACGGTGTACACTATTCATCTAATAAGCCATTTACTTGTCTGCCCGTGCTGGAGTTTTTCTCAATCTGCATCAAACTCATCCGGCCACTGGCCTGGGCTGAAGGAGGTGCGTTTTGTTAACTGGGACCACTGGACTACAGTAATAATCACAGATGACAGCAGGAACACTTCCCTCATAGCCCGACTTTGCCATCTTTGATCATTAACATTATTCAGAGGAAATTACTGATTAAAATGAATAAGAGTGTTGGAGGATAACACTAATCCTGAAAAGATTTGCAGTATTTACTTAATTTTAAACACTGAGAGTAGCCCTAGATATTGTGCAGAGATTAGGTAAGTACATTCAGGGCCTGCAGAATCAGAGCTTAAGAAGAGATTCCCGTGGCCTCGGATTTCACCTTTAATTTTGGCATTTAAGGCAGAAAGACTAGAAAACAGAAGCTTTGTAATTACTTTTTAAGCTTTCCCAGAACGAGAGAGGATAGAGGGATCAAAATATGCTTCCATATAGCTATCAACAGGTCACACGTTAGGCAGACATACAGTTGTAATAGCTTAGAAAAACATTCCACTGTGTATTCCCCAAGCAGTCTTGAAATACCTCAAGCAAACTAGAAACCCCATGAAATTTAATATACCTTTAAAGACAAATGAGGGTTTCAAGATATTATCTGTGTTTTCAGTGAATCCTATTTTCAATTTATCCTTCCGAAGGCAGATACACAATATAATGATCTAATTTTTCATTTCGATGTTAACACCTGCTGCTAGAAAACTGTATTCTTCATTAAAATGCAAGTTACTTTATGGAATGGAAATATATGTTCATTATGAGTGTTGTTTTTTTCTTTTAAAAATAGTTTTTTAAATTATAAGGCCCAATGTGGGGAACCAGGCTCAGGCACAGCCCCTCGATGGCTGGGCAGGCCCACGGGGACGAGGACGGGCTGATGGAAGGACAAGACATCAGCCCACGGCCGGGGAGTGTGCTGGGGAGTCACTGGGGCAGGGACTGATGGCCCTTGGAGGGGCTGAAATGGGGTCCTGGCCCCTGGGGGATCCCGGTGGGGATGGGCAGGGACAGGCAGGGCAGGTGGTCCCCTCGGGGACCTGACAGTATGAAAGCAGTTTTGAAAACATGAGTGCCCTAAGTATGCAGACTGACTACATGTAACTCATTGTGGTTTGTCAGCAGTAGACTCCAGCTCAGCTTTGGGTTTGTTTTTTCTGTCTTTACCTCTTCTTTTCCTCTTTTTTTTTTTTTTGGTATAACACATTTTGGTATACCACATCCTTATAGCCAGGAACAGCCAGGCTAGAATAAAGCATAAGATCTTTGGAACTGTCTCTCCTATTAACTACAGGAACAAAAAGCTGACAACTAATAAGGCTCTCCTCTCGTTTGCAGGTCAGTAAGTGATGCATTTGGAACCATTCAGTGTAAATAAACATTGCTACAATCCTCAATTTTAACACGGAAAAACTTGAGTGGAGGTACAGTGTAGTTTACAAGAATGGAGTTTACAACAAGATTTGTTGTAAAGAACCACTGAAAGATGGATAAAGGGTGTTTATACAATAAACCAAGCTTTTTCTACCCTCAGAGTATTTCTTGGGAATAAAAGATACTTTTTTGTGAAGGATTTCTTTAGATGGATGCAGATACACCTAGAGTGTTTTCACTGACACTTCCCTGATGAGAATAAACACAAAGGAGAACATGCACTTTTTTTCCCACTGAAACCATGAAGAGCCCATCAGGTGTCCAGCTGCAGATGTGTAATGACAAACATTTTCAATGATCCGTTCATCATTGTTTAAAAATGTTTCAGCTCTCTCACTGTGTACAAGTTTGTATAGAAAAGTCCTTCAAAATGGCATAAATGAATTTATATAATCTGAAATGGAGTATAGAATGGACTGTTATCCTTTGCTTGCTGAAGTTCTTGCGTTAGGTTTTTAAAAGACAGCACTGATACCAGCTGTGTTATTCACAACCGAAGGGTTTTAGATGCTAGGATGGTCTAAAATATTCTTGTGACATATTCATCAATGACCTGGATGAGGGGACAGAGCGTACCCTCCGCAAGTTTGCTGAAGACACAAAACTGGGAGGAGTGGCTGACACACCAGAAGGTTGTGCCGCCATCCAGGCACACCTGGACAGGCTGGAGAGTTGGGCGGAGAGGAACTTAATGAAGTTCAACAAGGGCAAGTGTAGGGTCCTACACCTAAGGAGGAATAACCCCGTGCATTGGTACAGGTTAGGGGCTGACCTGCTGGAAAGCAGCTCTGCAGAGAGGGACCTGAGAGTCCTGGTGGACAAGTTGACCGTGAGGCAGCAACATGCCCTTGTGGCCAAAAAGGCCAATGGTATCCTGGGGCACATTAAAAAGAGTGTGCCCAGCAAGTAAAGGGAGTTTATCCTTCCCCTCTACTCTGCCCTGGTGAGGCCACATCTGGAGCACTGTGTCCAGTTCTTGGTCCCCCAGTTCAAGAAAGACAAGGAACTACTGGAGAGAGTCCAGCAGAGGGCTACAAAGATGATGAAGGGAAGGGAGCACCTCTCTTACAAGGAAAGGCTGAGAGACATGGGTCTGTTTAGCCTGGAGAAGAGAAGACTGAGAGGGGACCTCATCAATGCTTATAAAAATCTAAAGGGCAGATGTCAAAAGGATGGGGCCAGGCTCTTTTCAGTGGTGCCTAGCAACAGGACAAGAGGCAACAGGCACAGAATGGAACACAGGAGATTCCGTCTGAACATAAGGAAAAACTACTTTACTTTGAGGGTGCCAGAGCACTGGAACAGGCTGCCCAGAGAGGTGGTGGAGTCTCTGTCTCTGGAGACATTCAAAACCCACCTGGAAGCGTTCCTGTGCAACCTGCTCTAGGTGACCCTGCTCTGGCAGGGGGGTTGGACTAGATGATCTCCAAAGGTCCCTTCCAATCCCTACCATTCTGTCATTCTGCAGTTCCATGACACTTGCTGCATTCATGCTCTGCTCAGCTTTTGTGACCTGGTGAATGAGATTTTGGACCTGGGCATTAGTGAGAAACCATCACAGGTCACCATGGCACAGGTTTTGCCACAGCAGGAAATGTGGGCAGTACCTCCTGCTCTGGATACGTTCAGAACTCCCACTGAAATCAATGGGAGTTTGGGAAGGAATGAACTCATTGCTAAAGCCTGAATAGGACTTGTAGGCTGAAGCGACAGGTTGTTCCAAGCGATTGTTTTAAAGTTTCTGTTGCCAGCTTTAGTAGAGGCAATATTTTTCTGTGAGTAATTTACACTCATTTTCCAGCTATTTTCAGGCATTAAATGTCAGCTTTTCATAAGAAAGGCAAAACTGACTTGTCCGCTTGATGCCAAATAACAAAATTGACCTAAATTATGGTTATTATATTTGTAGTTTAAAAAACCTTCTTTTGTTATGTCTACGAAGCTGAAATATTTTAACTCGAGGTGGTTTTTTTCCAGTGTGCAGGGTTGCCATTTGGATAAACACCATCGTCCCAGGAGATGCACTAGGAGAATTTTCGTTCAGGGAAACGTACACTATCTGATTGAATTTTTTAACCCTCTGGAGCCAGCTGTTTCCCTCAAAAGAAGGGTTAGGACACTAGATCTGCTTCTGATGCAGAATGTCCCAACTCCGCTACTATCAGGTGAAATGCAGTGATATACGCAAGTGGACAACTTGACTACATAAAGCATCCATGCGCATAATAAACATCTCATGGCTTTTTGTACAAAGCCATCAGACTAGATTCTGGGAGCAATGAATTCCTACTTGCATGACCTAATTGGTATTTTCTTTTTTTATATAAATACTTATTGTCATGTTGATTTTTTCCTTTCAGTGAGCTCATAGTACAAACAATAACTTTCTAGGAAGTAATTGTCTGTCCTTTCAGTTTTTCATCAGAACAAATTTCTGTTTGCTAAATCAACCTGATTTACTAATTAACATCTGGATCTTATATGCACGCTATGCACACACACAATAATTCCACAATTATATTATATTAGCTATTTAAGGGCTCATCTAATTTTACTCTATACATAATCCTTGAAAATGAGATTTGCATAAAGTAATTTAAAATAGACAGGGCAAACTAGAAGTATATAATTATGTGTCGCTCTGAAATAAATACATTTTCGGTTTTCAATTTCCATAACTGAGTTCATTGGAACATAATTTAGCCTCTGAATATCTGAATTAATAATAAAATGACGGTATTCCACTGTCATATATGTACTTGCATGTAACTTACAGACATGGTATACTTTGTTACACTTACTGGATTACCCATGGGGTGTGTAAACCTTGATAACATTGAAATGATCCTTCTCTAGGAGCTGGGAGAGAGGACAAACAAGAAAGCAAACAACTAAAGAGACTTTTTCCTATCAAGACTTCTACTGCTTCCAATGTGGCAAATTTAGGTTCCTAGCCTTGATTTTCTAAATTGTATTGAAATTTGATGATTGTAATAACCTAAAGTCTACAACATAAGTATTCCCTCTAATCCCCCAAATGAACTTCTTTTTGAGACTCACCGTTTGTCTGAGACCAGTCTATGACATTATTTTTAGAGGTTTTAACAATTCTTCACAGACAGTTCAGAGTTTATGAGCTTGCGTGATAGCAATCCACACATAGTGAGGTAAACACACCTCTTCTTTGTTTTCTCTATCAGTTTCCTACACATGGTAGATATCATTCTGTAACCTCCTAATTCTGTTGCAGACTTTGAATAGCCAGTACATAAGCACACTGGTCGACGTCCATATACACTGGCAATATGTGTTACCGAGTATGATGATTTTATCATGTTTGCTAATATTTGTTAGTTGTATAAGACCAACTCCAGGCGTCCAGTGATTACAAAGGAAACTTAGTTTGCATAAAGAAAAATAAATCAGGGCTTCTCCACAACAAAGGAGAGCTATTAAGTGTGCAAGGATAACAGTAATCTATCAGTTGACTGGAAGCTAAATCAGTTCCAGGCTCTGATATCACACTGACTGTTAAACATAATCATGCATACTATATACTGATCAAGAAGGAAGTACTGATGAATTTCCAGCTTGAATGACCAATACTGTCTGACAAGTTGGGTACTAGTCAATTATTTTAATACAGATAATGTAGCCATATAGTTTTGCATTCATTTGACATTTCTGAAAGTTATAGCACTTATACTTAAAGCTAAATATGCTGTTGGAAACTTCCAGTACCGCATCAAGCTCTGCACTTGCTTTAAAAGGGCTCTTAGAGGAAAAAAAAACCCCACTCAGTCCCAGGATTCAAAGATGAATGTAGCAGGCAGTATTTTGATGATGACTTTATGCTGGGAATTAGGAGGACTCCAGCCAACAAAAGAATGAGATTCTAGAACAACTTTCCCAAGGCTATTGGGAGAACAAAATCAGGCCAATTAATTTTGAGATGGAGCTGACAAATTAATGAAGGGAAGTGGATGATACATAGACACTTGCAACACCAGAACCCTATAGGAAACCAGGAAGTCCCTTTGAATTACAGAAAGATGTCAAAAATTCTAACACAAAGACGGTATCAGGAGTGAAGGGAAGGAGATATGTCAGAGACAGAAAGCCATCGTGTCACCTGGACTGCATGGATGCCTCTAGGCAACAGATCCTGCCCTAAGTTAAGCAGTGCTCCAAGATGCGCAGAAGCAAATGAAAGCAACATTAGGAAACTTATTTGAATGTTCCCCTATACAAATAACAAATTATGACTGCTTCATACTTGAGAAAAATGGCCAGAGAGGAATTCAGGAGCAGTGCATAAACTGTAATACAGCTGCCTAAAGAGCTCACTGAATAACTCTGAATAATAGGCCAGCACATAAAAATCAGACTGTTTGCAGATAAATTTCAATAGGAAAAAAGCAAAAAATAAAAGGCTAAATTCTCTGAATAAATGCTTTACTGCAAATAATTTCCCCAGCTCTAATGAAGAGAGTTTGCTCTGGCAGCAGACAGAATAGGGCTGTGATGATAGATGATATCTTGGTCATTTAAAGCTGCAAGGATATTCTCTTCAATACCTGATCTTTACCCATTGCTAAATGAAAACGGTATCGCTGAGCCATTTAAGATCACACGAAATGTAAAGTCCAGACAAAAGCCAGGTCAAGCAGTCCTTCAATCAACACTCAGGGAAGACAGGAGCAGGCCAACAGCTAAGGGGGCATCCTTTTTAGTCCTGGGCAGCCGGAGAGGGAGTGGTGCATCCCCCCCTCTCCCTGCCCCCATCACTGCTGCAGCTGCAGCTTGGTCTAAGCCCTTAAGTGTAATTCCAATTTGACAGCTTGCATGGGTGTGAATACATTTAAGTAAAAAAGAAACCCTGCCAACCTTAGATGAATTAAACAACTGTGACACACACTGGGCCAGATTCTCTAATGCACCACAACAAATTTACAGTGCTGTGGCTGTTAACTGGAGTCCCAGTTCATTTTTAACTCCATAGTTAACAAAGCTGTATAAAGATGCAGTCATTGCTGTAGACGTTAAAATGTTTAAGTGCTTTTGCCCGAGATTGCCTTTTGTGGTGAATTTTAATACAATGTTTTAAAACCGGTAATCTGAAACGAGGAAACGAGGACCGTGTTTGCGTTTGCATGTCTATTATCAGAGTCAGCTATTCATCCTTAAGAAAGTTTTCTGATCTGTCTTGATATATTAATATAAAACTTCAAGGCAGAGACCATGTTCCACTAACTAATCCCTGTTTGGCTCTTAATGAATGTCTCAAGCATAAAAAACCTAAATTTCAGAAAAGTTTTTGTGCTGTTGTCTTAAATGGCTCATACTTCTTTTTTATCCGCTTGCCTATGTAAAGGAAAAAAAGGGGTTAAAACTTGGGAGCAAATTACAATTTGTATAACGTTTCTGCAAAAGCCAATGAAGCCAGCAATATCTGTGTCTGTCACTTGTTTGCTGAATCAAATATTTCAGAAGAAATGTAATATGTTAGTTTTATATTTTCAAATGTCACTATTCAATAGAAAATGTCATCTTTTCAGCAGGAACATGGAACTTAACAATATCGTAACGAAACTGCCGTGAACTTCTGGATATGAATTTGACCTACCTGTGGTTCATTCTTCATGCCTGTGAAGGGTTTTGTTAGCCCCAAGGAAGAGAAAGGTGATATGAGCCAGGCGGGGGACACACAGGGACTCATCACACACAGCTCCACTGGTTTTTGGCCAAGGGAACTCTTGCGGTTCAAACGTTACAGTAAATACTAAAATCTGAAAGAAATGTATAATTTCAGATGAAATGTGTGCTGTTATGTAAACATGTTACCAGGTTTGATCAGCTCTTTTCCGGCAGAAAAAAGAAGAATTATTAAGAAAGCTGTAAGAGAGAAGCTGCTGTGTAAAAGATGACATCTTCTCATTCAACAAGTTCTGCTCCTCTGGGTGAGGGAAAATTAATCTTTCTTTAAGATTAAGAAAATTTAAGATTTAAGCAAAGTACCTAAAATCTGGCTGCTGGAATTGCGCAGCTTTTTTTTTTATGTCTGCACATCCACATTCTTCCTGATTCCAGCAATACCGTGCTCTTTTTGACCAAGTGCATCTTTGGGAGCAAAAAAAAAAAGGATCGATCCTTGCATTTTGGTTAAGTAGGCGCTTACCAGGAAACCAGTATCCCTGCACATGCAAAAGATGTTCTGTTCATGTGTAAAAGGAGGTTACGCTGTGTTTATTCCTCTGAAAAGACAGTCCCATGAAAAGTATGTTTTCTGTGTTATGTATTGTCAATAAAAATGTTCCAGCTGCTGAACATTGATATGATCATACCAGGAAGAAGAGAGCTTCGTACTCCAGGCTAAACTTCAGATGACAAGGGCCAAGAAAAACACTTTCTAATGAACGCTTTTAAAAAGACCTCGAGTGAGGACTGAGAGACGAGGAGCAATAAGAACAGAACAATAGTGTCATTTTAAGGGCATTTGAGAACAGGATCACATTTATACCACATCTCTATGAAACGCGTAAGCCAAGAACAGCAGCCTTGCCCTTCCTCTGCCTCTAAATACAAACTGCTGCCCTTCCAGTTGCCCTCCTCTTTAGGCTGACAAAGGCTTTCTCATTGCTGAACAGCAAAACAGTTTGAATTAATCTGGATTAAAATTAATCACCGCTATTTTTTCTTTCAAGTTAACTTTGAAGTGGACTCATTCTCCCATTTAGTTCATTACTTGGCGATGTAGATACTTACACTGGCAGCAGGCAGGGAGCAACACAGGGACAAGAACAAGCATTTGGGAACAGGGAAAGGGCCGGGCTGTTCTTTTTGGCAGCGATGCCATACTGCTTGCAGAATCGCAATGTTAAAGCATCCCATCCCGACTGTGTAAGGTTATTTCTGCTTATGCTAACAGAACTGAAGCAGATCAAGCTACACTGAGTGGGAGGCTTGGACAAGGCGATCAAACACCCCACTGTTACGGTGGCTGGAGTGTTCACTGGTAATGAGGTCTCCAGCAGTAAATAGAGAGTTTAAAAGCCAACAGTGGTGACATCAGTAGTGTCGCTTTTGTGAAGAGATGTGGACACCAAATCCAGATTTGTGCTGCAGCTGGTTAGCACTGTGCTGCCGGCACAAAGCAGCTCTAAAGCTGGGGCTGCCAATTAACGCAGAGAGCTGGCATAGCACGTCTTATGCCATTGCTCTCCTGGCAGCTGGTATTTCTCTGCCTGGAAAGAGAGGTAGTCAGATCATCTCTGATCTGTGACTCTCTTAAGTGTCCCAGTGGCCCTTAGTTGTTGGTACAATCCCGAGTCTGTAGATCTCATTTAAAATTGCCGTAAGAACAGAACAGGAGTGAATGCAGACACCTCCAGGCTGCTTCTGCTCTGAGCGAGCTGCGTGCTGTTCGCCTGCATGACTTTTCTTATTTCACAAATATGCCCACTAACAAAGAAAACTAAGAAAATAAATACTTTTCAGTACAAGAAGTTGATTCTCTTTATTGTTTATGTATACTGGAACTCTTGCTAAGTGATAGCTTAAAAGATGTATTTGATGGAAATGAGAAATCGCTTGTGATTTGGAATATATGAAGCACTTGATAGCTACCTGATAATGTTACAGTGCACAGAAAGTTCACTTCCTAGGGCACTCTGGGCAGGATAAGCCACATAGCTTGTTATGGAGCTATTTAAAGCACATAATTACCCCATCTTTTTCCATGAACAAGAAGTAACTTTCACATGATCAAAAAGTCACCCCCACTGACGATCAGAGGGCTGGGGCACCTATGCTATGAGGACAGGCCGCGAGAGTTGGGGCTGTTCATCCTGGAGAAGAGAAGGCTCCGGGGAGAGCAGCCTTCCAGTACCTAAAGGGGGACGGCAGGAAGGATGGGGAGGGACTTTTTGTCAGGGAGTGTAATGATGGGACATGGGGTAACGGCCTCAAACTGAAAGAGGGTAGATTTAGATTGGATATCAGGAAGAAATTCTTTACTGTGAGGGTGGTGAGACACTGGAACAGGTTGCCCAGGGAAGTTGTGGATGCCCCATCCCTGGAAGTGTTCAAGGCCAGGCTGGATGGGGCTTTGAGCAGCCTGGTCTAGTGGAAGGTGTCCCTGCCCATGGCAGGGGGGTTGGAACTAGATGATCTTTAAGGTCCCTTCCAACCTAAACCACTCTGTGATTCTGTGATTATGCAACAGATGCTTTTTCAGTCAAGACCACAGGAATGGCATGATTGAGGATTCCTTTTGTGGTCAGTGATGAGATGAGATGGGTGCTCACCCGAGCCAGTGTTCTGGCAGGAAGCCCACTGCACTGAGGAGAGTAACACCGCTGTGGTGGGATGAGGGAAAGGTCACAGGGCTGTGAGAGGGATCACCAGGGGACTCCCCAGACAGTCCAGTGACCTGTAGCCTGCTCACACCACTGTGTTTTCAGGACAGGGGAAAAGAGGGAGAAGGCCTGAGACTGGTGGACTGTTCTCACTGCTTCTGCGGACGACCAGCACTAGGGAAAAAAGAGAATTCATAATGCAAGATGACCTTATTGTCTTAGCTACCATTGCACAATGTTAAGAGGATATTTCTTGGAGGCAGCTAAACACTGTGACCTGTAGATCACAAAGATGCAGCGTGTTACCGATCCATAGAGCAGCATTCTTTACACTGTAAAATCATATTATTGAACTGCCACATCTGGCCAAAAGAATTTACTGACAAGAACTGATGAAGAGATGTGTTTTGTATGTGTTTGCTCATACTGATGTTGATACGGGGTTCATGAAATACACAGAAAGTTCAAGGTGCTCCTGCTGTACTCAACAAGCTGCAGGGAACAATGAAACTAAAAAAATTCTGCTCATCCCCTGTTCCAGCCTTAGAACCAAATTCTGCACTCCAAAAGAAAAATGTGCAGTTTCCTTTGTTCATACAACTTTTAATCATGTCTGTGCACGTAAGAAGTGTTTGAAATTATTCCAAATTTTTACCTCTTGATTACTTCAAATCTGCGTTTTCAGGAAAGGCTTTTTTTAAGGCTATGGACCCATATTTCTACCAAAATTCTTTATATTTAAAATTTACCAAGGGCTTTATATAGCATTCTTTTTACATGTTTCTAGTCCTTCAGCTTTCCTACTCAGCTGTCACAAACAATTAAATCACTGGATTTTTCATTGTTTGAAATAACTGGTTGCATTACCATCTGGAAACAATACATTTTAAGTGCGTAATTACGGATGTTTGAAATCCCAAGAACCCAACTTTATATGCGCAGGACTAGGAGGCAGCATGCTCGGCAATGTATTGTCAGCTGCGCGATGAACAGTTAAGAGGAAAGGAGGAGCAATTCTCAGTGCTTCTCTGCTGCCTTCCTGCCACTCGCCTGAGACAGCTGAAGTCAGATTTGACCGCAGAGCAAATGAGAACATTTGAGACTGCTCTCACTTGCACTGAATTTTAATGATTGCAGTGGCAAAAGGGACCCTAGCGGAGCAGTGGCCTCTAAGTCCCCACCCTCCTTAGAGCTCACTTCTTGTATGAGGCTGGAAAATCGACTTTGTGTAAGTTTTCAGGAAGTGCAAAGGCAGGAAGGACACATCCTACACAACAGGACTATTGAGGGTAACAGCGTGCATATAACTTCATAGTGGAAAACGTTTCCAGATTCTGAAACAGAAGCTGCAATATAGGATATTGAATTTCTGCAAAACCAGCACATCTCAAAGATATGACAGTTAGTCAAAATTTAGCTAAAACACCATTAGCTAAACTTTGACTAGTCCATATGGCTGACTCCACCCCCTTTTCTACCCTTTCTTTCCTTACATATGACCTTTTTCACATTATATGCATTTGCCGCAATATATTCCAACTGAAAAAAATCAGACGGGCCCTCCAGCTTCACTGATGACAGCTGCAGGTCCAGATCAGCCTTGGAAATCATACCAGAGCATGTCCTTTATGCTGACAAAAAGGGTATCAAGCAACTAGAAAAAAAGTAAAAAGAGTTCACTACAGGCAGGGCCAAACACACCATCGAATGTAAACTCTTTTTAGGTCTGATTTCATAGTGTCTGTATTCCCTCTTCCCCATTATCTTTCTGATTTTTTTTTTCCTAGTATCACTTTGTACTGAAAGACATTTAGTTTCTAGTCCTTTCAAGTCACGTTGTGCCAGGACGCCCATCAGTCAGTTCTTCTTAGAAGGGCCGTATTTATACAAGGTGTGAGAGGGGACATTCTCAGCCATACGCACTTCAGGAGATGTCAGGAGTTTAGTCTCCATACCTTCCAACTGTCAAAACTTGTCACCTTAATGATCTGATGGCACAATTGACTATTATTCAAACTAATAGCTAACTCTTAGAGAGCTCTTTAGTAACAGCCAATATGCTGGAGTTGTGATCTCTGTAGAAGACTATGGTCAACTAAGAAGCATGGGGAGAAAAAAATCCCCCAAGAAGTAAATTGAATACCACTTAAAGTGGTTGATGGTAAACCTTGGGGCAGATGGGGAAAGTTCTTTCTCAAAACAAGACTTCCTGTAGCTTCAGCCACAGCAGAGCAAACCCTCAGCTGGATGTACAACCTGTCCTGACCATGCAGCCTGTGTCCCATTTAAGAGATCCTAGGGGGGAAAAAGTTATTACTTTTTATTTGCATTAGTGTCATGTCTTACAAAGCTTAGTTTCAAGACCCGGTGTGCTAAGTAGTGATCACACATAACGTCTAAAAATAATTTCTTGCCTCAAAAATTTTTCTATTTTACAAACACACTAAACTTAGCTAGCTTACCTGTTACCAGATGGCAGTTTGCTGGAGGCATCATAAAAGAAATGACTCTGAAGGTGTCTCAAACAGAATGGCCTAGTGGGTTTTAACCAGAGAAGACTCCTACCACTTCCTCCCACAGAGAAGAGGGAATGTGATTAAAGGGGGAAAGAGGCATTTGGTCAGTTAATAACCACTGAAATTCCAAAAGCACAAAAGGTACAAAATATAAATTTCAGATTCCACATCCTCTTTGTTTATGTCGGGAGGGACAATAAAGATGAATGATCAGGTGTTACCAGCTTTGCAAACCCCATTTAAGCTCTTGGAGTCACTTTCCCATACTGTTCAGGGTTGACTTACGATTACCTTTCTATTCCTAGAAAAGAAAAGAAATAAATCGAACCTCGATGGATGCGTTCTACTACCAAACTTTAAAACAGATTCAGTACTAGTTGTCTGAGGAGAAAAGCTCAAACCCCTGACCTGCATACCAGTAAATGCCTCATTGATTTAAAGTGCTTTTCCTAAATCAACATGTTAAAATCCACACAACCATGTTTACCTCTGAAATTTATTTCTCCATTTCCAAATCAGCTTATTTCAGGACTATAAATCATGTCCCTTTTGTGCATTTTTGTAATGCAGATATCATTTTTATTTGAATTACTGCATGAAATGCACACGCAAAAATCAATGTATCAAATTTCCTAAAAACTACCCACGGAATATCGTTTCACACCAGTAATTCCGCCCAACATCTCAGTTCTGCATTACCAGCAGCCTTGTACAGGCAGGTAAAACTATGCAAGCTGAGGACAGTTTATGAAGAATAGCGTAAGACACGTGACCAGAGCGCCTTGACATAGCTAACATATAGCATTAAAAAAAAGACCAAGACCATTTTGAAATACCAGTCAAAAGAAATTCCTATTCCAACTGAAAAGATCCCAAAACACGCCCAAGCATCTGGTTGGAAGGACTAAGTAGCTGTGAACTCTTGGGCTTTGAGGAAGAGCATTTCAAACTCGCTGGGAGGCTGCGTGTCTCATTGTATGAAGACAGGTGCCCCGCACTGCCCTAAGCCTAGGTAAGGTACTGCTAGAAGTTGCATACGATGCCAGATGTTTTTAAACATTTTAAAATATTTTTATACGTTTTCTTAAATAAAGAAACTTCAAAGAAAACCAAGCATTTCTGAAGTGGGAGAAACGATCAAACTGAATAAATGCATTTCTTTTCCTCTTTTGAATAAAATTAATGGCCTTTATTGGCTCATGATATACTGACTGAGACACACACAGGAAAGAATGTGATTAAAAAGCTTTTCATTTGGTGCATTGTTTATGTATTCAGTCCTGATGATAATGTTTCCAAAGACAATCAATCATTGATTTTAATTTACTTTATTGTGCTAAAGAAAAGAGTGAATTAAATGTAGAATTTGTTTAGCCTTTCTCTTGCATTCTGTAATAATCCAGATGGAGTATATACATTTTCTATTTAGTGACACCAGCATGATTAAGCATTAAGACTTAATGAGCAGTGCATTTTTTTAGGGCTTATTAATAAAAGTTAGAGATAGAAAAGATCTATTGGTCATCAAGTTTATCTCTTTACTGTGTTTGTGCGTTTATTATATGGTCAATAATGATGTATTATTACTCACTTACACAGAATTGCTTTTGTGAGAGGGACCTTAACTGAGGAAGCTTAACTAACTTTAAGCTAAGTGAGATCTTTCAATCTCTAAATGGCTCCAAATCTAAGATGTGTAAGTCCCTGTGCAAGACGCAGACTGAATCTGGTGCAGATGTATGAAGAAAGATGACGGTCGAGCAAGGCAGGAAAATTCATACAAGAAATAGGTTTGACAGAAGGAAGAAGTATATGCAAAAGAGGCAAAAGATAATGCTGCAACAAGAAATAGGAGACTGGTTTTAAAACAAAGCAATACACAACAGAAGGTACACAGAGAAGAGTGAAGGGTCTGGGAAAAGAACTGTAGTGACTCAATTGGGTTATTAATTTGTTTCAACGTGAGGATGATAAATTACACCAGCTTTAGACCTGAGCATCGTCTAGCTAAAACCAAACAACAGCTATGTTGCCGTTGCTAACATAGGTACAAGCATTTTGAAATGAAAAAAAAAAAACCCAAACCCCACAGGTGGTTTATGTCTCTTAAAACTACTTCTAAATGCAGTAGAGCATCGTATGAGAAGGGGGAATACTCCAGAAAACTCCACATACATAATCTGATTTCAAAGGGCAATACATTACCTCTATAGCTACTCCATCTCTCTGCTTCTCTCCTTAAGACAGAAAAAAGTCATAAGCAGAAACATCGTGTAGTAGCATAATAATATAGTGAATAGTAACACAAAACAGACAAGCAGCAGGAAGGAAGAGCTATAAATTGCACTTAGACTAAAATTTCTAACAATATGTTTCTGGTTTTAATGATTAAAAGAATTCCCATTGTCTGTTTTTACATATCTCCATCTTTACCTCCTAACATACATACTCTCAAGCCTCTAAAGTGTCCATCATCTTGCTCCCTTACAACTTGGTATAATTCTTGCCCTGTTTTAGAGACAGTCTTGAATAATGATGAGTAACAATGATAGTATCAGATTTTATAGCAATGGAAATGGAGTATTTAAATTAGAAAGGGAATTTTTATATCCCATATAGCTTTGGATTTACCTGCAAGTACTCTCTGCTTGATATATTTCAATGAGCTTGCTCCTAATGCCTCCTCTGAAATATAAATTAGTACGTTTAGTTCTACAGTTGCAATTCTTTATAGTGCTTCTCCTGGTACAATCACTAGGGGTATCCGTATCCATAATGGTTTGTCTCTGGCCACTACACCTGGAAATAAAGCTGCATGCAAGCCTGGAGCCATAGGACTGCAACACTGAGGATGTGTATCAGTGACTGAACTATTTTGAAAGGGGTTGCTTCCCACGTAAATTGCGCACAATAAAACTGCAAGTGTAAAAATTGCATGAAATCGTTATTTTTTTTTTTCCTATACAGGAAGGAGTCAAAGAGCGGGTCCACAGCCAGACTTGAACCTCCACCTGGTTCAAGCCCTACCTGAGTTTCATTTTCACAGAACTTAGACCACACTGCAATGTCTGCAGTCAGTACTCAATAGTTACATCAGCAGAAGACGGTAAATTGGCTGGTTTGGATCTAGAACAGTAGCATAACCACAGTGAGTCACAGTCCCCTCTTGCGGAGCCACAGGCAGCGTGGGAGTGCCCCAAACTGATCACGATTCAGTGTACGTGGACAGCTGAGGGATGCTTTCTGTGAAACGGGCTCTGGAGCTCCCTACCCACCCAATTCCACTAGGAAAAGGCAGACACACCTTCTGCCTTAACAGGTGCATCGTTTCCTAAAGGTTTGTCTTAGCTGGTCCACATTGCAGTGTCCCAATATTCTGCAGATTGCACTGGGAGACAGGAAAAAAACCCACTACTGTGCCCCAGACTTGTAAGGAGACAGAAAACCAGCCCAGATTTCCAAGTCAAGAATGCTGAGCACGGGCATGGCAGGGTGCTCATGGCCATGGTGTGCTCTAGCAATTGTTATGTTGTATCTCCTGAAGTCACTAAACCCTGTCAAATATTCCTGAGTTTATTATGGTAGTACCAAGGGGCCCCAGTCATGTATCAGAGGTCCATTATGAGATCTGATACACAAACACGTTTAATTAAACGTTGTCAAGACTTGCATGGACAAACAAGGGGGAATTCTTACCCTCGCAGCTGTTCAAATTTTCCAAGTCACATTCCAATAGAAACTGAGTCAGTATGAGGGAACAACTGAGAACCAAAAAATATTTCCTGATAAAAATAAGTGGTTCCTCAACATGAAATAGGAAAAGTCTACATTTATTAAGTTAATGCAGTGATCTAAGTCACATGAATTTAAAAATTACAAAAACTTTTGCACGATCCCTGAAAAATCATGTTTATATAGTTTATTAACAGATTAACAAATTTAGTCTTTGCATAGTTAGTTTCTTACCTTCTCCCCACTGCAAACCATTTTTAGTTTCAGGAAAAGGATTTTCCATACAACATTCTCAATTCTTTATTTTCCTGTTTTCAACAGCTTCCTTAAAAGCCAGTTATTTACTTATTCAATTTCCTTTCCCTTTTGCACATGCAGCATCTTGAGTAATGACTCACCGTTTTCTCTTGGGCAGGTAACAAAATCCTTCTATAGATTATGGGAGCAATGAAAATCATGACAAGCTGCAGTAACTGTATGATAGTTGTTGTTCCACGTTTGATGGTAGAATTTCAGTACGTATGGGCTCTGAAACTGGCAACTGATGGGAAAATTCTTCCCATTTCGGTAAATGTACCAGTATTTAACTAGCGAAAAATTCTGTTGATGGGGGACTCTGTTCTCAAATAGTAAGGAGGATCATTTCTCACTCCTATCCCCTGCTACCTATCAGGAAAATAAGCAGGTGCAGAGAAGAAAAATCAAATCAGGCTATGCTTTGGTGTGCAGTAGTGTTGTGGAAATGTGGAAGACTTCAGAAAACCAGAACATGGATTTTTGTTGCTGGTAGCAGCACTGAGCTGTAACAGCGCTAGTTTATTAGTATCACCCCTGCCAATTTAAAGAGCTAGTAGAATTTGCCATACATAATCCTCGGTGCCTTTCAAGGTGAATTGAAAGATGAGTGAAGAGAAATGGGAGAGTGAGAGGAAGAGAAATGTTACAGCCAGTGGCAAAACAGCTGTGATGAGAGGGTATAGAGTACTCTCACTTATTATCCTTAGCTTGTAAATGAGCCTTCAGTCTCACTGTTCTTTGTATTTAGTTGTTGTTACAAGTGGGGGAAATTATACAAGCAGTTGTGAATACCCCCTGCCATAGTTCTTGCTACAATAAATTATTTATATCATTATTTAGCCTACAACAGTCCCTATCAATATCAGCCATAAATCAGGACCCTACTATGCCAGCTGCTGCACACACACAGTAAAAGTAAATCCCTCTCCCAGTGTGTTTGCACCTGAGGTAAAATGGCAAATGATTGTTGCCAAGTTGCGTCCTGCAAACCAGATACATATTTTGAGCAGCATCTAGAAAGACGAACTGGCTTTCATCTCATTTGGCCAGCTTTCAGGTGTGAAGTAGGCACGCAAATAACTGCACATTTGCATCATGGATTCTGTCCTCATTGGGAAACTGAAGAAGAAGCTTGGACATCTGGTACTGCTTGGCAGATTGTCACAACACTACAGGACAAACTTACTATAGTGAAAACTGGCTGTCTGAAAGGGCCTGTTTGTCTTTTCCTTTCACATCTAGAAGTCGTCCTAGGAATTTTCTAGGCTGCTATCTTCTAGTCCATTGGATCCCAAACTGAAAATTTTAGATGGCACTATCTACATAATATTCACTCATAGGGATGAGGGCTAAAATCATAATACATTCTCAGAAAGTCCAGTATTATTTTTTTTCCTCTTTGATAAGAATTTGTATTCAAAGTGTTGCTTCTTCTGCATTCTTAAAGCAGTAAGCATGAAGAGATAGAATAAAGCCCCTTCAGCATCTACTAAAACCTTCCCTCCTCCTCTCCTCACGCCTCAAACACTCAGGAAATACTAGTAGGATTAAATATTTCACCAAGGAAGCCTATTAGATTAAGATGGCTTTCTTTAAAAGAGTTGACATTATTTCCAAACAAGGAAAATAGAAAATAACAAACCCTGACAGGTGAAATGTAAAAATCCCACAAGGCAGGCCAATAAAAGTCTCAGGAACAATTCCCAAAAATCTTTAAAACTAATAATAAATCTTGTTCAAATACACAAGGAAGAGGAAGCTGACCAGACAGGTAGTCTGTAAGGCTAATAGGTGATGAAGGCATAACAGAGCACACAAATAAGGCCACAGCAGAAAAGTTAGATGAAGATCTCGCATCCATCTTTGGCATGCAGGACTCTTCAATATGCAGGAGCTCCGGCAGGGTCCCACACTGAAACACTGAAACACAACAGCAGATGCACTACAGTATTTTCTCAAATTGAAGTGTGAGTAGGAATCATTTTTTGGTCAGAGTGACATAATGGATAGTAACAAAACTCCAGGACTGGTGCTAAAGGAACTCAATTATGAAACAGCTGAAATAAGCATTGCAGGGTGTAACCTCTCTCACTTAAAATTGCCTCAGTGTCAACAAACAGGATGTGCTTCCAGGAGGTATCCAGGGAACATCAGAGGAATAATACTGTATGGCATGAAACGCTGTAACAGTGAATAGAATTAGTGGGTATCTGGATAAACCCTGAAAAACTTCCAGTAGCACCTAGGAACTCTGCTCAAAGACCATGACCCCATTATGCCAAATACTGCAAAAGCACAGAGCAGATTGCTTCTAGGCCAAACAATGAGAAGGAAAAGCACACAAAGACTGCTACAGGAGATACAGTTACACCGACAGACTTTTGTAGACCTTTCAGCTGGATTTCTGAATGCATGTGTTATGGTTTAGAAGTTAAATGTTTAACATACACAGGCAAAACCTGAAATGCCAGGGGAAGAAGAATCAAAGAAGACAAGATTGGCAAGAAAAGGAGCTAACTACAGACATTGCATCTGCTTGCCTTATTTGTATTGAAGTAGTCTTACACTGGTGATGAGATGCCTCAGGCAGCGTTCCTCTGGCCCTGACTAATACTGAGGTGCCTATTTGTAGATGTGACAGCCTCATTTCTTTGCAACTTACCTCTGATTCTTGAATAATATTTAGCTCTCACCACGTTAGGGTTTCTTAAAATTTTAAAACATGTTAAAAAATTAATATTATGATTCCTTCTCTTCAGTTAAGTTTAAAAACATTACATTATTTATATAGTATCATGATATTATCATTACATTATTTTCAGCACATTTTCTTTGGGGTGCTTTGGTAGTCAGGACCTGGTTTCAATGCATGTGGTTGCGAGTCAATACTATGACGTACTTGAGAAGAGCTGACGTGACTTTCAAGAAGGAAAGTCATGTTTCACATACCTCTACTAGTTCTGTGAAGGAGTCAAGGAGAGGTATCTGAACGCTGCAGATATAACTACTTGGATCTCCAAAAGACATTCATAAAGACCCCCTGGAAGAGCTCCTAGAGAAATCCTGTCCTATCCTATCCTTGGGACAAGAGGGAAAGTCTTCATATAGCTAACTGACTGACTAAAGGAAACAGCAAATGGCTAATTTTCACAAAAGAGAGGAGTCACCAATGGAGTGCCCATAGGAGAAATATACTCAAGCTTATATGATTTGACATATTCAAAAACTATCATGAATATCAAAGTGACAAAGCTTAAATCATTCACAGAAGTAAAAGTGAAGGCTGACTAAGAGGAGTTGCAGAAGGACTTCACAATACTATGCAATAAAATGCCAAATGAAATTCAATAAAGACAAATATGAGTAATCCAGGAAAAAAAATGAACAATTCTAACTTTATAAAGTGAATGAGAAACTCTCAGCTAGCTCGATTCAGCTATAATCGAAGGGGGAAGGGGATAAAACCAGGCCCACTAGTAATGAGCCTAGGGATAAAGGGCCAAGGATGGGGGCGAAATCGGTAGCCCAGCTCAAGTGCATCTACACGAATGCACGTAGCATGGGCAACAAACGGGATGAGCTGGAAGCCATTGTGCAGCAGGACAGCTATGATGTAGTTGCCATCACGGAAACCTGGTGGGATGACTGTCACGACTGGAATGCTGCGATGAATGGCTGTAAGCTCTTCAGAAGGGATAGGCAAGGAAGGAGAGGCGGGGATGTGGCTCTGTACATTAGGGAATGTTTTGATTGTATAGAGCTAGATTCCAGTGATGATAAAGTCGAGTGTTTATGGGCAAGGTTGAAGGGGAAGGAATATAAGGGAGATGTTGTGCTGGGAGTATGCTACAGACCACCCAACGAGGATGAGGAAACAGATGAAGTATTCTGTAAGTGGCCGGCTGAAGTCTCCCAATCGCCAGCCCTTGTTCTGGTTGGGGACTTCAATCTGCTGGGTATTTGCTGGAAATATAATACAGCAGAGAGCAGGCAGGCTAGGAGGTTCCTCGAGTGCATGGAAGATAACTTCCTGACACAACTGGTAGAGGAGCCTACCAGGGGAAGTGCCTTGCTAGACCTACTGTTCACAAACAGAGAAGGAGTAGTGGGACATGTGCTGGTCAGAGGTCGTCTTGGGTTTAGTGATCATGAAATGGTCAAGTTTTCAATTCGTAGCGATGTAAGGAGCGGGGGTAGCAAAACCTCCACCCTGGACTTCCAGAGGGCGGACTTCGGCTTGTTCAGGACACTGGTTGAGAGAGTCCCTTGGGAGATAGTCCTGAAGGGCAAAGGGGTCCAGGAAGGCTGGACACTCTTCAAGAAGGAAATCTTAAAGGCCCAAGAGCAGGCTGCCCCAAGTGTCGCAAGTCTAAAGGGTGGGGAAAATGGCCAGTCTGGATGAATAAGGAACTTCTGATGGGACTTAGGAATAAAAGGAGGGTTTACCACCTTTGGAAGAAGGGACAGGCAACTCAGGAGGAGTACAGAGATCTCGTTAGGTTATACAGAGAGAAAATTAGAAAAGCAAAAGCCCAGCTGGAGCTCAACTTGGCCACTAACATTAAGGACAACAAAAAAAGTTTTTACAAATACATCAACAAAAAGAGAGCCAGGGAGAATCACCATCCCTTACTGGATGCGGGGTGGAAAGTTGCAACCAAGGATGGGAAGAAGGCTGAGATACTTAATGCCTTCTTTGCCTCCGTCTTCAATAGTCAGACCAGCTATCCCCAGGGTGTTCAGCCACCTGAGCTGGAAGATAAGGATGGAGAGCAGAACAACCCACCCATAATCCAGGAGGAAGTAGTCAATGATCTGCTTCTGCACCTAGACGCACATAAATCTATGGGGCCGGATGGGATTCACCCAAGAGTACTCAGGGAGCTGGCGGGAGAGCTCACCAAGCCTCTCTCCATCATTTATCAACAATCCTGGTTCAACAGTGCAGGTGCCAGATGACTGGAGGGTGGCTAATGTGACACGCATCTACAAGAAGGGTGGGAAGGAGGATCCGGGGAACTACAGGCCTGTCAGCCTGACCTCGGTACCAGGAAAGATCAAGGAGAGGATCATCCTGAGTGAGCTCTCACGGCAAGTGCAGGGCAGCCAAGGGATCAGGGCCAGCCAGCATGGGTTTAGGAAAGGGAGGTCCTCCTTAACCAACCTGATCTCTTTCTATGACCACGTGACCCACCTTCTGGATGCAGGGAAGGCTGTGGATGTTGTCTGTCTGGACTTTGGTAAGGCCTTTGGCACCGTCCCCCACAGCATTCTCCTGGAGAAGCTGGCGAATCATGGCATAGGCAAGTGTACTCTTCACTGGGTTAAAAACTGGCTGGATGGCCGTGCCCACAGAGTTGTGATTAATGGGGTGAAATCCTCTTGGTGGCCAGTCACCAGTGGTGTCCCTCAGGGCTCAGATTTGGGGCCAGTTTTGTTTAATATCTTTATAAATGATCTGAATGAGGGGATTGAGTGCACCCTCAGTAAGTCTGCAGATGACACCAAACTAGGTGGGAGTGTTGATCTGCTTGAGGGTAGGAAGGCTCTACAGAGGGACCTGGACAGGCTGGATCGACAGGCCAAGGCCAATTGTATGAGGTCTAATGAGGCCAACTGCTGGGTCCTGCATTTCGGTCACAACAACCCCAAGCAGCGCTACAGGCTTGGGGCAGAGTGGCTGGAAAGCTGCCCAGCAGAAAAGGACCTGGGGGTGCTGGTGGATGGCCAGCTTAACATGAGCCAGCAGTGTGCCCAGGTGGCCAAGAAGGCCAACAGCATTCTGGCTTGTATCAGGAATAGCGTGGCCAGCAGGAGCAGGGAAGTGATGGTGCCTCTGTACTCGGCACTGGTGAGGCCTCACCTCGAGTACTGTGTTCAGTTCTGGCCCCCTCTGTACAAGAGGGACATTGAAGTGCTGGAGCGTGTCCAGAGGAGAGCTACCAGGCTGGTGAGGGGTCTGGAGACCAGGGCATATGAGGAGAGGCTGAGGGAGCTGGGCATGTTTAGCTTGGAGAAGAGGAGGCTGAGGGGAAACCTCATTGCCCTCTACAACTACCTGAAAGGAGGTTGGAGAGAGGTGGGGGTTGGCCTCTTCTCCCAGGTGAATAATGACAGGACCAGAGGAAATGGTCTGAAGTTGCAGCAGGGGAGGTTTGGATTAGATATTAGGAAGAATTACTTTACTGAAAGAGTGGTCAGGCACTGGAACAGCCTGCCCAGGGAGGTGGTTGAGTCACCATCCCTAGAGGTGTTTAAGAAACGTCTAGATGTGGCGCTTCAGGGCATGCTCTAGTGGCAGAGATTGTAGGTTGTTTGGTTGGACTTGATGATCTTAAAGGTCCTTTCCAACCATGAAGATTCTATGATTCTATGATTCTATTACCACTCAGGAACACAGTCTCAGAGTTATAGTACATAGTTCTACAAAAATGTCAACTCAGTGCCTCACAGTGGTAAAAACAAAAACAAGCAAAAATGACCAACAGTTTGGAAAGAAATAGTAAAGAAAACAAAAAGATGTAGTGATGCTTTAATACAGTAGGCAGTAATCCCAGTACCAAAGAGAGCATAAAGGAAGGGGAAAAGTGGCATCATTGGCAATAGTGATGGAGAAAATTAGGCAATGGCTGTCAGGCAAGGAACAATTAAGTCAACCTGGATTCCTCACACTGGAAAGAAGATAATCAAGGGGACTATGACAGGGATCTATAAAATCATAAGAGGTATAGACAAGGTGCAAAGCCCCCACCCCACCAAGGGGGGAGACTTTTGGACATTATGTGTAGTTGAAGTTCTTGTTATAGGACATGATGGATACCAAAAGTTTCCATCGTTTCAAAAAGATTAGACTAGTTTGTGGAAGACAATTACATGAAAGACAAAGATACACCCCTGTGTGAGAAAATAAAAACTTCATTTACCATTAGCTCAAGCAATATATAAATTTATTGTCTTCACCCATGCATATAAACTGATAGATAGGAATCTACTTGTTGAAATCCACATTGAAACTAATGTAATTTCAATAAGGCAATCTTAGTTTTGAGTTAGTGCAAAATTGTAAACTTGAATCAATACAACTAATTGAAGCCAAAGTCACTGGAGAATATGTAGGTATTCAAAAGTATGAAAACTGGAATTAGAGTCACAGTCATTCTCTAATTGCACTAGAAAAAACAGGTCTACAATTTCAATGTAAGTGCAAAGAACTGCTTTCATTGGAAACTTAAGCATCCAGGATCATTCAAAGTAAAAACAAATAAGGCTGAGATTGGTGTATTGCATGTAAGCATACATACTCAGACAACTGCCTAAGAGCTAGATGTGCGTTCAGTTTTGCTTCACCTATGACAACATCCATTGCTCCTACACTAGACAAAGAACTATACCTAACTGAGCAGCCGAAAAAAGGAAACTGCATTGTGCCAATCTGTTAGCAGGCAATTGTAAAGACACTGTGGGTAAACTACCCTATCAAGTCTAGAGGTGGTCCCTCCAGCTGTAGAACATTTCAACCACTATAAGAATATATGTTTATGTTCCACCCATTAGCTGGATAAACACAGAATTTCAATTTTCATGCCTGACAATAACTAAACTCACACATGTGTATGCTCCAGCTCAGAAGTGGAATATGTCTGAAGGACTTTTAAACTGTAGATGACAACAAAGATGTAGATGGAGGAATGGGTAGAGAAAGAAGGTTATATTGCTTTAGAAAGACAAGGGTCTGGAGAAGCATTGGTTCGGTGCTGGCCTACAAAGGAGGTGAAACAGGCTCTTTAGCAGGAGTTTCAGGTAGGATTGTTCTGTGGGGACACGGAAAAATTCTCCTGCTTGGCACGCTGTTTCTGCGTGGCTGTGCAGTCAACCTAACACTGAAGGAAGCTATGCACTCTCACTCATGTCATGGAAGAAGAGATGCACTGGTGCTGGCTTTGCCATGCTTCCTTCCAGGGAGATTCTGGGTACTCCCAAAGGAGGGTCATCCAGAGGGCCTGAAAGGGCACAGCAGAGGGTTCTGCGAAGATCAGGTTGTCCTCTGTTTTTCTTTTGGCATTCCAGATAAATCAATATGTAGAAGGGTCAGAAAAGGTGGCCTCAAGAGAGCAAAGTAGGTGTGCTTACAGGGCAGTGCAGGTGCAGTTATTCATGACTTATATTTGAAAGAAATATTCTAGAGTGCTGCCACCTTCAAATCCTTTCTCTTTTCTTTCAGAAATATAATCGGTATAAGATTACGACGCATAATACCAAGTCTTTCTTTGAAATGCCTGTGTTCCTGTTACCTATGCAATAGGATTGGTTTGCATAAGTCTTGCCACAGTCGAACTGGACACAAAAATGTAGTACGGCATCCACAGAGTCCTATCGAGTATGTGCAGACGCGGCATCTGGAAGCCTCTGAAATGCCAGACTTCAAGGTCAAAGCAACAGACCTACACACAAAATACAGTGCCAGCAAAGAAACAACTTTATGCCAACCAATAAGTCACAGGTACAGACATGATCAGCATACATCCTAAGCAAAGTTAACAGAAGCATCTGTGGAAAAATTATAATCAGAGAAAATTTAACTCCAAAAAGGGAAGTGTTGTTGTCTTTTAAGTAAATAAGTCTCATGTCAAAGTAAGACAGTGCCAAAATGATCAGTCAGAAGAGATGAGTCGGGGCAGGAGGTGGCAGCTTGCCATCCAGCAGTAGGGTTACATAAAAGTGGTGCTTGGGGTTTTTTTACAAGGTTTTTATGGCCACTTATGTGCCTAATTAAAAAAGATTGGGAAAGACACCAAAAATGGGAACACTCTTCTAGGCACACTTAAGTAGGGGAGGAGAAGTAGTAAAAAAAGTAAAGGAGATTGCAGTTGATGTCTTCTTAAGCCACAAACCTGGAACTCCAAAATGGATGTAATCTGTCCTCCTGTTTCTACGCTTCCTTTTCATTGATGGCAACTCTGCCAAATCACAGGAGAAAGTTAATGGCAAAAAAGATCATCTGTTTCTTCCAACTGGATTGTTGAGTACTTTAAAAATTGGGAGCCTGGAAACGTTTCAAGCCAGAAGGGAAAATATTCATGTACCCACACATCAAAGTGTTTCTAAAGACTGAGCGTACGTAGTTCTGAACGTTTCTCAGGTGATCAAAACAGAAATGCATTTCTAAGATGCTGCTTACAATATAAGAGGCAGTAGGTCAGGGACCACAAAACTGGCTGATCACACTGAAGCATTGAATTTACAGCTAAATGAGAAGCAAAAAGGGTTCTCTGGGGGCAGAGAGCAGAGAACATATTAGGTCAGGAAATTACTGGTATTATAAGCAGCAGAAAGGGAAACCTGCTAAAAGAGAAGAGTTATAGTAAGAGAGAGCTATACAGCTAAAAAAGAAAAAAAAAGAAAGGAGTTAAGGAGGATTAACTAGCAATCTGCAAGAGATAATTTTTGTTGTTGTTTTAAACTCAAGTCATTGCAAGGTATCTGCAGATGGAATGAAGTAATCTTTGGGAAAAGATGCTTACATAAGGATGATTTGCCCTGCTTTTTGCCCTTGCATTCTAATTAGAAAATGGAGCCCCAAATTAATTTGAATATTTAATTTTAATCCAGAGTTGCAAACCTGATAACTATCAAATTTTCATGTATTTGGAATACAGTGCCTGGTCTGTCTCTCACATACTGTTTGCTATGCTCTGCGCTGAGGGGAATCTCACCAAAATGTTTTCTTAGGGAGACAACAGTCAGTTTCATAGTTAGCCCTGAATTAAAATTTAATATGTTCTGACAAGGCTCCCTTACCTCTCCTTTCTCTGGCTTTCATTTCCATTATAAAGCTATAAATTATGGTCCTACAGCAGTATTCAGAGTCCTGTACATACAGATGTCCTTTTGGAGTCCTCCCCTTTCTGGAATCTGGGTGTCACTGTGTAAAGCCACCAGAGACTCTTCAGGACCTTACAGACATATTAGAGAATATGAAACAGGTGGAACAATGCAGATGTGCTAACTTTACCTAACAGTCCTGCACTCAGCAGTGCAGATCAGCCTGTAGCAAAATAATACAGCATTATATGAGGTAATATTTATAGGCCTGTCCTGTGCAGCCACCCAAGGAAACAGACTTTATAGAATCGCATTTATTATCAGATTAGTCTCTTTTCTTCATACAATGGAAATAGTCTGGAAGTGTGATAGAAGACAGAAGCCTGACTGAGCCTCTTACATGAGAGCCATGTAGCAGACTTGCATTGCTCCTGAGCGTTCTGCAGAGACACTTTAATTCACGAGTTTCGATGGTTTCATAATGCAAACGTCGAGTTCCAAAATGAGCAAAGTGAAACAAGTAGTAAGGACCTGCTGCATCAGCCACCAAAAACATAACTGACACTGGAACTGTGCTGGTAGATTAAGAAACGCACAGGGAAAGCAAGTTGAGAGTCAGGTCTGCCAAGAGAGCCTACCATGTTTAGCTTTCATTACGTGCTGCAGTGCTTATTTTAATTGTTGTTAAGCATTGTTTTCAGAACTCAGAGCTGCTCCCAGGCGCTGCTCCTTAGATAACATTTTTAAAAAAAGGAGAATTTAACACCTCAGAAAACAGTCTAGAAGCAGTCAGAATGGATCAGCAGAAAGAAGCTGACCAGCTCAGCGTGGGTTTCCACTCTGCACTGGTTGCAGTAATGATGCTCAGAGCATCACGCAAGTTCTTAGGGCTTTTGTACAGGTGAGAGTAGGTACCAGAAGTGGCACAAATTAAACATTACAGCTAATGCACTACTAATGAAGAAGGGCTCTAGAGTGAAATACAGAAATGGATCCAAGCCAAACATTTTGAATCCAAATTGTGCCGAATGTTGTAAGGGTTTCATTCAGACTCAGTGGTTTGAGAAGCATTTGCCCCTAGATGGTTACAAGAAGGAAACTAAATAATCAAGAAACTAGACTGTGATGAATTTTGTGCAGCTGCCCAGGGGCAGACAGAGCTCATACATGTGAAAGAAACAGACTGAGCAAGGACATACACAAAACATTGTTTCCTTTAATGATGCTCTTTTTTTCCCAAAGGCGTATGAGTAGGTGTGTAATAAAGATCCTCCTCTCACAGTAGGGCTCCAGTGGATTTCAGAGGTCTCAAAATTTGAGGTGGTACGAATAATTTCAGTGGTCAGCAATGTCCCAGTAGGGCCCAACAGGCATAGTCGAGATGAGAACACATCTGACATATCCTAAAGCACATTATGGTCTGCACAGTTATTGAAACTGCAGAGCTAAAACTGAAACAGTTTTAGATGCTATTGCATGCACTTATTTTTTTTGTTCTTCATTCAGACTAGAAAATAGCATAAGGCATGAGAACTAGCAGGCATCAGATATCCCACCTCATATCCTGCCCTGGCAACTCTGTCACAACTTCATCCAGCTGAACTATGATTTCAGATGGCCTGCAGAATTGCCATCCTCAACTATCCTCACCTATCAAAGGTCGTGTGACCTGCTGAGGAGAAACAAACACATGATTTTTACTGTTTCTCATCTCATGGCTGATGGGTCTGTACTGGGGGGAAAAAAAAAAGCAACCCTCATCCCCAACCCAAAGGCACGGGGAAGTCTATGTGGTGGCACCAACAATCGGTAAAAGCAGCAGTGCCAGCACTAATGCTACCCTCAGGCTCCCTAAGGTACATCACTAGGACCATCTTCTCCTTCCTCACTTCAGGCTGCAGTTACGTTTTTTGCAGCTCCTACATGATCTGAAGCAGAATATGTTGAACATTCTACAGTTTACCGTACCTGCATTACCTGCAAGCATGCAAATAAGCCTGCTGTATACATTCCTTATGTGTCTTGCATGGAGAAGGACAAAACTTGACAGTAGCAGGATAACTAATACAAGCAGGTAGAGCCAGGGTCCAGAACACTAGCCTGACCATTTCTGCACATTATCTTTTTATTATACATACAACCAAAGTTTGGTGTAATGGGCGTAACAGTGAGCCTTGATCCCAGAACACGAGACCTGACACACCATGTTGTACTTGTTACCGGGAAGGCTTTGCTCCATAGAACCTGTCTGTTTATCTAATTTGTGCTAGTGCAAACACAACTGACAGACCAAATTCATGCCAACTGACAGTAGGGCAAGACAAGCATCAAGAATTTCAGACATCTTTAACCTGACATTGAACATTTCTCACTATCAACAGTTCTTTCAATTTTCCCATGTATCAGAGTGGTACAAGACAAAGCAAATAGGTATCAGAGCCCCACAATATTAACGGCCCTATGCAATCTGTCTCCCTCTCTTTGCTACCTGTCTTACCTTAGGAGGAGGAATACGGGATACAGCTCTGTCTGTCCCATCATTGTTCTTACCACCAAGGCAGACAGTGATGGGAGAAAGACTAGAACAGACCTTCCTTTGTGATGTTTAAAACCACAAAACTCAGGAAGAAGCAGGTGAATGGAATGGAAAGAGTATTGTCCATTGTCTTATATCCCTCTTGTGTTATCTGGCCCACACGTGTACAGCTGGTGTAAGGAGCTTCTGAGGTGACAGGAATATCCACGCTGGTGCATTATCCCTGCTGTGAGACAGGAAAAAATCATGCTCTGGCACTGTCAGATCCTACTTCCTCTGCAGCATTTTAAATGAAACAATTTTTCACTCTCTGAGTCCTTGTAAACAAGTTTTATAGTGCTTTCAACTTGAGTCTATCGCATGTTGCTGGAGAACTGCAAGTGTTTAGGATTTAAAACCTTTTCTCAGAACATCAGGCTGGAGGAATGAATAAAGGCTTTATGTCTAAAAGCTTTCAGAACCTTCCAAAACAAAGTTCTTGCATTTATCAGTACAAGGTGGCATAAGACACCTGGTGAACAAATTGCTCACTCAAATGAGAAAAGCTCAAATGAAAAATAAATAGAGAGTTTTAAAGTTCTCTGTTGCATCCATCTTTCCACCTACATCCTCTGTTCATAACTGCAAACACTTCAGGCACAGACCTGTCTTTTCACGTCTGCAGTAAGTGCCTAATAGTGCACAGGCTTCTGTACTTAAACAAGCTTTAGATTAAACCTTGTATAAATAGCTATATACAGAGAAGCTCCCGGCAAAATATTTGGAAGCTTTGACTCTCTGAACTTTGCACAATTATTCCACAATAATCTTTTTTGCTATGACTGGGCTCATACTTCTGCCTCTCTCACTGCCCTCCTATGCACGTATGTGCCACAGAAGTGTCCCCATGAAACTCCTTGCAAAGGAAAGAGGCATTGACCGGAGGTTCACAGCGGGAGGTTGAGGACTCAGTACGAAGCATGCAATAACACGTATTCTCCAGCCAAAGTCCAGGAACCAGGTCATTGACTTTGGGGTTTGGAGCATGTAAATCTGGACAGAATCTGTCCTGCTGAATGTTGTTTTGAAAACTGCCCATTTGTACTTTTATTTATGGAGCTAGAATACTGTATTGGAAAACTTAATGAACTCCATACCCAACTCTTGGGAAAGTCTGGGCAACATTTGGAGGCAAATGTCATTTCCTTTAGTTACCTCCTTGGACACTGGATAGGGACACAAAATCCAAGTGGCTGCCAAATTGGCAGTTTGCATCCGTGCCTTGCAATTCTACAAGGAGTGAATCAAGATAAGTATCAAGGGCACAAACTCAAATGCACCAAAATCAATGCAAAAACTCCTACTGACTTCAAGCATTCGGGCAGAGAGGACGTTCTAGGAAGAGCACAGTCTCGTTTACTGGCAAAGGTTTTTGTTTCTTTCCAGAAACAGAAACATTCTTAGTGTGACACCTAGTGTCAGCAACAAATACCTTACAGACCCACCAACTGTAACAGACGAAGGAAACAACTAAGTCAACCATACTGAAAACTCAAGTAACAAAAATTACAATGAAACATTTTAAATATGAACTATACAGAAAATCGGGGGGTGGTGGTGGTGGTGTAGATTTAAAACACATACTGATCATTCTCTCTACTTAAACCCAAATCTGACCTTATTATTTCTCTGGTCACCTCAGCGTATCTAGTTCTCTGGACTCTGCTTAGATAGCTCCTACCATAAAACAGTCCAGTTTTATGGAGTGTTTCAGGTGTCATTCTGGGATGCAAACCCACTCCTGTTGGCTTGAAAGTGCACAAAAGGAACTATAGTGAAGCAGACTTCAGAGGTCAACACACTCACTTGAGCTATTGCTGCAATTGTGTATTTTTAGGTTCTCATAAAATAAATTCAAAAGCGAAGTAAAGATAATACAAGGATTATGAGATGATGTCCAAAACGTTACATTCTCTTCAAAATCAAGTTACTTGCACCTCAAGAAAGGTGTGGGAAAATGCCTCTGGATCTTTTTTCAAGTCAGCAATTCAGGAAAGCCATTAATTCTAAACGGTACTTACAACTGATTATTAATCAAGGTCTGGCACTTTTAGACCCAGATATACTATAAATATGATTTGTTACCATAATTATGCTGACAGGTTACAGTTTTACCTTACTCTCTGTGCTTTGTCATGAAGTTCCATGGCTTTACTGATGTTTAAACTCAGATGATAATACTGTCTGAAAGTGGTGTCTTATGACCAATTTTTGGTAAATGCAGGCCAAATACAAAGGAAAGTATAAGTTGTGTGCCAAATTTTTCCAAATTGAAGGCTAATCTGGAAGTCAGGCTTCTGGAAGTTGACTGACAACTGGATTTCTTGATTTATCAAACTGCAAACATTTATTTTAAGGAGCAAACTTCTAACTTTTTCTGCAGGCACAGTGACATACATTGCCATCTCCTGGAACTGCCTCTGAGGTACTCACACTGGAGGTATTCAGAGCACTGTTAATAACTTAGCAAAGTGTTAAAACCACGGGGGAATCACTGATCTGATGTCAGTTCTCTTACAGAACCAAAACTTCCTTCCAAAATAGTTTCATTTTTATAGAATAAAGTTTCCCACAAAAGACACCTGCAGTGACAAGCCCCTGTGTACTTGCAGGTCTCATCTCAATTGCTGAACAACTGCATAGAAAGCTCTTACGGCAGCAAACTTTATCTCATTAATAAAAGTTCTATTGATAATGGTGCCTGTACACAAGCTCACTGCTGTGATTATATTGATCTGACCATATCATTTTATGAACAAATGTAGTTACAATGCAGTAAAAACAGCAACCCCCTACAATATTGCTACAAGCATTATATAAAGGGAAAGAAGCAAAATACACTGTCAAATTTGTAACTTACTTACATTAAATACATATATATATATATATGAGAAAGTGGATGTTTTAGTTTTAGCTGCCTCATTGTCAAGTCATTGTTTCCTGATGAGCTGGCTAAGTTCTTGTAGGGATCATGATTTTAAAAGGCCTGGAGGAATAAGTTCAAGGAAGCTGTTCTAGACACGAAAGTCAAGGCTGTTATTAAAATGTCCCTGTTCAAAGGACCCTGTGGACATAAAAATCTATCATCTGCCCAATGTTTGATGGTGACAATATTAAAAATGATGAGAGCAAAAGTAAATCTCACGTCCTGAAATTGCATGGAGCTCATCTATCTTGCATTAACGTTAACAGATACTACATGCGGTACCCTTCTCGCCAGGTGCCCTCCTCGCCAGGGTCCTTTACCACACAACACACAGATCCTCCTCATGGATCTGGTTTCCTGCAGCTAAGAAGAGCAAACCAAAATCAGGACAAAAAAAGCCCACACCATGTACTGCTGCCAGCCTGTGAGGAGTCCACCAAAATAATAAAACAGCCCCAGAATCTATGGCTTTTCAGCATGCCTCAGCATGAAATTGTGCTTTCCCTCTGCAGGGTTTGGCTGGTACTGTGTCCCAGGAGTCTTATTTCCAAGGGCTGCAGAGAACGCCAAGTGCTGGGAGGGGTGCTGGGTATCCTCACAAATAATGCCGATCCCCCAATACTGTCAGAACTTTCCATGGCGATGTCAAGGGGTCAGTATGAGAACTTTTGCCTCCTTCAGTGGCATCACTTCAGTGTTAAACAGGTCAGGAAACCTGTAAAGCAGGGGCATAACGAGATTTGTTTTTTACCGGTTGCTCCCAATGGGTCTTACTTCAGGAGTCTGTGATTCCAGCCAAAACCTTTTATTTAGCTGTAAGAGAAATACACATTTTCAGTTGTGAAAATTGATTTTTTTCAAGGCTATTTTAATTGGAAGTGACTTGGAAAGACAGAATAAGACCATAGTCAAAAAGTACTTTGAAAATGTTAACAACAGAAGCTAGCGATTTCTGATGAACTCTAAAAATACTTTTGCTTGGTTTAAACTTCCTTCTGTATGCGAGATGCTCAGCAGAAATTAATTATCTCAATTTATTAGGGAACTGCTGGTAATCAATAAGGTGTCTGCTTCCTCTGTGTAACACATTTAATGCCCACTGCATGGGCAGTGTGGAACACATTTGCTCTTTAATTATGGTTACAACAGATTTATTCTGCTGCATCATTGAGTAATCAGTCATCTGTTACCTTCATGAATTTGGAAGATTTCTATGGCTGGTAATGAAATCACAGAGCAGAAGAATAAGATTGCAAAAGGGTTTGTATTTTCTCTGGAAGTTTGTTATGAAGATTGTGAAAGGTAAACGAATTCTGACTGGAAAGTTTTCTCTGTCAAGTATTTCCATAGATGTCTTCTAACAGAAAGCACAGCAGATGCAGTTTTTGAATACTTGGATGCAAACCGAGAGCCCAAACAAAGAAACAGCTCAAATTTCATTTCAAAATCTACTTCATAACTGATAGACAGTATTTTAACACAGAATATTCCTTTTAAGAGAGCTTCTTCTCGGGGAAAATAAAGAGATTCCCTAAAGAAAGGGTTCAGTCACAGAAATACCATGTGTCAGCGATGTGGAGGAAGAAGTTATTTAAAAAGCATACATGCACTGGTAGTGAGCAACCACTCATACCGCTCAGTACATACAATGACACACATCGAAGCCTTTATTCATGAGCTCAGTCTAACACAGGCTGAAATCTTTTCTTAATTTTTTAGATTCGCTCATTAAAATCAATGTCAAAGCTCTGAGTAAAAATGCTGTGTCAGGTCCCTAAAACATATGCTTAGCTGTAAGAGTATGTTTAAATCTCATTAAGTGTTCTTTAGAACCCACAGTGTGGGCTTCAGCTCAGTGACTGAAATACAAATAAATATTCCTGGCATTCTTCCTGACATACGTAAATATTGTCAGGAATAATGGAATATATATTTTATTTTTTCATACAGGAATTTAAGAATAGTGTTTCTGCAAAACCACCATTTTGAGAAACGGTCTAAAACTTCTGTACTTTTCAAAATTAAATTTTGCAACTTTTTCAAATATTTTCATCATTCTTGACAGATATTCCTCTTCCCCAAACCCGACACTCATCATGGACAATTTTGTCCCTTCCCAAACTGCATTTTTCAGTTCATTTACTTTTAAATGAAAGCAGTTATCCGGTTCTACTGGTATTCTAATCTGGCACTGGTTTGACTTTTCAAAATACAGAGGTTTCTTTCCAAAAAGTTTAAAGTACAACTGTCAGGATGATAAACCTATATAACAGAGGTAAGAACTAAAACTTTGTCTAGATCACTGCAGGAAACTTGGCATAAAGGTGACTGATGTCATGGGTATGTTTCTTAATAAAAAGATCTTGTTGATTTGATAGTATTAAGTTACTTCAGTGCAGCTATGATGTGTTTGTACTTCCTACTTATGATCCTGGGACACTGTCACCACCCACCATCCAACATACTTTCCCTCTGAAGGGTGGAATTTTGCATTTCTGAAACGTTCCTCTGTTAGCCCCACTTCCTTATTCCTCAATCCCAGCAAAATCCCTTTCTAGAAGCTCTGTGAAGCCCTAAGACTAGAAGGATCAGCTTAAATGGGAACTAGCAAGAATATATATTAGCATTCTTTAATTTCTTGCTTTCTCAAACACATGGAGTTATATTGCTTACCACTATCCCACACATAGTTGAACAATAGTTCAAGAGGAAAACCTCAAAGGACTTCCAACTGTTGCATTTCATATATGGGTCCTTGTTGTTAGATGTTCTAGTACATCTGGGCTGACATCATCAGAGTTTGGTAGCAATATGATTCTAGTCTATCCCTGCTTGATGAGTCAAATGCTGTTTCTTTTTGCACTGTTGAAACTATGAAATCACCCAACAATTACATTCCCCCAGGATGGATCAGAAACTGCACGTCTGGCATGGTCATTAACACTTTGGTTGTGCATCCTTGAACAAGATACTTAAAAAAAGATCCACTTAGATGGAGATGCCAATTTTCGATCTGGGCAAGGATTCAGTCAGAACTGTCCTGCTCTGGTCTTAGTCCCAGGATAGCGTGCTCGATGCCTCTGCCTTACTCTACAGAAGAGTAGTCTTTGCTCTGCTCACCAAAATGCCATCCAACCTTTGCTGCGTGGTCTGCCGATGAATGCTTCACAGTTCTTTGTCCCTTCCATCTTTTCGACAGCTTCTTTCTTTGAGGCAAGGATGAATAAGTAATTTTTGAGCTTTTAGAGAAGGTCATGCAACAGCCATTGAAGAGAGCCTCTCTACATGTTATGGATCTGCAAAAGAACTATCGACAGCATAGCCCACAATAACTTACTATTGATTACTTGGGATTTTCAAGCTATTATTTAATATACTAATTTTGCCTTACTTTTGTACAACTTGTCTCTACCACAGAGCAGATTACACACAACATCTTTAATCCTATACCAGAAGCTTAAATGGGGAAGGAGCATCCTTCTCAGACTTGTGTCAAGGCTAGAGCCAGCCACCTGTCCTTCACAGAAACAATTATTAATGAAAGAAAAATTAAATGGATGTTGATCTAGAGTTCGCTTAAGCTAATGGTGCGATCGGACATTAGTGTGACTAATGGTAATGGGCCCTCTGGATGAGTTATGTGGTAATAGCGCTCCAGCTGCTTTGGCTTTGCAGAAACCAGTCAGATGGCTGAGAATCACTTTTCTGGTCTTTCTACAATTAATCTCTGTTGAATAAAATAACAAATTAAAATTATGATCAGTTCTGAAACTAGGGGGGGTTATTACTATGCCTGTGTTAGGCACTAAAGTACATTTACAATCACCTTGGCTGTTTAGAATTCTTATAATCACTTACCAGCTTCTCAAGACTTACATTTAACATTGCATTCACTTGAAACAAAGGCCTGATACGGCAATCCTCATTCAGCAAAAGGCCACTGTAACGTACAAGTTGTATCATGAACATGTCAACTAAAACTAACTATGTCCCAAAGCTCTTTGCAGTTATTAGCAATGTAAATGTTACAAATAAAACCTGGAAGGCTAATAAGTTACAGTGTCATTATGTTATATTTCTACCCTGCTCTTGATCATTTCCTAACAAAGGATTTTGAACCAAAACTGCCTATTACTTTTCACTGCCCCATACTTCTGGCCAGTGTGTGGGTTCTCAACAACCCAAAGTTTAATTTTCAAAAAGCCTTTTGTCCCCAGATCACCAAGTAAAGGCTCCAGCCTTTACTTCTTTTCAGAACAACTTCTTTTCAGAGATTTAGGGAACACTGACATTTGGTCTAAGTCTAAGGTATGATCATTCAGTAATCACTATGCTGCAAGATGCTGATGGTATGGATGAGCAAGATAAATACTCTGCTTCACAGATAACATAACAGATGTCTAAACAAAGCTTTTCAGGGCTACAGTACAGACAGACTGACAAGTAATGGTGTGAAGTCAGTATCTTTTGAAATAAAAATACTGAAATTTTCAAAAAATTGCTGAAATAATTAGTGGAACAAAAGTATCTTATTCCCCAATATGCCCTTACTGAGCATAAGCCTGAGTATAGTCTGATTATATATACAACGCTACCTTCATATTCAGTAGAGTGGTTTTGAAAGGAAAGAGTTCATGTAATGACCATTTTATCATCTATCCGGAAGTATTCATTCGCTTTATATCCTGACTCCCTTCCTTCCTGAAAACAGATGAAAAAGTGGAAATGGAATTAGGACAGATCTGGACAGGTTTTTAGTAAAACAACTAGAGACAGAAACAATAGTTGATAAACCTATAGCGTGTTACAAAACTTAACGTGTTGAGGTTTCCAGTTTTCCTGTAAGTTAGGTGCTAAAAATATAAAAATATTCATGCAAGAATGTAGAATGGAAAAAAAAATGTTCAATGGTCTTTTATTCAAACATCTTATCTCACCATAGACAGTTACATGATAATGCAAATAGGAACATACTTAAATAGACTTTCTGGTTTCCTTCCATTCCTATTCTGCATGACGTTTGTTTTGCCTCTTGGTTGGGTCTAACATTGTGAAATCACTTGGGAAAAACTAACCTGTCATTGGTGCAGAGGGTTTTCAGATCAGGATTTTCAACACATTGACACGTTTTACATCATTTTACATAGGTGAAAGTGCCAGCAAAATACAAGGGAAGGACAAGTTAGGTCCACAACACGCTTGCTGTGTTAGACCATCACTCTGGAACATTTTCTGGAGAGAACAGCAGCACAATAGCACTGAGCCAAAAAAAACACTGCCTGCGAAGCCAGACTACTTTTTAGTGTAACCTGCAGCGGTACCTGAAAGGTAAAATTCTCTGGCAGACCAGCATGTTTTCCCTGCTGCTTCACTGAAAGAGAGATAAGGATAAAAGATCAAATTATACTGTAATACGCTGAAAGTTGAAATCTGGTATAGAAAAATTTTTCCTCATGCTTCAAACTAGGAAATAAGCGTAGGTACAGAATATATGTCCTCCACAATTTAAATGAATACAGCTCCAGGCTGCCACATCCAAGTGCTGGGACTGCCCTTGTTAGCTAGATTAAAGAAATATTGGAAACCACTACATTGCGCTGTAGTCACTTCTCTTGCATGTGCAATACAAGCATGACGTGACAAAGATTGGGAACGATATTAAACTACCCTTGTGTCTTTCTACTCCTTTTTCTAAGTACTAATGAGAAGTAAAAAAAAAAAAAAAAAAAGAAGGAAGAAAAAGACTCATTCAATGAGCAGAATGAAACACTTCTGCTATACCTGCTGTTCTCCTTTCTCTTCCTCACAGCAGCCCTGGACAAGGGGAAGCAAATGGCATTTCAAACCAATTTAAATCTAGACGGCTACACAGATCAAATCTAGTGAGGCAGAAAACTCAGCCTTGTATTTGCTGAATTAACCTAGAAACAGTTAGACTGCATAGCCAAAGCAGCCTGGAAACAGAACGTGATGCCCCATAATTCCCGCCATGCACTGCATACAGGCTCTGCCCACAGAATTGGAGACATGCTGGGGACAATCAAGTATTTAGATATCTATACAACATTGTCCCCAAATGTACTGAGAGGCTGATTAGAAGAGCGCAGGTTAAGCTCTTTCAGTATCTAAGTGCATTTCATGTATGTCATGCAGTTCAGGCATGGCCAGCTAGGCAAAGTCAAGCAAAGTCTCACAACTACACCATTACCCCCCTGAAAGGAAGAGAGGAGTAAAGACAGAATGGCATGATAACTAAAAGGGTTTCTTTTCTCAGTGCCTCAGAACACATGCTATGATTGCATTACATACAGTAGAATATTAAAGAATTTTATTCTAGTTATTATTCCTGGGGAGTGGAGTCTCTGCTTCCCCAGGAACATGTAGAGTTATTTCCCACCTTTGAGGTCTATCTATCGGGTCAAGTCTCAAACACTTTTCTCTGTTTTACTTAGCTAGGTCCCTGCTAGGATGCTTCCACAATTAAACCTTCATCTTGAGCTGTCTTCCACTGAACAGGACCAACTCCAGCATTCTAATATACATAGACACTCCCCAAGATGCTTTCGAAAATGTAGCTGATACTGACTTACCTCATTGACATTTACCACCTCGCTTTACAAATGTTGATGTCCCTGGGACTGGTAAACAAAACTACCTCCTATGAGAATGGTAAACAGAATATGCTAATGGATTTCCTGGTACTTCAATATAAACAGTTAACTCCGTCCTGCCCATCAGAGCAAGATTCAGTTCTAAATGCCTGATTTCTTTAGGTATTTTATGTACCATGTTTAACAAAAGCCATACTTCTCTCTAAACCAAAAATGACCATAAGGTATTCCATTAACTTTACTCTTGAGATTAACATGACTGCAGCCAGATAGCTCGCAAAGGACAGTGGATGGAGATGCATATATATCCCTGATACTGATTGAAGGAATATTCCCTTTTTAGAGGTAATTCTACCTTCCAGAAAAAGCCGTCAAGAAGAATTTGATTGATTTCAATAGGAAGAAGCCCAGCTCCTTGCCAAGCTGAGAGAATGGAGAGGAGAAGACAAGGGTTAGATTTTTGGATTCTTAAGGGCACCCTTTCTATCTTAACTCAAACCTCATAGAAACTTCAAAAAAAAAAATGAAGCTCCGAACTTTCATGATAGACACATGTTTGTGCTGACCAACTGTGATTTTTATTCTTATATGTTAAGGCTGAAATGTTCAGTTAAATCCTTAGGCAAAACCTAAAATGGTGGCATGAAGGAAGATGTTCAACTGCAGAGGCCTCTGGGAGCATTTTGTGTTTACAAGGAACCGCCTTGGCAGCAGTTGAACAGTAGCTCGAGTGCTGAAAAGCTGTTTTTTGAAAAACTGTCTCAGACCATGTTCAGAAAGCACCAGAACGTAGTAAATGCTTCTATTGATTTTGCATTATTAAATCCTGAAAAATAACTCAGCTTTGCATGATATCTAATTTTACTTGATTTAGTACGTTAATAATTCTGTCCTTAAGACCGAAATGAAAACTGCAGCAATTCTTCACTCTGGAATTAGATGACTGCAGAGGAATTCATTTTTTCAGATTATGTAAATTATTCAAGAATGTTAAAAGCACTGTTTTTAAACTGTTAAACTGCTTCACTGTTTCCACTGATATGAACTGTTATTCTCTTGGGGACTAATATTTTAGGGTCCTGACAAAAAGTCAGTAGGAGGCAGTGGAGTCTTAACGATGGTGATGTTTGGACTGGGGCCATATTGGGCCTTAGAGGAGACAGGTCTTAACGATGTATATTGAAACTGGAAGATCAGATGTGCATTTGGGACACTGATGACCAAGCAAGTGTCATATTGCTATGTTTGGGCATGTGGCATCCATATTAACATACAACCGAGGTCATAAAATCTAAAATTTTTAGATTGTACTCACCATATCTCTACAGCACTGATTAATCAGAACTGAAAATGACAGCCAGATACCCCGTCCTTAAGGCAGCAATGTGACTTTCTCTCATGTAGCATGTATCTCTGTTTGGAGACATACTATTTATTACACCTTTAATTTTTAATTTAAATCTGTTGGCTTTGCCTGCAAAATCATCTAGCTTGCATTCAAGTGATGGATACTCTACTATACCGTAAAATAAATATTACCAAGGAATTAATGACTTTTATGTTGAATCCAATGCTCCGAAACCATCTCCTCATGCATTTTAACCTGAAATCTCTTTTAAGAGAACATATTTAAATTCCACATCTGGAAACCAGATTTTTTTCTTTTTGTCTGGAATACAGTAAAATAACTTTCAAACAGAAGAGAACAGAGTTCTTTAAAGAACTGCTCAACTCTTCCTTTCCATCGTGCTTCACTACTGACCTCTAATGAGCAGTAAGTATATTGCCTGAATTCCTTCCTCCTTTAGGGAGAATAAACATGATATTAACACAAGTTCTTCCTCATACAGGTTTATCCCTTCAGAGTAAGTAGGAATGCTTGCAAGACTTCCTGGGTTACATTCCTGTGTTTTTCATCCAAAGAATCTGCTTTCCACATATAATACAACCGGGAGATGGTATTGTTTAACCACTGTGAACTAGTAAAATTTCAAAGATACTATCAGATTAAAGCCAAATCTGCAAACATAGGACACGTCACTCAAAGTCCGGAGTGCTCCGAGAATCAAGTTTGCAAACCTCATGTGAATATAATGAAACCTGAGTGTTTGTGAGAAGCAGCTTTGTAGCGCATTGCAAAAATAGCACACCATTGAAATAGTCTCACACATCTCTCCCTTGGCATGTGCTTGACTGGTCAGGAATTTTGCTCCTGAGGAATACTGTATACTGTGTCAAGCACATGACATTGAAAACCATATTACATTTTCAAAGTATTACATAGACTTCAGAGGGTTAACATATTTTCAGTTTTAATACTTGTTTTAAATGCATATCAATTGTATTAATGTTTTAGCCGTTTATCCTTCATCCTAGTTCATAACATAGCTGTTACTGTATAATTTGACAGTCCTGTAAAAATAGCTAGGTTAACAGCTCTTACAATTACAGTCCTTCTTCAAGCAGTTTATTATGTTTATCATATTTATGCAGTGTGCAACTATCTTTATACGATATTGAAAGAACCTCCATTCAAGGGTAAGAATAAAGCAGAAATGTTTCCATGTCCCAGACAACCCCAAATACCCAGTGACTGACAATGTTGTCTAACTGTGGGCATTTCTCCAGGACTCCCACACCCTTTTATCCAGGGTGTCAGGAGAATTTCACTAGCTCTAGTCCTTTGTAGTCAGTCTAATACAAAATTTCTATTTCTAGAGACTAAGCAATTCGATCGCCAGGAAGAATACAGTATACCTAAAAATTGCTACAAGGTATTTCCTAAATTGCTGTCTTCATCTGTGACAATAACAACATTAATGGGATTTAAAAAGAAAAAAAAAAACCAACCAAACAAACAAAAAACAACTGAGAAAGTTTTAACAGTTTCAACTGCCATCAAAGGAGGACATAATATTTCCCAAAACAGACTGCTAATAATTAGTAGAACAAGGAGCTGTTTTTAAGAAGGGGCAGGGGAATACCGGCGCAAGTGGATGACAGGGTCAGTTGGGTGCTATGAACTTCCTATGAAAATATTGCGAAATGAGGGTAAAGCTGCACTCCCTCACAGAGGGCTGCTGCCACAGTCCCTTTGGACCAGCAACACAAAGCAACCTCGACCAAAACCAGATGCTGCATTAAAAGCCATTTCGCAACAGCCAGAGCAGAACAGCTCTGCATGCCCATTTCTGAAGTAACCAAACACTGAACTGGAGAATGTATTGTATTCAGGAGGAAGGAGTCCTACCAGGATATTATTCCAGAAGTTCTATTGAGTTTTAATTTCACTATGTCACTGCACAGTAATTTCCCCCTATCGAGAAGGCTGCAGGCAGTTTTAAACTTACGCATAGATTGAGAATTGGTAAAAGTCATAGAATCAGCAGCACATTACTTATACCACTGGGAAAAGGACCAACAACACTACAAAAAGACACACACTAATGAGCTCTCTGCCTACATAGCACTGAGGACAGACACTGAGTAAAGCCGAATCAACCAGAAGGAGCCAGGAGCACTCTCTTCTCTTGGTGCTGCCTGTTCAGGAGAGGCAGAAAGACCTGGGTAGAGATTTTTGTCAGAACTATCACTGAAATTAATGCTTTCCAATTAATGCTGCAGTGTTGCACTAGACGTCTGCAGCAGTACACTACTGTTACGGTCACGGTGTTACGGTCTCTGTGCTTCAACAGCAAGGCATCACCAGCACTTCACTCAGCCTTTGCTTCCTCCTCAAGGAGGTGGGAGGCTCTTACCCATCCACTGAACCTGAGCAGGAATTGAGCCACAGTTATGCTTCTGGAGCCAGATTCGGGAGCTAGCAAGTCTGCAACCTCACCGCATTCAGCAGGAGCTTAAACTGGCAAATAGAGAATCGCACCTTTCCTGAATCTCAAATTGAGTATTACCGTTGGGTAGAAATCTCTTCAGAGAAACTTCAGGTAGCTTTCTAACCCTTACTATAGGTAGAAAACAAATGAGTAGGCTTATGGAATTATAATTGCAAACGTGTGCAAGTTTTAAAATTTGAATTATTTGTTTCCCTTCCTTAGAGACAAAAAACATTCACAGCAGAAAACCAGCATGGTTATAATTACTTTCAAAAACTTCAAAATCAAGTAACTAGTATAAACAAAAAAATTAGTCCAAAAGAAGTGTTGGATATGTGCAACATATCTAATAATTAGGATACAAAGAGGAAAATAACCTCTAACATATTTTTGAAAATAAAAAATAATTCTACCCTTACTACAACTAACAGGTCTGTATAGAGACAGATATAACTTGCAGTACAGTGTTTTGACATTTTTCTAAATAGACCTTGAAAAACAAGACAGTTAACTCCACTTCTGTTTTTAGAGATTGTTTAATAGTAATATAATGTTTTTATGTATTTATCCAAAGCTTCACATCTTGTCAGCAGGAAAGGTTAATATTTATGTTAACCAATCCTAAAGGCATTCATATTAATATATCAAAAAAGCTCTTATCTTTCAAGATACTTTTCTTTTTCCAAAATAAATAACTTTTCAACCCTACTGTTATTAAAAAAGTAAGTGGTGCTCTGTAGGTCTCCTAAAATGTAAACACATGCTCGGATAGAATAAATAGGTTTTATTTGTTGCTACAGAGTCAAAAGATAGACTAATTCACTGGGTAGCGACTCAGGTCCAAATGAGATGCTTGGGAATATATGAGATGTTAAAATTCCTTGGAGGGGAAAAAAAAGTGATAGATTAAACACTGTTTTAGATTGCACACAGATTTTTACCACAGAACAACAGAGAATGCACCTGTGAATGCAAACACAACATAGGGATTTCAGTGCCTGCCCCGTGAAGAACACATATGGTCTGTTAAAGCTCTTTGTTACATACATCAGATCTAAGCTCAAACTAACTCATGTTAGTAGTTTTGGGAACTGCAACCAGTAGTCACAAAAAGGAGAGTTTCACCCCAGGACAGAGTTATAGGGTGCAACCTGGGCACTGTCAACAGTCTCCTATATAGTGGGGTAGGATATCAGTCCCTAGAGCGGCTGTTGCAAAACTCGCTCTGCTCTCAGCCTGTAATAGATACAAGTCTGTTTCCATTTGTAAGGTATGAAAGTTGTCTGTACGATCAAACAGAAATGCTAGACATCCTTTAACTTTGAGAGCCAAAAGTGATCACGCAGACTGACAAATACCTTCCTCTACCGGAACATCCCCATTGTCCGTGGAGGCAAGCAGCTCCACTCATCATCCTCTCAGACAAAACCTGCCAGAAAAAGACCAGTCTTTTTCTGATCTTTGAATGTAAGCAGCCCAGATCACCAAAGTCAGGCAAAATGAATCCAAGCCTCCTTCTTTTTCTAATCCCCAGGAAGTCCAAGAATATTTTCCATGTTTCTTAAGACAGTCACAGAGTTCATTCTTAAGCAGAAACCTGAATATATCAGCATAACATCTTTAGCAACAACAGAAGTCCTCAGGACTCTCTGCTGTGGGTCAAGTTGCGTACACCACAACTTGGGCATCTCAGCATTGGTGTTCTGAGACCCAGACAGGAGACAACTTGTCCAGTCCTAACAAAGAAGCCACCATCAAAATCTGGACTGAAGCAAAATGGAAGTCTCTATTTCTTTTCTTGCAAAAGCATTACTAACAGCCACAACTGGAAAGCAGAAAGATCATATCTAACACAAATGTTCAGTACATGATAATTTATTCATCTCACTATTTTATTTTGTCTCCCTTAATGTTATGTTATAGCATAAGGGTAATTTCTTGACAGATGAATTACATAAACATTGATTTTAAAAATTTCATTTCTCTCATTAAATTGCACTTATCCAATTACCCATTAAAGCAGTTTGTAATGCGAATGCACATTTCTCACATGGCATTCCAAAGCAATGAACTGGAAAATGACACCTTGCCAAACTGGCACATTCACACATGTGATAATAGAGTTGAAAGACCAAAAAAACACACCCAAAACTCAAACCAACCGCCAGACTAACCCTAGTGGTTTAAACCAGCTTTTGTCACTGTTTCAGAATCCATTAAGGTATCTTCAACTCACCTTTCTCTAGAACCAAGCAATTTTATTCCTTACGAAACACTGGTAAATCCTAAGCCTGAAGAACACCCCATTTATTGTCTAAAAAGTTACTAGAGGAGCTTTAAAGAACAGAACAACCAGACTCATCTGGGACTCATTCAAAGGACACTGAAAACAAGCTCCCAAATCACTCTGCGCTGATGGGTGCAGACAGACCTCAGTGGGCTCTGACTGTGCTGAACGTGGTGTGGGGCCAGCACGCTGCACAGAAACCTGAGAACGATGAGCCAGCTGCAGGCCACAGAGCAACAGAACTGCATTAGTACAGCTCTGTGCCCCAGTTATTGTGCAGTAGCAAGAGTCAGAGCTCATTAGCTCAGGAACTCTGCTAAGCTCATTTACACACATGCCGCCTTCAAAACTGAGCTGCTAAGTCTGTGAAATGCTGAACTGTATTTGTGTATTTATGAACCTACTAGGTCAGGCTGCATCTCGGCACCCTGATCTCAGCCAAGGTCTGAGGAAGCGCAAAATGACTCTTCAATCTAAGCATCACACAGATAGTTATGCCTCAGAAAAGAAACTGACCTTTTATCCCTATGCATACAACAGCCCCATTTAAAACCTTTTTACTATTACAAAACATGTGACTACAACAGTAGTCTTTTTTTTTTTTTGGTCTTTTTTTGGACGGTATACGTACTTGAAATAGTCTCTCAAAAAAGACTATCAGACTAAAGTCACAATCACAACTGTGATCATGATGGTACTCTAATTCCTACGTAGGACAGATTATAAAATTTTTTCCTGGAAATTCCTTCATCTATCCTAGTCCACAACAGCAATTAAAAATACAAACAAGATATTTGGGTTAACAAAAGATACAGCACTTAAATATCGCTGATACAAGTGCTAGAACTATAAAGATGAGGTGCAATCTGCTAGAGGTTCTCTTCTAAAAGAAAAAAGACGGGAGTCTCAACTCAGAATTGTGCTTCTGGATTTGAGAAGCTAAACCATCTCCCTGTTCACCTTTTCTTTGCTCACAAATCCTGAGAATCTTTATGAGCGTGTGTGGAATAAATACTAAATTGGCTAAAAATACAAAAGTACAGCATTGTTCACACATTAAGGAAAAGTATAAAATCAAGAGGCTTCTGAGGTAGAAAATAGCTGCAGCTGGCATGAAGGATACAACACCTGTGGTTCCCTGATAAGCTACATGAAGTACGGGACGGGATGCAATTATTCTGTGCCTTTACCTTATGATGTATAGCGGATATGGGAATGGGATGATACCATGAAACAGATAAGCTGCCAATTAGCTGCCCGCTCGATACTCGGAGCCAACATTTTGTCAAATTTTGATGAAATGCTGTCCTTTGTGCGAACTTTGCTCATTATAATGTCATTATAATACCAAAACACACCTCCATCCCAAAGGCTACCCACCTCCAAGGTGTGACCACTCCTTCATGAGTCTGCGCCCTGAATTTCTCATAAACTATACGTTTAATTGTGAAGCGAGAAAAATTTACACCAATCATGATAAAAGTATGTATGACTAAAGTCACTCAAACTCCACCTTGAAGATAACAAATAGTATAAAAATAGCTCGAGAGAGGGGGGATACCCAGGGAAGACACCATCGCAAAGAATTACATCACTGACTTCTGGGATCAGCTGACGGGCTGAGCCTCTCTTCCCCCCCATAGGGACGCCTTTGGGTAAGACTTAGATTATACCGAGTGCTTTCTCGGGAAATGTAGAAATTTCTCTAGAGACTCTCTTTTCTACATTTAGAGCCAGGCTGTATCTTTATAACTTTGTCGCGCGTTTCGTATATGTAACAATACTTTCATTTGCACATGCTTTGCAGACAGTGTATTTATCACCCGCAATCCTAAGAACCTATATATCTATTGTTTAAATAAACTGCACTTTTTTAAGTAGCTAGTTGTTTCGCTTTCTCACTGAACGTGACCAAAGACTCAAGAGTGGCCGTGCTAGTTCACGAGCACGACTAGACTGAAGGTGCAGTCCGCTATTAGCGTATCCAAATCGTAATAGTTTAATACATATTAAACGCAATTGGACTGATAGTGCTGAATTGGGCATCACTCAGAATTTAAACCTAGCCGCACCTGGCCTCCCACCTCGGTGAGGAGTGTTAGAACGCAAGGGGGTTTATTTTCTGCCAAAACCACTTTGCCCCTTTTCACACAACAGCGTGGACCCGTGCATTTGCTTGACAGCCAGCCGTTCAGAATGTCTGTGGTGACTTTATCTAGGTTGTGGGTTGACCACGTTGTTGGAGGCAGAGTCATCTGAAGTGTTGTGAGCAGGCCAGCTTTAGTCTAAAAGCAACACAGTCACACCTTCACTAGCCACACCTGCCAGTTTGGCTCAGCTAGAGGATCTCTGTATTCCACAGCCAATGAAGATTTCTCCTTTTCCAATCATGTCGTGCATTACAGTTGCTAGGTTAGCTTGACTACTAATCACATTTAGCACATTTCTGCCTTATCCAGCTCCCGGAAAATTGAGAGCTAGTAGTACTTACGGAAAAGAGAAGTGAGGAAAGAAGGCACACAATCATATTTATATTACACGTGCACATTTATGAGCCATACTCTCAATAAAAGGAGCAAAATCTACTGTGAAACAGAAGTATGGTCATAAAAGCATTCCTAATGCTATCAGGTTTACTGAGCTACAATTTAGCCACAAAAGAATTGCGCCCATGGGGCCACTGAGTCATTGTCTCAAGTTGGCTCTTTTTTCACATCTGTTTCAGTCCAGCAACATATGTATCACACCGTTCTGCTCCAGTGTGCTGTGACATGATTAATTTCTGTGACATGAACTCTGCCACTGCTGCCTGGTTTGTGGTGTTCAGGTTTGTTCTGCCTGTTCGGGGTAAGAGAAAGCATTAACTATCTGCACTGCAGCACAACGACACTTCAGACTACCCTTCCTGCAAATCAGCTCAGTATTACCTTTGAGCAACTACAACTCGTTTTCCTGAGCCTGACAATAAGAGCGCCTTTTGTGCTGCAGTAACTGCCACTAGTTGACCCTGGCCCCACACCACTCCAAGCCCACAGGATCCTACAGATCAAAAGAGATCCTCCAGACCCATGGACCACAACTTCTGTCCTCTAGATGAAGGACTCAGAACAAGAATGCTAGACTAGGCTGCTGCCGTTGGGTTGCTCTTGTTTATTCAGAGAAGCTTCATGGTTTCTTGGACAGAACTCCCTACCCTTCCCTCAAAATGACAGAAAAATTTTCGCTGAAAGGAAAATTTGGAGGTCATCCCATCAAACTTAAATGCCATTCTCAATTCACAATTCCCTGCCTGTTAAGCCAGGATGACTCTCTTAACCGTGAAACAAAGCACAAAATTTGTATTTGTCCTGTCATTAGTACAAAATATTAACCTAGCCAGAACATCTAAAGCAGCAAGAAAACAGTACTGTGTGGAACTATGAATAAACAACACAATGATTTATGCAAATTGTGTTAGACACAGTAGGTTGTTCCCCTTTGCCTTTGGTGCCAAACAGCTAATCTTCCCTCCCAGCTCTGATGTTTCTGTCCACAAGGATTAAACCTATTAATATACAAGCCTATTGAAAACATTTAGAATTCTTTCAGTCATTTCAGTTTAAAATAAGTAAATGCTCAACGGGAGCAAAGAACAAAAATAAAGCCAGTGTAATACCAACATTTTCTTACAGTAAAAAATAATGAACAGCAGAATCTCTCTGTCTGGGGGAAAAGTTACATTTCCAGAAAATTATGAAGTTCCAAATGAAAACAGGCTTCTGTTTTGTGGAATTAGAAGTAATGAATTACCTTTCAAACTAAAGGACATCAAATTTAACTGAAGGGGGATTTATATTAGTAACATGACATTCCCTACAACATGAATATACCACACATGGAATGCAAGATTTTTTTAAGGGGCTGGATGATTAGTCGGCAACTCAAGAACAGTCACTTGCTGAGCTAGCTTAAGGTAATATGAGCACTCCAGGGTCCCATGTCAGGACATAACCTGATCACCTACAAAGATTAGAAAGGAATGTTCCTCACATGTGTAGTCCTGAGCAGCTGGCTCTGTGTATCACAGATCTTGAAGCTTGTTTTTAACCTTTTTCTTAAGTAGAAGTTTATTGGCATTTCTAGATTAGGTACACAACAGAACTGACCCTCTATAAAAAATACTATTCTCTTATCTTTTTACTATTATATGTTTCTTTGTTAAAAAAGAGAACAGTCCTGTTATACACTTCAATATGCAGATGCCTTCCAAGGTCATTTCATTTACATTAAATGTTTTGCTTCCAATTTATTTTCATGGTCCACCAGACGCTGTAAATGAGCACATTATACAAAATAAAAATGCATAGCTTTACACTTGGGCAAATAAACTTAGCATCATAAAAGTTATTCAAATACATAAAAAATATGAAAGACTTTCTTGACTGTAACTTGTGTGTATATATTTCTTACATAATTTAATTGGATTTTACTTACCAGATAACGTGATTTAAAAGCCACCTTTCAATGCTGTAGGCATCATTGATCATCTTTTAAAAGCTACCCATAATACATAAACAAGATACTAAATCCTCCTGAGACCAAATCAGGTAATTCAGTAACAACATAAAGTAAACAGACCCTCCCAAAAATCCAGCTTCTCACAGTTGCAGGGCTGCGCAGAAGGGCCAGCTTTGCCATCAGTCCAGGATGCTCAGATATTTTACTGGTCTTGGTAGGAAAAAAAAAAAAAAGAAAAAAAGAAAAAAGTACTTCTACTGCCACTTTCTCTTCTTATCCCAATAATGCCTTAAGTCAAGTTCTGCCTTTGGCATTATATGCAAGCATGGGATGGGAAACATTCCCAGACACACCTTGGGATATATATTTATCTGTAGGTCAAAATGAATACCATCAGTTAAAAAACTTGTAAAGATCTATGAGAAAATGTTTATCAATAGTCTTTTCATAGAAAGACTTTAATACGTAAATATATATATATATACACACACACATACTCACACACAAAACCATCACATACAAACTCATACATTAGGATTACATACAAACTATGTTTGAGCCTGAGCTATTATATACTGTACAAACTCAAAGATGGTATTTATACACTGTCTTTTGAATGATGTGAATAAAATAATTATGGATAGCTACAGAAAGGAAGGAGAACAATTTTTAAGACTATGCTCTAAACAATGTTGTGCTCTACTGAAACAAAGTGGACGTATCAGTGACAAGTTTTCCCTCCTTTTCCTTTTTCTTCAATAGGGCATTTAAATCAAATCACAAAGAGGACCTGAAATAAACACACAAACAGAAGCCCTGTTTTGGAAAGAGAAACTGACCACAAGTAACAGGTGACTCAGTTTTGGTAGTGAAAGAAGATGATTCTTAGAACCAAGAAAACAGAAATGAAGGGGCACACTCCCAGATTCCTCCCAGCTGTTATAGTGCTACTCACATAACAGGACTAAAAACTACTGGAAATGCAGTGTTCCTTATCAGTAACAGCAGTTCTACAAAGGCAGGCTCACATCCACCGAACAGGCAAATAAAAAGTGATTGATACAGTTCAAGTGTATCAATTTTTTTGACAACTAACTCGTGTCAGCTCAGTGTCAGCTAGGGAATTTAACTGTCAAATAGGCTGATTCATTTAAACTGTATAAGCCAGTTTCTGCCTGTTTATTTAGCAGAACAGTAACTGCATTCTGTAATAAAAGACAATATTAACAAAACTCAGGCAAGAGGGCAGGGGAGAAGATGTGAAGGTGGCAGCAGAGAGACTCACTTTCAAAACGTTGGGAATCATTAAGCATTTGATCACTGAAGGCAAAGTTTTCTATGTCTTAAGATACCCCTCCTTCACCACAGGACCCGTGGATGAACCAAAGCTAAAAGTGGGCAGACGCATCTGAAGAAAGACATTCCAAGCATGCAGAGGAGTTTTTTGGTTTGACTTGACCTCTGTGCAGCTTCTCCCCACAGGGCAAGAATGGAATGGTCTTCTAGGTAGAGATGTAAACATCATTTCCCCTCTCACAGAAATAAAACTTCAGAGCCTTACCTGCTTTCACAGAGACCAAGATCCTACACCTTCCTTGACAGGATCTCTCAGCCCATTTCTGTCACTGCATTACAGTCATGCTGTTCTATCCTCCTCTTCTGTTCTTCATTAATCCAAGGGAGAATGGCAGCCTACTATGAAGAAGAGAAAAAGCCTTACCTGATCTATACTGGAATGATACATGTGGAGGGCCTACACAAATAGGGATTTAAAACATGGAATCGGCTTTGCTTGTGGGACTAACCCACCACCTCTAGGCTGCTCTAATTTGTGAGATGAAATTATGAAAAGAAACACCATGGACTTCTGGAGTAGGCAGACAAATACCTGTCTGACCTTTTTGGCTTAGCAATGTCCTCCAGCCAGGTCATTGATGAGCCTCATGGGTCTATTTGTCTAAGGGAACGTTGAATCCTCATTAATACTTTTGTTTCAATTAACCATGTGCAGTGCCATCCATCTAAGTTTCTCCTCAACTTCACTGCACGTGAGCTTGTCAGACATTACTTCTTTGGCTCCCATACTCCCTTTAGTGTCTCAGTATTTTTCCCTTTCAAACAATAACCAACTCTCCCCCAAGATCCTGTTGGACACGCTGTGTTTGCTCACATCACATTAATCTCAGACGGGGGTATGTTCTACTTCTTTTCTTAGTTCTTACCACCTGTCCTCCCCATGCAGAGAAAGCTCTTGGAGTTGGGAACTCTCTGCTACTGTGTATACTTTTGCTAACTTCCACATGATACCCACAACCCAACTTACCCTCAGATCTTGTAAAAATGTAATTAAGAACAATTAAATCAATTTAGTAATGTTATTCAGGTTTGATATGGGTTTGAGCAAATAAAATTTTGTTTGGATCCTGTTCACCTGCCTAAGCACATAAAATTCCCTAACTCTACTCTTACTGCCTTTCCTCACCTATTCGTTCCCTGCATCCCCATCCTTCTCCGCTCCATCCCGAAGTCCTAATACCTTTCCATTAATAAAATATTTTGTTCCAAGTGTACCAGCATGGAAAAGGTTCACAGGCTTTTTTCCTAAATTAACATTCATGCCATTTTAGTACCCGGTCATGAGTAAAGCAAACAGCTTCTTGAAATAAGATCTTTTCAACGTTAGGCTTAACACTTGACTAGTTCACTTAATGTGTTGTGATAGGTGTTGTAGGTTCATATTACCATTGTCCTGTACATCTGCATTTAAGTCTCACAGTGCAGTGTAATTGGACCTCCACAACATTACCTTCCACCTACTGGCAACAGATAAAGGCACAATTTGTAAAACAGTTTATTACAAAGAAAGTAATGGCCTGATAAAATCAGAAATACAAAGAATGTCTGTAAGTGGAAGTCAGTGGACTTTTTACCACTAACAAATGAGTTTGTTTAAGTTTGCATCAGAGAAACACATAGTAAGAACTTTGCGGAAAAAGCATCAGAATTGCAAGTCTTTACCCTAAGGAAGAGTTAATAGTATTCTCCCTTAGACTCCACAGGACAGTACATTCCAAAACAGCTAACGTATTTTGAAGGCTACGAACCTATGGTCAGAGACTTTACAGAAATCAGGTTTTACTGAAATCAAGAAAGTTACAGTTGGCATGATCCAGCTCTACTTGCCACTCGATACTATCTTGGAGCCATGCTTATGAATTTCTTGGAGAAAACAGAGAAGCAACAACACAGGCCAGATTCTGTTGCTGACGTTACTCCATTCAGTTATTTCTCACTCATATTGCTGTAGCAGCTAAGAACAATGGGAACTATATAATCACAATAAACGACGGGCCACCCCCAAAGGAACTCATGCTGTAAGGCAGCATGGAGGACCACATATGGACAGTCAAGGGGTTGTAGGAAACAGCACCATCGTATTAATTACTGTGCACCAGTCCTCACCATAAGCTAATTTTTTTTGCGGGCAAAAAAGTTTTAAGGTGGAATGTGAAGAAGAAAGGAGAGCATGGAAGAAAGTACTCCAGGGCTAATTCTAAAATTCAACATATGGGCAAATAAAGTCAGCATCTTAATTGATTAGAAACAATAACTTTAATCCTGATATGGAAAGTCAGATGTCAGACAAATGACAGGCATCTGGCAGCTTGTGGAGCTGGGACCCACTCGCGCTCTGAATGCCAGTCTTCTATTCTTGACTGTATAATATACAGAACTTGGCACCGTGCCTTCATTCCACACAAAGCGAGGGAAAAGAAGATGAAGACCCTCAAAAATTAAGTAACTTTAGCATGTGTAATATTGGTAGATTCTGCTTGAAGTCCTCTTTATATATATTTTTTAACTTGCTATTTTAAATGCTAGTCATCCTGGATTTAGTCTTAAACTTGACCAGCTTGACTAATCGGATGAAAAAAGGAGCAGTCTTGAAGTTCACAGTTCTATGAATTATTAAGAACAAATGACAACCCTTCAATACAACTGATTTTCTATATCCACAAAACAGAAAACTCTTCATCAGGATGATGGCGCACTTCCACTGCAAAGGAAAGTCTCTCCTCATAATCTACAGGATACACTATCATGACCACCACACCCACAGGATATTCAAATTGTAAGGTGAATTATTACTACCTGCTCCCCAGAGGAATGCACTTGCTTATACCTGCCAGATGGAACTGACAGCTGGCAGCTCAATGTCCCACAAAGACCTTCTGCAAACAGGCTCTTAACAAACACGTGTATTCTGGCTTCCTGTTCCCACTGCATTCAAATCAAACACCTCTGGCTCCTGCTCCCCACCTCAGCTGGCTTTTGGACTTACACTTTGATCCTGCCCAGCTCAGACTGCTTAATACACACATTCATAATATTTTTGATATTTACATATTTCATCACAGCAAATGTTAATTACATGCATTTAGTCAAAGACATCGCTTCCAGTTTCTTTGCAAATTTCAACAGGGGCAATAAATGTCCTCTCTGAAAACATTACTACAGAGAGTAACAGCTAAATAAAGCACCTTTTTTTCTGGGAAAAAAATGCATTCAGTACAGCCAAGTATTTTCATAAGTTAGGCTGCACCTAAACAAGAGGTAGCATGCCTAACTACTTCAAATATATGAAGCAATTGCTCTTTCGATTTCAAAAGTTTGGTAAGAAATTGGATTTTACTTGTCAGTAAGTGCAACCAGGTATAAGTCTTATCAGTCCAGCATAATTTTTTTTAATAGAAATTTCTGAAACTATTACAGTGAAACACATAGAATAATTAAAAAGCCAAACCAAAACAAACAAAAAAACCCCTAAGGGTTATTCAAACAAATGGCAAAACAAACCACTCTTGAAAGTGGTTTGCTCCAGTAGAGGGAAAGACATACCTGTGAGAAATTGAAGCAGAGCTAACAGGAAGCTACAGCTGGCAGAAAATGCTTACTGAAGAACAATTAAAAAAGAAGTATTTTTTAATTAATTAATTTTAATTAATTCTTAAAAAAGAAATATAATCCACATTTTAAAAAAGTAATATTCAAATACACTATTTACAGTCATGCACAAAAAGCTAACCATAACCAGACAGAAAACATGCAGGAGAATGTTATCTATCTCAAAGGAGTAATGAAATACAGTGAGTTTTAGGCCAACTCCACTCAAATCTGTCCATGTCCTACTCATATCATCAAGCTCAAAAGATTAATGAATAGAACACAGAACATTTTAACTCTGAAATTCCCTTGCTTAATGAATATAGGGTAATGAGCATGCCAAGATTCTATGATTATAGCAGCCTTCCAGTACCTAAAGGGGTCCTACAAGAAAGCTGGAGAGAGACTTTTTACAAGGGCATGTAGTGATAGGATGAGGGGTAGTGGCTTCAAACTGAAAGAGGGCAGATTTAGATTAGATATCAGGAAGAAATTTTTTCACTATGAGGGTGGTGAGACACTGGAACAGGTTGCCCAGAGAAGTTCTGGACGTCCCATCCCTGCAGGTGTTCAAGGCCAGGCTGGATGGGGCTTTGGTCTAGTGGAAGGTCTTGCTGTCCATGGCAAGGAGATTGGAACAAGATGATCTTTAAGATCTCTTCCAACCCAAACTATTCTATGGTTAAGTTACGTTTGTTCAATTGCTGCATGTATCACTGAAAAGTGAAATGGGCTTGGAGAGAAATAGAAATAGAGTTTATTTCCAGAAAATAGCAACCTTAAGTTATATTCTTTCATTTTGTAAAATAAGGGAGCAGGTGAGGGTCCTGGAAATGCTAGCACTAGCTGATATATCCAAGAATTTGTCTCTAATACTAAGAAGTCACATCTCTCTCTTTTTTTGTGCGTGTGTTTACCCTTGGCAGAAGTAGTCTCCAGAGGGGGGGAAAATGTCTCAGGAGGTACGCGAGCTCATGTTGCAGGATATGCCCCCAGAATGACTTGCAAAGACATGAGCATGAGCCAGTTATGGTTTACCAAAATTTGTAATTTTGAAGAGAATGCTACTCATCTTACTTGCTGCCTTGCCCCTATACTACTGTCAGACTGAAACTAGCTGCAAGGGATCCCTAAAAAAGTGCTCTGTACAGAAAAGGCCTCCTGCAGGGAAAACTCTAGCACTTACAGTTGTTTTTTTTTCAACAATACTAGCTACTGTTTACCTATTTCCTGCAGGCACTTTCAGTTTTCAAATTATTTTAAATACAGCTAAGTGAAGCTTCTGCATTTTATTTCTGGAATGACTGAGTATGTAAAAGCCTCTGAAGGCTGCAGTACATTTAGTATGTTAAATAAACTTGAGTGGTATTTATTTATAACTGAAGATACAAAGTTCATTAGAGAGGACTCAGTTCTTCAATTTGCCAACAGGATGACTAATCAGCAAGCATGTGCTGGCCAGCCACGCCAGAACTTGCCAGCCTTACAGCTCTGCACTTACCAAACAGTACACATTATCTGAAAATCCCATGGGGATTATTGAAGACGGGAGATTATTGAAGCAGAGGTGGGAGAGAGTTTTGGGAGACAAAGGAAGCAAATCTGCAGGAATTTAGGCACCATGTATTCTGCTGCTCCTTGGATAAATTGCTTTCTTTTCCAATGTGGAAAATTCACAAAATTATTATATTGGAAAGTGTGACGTAAAGCAAGGCTAGTTCAGACACGGCATCTGGGATAAGCAGCTATTGGTGGTGGCTGACTCGATAAGAATATTCCAGGTTGATTATGGAAAGCTGCTAAGTCGCTCACAGTAAGGCACGATCCACCAGGGCAACCTGTTAAGTGCATTGCTATTTCTGTTCATATCTGCACATTCCCTCAGCTTATGCTTATCCTAAACTTATGACAAATACAGGTTTTTCTTTTTTAAACAAACAAACAAAACTCTAGAACTTCTGATCAGCAATTTTTGCAATTCAGATAGCTCATTTAGTATCACTACTTTTGCTGAAGCCTGTACAGCAGTTTTACCAAATGTAATTACAGGCTAGAGACCATTTTGATGCTTTCCACTTTTTTGCTAAAAAATTTAAATCTCTGGAAAAGAACAGGCAGTACACTCGCAGGAAAGTACCTTCTCCTTATTTTTCTTGCTAATTTCAATAGCAGGTATGATGTCAAGTGCTGACAATGGCTGACTAAGCCTCATTCACTTGCTGCCACTCTAATAAGGATTTTATTTTTATCCAAGATAATTTAAACAATACTGATCCTGGTTTGTTGTAGTCTTTATCTGTAGTCAACCTGTGTTTTGCATTATTTGAGCTCCATCAGTTGCTCTCAACCTATCTGGAAGGTGTGACTTCCAGTTTAAAGATCTTTTCAAGACTAGTTTCTGACTGTCCTTCCGAGAATACACATTACAAGTAACTGTTACAGGTGCACAAAGAATTGTTTGCTCTTTTCTTCTGAGCCTCTCACACGCTGTAGGAGACAAATCCACATATTCCTGTGACCTGACAAAAGGCCTTACTTAAATTCCAAATAATCGTCACAGTTTATGCAAAATCTAATCACCAGATCTTGCACTAAGTAGTTTGCTTCATTCTCAGCTGTAATAACACTCACAGGGATCAAATTAGCTGAATCAGGCCTGGCAAAATCTGCAGTAAGACTCTCAGAATCCAAGCAATGCTGTAACAAATCCCAGACTGCCAGGCCATAATACTGATCCAAAGGCCAAATGCTATTTGAGTTATTCTTTGGGGAGGTCAACGCTAATCAGCTGAGAGCAAGAAAAAGCTTTTGACCTAGACTTTACAATAGATAGCCTACATTTTAGTTTGGCAATTTTACCAAACTTCCAACTTTAGCTTTGTCTGAACTAGACATGCTTCACCTTCTGAATGGCTCTCCAACAAATGGTTGCTTTCCATTTGTCAGTATCACCAACTATTTAGAAAATGTTCTAAATTGATTTAAGAATGCACAAATCTAATAACAGGCACCTACTGACATAAAAGTATTGTTAGAATAAATAAATAAATAAATGAGAAAGAATTCCTCTGTAAGAATAACCAACTCAAATACACTTTGCTGCAGATTCAACTAGCTGTAAGTGGAACACCACCACAGACCATGCAGTTGTTTAGGTTTGGATAACTGAGACACTCTTTACTTTGTCTTTTCTCCCCCTCTTCCAAAAACATCTGATCTGGTTTTCCTGAAGTGGTTTGTGAATTTTGGCTGACAAATGCAAATGCTGGATGTTGATTTTCTGTGCTCCCTGTAACCCCATTAGAAACCCAAAAGCTGATCAGCAGTTCAAGTGTCAACTTGATAATCCAGAAAACAAACAGAAAAACCTGTTCATCACCCTCCTTGCCCTAAATTCATGCAAGGCACACCTCTGAACACCAAGTCTGCTGGTGGAAATATCTTTTCCAACTGGCTAGCAAGGTGCTTAGATCACTCACCATGCATGAAAAAAATATCATCCGGACAATCAAAAACCTTAAAATTCTAAATGCCAAAATTTTCTATTGAAAATCTTAGGCTATCTTAAGAGTTTTTAACCTGCTATTTTTATCATACCCTGAGAATTCCCTAGCTCTTCTCATTGCAATGTATAATAGATTACTTTATGACAAATTCAGATAAAAACTGTGAATAGAAATAAATCTGTCAATAGAACACACAGTTTAAACTCAGAAAACCATAGCACTGAATTTGACACAGGTGAAGGGGGCTTATTCAGCTACAACACAGGAAGTGAAAAATATAGGGCTAAACTAATGGTTGCTTTAAGTAGATGTCACTTATTCTTTCATATTAATAGTGCCTCTTTTACTCAGCATCTCTTCTCCCTGCTACAGACAGGTCAGATATTTGCAGTTCTTTTCGAAATTAGGAGACTAGAGACTGAATCCTCTTCTTGTGTAATTGTTTCATTGCTTTTCTGCCTATCACCTTGGACGTGTTTCTGTCAAACAGCAGAGTCATGGTGCTATTGAATGAATCAGGCCAGAAAAACAGCTGTGACTGCATTAATGCAAAGGTATTTATGGAAACAAAATGCACAGTAAAAACATTAATTTATTTTCCGAGCAGGGCTCATTAATCGGTGGCATTCTTCTAATGCAATGATTTACGATATGCAGTATAATTTAAATACAGTTTAGCTGTAGTCTCAACAAGCAGTCAATTAGGAGAGTTTGGAGTGGGGATAAATGTGATTCTTGCCAAGGAGAACTTTTTATTTTCTGATTTAAATAAATCTGATCCAAGCGGAAAGGCTCCAACTGACTGCTGCGGGCTCTGTCTCAGACCTTTTGCCTTTATTATGTAACTTCTGGTTTTATTCCTCCTGTTTTTTCTGGCTTTTTGTCTTTGCCTTACAAACTTGCTGCTTTCTCATTGTTACATTCTTTTTCTGCCCTGTTTCTTTTCCTCCTACAAACAAAACCAATGATATTTATCTTCACGTGGATTACTGCATACCCTTACAATGCACCAAACATGAAGCTCTAAAACAACTGAGCAGATTAAAAATGACATGCCATTCCCACACACATTCACCTACAAATATTGTTGCTTTTCTCTCCATCATCTTTCCCAAAACATCATTTTAAAAATTTGCTTCAATTTTCATCACATTTCAGATCAGAAGGTATCGTCATATCATTTGCTGCAACAGTCACCCTGGCAAATTTAAATCAAATTAAGCACTACTGAGTCTAGAATAAGTCACACCAAGCTGTGCCAAGCTTCTTCAATGGCACAACATGGATCACATAGCCTGTATCTGAACTGTCTTCAGGTGATCCCAGTAGGAAAAGCAGGCCTAGTGCTTTTTCATAAGTTTATCTGAAAGACTGCTTAGTTCAAAACCACGCAAAATGATCAGATTTTAAGTATGTGATCAGAGATATCTATCAGGCAGGAATATAAGAAAAAGTTTCTCTGATCACTAGGAGACAATAGCCCCTCTTACCTAACATTCTTCTTCAGTTTTGAGTTATCTGTGGACTGGAAGGAAAATCTCTTCCTGATGCTGTAGAAGGTCAACAGAAACCTCTGAATAACAAGATCATGCAAAAGGCTAGTGATCAGCATAAAGATACAATCCTGCTATGAGCATTTGCACCTCTGTGTGTATATTTTAATCCTGCAAGAGAGTCTTCTTGGACAGAAGAGTAAAGCAGGTACTGAATACACCAAATATGAAATGGTGGCAGCTGTGTGCCAATGAAAACAGAAATAAGGAATTTTACAGTCCATTTACGATAAAAAAATTTGTTCACAGTAAATCAAGAGCAATATCCTTCCAAGCGTCACTGCTCACCCAGTTGCTTCAATGTTTTTAATACATCTTTTCTTATCACATTGCCACTTTCCGTAGCCTAGCTTCAGGAAACTGTATCCCACATCAACCACAAAACGCTGTTGTCTTACTTGACAGTAATTACTACTTGCAAGAATATAGTAGAAAATAACTGCTTGTTTAACTAATTCTTGTATTTTCAGTAAACCCAGTTACATATTATCAATTTTTTCTTGCTCTCCTCAGGACTATTTGTTCCTTAGATTGTACTTTCTGTTTTGCTGAAATGTTAATAATTCATCCTGTTAGCTTTTCTGTCATAAATTCTATGTGGTCATGAGTATGTCTGCTCCTCCCTAGCAGCTTTTGAACTTGTTTGGCAGTTTCAGCCTCACTAGACAAAAGGAAAGCATCTCAAAAATGTTAAGTACTTAACATCATGTGAAAATAAGACTTTGGTAGAGCGCCATAACCAAGTGAAAAGTCTGGATAATCAACAGTACTAGATACCAATTAATTCACATGAGAGATACTGAGAAGTAGGCTTCATTAGTTTTGATGTTCACAAAACCAGTTGCTTTTACTTCTACTGGCTGAAGTGCCCACAATGCCATCCTGTTACTTGACTAAGCATTTAAGTCCGAATCTCATTCAAAATTACTGATTACTGCTCGCCAGTAAATCATCTTTTCTGGTTAGCTTCACTGCACTACTCAGTTCAAAACACAGTGGCAACGGTTGTTTTGGGAAAAGTCTTCTCCACCTATTTGGAAAGGCCCCAGTTTCCAGAATTGTTTATGTTCACCTGAAACACTGTATCATAGTTCATGGAACGGTTTGGGTTGGAAGGGACCTTAAAGACCATCTAGTTCCAATCCCCCTGCCATGGGCAGGGACACCTCCCACTAGGCCAAGTTGCTCAAAGAATTTATGGTCAGGACTCAAAAGGTGGGTTCTGCTTTTTTGTTTCAGAGTTCTACTGTTATGCCAAACCAAAATTTAAGTAAGTCTCAATCCAAATCATTGAGTAACAAGAAGCATCTTGAATTCCTGTGAAAAAGAGGCTTGTTTTGTCACAGGCGATTTTTAAAGCCCCAAAAAGCTTGTTTGAGAATTCATCTATTGACATAGCATACTTCAGGTTGAAAAGGCACTCTCTGACAGGCTAAATGAGCCCATTCCCCATAATTTGGGAGCTTAATTGTATGCGTTATTAACGCCTGAACACAGCAGAGGGCGGTTTAAGAAAGAGGACCGAATGCTTTAAGCAGAGCCTCCGCAAAAATAACCAACCCCCCCACTCAGCCCGCTTCACCAACTCAAGGCCTCTACCCCCGGCAGGGTGCGGGCGGCGGGGAGGCCCCTCACCCGCGGGGCGCCCTGAGACCCCGGCCCGGTCCACCCACATTGCCTCCGGCTCGGACGCCGCCGGGCACGGAGCACCGACCGGACAGCAAGCCAGCCAGCCGGCCGGGCAGACACACGGACATCCCTTCCCACCCTCGTTTTTCCTCACAGATCTGGAAGACCTCGAGGCCTCACCACCACACACCCCCCCCGCTCCGGCAGCCAGCGGCCGCCCCCTCCTCACCGCCCCTCTCCTGCTCAGAGCCCAAGCCCCCTTTCCCGCCAGCAGAGAACGGATGGAAGCGGCTCTCTCCCGCGGCGGAGGCCGCCGAGGGAAGGCCCAAACCGACGGCCCCGACACGGCCCCTCAGCGGCGGGGGCGGGGGCGGGGGCGGGCCCGGGCCCACCCCCACCCCCACACCGGCGCGCGCGCACGCTCGCGCGGCCGAACCCTCGCGAGAAGCCACCGCTCGCTCCCGCGCTTGCCACGTTCAAAGGCGCCGGCGGCGGGGAGCGTGTGTCGGGCGCGCGCGCGCGCCCCCGCCGCCCCGCCCCCTCCGCTGCCGCCGCCAATCGGAGCCGAGGGGAGCCCCGCCTCGTGCCCGCGGGCTGCCTCGCCATTGGCTGGCTGGTGCGGCGGGCGGTGCTGCTGTGTGGCCACAGGGCGCTCCCGCACGCGGGGCTCAGGTGGTGGTGGTGCCGCCGGACTCGTTCTCGCTGCCGTCCCGCCCCCGCCGCGCGCGCGCGCGCCGCCGCCGCTCGTCGCCGCCGCCACCACCGCCTGACAGAAGCTGCCATGGCCTCACGCAAGAGCTCCCGGGGCGCCGGCGGTAGCCCTAGCCCCGGCTCCAAGAGAGGTCAGTGACGCCGCCGCGGGAGCCAGGCCGGAGCTCTGAGGGGAAGGGGTAGCCCGCCGGGGTGGAGTGGGGCGTACCGCTGTGGGGAGGTGGTCGGAGCGCCGGAGCTGGGGGAGGGGCCGCCCCCTCACCGCGGCGGGGGAAGCCCCTGGAGACGGGCGAGGGGGTGCTGCGCCTTCCCCTCCGCCTGCGGCTCTCGGCGGGCTGAGGTGCAGCCCCCCCATGGCCACCCCCACCCCTTCCCCCGGCCCTCCCGCCCGGAGTGGGCCGGCGGGGTCCGCGCTCCTCTGGCGCTGCGGGACCTTTGCGGGGGGGGGGGGGGGGCGGGCCGTGACAGGGACAGGCGACGGAGGTCTGTCGTTCGTGTTTTTCCCCTTCCCGGGGGTTCACGTGGAGGAGAGGCTTGCGTGGCCGGGCCTAGGCGGTGGGGACGTCCCTGGAAAGCTCCCCAAGAGGGTTGGGGTGAGCGAGAGGCAGATCGTCTGCCCGGGGCGGGTCTCGACATCTCTAGGTATCCCGGAAAAGTGCCTTTTCCTTCAGACCTTTTCCTCCAGAAGCTGGGGGTAGAACCGGGATGCCCGATAGCTGTCTAATGCTAGCGAAGTCATCGTTATTCTTGTGTTTAAACTTGGATGTTGGAATATCTCCTCAGGCTGACCCGTTTAACAACACGGGCCTGAAGTTGTTTGATCTATTGTAGGTGTAGCATCTAAGATGATGGTTTCTGTAAGTATAGAAGCAAGGAGGAATAATCTTGGAAAAATGCAAGCAGAAGGTTATTTGAGACAGCTATCTCTACCCTCCACCTCAATAAAGAACACCTTAGAAAATATGACTATTCATAAACTGCTATGTATGGATCCTTTTGGTAGGGAAAGCTTTACGTGCAGTAGCATTTTTAAGCATAGCAGAACACGCTTGAAAGGAAAAAAGTATATACTTCTGGAGTCACTGTGCAACCATACACAGTAAAGAAAGGAAGTGCTCTTATCTGAGATTGAATGCGTGCTTGTAACTTCTTTGGTTTTGAGCTTGGCATGCACAGAACTCCGGTGATGAAGTGTGGTGATGACACTGAAATATCTGTTCTTCCTCTTTGAATATAACAATAATATGGAGAACAGTGTTAATTAAAGGATGAATGAATGAATGTATAGGATTACTTTACGTATCACATGATCAATTGAGAAAGAAAGACTTGAAATAGGCATGAAAGTTTAGAGATGATACTACAGTGATATTACAATGTTCATAGAAATGGTTTTGGGTTGTTTTTTTTTTTTAAATCCTTTTCCAATTGCTGGAGTTGATATTACAATTTTTGCTTGGACTGGCAGTGCGCTGATCATCATTCAGTGTTATGCAAGCTAAATACACATTTTCAGTGATAATGCATTAAGAACACGCACCCCCGGTATAATTTCAAATACTAAATGAGGTTCTTTTAATATTTTAAATATCACTTTAAAAGTTCGTCAACATTTGAAAAATAAATTTATCAGAAAACTGAATCTGTGACCAAGTAAAAAAGTATTCCGTTGGTTTTTATTTTCAGTATGAGTAAGATTTTTATCTCTATGTATTAAAATAGCTGGTTTGTATAATTGCCCTGAGGACTCTTATTTACTGTTATCTATGAGGGGATGAAGCAGTATGAGTAATGTGTTAGGCACTCTCCTAAGATGTAACCTCTTAAATTTAAACAAATGTTTTGTTAGTTTCAGCAACGCCTAGTTAGAGTCCTTGGACAATTGTAGAAATTACAGCATGAAGCTGATGCTGTAGTTGCAGCTGCAGAAAGAGGTAATGGATGATTACCCCATGCGAATAAAGGAACAGCTAGAGGAGCAGAGTCTTCGCAGCAGACTCTGTAAGCCTGCCACAGTTGAGGGATGTGAAAATGAGATGCGGAAATAATTTTGAGGTGGCTAGTAACTGAGACTGAAGTGTGGAAACCTCAAGTTTGAGGCAGTTCTTGATAATGTTGTAATAGTCACTTTCACAGCAGTTGATGCGAGAGGATGTGGCTTCTTGCCAGGGCATTGCTCATAGCTCTGAAACCACTGAAGTTCACAGCATATCTAAAAATCTGAGCAGTGAAGACAATAACTGCATCTGAATGTAGTAACCATCTGCTTTTAGGTTTCCGCATCAGAAAACATGGACAGTAATCTTACGAATAGATCAAGTCTCAAATAGTTCTAAATGTAGTGTTTATATAGGTGTTTTCAGATTCACTGAAACGTCAGAAGTGGAAGTCAATATTTTTTAGAAAGACAACTCTGCCTTTTACTTTCAAAAGTCATATACTAGAAGCTGTCAAATCAGTGATAATGAAAAATAAAGTCTTTAAGCTTTGTACTGCTAGTGATGGACTCTTCTTTAAAAGTGACATTTATGGAATTGTGGGAATATGCCAACGATTTTATTTGGAGTACAGAAGCAAAAACCAGGTCAAAATTTGACAGTTTGGGGGTACTTAGAGAGGGAAACATGTGCTTCTTATTATCTTTACTTTATTTATCTTTTACAAGGCATTATCTGTATCTAGAGAGAACTGTGTTTTATATATATATAAAACATGTAATCCTACTTCTGCTAGTTCTGAGGCTGTGTTGTCCTCACACAGATTGAAGTCAAAGAACGCTACTGTTGCTTTGATAATTTTTCTTTAATCTCCGTAATAGTGATTGAGATGATCTTCTGAGATCTCCCTATGAAGGACACTGTTGTGGGTGTTTATTACAGACCACCTGATCAGGATGAGGCTTTCTACAGACAGCTGAAGGTAGCCTTGCAATCACAGGCCTTGATTCTCATGGGGGACTTCAATCACCCATATATCTGCTGGGAAGACCACACAGCCAGGCATGCACAGTCCAGGAGGCTTCTCCAGTGCATTGATGATAACTTTTTGACGCAGGTGGTACAGGAGCTAACAAGGAGAGGAGCACTCCCGGATCTGGTACCGACAAACACGGAGGGACTGGTGGAGGACATTAAGGTTGGGGGCACCCTAGGTTGTAGCGATCATGAAATGATAAGAGTTCAGGATCATGGGTACCACACACAAAACATCGAGAAGTAAAATTACAACCTTGGATTTCAGGAGGGCTAACTTTGACCTCTTCCAAGAAACTGCTTGGAGAGATCCCGTGGGCTAGGGCTCTGGAAGGCAAAGGGGCTCAAGAAAGCTGCTTGGTATTCAAACACCACTTCCTCCAAGCTCAGGATCGGTGCATCCCTAAGAGCAAGAAATCAGCCAAGGGATGCAGGAGACCTGCATGGTTGAGCAGGGAGCTTCTGAAAAAGCTCAAGTGGAAGAATGAAGTCCACAATAAGTGGAAGAAGGGACTGACCCCTTGGGAGGATTACAAGAATGCTGCCAGAGCATGCAGGGATGAAACAAGGAAAGCCAAGGCCGCCTTGGAATTAAACCTGGTTAGGGATGTCAAGCTCAACAGGAAGGGCCTTCTACAAGTATATTGGAAGCGAAAGGAAGACCAGAGAAGTTGTGGGCCCACTGTCAAATGAGACAGGAGCCATGGTGACGGAGGATGTGGAGAAGGCAGAGTTACTGAATGCCTTCTTTGCTTCAGTCTTTACTGCTCGGCCCAGCCCTCAGGAGTCCCAGGCTTTGTGGAAGGTAACAGGGAAAGAAGAAGACTTCCTCTGGGTTGAGGAAGATCGAGTGAGGGATCAATTAGATATTCACAAGTCTATGGGCCCCGATGGGATGCACCCGAGACTGCTGAGGGAGCTGGCAGAAGTCATTGCTGGGCCGCTCTCCATCATCTTTGAAAGGTCCTTGAGAACAGGCGAGGTGCCTGAGGACTGGAGGAAAGCCAATGTCACTCCAGTCTTCAAAAATGGCAAGAAGGAGGATCCAGGGAACTACAGGCCGGTCAGCCCAATCTCCATCCCTGGAAAGATGACGGAACAGCTCATTCTGGGCATCATCTCAAGGCATGTGGCGGAAAAGAAAGCTATCAGAAGTACTCAACATGGCTTCACCAAGGGGAAATCATGTCTGACTAATCTGATAGCCTTCTATGATGGCATGACTGGATGGATAGATGAGGGGAGGGCAGTAGATGTGGTCTACCTTGACTTAAGCAAGGCGTTCGACACCGTCTCCCACAGCATCCTCAATAGGGGAGCTTAGGAAGAATGGGTTAGATGAATGGACAGTGGGGTGGATAGATAACTGGTTGAAAGACAGAGCTCAGAGGGTAGTGATTAGGGGCACAGAGTCTAGTTGGAGGTCAGTGACGAGTGGTGTTCCCCAGGGGTCAGTACTGGGTCCAGTCCTCTTCAACATATTCATCAATGACCTGGATGAGGGGATAGAGTGCACCCTCAGCAAGTTTGCTGATGACACAAAGCTGGGGGGGTGTGGCTGACACACCGGAAGGCTGTGCCGCCATACAGAGAGACCTGGACAGGTTGGAGAGTTGGGCAGAGAGGAACCTTATGAAATTCAATAAGGGCAAGTGTAGGGTGCTGCACCTGGGGAGGAATAACCCCATGCACCAGTACAGGTTGGGGGCTGACCTGCTGGAGAGCAGCTCCGCTGAAAGAGACCTGGGAGTCCTGGTGGACAACAGGATGACCATGAACCGGCAATGTGCCCTTGTGGCCAAGAAGGCCAATGGCATCCCGAGGTGCATCAAGAAGAGTGTGGCCAGCAGGTCAAGGGAGGTCATCCTCCCCCTCTACTCTGCCTTGGTGAGGCCGCACCTGGAGTACTGTCTTCAGTTCTGGGCTCCCTGGTTCAAGCGGGACAGGGAACTGCTGGAGAGGGTGCAGCAAAGGGCTACCAAGATGATTAGGGGACTGGAACACCTCTCTTATGAGGAAAGGCTGAGGGATTTGGGTCTCTTCAGTCTGGAAAAAAGATGGCTGAGGGGGGACCTAATCAACACTTAAAGGGTGGGTGTCAGGAGGTTGGGGCTAGGCTCTTTTCAGTGGTGCCCAGCGACAGGACAAGAGGTAATGGGCACAAACTTGAACATAGGAAGTTCCACCTAAACATGAGGAGGAACTTCTTTACTGTGAGGGTGGCAGAGCACTGGAACAGGCTGCCCAGAGAGGTGGTGGAGTCTCCATCTGTGGAGACATTCAAAACCCGCCTGGAAGCGTTCCTGTGCAACCTGCTCTAAGGTGACCCTGCTCTGGCAGGGGGGCTGGACTAGATGATCTCCAGAGGTCCCTTCCCACCCTATGATTCCATGATTTTTCTCTGCACGACTGCAGAAGATGTTTGATTTTGCTTTTTCCTGTTTTAACCATGTAGTGTCCTTGTATATCCAAATGCAAACCTGTTGCCAAGCTTTTAATTTTTACTCATCTTTTGGACCTTCTAAGGTCCCTTAATCTAATCTTTTCATTAATTTCTAGCTTTTCAGTTTTCTTTGGATTTGATGTTTTTTTGGTATGCATTCAATTTGTCCTTATGTCCTTATGTAAATACAAAGTTGTGCTAATATTATTTCTTTAGTTAACAGTATCACTTCTAGAAAGATAGTTGTACCTGTGAATTTGCATGAACTTGAACATTTTATCTCATCTCTATTGTAAAGACTACTTTATAGTGTTCGTTCTCTGGGTGAGGCTCTCCATTAGCTTTTTAGTTTACCTAAAGACCAGAGAAAGTTCATCAGCTAAACAGGTCATCTTTTTCCTGCTGGAGTTCTTTTGTTGGCTCTTGGGAACATTGAACTTCACGTTGCTGCTTCCAGTGCTTTAAGTGGGATTGCCCATGCCTCCTCCAGTCTCTCTCAGCTACCTAGCTGTGCTGTGCTGTGACATCTCCTTCTCTTACACTATGGATTCAATGTAAATGTGATGCTTCCATCTATCTAAAAATTCTGTCTCTCTAATTTCTGATCTGATCTACTGGCCAGTGTGCTTGCTTTGTGCTCTTGACTTCACAATTGTATAGTGTATCATCTGATTTCTTGTGTTACAATCTATGCATTATTTCCATCTTCATTTTAATTGTAATCCTTAGGAAGAATGGTATTAAGGTGATGGAGGTCATAAGTGAGATGTAAATTTGGGATGCTCTGTGGGGCATAGAAATGTTTTGACTGGTTTGTCCAAGTCTAATTCCTAGTGTTTGCTGAACTAATACAAATTCTCATGAATTTGTAGTGTACTTTCTTATTGCTTTGATTTGACTATTTAAACTCAATGTTGGAATGTTTTCTTGTGCTATCTTTGGTATTCAGGAGTATGCAATGGAGAGTTATTACTTTGTTAGAGTTGCTATATGACTATTGCAGACAAATGAGAAATTCTTTTTGTCTCAATGGTGGAATCCTTATAAACTGTTTTATAAATTTTGCAGTGACTTCTTCACCAAGCTTATCCTATTGCCTAATTTAGTTGCTTACAACTAGTTTAAGATCTTGAATTATTACCATTACTGCTAGATATTTTTAAAAAAGTTTGGCACAGACTGGTAAAAACATGTCTCTGCATTCAGAACAAGATGAATTTAACCAGGAAACTTGATTATAACTTGTGAGACTAATCTCTGAATTTGTGTACCTGGTATCTAATAGCTAACTATAGCTTTCAAAGTATGAATTGCTCATGTCAGTGACAAAGTATCTAAATAACAACTGTGTGTATGTGTGTGTATGTTTCTTCCCTAAACTTTCAGGAAACACAAAAATGTGCTTATATGAATAGCAAAACCACAAAAATTCGGAGAGCCACCTCTTTGTGATTCATCTGTCTGCCTTGTGTCTTGTTCAGGGTGGCCTTTCTGGAAGGGCCATATTGTAAAATAATATTGTAAAATAATCTTCCAGACTGAATAGTGGAAGCAACAGTAATGGTCCAAACATCTATAGCTTACATAGTATGTTGCAACAGCGCCATCAATGAAATTACTTGTTTTGCTGGGATTCGCCCCCACCTTTTTTTTTTTTGCCCCCTTTTTTTAAATGTCCTGAACAAAACTGTTGAAATAAGTCAGTTTTCTTATCTCTGATTAAATGAAGTGATGTAAATAACGTTAAAATTATTTCTTAAAATTATTAACATAGGTATTCCTCTGCATACTCACATGGAATAGTGAGTCCTTGATATACCTCTTCATTCGTCTAGAACTAGAGTTAAATGAGCTCTAAATCTTAAAAAGGCAGTTGTGTCGTCAAAATTAGTTCTGTCTGTATGAAACTGGCTGCCGAAGTCCCTCTGCAATGAAAAACGATCAATTGGAACACAGTATAAGCTTTTATGACTATTTTTTTCATATTGCTTGATATTTGGATTTCTTCCCTTTGCTTTTTCTCAAGAAAGTATTGTTTCAGGTTTTAAGGTTACAGTTACACCTGAGCGTAGCAGGGTTAACATAAAGAGAGCCTGATACTTTCCCTCTGTCTGTACTTTTTCTCCTTAAGAATTCTGGAGCACTGGGGGGTTCTTCTCCCTGCTTCTGGAGATGCTGCCACGTGATAAAGACATCAAGGAAAGTTCTCCTGCCCCTTTTGATCCAGGGTGGGCTGAAATCTTGGGCCTGCTTTGTGTTGTCTAATGTATCTTACCTGCATGCAGGAAATCATTGTGGTTAAAAGATATAGTGGTTCAAATATGGACAACCTTGCACTTTAGAGTTGCAAGGATGTCTGTGTTCCTATACTCTTTGAGCATTTCTTTAAGAGTTTAAATGTTACATAAGAAAGGTGGCCTTTTCAATAGCCTTTTGGGTATAGAGCTTGTTTAAAATGCTAGGTGGAGAACTTCAAGTATCAGTAATAATCTCAGTGAGACAGAAATTTGGAGTATATTCTCCCAGATTTTGGCAGTTACTTCGAGAATGCACCTGAAAATTCCCCCTCAGAGGTGGTAGCTAGTCTACGTTCAGACTCCAGGTATGTGTATCATATCGAGGGATTAAGGGGTTCAGTCTTTTTACAGTTCAATGCTATAGGTCTGCCGTCAGCTTAATCTAGTCTGAGGTTGCTGTGCAGTCTTCCTCAATTTCCCTTCCCTGTACCTGAATTAGTAGCTGTGCAGGTGCTAGGTGAACCACACAGGGAACTGATAAGCCGAAAGCTGACTTGTCTCTTTTCCTCCCAGACTGGCTCAGTGCACAACTTTCCATAAAGTCATTTGGGTATAAGGGAAGAGATGACAAAGAGTGGCTGGGCACCAGGGGAGGGTGAGGTTGAATTTGGAGTTTTATGTTCACTCATGCCATCCTGGAACCGTGGTGCGAACATAGAAGGTGAACGATTTGGCTGGATATGGTAATGTAATGTCTGGATATTTAAGGGCTTTGGTAAAGATAACAAAAATTACTAGCTGTAAAAGCATGTGTGTTAAGATTATTTCTAATTACAGAGTGCATAAAGAGGTGAGATTTCAATGTTGCTGTTTCGTTAAACTGAAAACCCCTTTACTGATCACCTGTATGAAAAGAAAAAAAGTTCATTTTCATCTGGACCTTTTTGAATCATTTTGAAACATGTAAAAAGTGTTCCTGTGCTAATTCTTATGTTGAATTCTTCATTGTAGAGAGCTTGAGCAGTGAAGTTCTGATTTACCCCAAGTGGTTCTGTCCTGATGAAGATCACAAACTGGTAATCTGTGTGATACCCTGCAGCAATCTTTTTTTCCTAACCGCATCCTACAGACTAGCTCTTTGCGTGGAAGAGTTTTGAGCTATGCTTTGAAGTGTAAATCATAACTCTATTATGTGTCTTTAAGCACACTGGAAATTAAGTATGCAGATAAACATATACGGAGTTTGAACAGACTGTAGTACGTGTGGTTCAGCTTTGTTTTAAATGAAACAAATTTTAGTCTCTCCTTCATATGCAGTTGCACTATTACTATGCATGTACTTACCCAGCGTAACAAGTACTACCAAGTTGTTTGAAGACTTTGTAACATAATTAATAGCTAGGGTTTTTTTTTTCTTGTTTTATAGTTTTATTTCCTGAGGTTCTGCTTAAATGATAATTGACAATTAATTAATAATGTAACTTATCTCACTTTCTTGCTTTTTACGCTGGTGTTTTGTAAGGTGGGGTTTCTTTAGTATTATTAAAGAAAGTTCAGATAGCAGTTTGTAACTGTGGAACTGTTTCTTTCCATAGTAGCAGGAGGACACAGCTATATATTTTGTAGCAAGAAAGTAGAGAACAGAGCAATACTTTTGTGACTGAGATCTCCTAACAACGTATTTTAATAACTATCGATAGATCCAAAAGTACATAATGACTGTAGATATGAGACACCTACAAACTCTTTTGAACTCTGTAGGAAGTGCAGGTGCATAGCAGCTCTATGAACTAGCACCTAATTAAATTGACTCAGTATCAGATTTGGTTTAGGCATTAAATAAAAGAATTTAAAAAATTATTTTTTCCGTAAGCAGAGACTCATGAATAGCAGAGTTGTAGGTGTTTGCATGGCAACTAGAGTTTTGTTTGCTTCTATTTCAAACTCCTTTAAACCATGAGAAAAATTGAAAAAACTGAACCTGCATCATCTGTTTTCTTTCTTTTGTGGCTTAATTAGGACTTGTTGCTAAAACAAATTGATGTGACCCACATTACAGGATAGGAAAATGGAACAAGGAAAAAATACCCTAAAATTAATGCCAGCATGCTATATGCAGAGATGAGGATTTTCAACCTTATGTAATAGAAACTTTTTTAAAGGTCACCACCAGCATAATTTGCATGTTCTGGGCTTAAGTATTTCTTGTATTTCCTCTCCACATTTACCTTTCCTGAACTCCACTCTGGCCTAAATACAACCAAATATTTAATTAACCTAGTAATTATGTAGGACTATTGGCTACATGAAATCATTCAAATACAAGATAGGTAGATTGTATAATTTTAAATCTTCTTATTTCCAAATGTTCTGTGGAGAGAGCTGGTTAATCAAAATAGCAGCTATTAAAACTCTTTAAGTCATCTGCACAGTTAAATTCAGAATTAATTTTGTATCGTTGATATTATAGCTGATACAGATATGTTGCTTCTGTATCAGGAGACAAACTAAAATTTCTTTATAATCTTGTAGCCTTAACCTTGAATTTCTTGGCTTGGTGTTTAAAATATCCAAATTAGAATTTTGAGGGGTGGCTTGAAAGGAAGGAGAGAGTTGAAAGGGTACAAAAACTATGCTTGCCAAGTAAGTTTACAAGACACAAGTTCTGTATTCAGTTTTGGACATGAATTTTGTTTTGTGTTTGTATGTGCGTAAGAACAAAACTTGAGCAAACTGGCTAAAGTGTTTGTGGAAAAATATCAGAATATAGGAAGGTTTACTTGTCTGTACAAATCTATTAGAGCAGGTAAATAGATAACAAAAATATTTTTGTTCTGCCTTTATGGGACCATTGTTTTCTCCTGAAGTGCTAACTCTCTTATTTTACTATTTTTAAGTTTGTGGAGAAAAGGTTTTTTTTAAAAAAAAAGTAATCTAAACTATTCAGATAGTATGTGATGGATGCATTAAATACTGTTTTAAATATATTCCTGTTGATAGTCAGTGTTCATTATCAAGTTAAGTGATGTTGTTATTAGTCATTTAAGCTGTGTGCACATCTGCATGTATATTTTTTCCTTGTAATAAATCCTAATTGAAGAACTATTAAAAAAATGTTCATATGAATAACCAAAAAGAAAAACGCAAAACATTGCTTGGACAGAATTTGACTAGCTTTTGAAAATGGTCATCTTTCTAGCATGCTTAGAAAAGATGCAGGTGCAGATTCAGGATTTTCTCTTACTAACATTTATCTCTGTATTCATTTTTACCTCCTGTGACTTAAGCAGTTATGCTTTGATAAAGAGAACTCCAGAGGAAAGTTGTTAACAGTGGCAAACAGCTGGTCTCTCCAAACTGCACTGAAAATTGCGGAGCTAGCACTGCGAGTAGAATTCACTGTTGTGCTCTATTTAGATAAAGTGCCTTTGACCAGTCTTACAAAACTGTGCAACCTACTAGGATAGAATTTCTCATTAAGTTTCTTTTTGTCTTTTATTTGTTACTTTTTCATCTAAGAGAAAAACTTGTGTTTCTTTAGGGGAAAAAAAAAAGCAAAAAAGCTAGTAATTCTTATGATGTTTCTTTTACGAGTAGATTTCTTCTGAATAAATTTTCTGATTTTTGTTGTGTATGTATGCCTTAGAAGAATTATTTAAATGGAAAGCAATCAGGATTTCTTTGCTGTTTCTAGTCAGTATAAATGTAACTACATAAGAATAATATTTTCAAAGAAAAAAAGCAACTCTGGGAATGAGGCTTGACATCAGTCAGCCGGAGGATAATCATAGTTTTGTTTTGTGTAGGAATTTTTTTCTGAACAATAATTAGTTCTCACTTCTTAGTAACAAAATCACCTTAGCTTGCAACTAAAAAAAAAATCTTGTGAATATTGTGGTCCTTCTTATAAAGATATCTGTAGTCTTAAAAGGACTTTGAACTATAACAGCTTATATTCAGAAATGGGCTGACTTTTTAAACGTATTGACCATCTCTCTTTATAAACTAAATATAAAAAAAAGGAAAAAAACCTATGTGTATCTATTTTACTCGAAGCATATTTTCAGATAATAGGATTGCAGATCTGATTGTGCATAGAACAGGGCTGGAAAGGGTGGTTTCTTACTTATGTGCAATACTTTAGTAATTAGACCTCTCGCACAGGATAAGGGAGAAAAAGATGTAATTCCATTTTCTTCTTGAAGAAGAAAAAGTTTGGTTGACTTTCAGTGTTTATGCTGCTGTTTATGGGATATACTTGAACAGGAATGAGAGTCTATATTTTAAATTCTTGTTGAAACTTTTCCAGTCCAATGCAAAACAGAGATTCAGTCTGCTGAGAGTAAGCGTGGTGATAGGCCAGTTATGTCTGGAGTCCCCTTTCTTACCTAGAAGGGAGGGGAAAAACTGGCCTTTAGTCTCTCTTCTTCAGAGCTCCTCTCTTAGAAGTTGCTGTTGTGGCCAGTTAAGATTTGACTATGCACAAATAAACAGTTTCATTGTGAAGGACTAAAATGGCTTTGTTCTCACACCCTTGGGTATCCTTAAAAGCATGTTTTAGACCTCCGAAGAAATTCAAACGCTGTTCCCCAGTGCAGAGGAGAGAACTGAATCCTCTGATGTTTCACATCCTGATTAAGTGCTGAATTCCAGGAGGTGGTTCCATAGAATCGCTTTGTCTATTGAAGGGAGGAACTTCCTTCGCTAAGGAAGTTCATCAGGGCACTTACGATCCTAGAGGTTTTGTTACATATTTTCTAACGCATCTCTTTTTTCCTCTCTCCAGTGTGTCACCCTCAGCATCTCTGTGATCAGCCTGCTTAGTTGTTGAATCCTGAGTTTATGACTTTGCTCTTGTTTTCAGTATTTATGTTCTACTTTGTATAGTAGGATACTTTACTGTGAGAAAGCTTGTAGGGATTGAAAATTAAGGACCTTAAATGTTTATGTGAAGATTGATTATACGTATAATAAGGAAAAGTTCCTCAAACACTACACTAAAAATCTGAAGTGGCAGCAGGAAAGTCGGAGTTGCCTTTCATTTGGCTAATTTATTACTTCAGCTACGTTCATTGTGTTTTCTTTGAACTTAAAGCTCTTTCTTTTCCATCCATTTCCCTGTTCCGAACTAGTACATTTCTGATTTAGTTTATTAAAGTCCTCTCATAATATGCACAGGTATCTTTATAACCATATAGACTAGAATATATAAAGTGCAGGGCAGACATCTAGTGTTTAATGAGAATAATCATAAAAAAGCCGCCCTTTTTTTTTTTTTCCCCCTAATTTCCATTAAGGTTGCAGTGCTGAAAATGATTTCTTGTATACCAAAAGGAAGAATCAGTTTTTTATCACAAAGAATTTATATTGAATTTATAGAAGTAAACCTTTACCATAAACTTTAGATCTTATCTCTAAAGATTGCTGTCGTGATTGTAAAACAAACAAAATTTTGGAGTTTGGATATTTGTGAAAATGTTGGAATGTTTAATACGTGATACCATAAGTATTGTAGTAAAAAAATCTCTGTTCTATCTGTAAAGTAAACAGAAAACAGTAACCTGTCTTCCTCACAAAATTAAATAGAGTTTGTGAAAGCACATCAAAAGCTCAGATTTGTCCCTTGGAAGTGTCTTATTCCACCCTTGTTACACTGAATGAAAACTAAAGATGAAAATCTGTTTTACCTCATGATAGCACGTGTGATTATTATGGTGTGTGGACTTCTCAGAATGGAACAGTTCAGCACAGATGCTTATTGAGTCTAGATTTTAAAATACACGTCACAAAAAGTATGTATATATACACAGAAATGTGACCTATCTCACAGTAGTAAGAAGGGGGGGAAAAAGAGCTTCTATTTTAACAGGCAGGGGGAAAACAGTATCAACAGAGAATTCTGTAAACTTCCCTTTAATAGGTATTTTACTAAAGATACTTTTTACTGACCCCACCCAACAAACCTTTGTGTAAGAAGTGTTTAAAAAAATTAACTGCAATTTTATCACTGGGAATGGCTTGCAACATTTTTATTGTTAATCGTATTGGAAAAGATAATTTGCCAAAAATGTCAAGCGGTAGTAGGCCATGCTTATACAAGAAAGGTTGTTTTCTGTCTTTGTACTGCCACTAGTTCAGCTCTGTTGGTGGTAGGATGGTTCTATTGTAACTTATTTTTTTACTTCTTTCCCATATCCGTTTTTTATCACTGTGCATTTTGCTTTTAAAATGAGCACGTTCTAAAGCCTCCCGATGATCTAGCTGATGGATAATTTTTACTTCTGAAATGCTATTTTCAGATATTTCCCTGAGGTTAGTGTTCTGTTGTTTTTCCTTTTACTGTGTTTTTCTGATTTCTAGTAACTGCCTGCTAATGTGGAACCTTCTCTTCATGTGATAATCCATAATTGCTTCTGTATTACTTCCTAATGCACCTTTGTGGGAAATAATTATGCACATTACAAAAGCTTAGGTTGATGCTTTGAAGTCTGCATTTATTTTTGTGCTAATAGTTGACTTTTTTTTTTTTTTCCTCTAAGCTTCTTTGCTTGCACTTTGGTAGTGATCTACAGGTGGAATTAATGCTGTTAGTCTTGATTGTGAATTATACTTTTGTAAAATTAACTAAATAGTATAGAGTGCAGAGTTACAGCAAAACTAACTTGAAAATAGTTTTTAAATTTTGAAACAGTTACACAATTGAGGTGAATAATAACAATTTTGAATGTTAGTGAAGCAACTTGAGTTGCTTCAAAAAAGAACCAACAAACCTGTAGTCACAGCATTTGAACACAGTAGAACAAGACCTTGCAAGAAGTCTGTGCTGTTGACTTAGCTATCCCGTTCTTGGGTTGAATTTTAAATGTATAACTATTGAATTTAACCTTTGTCTTTCACAAAGCTAACCAAAATTATGTTGCTTCGTATTTTGAACTATAGCATTCAGGGAGATACATGTGTAAGCTCCATTTTTCAAGTGGGCGTTAACGTATGCTGTTCATTGGGTGTATGATTAGTTTTGTGGCCCTTTGGTCCCTATTTGGAGGAGTCTCAAGAGTTCCCCCATTTTATCTGTAGCCTCCCTTTTCAGGAAGGAGGATGTCTGCCATTTCTTTGGAATACATGTTCTTGCAATCAATTGGTTTTTAAAGGGCACAAGATAAGGTTGTGGGTACTTGGTTAAAGGTGAACATATGTGTGTTAGTTCAGATTGGGAGTGTACATTTGAAAATTACTTCTTGACTGTCTCCACCCACTTTGTTTTTATTCATTGTGCTGTTGTCCCTGCATGTACTTAATTAGGTTTGAGTGAAATGAAACAGAAAAGTATGCTGCAACTGCTTATGGGCATTCAGCCAGGTAAGGTCTAGTTTGCAGCAATCTCCCCAAAACACGTATAATATGAACTTCAGGTTCTCACCATCAGTTGAGTGCTCTATGAATTCACTTTCATAGTAAGATCTGGTATCTGCAAATGCAGGTGCAGCCGAAGTGAAGTTGCAAAAAATTGCCTAATCTAATGCCTGTTAAAACAATATAGGTTTTATATGCAATAGACATATAATTGCATGTAAAATTTTTTCCCTTAGTAAGCTGTTGATTTCTCTGTATATTTGGTGACTTTTACCCTTTGTTTAAACTTCTTTCATATGTTGCTCTAAATCACTTATGCATCATGTGAGTTGCTGAAATGTACTAGTCATGAGGACTTTCTTAAAACATCTGTTCTGTTTGATGTATTCAAGTGGCTTTAAAAATAGTTAAAAAATACACTAGTTATAGAATCAACTGCCTGTAGTTTCTTTACATCCATTTGAAAAGTCTTAAACTCAGTTGGGCATTATTTCTCGCTTTTTCTCCCTTGAGCTGTTGGGCACTGCAATTGGGAATTGTTTGCTGGATGTTAAAACCACATGAGGTATATGTTGTTTTTCAAAGTAGCTGTAACATTCTACTGTTCTCTCCATCTACCTGTTGGCTATATTATCTAAAGACGTGTGTGGGAGGAAGGGCAGAGTGATGGATCCTGAAGTTTTTATTAGGGTTGCTGTTAATGAGACATGTTTGTCTTTGTCTTCCTCCCACCCAAAAGGAGCTGGCTTTTTTTTTTTTGAAATGCAGTGGGGAAAAGAATAGTTTGCTAAAATTGAAGATGTAAATAAGTTGAATAGTGTATTATTAGTGGATATTTTTTTTTCCCTCCTTTTCTGGTCCTTAAGAAGAAGAGAGTATGTTGATCATTAGTCATTTGTGTTAGCTTTAAATTGTACAGGTAGTGTGCATATTGTCAGAATTTGAAGGAGGGGTAAGTGAGATGAATTAGTGTTAGTCCTTTCTGGAAGGGGAAGCAAAATCAACACCTCTGCTACTTTTAACAAATATGCAACACAACTCTTGCCTGTTTTGCCTTTATGGCATGTGGTGCCTTGCACTCTAGGGAAACAGGCTTTGCTCTAGCAAAACTCTCAGTAACCCTTCTTCAGATCTGCTGGAAACAAATATGAGGTGTACCAGGGGAACAGTCCTGATCTGAACGTTGTTTGGCAAGAATGCGTTTGGTTGATTTCCAGTAACACTTTTGGAAGACTCAAAACTACATTTTAGAAATTAGCTGTCTTTTATTCTTAAAGCAGTTAGCAAGTTTCAAATGAACAGTCTCTACAGGGTACTCGGGAAGCCAGGTAGAGGAGTGCCAACATGGAGAAAGTTTTTTGGGCAAGGGCCAATTTAACAAATGCAAGCAGGCAAGCGTTGTGTGCAGATTTGTATTTCAGCTTATGCTGATTGATTTAATGTCCTCAGAGCTCAGGCACCAAGGCATACATTACGGCGAAAATACTACAGTACAGTGTGCTCGGTTTCATTCGCTGCTGTTTGATGTTGGAGGATTAAGGGGAGGGGAAAGGATCAACTACCCAGGATGCTCTGTTAGGCGGAGTAAGTGAATTTGATTGTCGTCAGAACTAGACTGCCATATGAGTTCTGAAAAGCGTTTGGCTCCTGAGGATAACAGCTCTAAAAATAGATTTGGAGGAGAGGTTTCTCTTGGGTCCAGTTTCGGGTTCCAGCTGAGCTGGCTTTAAGAAACTTGTTTGCTTCTGTTGCAAGACTACAGTGAAGAGAAATCGTTTCTTATTCTGTCTTCAGCATTAGTTTTTGGAGATATCGACGCACTTGCTCTGTCTGTGGAAATCGAGCACTAATGTTATGGCTGACGACACAGGTATAATCCTAACCTTTTTTGTGAACAAATGGAAAATGCGTAGTTGCAAATACTGGTTATGTCTGAGTTTGTAATCAGCAAAGTAACTGGCTTACTGTGGTATGTTGGTGTTTTCTAGCCAATTTGCTGTTCTAGTCTGAGTAACAGGCTGCCTCTGTTCTCTGATTAAATGTTCTCTGGAGTAGAGGTATTTCATGAGTTTATGGCAGGTAGTTAATTGTACCTTAGGTTTTGCATGAGTAAGGCACACATTAACATAAGAGACATTGTTTTGTCTTCAAATATCTGACTGTAAAGTTATTTTTTGAGTATGTGAAATTACTAAGTGTCTTTAACGTAAGCTAAAGTAAAAGTAAAAAGGTTTTTGTACATCTTTAGGCATGACTCTTAATGTGGGGTGGGTGAGGTATAGGACCTTTAAAGATTTGCCGTTGAGGAATAGAGCCCACTTTAAGACTTTCTGATGTCTGCATAAAGACATCTGGGGTTGTAAGCACAGGCTTACCAGATATGGCAAGTGACCTACTTCTGATTTAGCTGGCAGCATGTGCAGGGAAAGGGCTTGAATTGAGAATTAACCATCTGGAATGAGCTCGGAGGCAGCGTCAGTCCTTTCAGTGTTTTGTTCTGACCCTGTGCCTGGGGTTATCTGCACAGAACAGAGGTAAATTTATGTTATGTAACTTCCATTTTTCAGGGATTTACATGAAACAATCTTTTAGAATGAAAAAAAATATAAACAGCTATGCTTCGTTTCTTAAATAAGTTGTCTGTTTTTCACCATTTTTCTGGTGTTCTTTTTCTCTTTTTTTTTTTTCTTCTAATAAGTAAAGCCCCTTTCTTCAGAGGCAACTAGCAGTAAACAGTAGAAAACAGTAAGGTAGATAAGTAAGTGTGAAATACAGTAACATTCTCTTTCCTGTTTGCCCCTTCTAGCACCTGGCTTGCTCTAGGACATTGTTGTAACCAGGCTTCATTTCAAATATGTACAAAGCTTCCGTTGACTACATTAGAACACAAGAGTACTGAAGTTCTGCTGTTACGTAGTATAATTGTTTATTTCTGAATATTAAAACTTCCAGCTCAAGAAAATAATTTTCACATACAATTGATCATATTTCTGAATGTACTGGCACACACTGCTTGTCTTTGTCTCTATTTTCAGACTACCTGTACATTTTTTCCCACAAGAGGGACATTATGATGAGTTATGTATACGGACCTTGCAGATATGTAATTAGGGTACAGGGCAGTAGTAGTAAGCAATACATGCCTGAGGTGAGGCTAAGTTGTCTTGGTTTCTCTCTGAATATTGTTGGACAGCCTATACCAAGAGAAGTTTCTGTTTAATATAGAAACTAAACTAAATAGTTGGTATTTAATCCTTGTACAGAGCAGCCTTAATAAAATATTATTATTTTTTTTCAATAAAATGCTGAGCTGAGTAAGAGCTGAAACGAGTCAAGGTTTTGTTTTTTTTTTTTTTTTTTTTATTGGTCTGAACTAGGTATGTGGCACAATGAATGTAATAAAAGGTTAGTTTATTACAGCTGTAAACCTGATGGCAAGCAGGGTCTGAAAGTACTTCTATATAATATCTATTACAGAAATAATTCAGTCAGTCACCAGTCTCTCATTACTTATCTTTTAGAGCTACTCCACTTTATTCCAAAAAACCAAATCATGTTGATATTTAGCTGTTGAGAGTATTTTTTGTCTTTTTCTATGATCAGTGTTGATAAATACATCAAACATTATTTGCAGTTAGTATGATAAAGTTAACTCCCTACCTTATTATATTATCACAATATTCATGACAAAGTTCGAGTATTTAAAAATAAGTAAGAAATAGTTTTACTTCCATAACTAGGACTCAATATGGCTGAATGGGCAGAGGCTGGTGCTTAGAAGGGAATGAAGTGGAGCAGGCTGGTGGACATGAAACTGTGGCCAAGTGCTAGTCTTGCAGCAGTAGTATCAGGAGGCAGAAGAGCAGTCCACAGGATCTTTTTGGATGCACATTTATTTACTACATTTGTCCCTGTTTACCTAAAATGATCCTACAGCAATGGACCAAGCAATTTATGTCTTCTGTAGTGGTGATGCCCAGTTGAAACCCCCTACCCATATGCTAGGTTGATGTCTTTCTTTTCCCAGTGATTTGTTTATAACTACTGCATTTTTTTATATGCACTTACTTTCCATATGTGCAGTTATAAATGAAGCTGTGATTTGCATTAAGTCTGTGTGTCATCCTTTTACTTGTATGTTTCTTGGGACTGGAAGTCTAAAGATACTCAATATGCTGTGGATCTCTGCTTGATTCTAAGCAACAGGGAAGACATTTTTAGCTGGTACAGTGTCTGAACTTGGGGACTTACCCTTAATAAGGTGTAGATTTTAGGGCCTTCTTGGACTATTTGAATTTTCATGTTGATTCTGTGAGCTAATTCAATTAGCTTTGAAACTTGCTTCAGAATAAATGCTTTTCTTCCAAACTGTTTCTGCTGGTCTTATTGCCCTCTGGTGGCAGTTTGAGAACTGTTGTCGCAAATGCAAAGCATCTCAAAAATGCTAAGCTCTGTATAAAATATACACTAAAGGGGAAGGAAGGGGGGATTTCCAACTAAGTTGTTAAGACAAATTGCATGTGGGTTTTTGGTGTTTGGTTGGTTATAGGGCTTTTACTTAGATGTTCGTTGAGCTTCCTGCTGTAATCCAGTGATATGAAAAGCAAGTAACAGTGGTAAAGTTAAAAGAAAACGAACAAAAAAACCCCAAACAAACAAAGTGTTACTCAAGTGTCTTTTATTCTGTGTAGTCATAAGAAACAAGATTTATAGTTACATCCTCAATCATAGTTTTCTAACTCTTACCAAATCAATTTTTCCTACTTGTTTGCCTTATTTTAACAGAGTCTAAGCATGGAGGAGGAAAGAATGGAAAGAAAGAAGGCCTCTCTGGAAGCTCATTTTTCACCTGGTTTATGGTAATTGCTTTGCTGGGAGTTTGGACATCGGTAGCAGTTGTCTGGTTTGAACTTGTAGATTATGAAGAAGTTCTGGGTAAGAATTTTAAATTTTAAGATGCTTCTAATAATTATTATGATATACATTAAATGGAGACCACTTTAAATTTCTAGATAGCTGAATTGACTACTGCAGTGTTTGCAAATGACCTACATGATAAGAATAGGCAATGTAGTTCAAAACGTACGTTTTAATGATGAACTCTATTAATGGGATTCTCATAAGACTGGAAAAAGTTATTAACATACTATACTTATTAAAGAAATCTTCAAGGATAGATCTGGATCTCTTTGTAACATGTATACATGTAGTGCATTTGAAATATCATCTAAATATGCATTATTTCAGTTTAAGCTCTCAGAAACTTGCAGTGGTGGTTGAAAGCGAGCAGCTGAGGTTACCACTCCTCTGATGGACTGTGTTGCCTATAGAGGCGCGACAACTGATCAGTCGTGCTCTCATGAATGGGCTGTTGAATGACGTCAGTTTTAAGCTTGTAACAGTGATGGTTGTATCTCAATATGCCAATGTTAAGATAGTATTGTTAATATAATAACCTGGGGGTGAAAATTAATGTCTTAAATGTCAAGATGTATGTCCATAGATAGAGCTATTGTCCCTGATGTTATAGGATTCAACATGCATTTTTGCAACTATTAGTTTTACAAGAATTACATTACAGCTTTATGAATCTGTTTGTACATGCTTTTTTGTTCTGGACTGATTTTAAGGGAACCTTCTCGTTTGAAACTTAATTGGGTCTAGTGATGCAAATAATGGTTTCTGTATTTTTACCATGCATGCAGCCAAAGCAAAGGATTTCCGTTATAACTTGTCAGAGGTCCTACAAGGTAGGATATTAGAGAAATAAACTTGCTTTACAGTCCCCTGGCTAAAAATTTTGGTTTACTTTTTTATGTTTTTAATTTTTTAGAGAATTACTGTTCTTCTACAACGACATGAAACTCGGTCACTTCTCATCATCTCTCTCATTCTTCATGATTTTGAAGATGATGCAATTCTTATTTCTGGAGAATTACATTTATTCCACCAGTCTTTGTTTTTCTGTAGACCGATTAAGATCCTTTCTAATTGATTGCTTCCGTACAATGGCAATGACTTTATATTTGTCTGTTCGAGACCCAAGTCTGAACTTTTTCTTCCACAAAACTGTTTTCTGATTTTTGAAGTACCATGTTAAGAACTGTATTTCATTTCCTTTGATAGCAATCAAGTTCTGCCTCCACTTAGAGAATGACAAGTGTAATAATAAACTGGCAAACTATAAGGACTTAGAATTCTTCTGCAAGCAGTGTGCAGAGTTTCAATCCTATTAAAAGTTATGTCTGAATTTTATCAAAACTAATTTGATAGTTCTCACCAGCACACTCCTAATCCTGGATATCGTAATTCCATGCTAAATTCTTTTGAATAGAAACTGTCTTCTCATTTTGCTTATACTTAGGGCTGGTAGAGCTGCAGTTTCAAAAAAAAAAAAAGTGAGAAGCCTGATGTATTAGTCACCTATAAGAGGATCAACAACTTTTTTGTCTGTAGTAAATGTTACACAGTTGTTGATAAAATTATGATTATTTTTCCTTTGCCCAGGAAGTAGGTTGCTTAGCTTTTATCAACTTGGCACTAAAAATTATATACCTTTCTTTTTTCCTTTTTTCCTGAGAATTTAGAATGGCAAGAAGCGTATAATCAGAAAACAAATGGTGATTATTTGATTAATTCTTGTTTTATTATTTCTTTTCCCTCAAACGTGTTGAATGTTCCTTGTGAACTTAACATGCTTTGCTGAAAAGAAAATTTAACATAAAGCACATCACTTAATTAAAGATTTGTTTTACATTGTGAGCACAAAAATAAATGTGTGGAAAAAGACTAACTTGTATCCAGTCTGAAGTTTAGGAAATGCAGAAAGGAACTTAGAATATTTTTGAGATTTTCCAGGAAATATAAAATGTGGTTAAGAAGTGTAGGGCTAAATCTTTAAAAAAATGTTGTAACAACTTGGCATTGACAGTCAACCATTGCGCATTGAAAGTACTGTGCTGGAGACAAACTGCTGAATCCCTAATTCTCTCTTTCTCCTCTCTTTGTATTTCTAGGCAAGCTTGGGATATATGATGCTGATGGAGATGGAGACTTTGATGTGGAAGATGCTAAAGTATTGCTAGGCAAGTACAAACATAGGTGGAATAGTCTGTATAATTCAGTTGTCGTATTCATGTTTGTTGCTTTGTTTAATGTCAGAACAATACTTCTGTTTTTTCCTAGTTAGAGAACTTAAACTGATTTCATTGTGGTGGGTTTTTTTCGTAATGCAGGTTGTAGGATTGTGTGTGCAACTTGTAGCAAGTTGTGTTCTTTTCCTCTTAATATATCAATGTTAAGTGGAAAGCATTTAATTACTTACAGGATGATTTTGAAGTCAGGTGGTTGATGCTGCAGCATCGACTGTTGAAAGATGGTTGTGATTATTATTAAATTTATCAGGTGCAGGCCTTAAGATGCTTCAAGAGTTAAAACGTTGTTTATGTTAATGTGTTAAGCCAGGGTCATTTTAAAATTACTTCCAACAGGCCTTTGTACTTCTTAGATGACTACTTGTTTGTCATATTTTTGTACTGTCTTTCCTCTATTCAGAGTTCTCCACAAGTTTGTTCATTTTCTTTGCCCTTCAGAAGTCCAGCGTGACATGGATTTTTCTTCTTTGATGTTGAAACACTAGTTGTAGGGTTCTATTCCTTGTAGTTTGGGAGAATGTCTTTCTGCTTACGATGTATCTTCAAAGAGAAATTTCAATCACTAGACATGCTTTGTGATATTGCTCTTCTACCTTACGTCTTCTAGCAGTTAAAGCACTACCATCGTCAGCTTCACAATCATAGACTGGGTAGATACTTCTTGCATACCCGATTTTAGAAAGTTTACTTTTCATTAATTGATTTGTTCAAGTGTAAACCTTTTCTGAGCACAAACCTAGTAAGTTAAACAAATAAACATAACAAGAAAAAAATGCCAGCATAGTAATAATAGCTTGAGCAGAGGGCAAAGTGGAATGTCTGAAACTAGTCAAAGTTTTCAGTAGTGTATCAATAGTATATTAGGATGTTATGACTTGTTATTTGAAACTCATACTCCATAAAAATCAGGTTTTCATCAGTTTATTTTTCCTCACTTATGTTTGCAGAAATTAGCAAGTCTTTTTGGAGGGTTTGTTTAATGCCTTCATAGTTAAAGAAAGGCCATGTAATCAAAATTACTGAACCAGTTCGCAGTGGTGTGAATGCAAGAGGCACTCCAAAGAATCTCCAGTGCTCTGAGTGACTTCAGAGATACAAATTGGGTGTTAAATATAAATGGTGAATAAGATAACACATTGTATAGTTATAATCCTAATCTTTATCTGTCTATTACGTAGTGTATAGAAAATGGATATCAATGTTTTGTAGGATTCAGATTGTCAAACATGCTGCTGCTTTGTTACATCTCTGTTTTATGCAACTTGATATAGCTGGGAATTCTTCCAGTACATGACAGTGTTTCTATTATAAGCTTGTTTTATCACGCATTTAAACCTTATACTTCAAATGTGACATTAAAAGGTCACAGATCAAAAGTTATTTTTATTATTTTTTGAATGCTTGCTTAGAAATGTGATTTAATCTCATTTAAGTTTAAGAATATTTTCTGCAGTACAAAGGAAATGGTATATTTTGAAAAGTTATATGACATTGATAAAGATTATGAATATATAAATATATTTTTCTAATAACTAGCATATAATATTAACTGAAGTTCCCAGTAAATTATTGTGCTTGTTTGTATTTAACATTTAATATGAACTAAGAATTGAACACTGCTATGATGCAGAAACTAGAAGACTAAATTCCCTCTTGAGGAATTTGTAGTCCAGAATTAAGTCTTTGTGGTAAAGAAAACCAGACAGTAAGCCTATATTCAACTACATTAGGGTAACTTTCTAAATATTGAATGCATAGATCCTTTTATATTTTGTTTGTGAGGATTTTCTTAGTACATATGCTGTGTTTGCAGACTTGTTATTTTCTGGGATTTTTCTCTACATCAGACTACCATAACAGCAAATGGCTTCTCTTGTAATTTAATAGTTACTTTAAAAGGAGATACTACTGTTTGATGCTTAATGCTAGGAAGTCATATACTTTTTTCTTTTCTTTAGCTATTACTGAACTATATTGAAATTGTGGCATGTACACTGGTTTAATGTTGTCCACTTCCATAATGTTTAGTTTTCACTACAAATTTAGATATTTAATTTGCATATTAATGCTAAATATATTTTTAAGTTAATTTAATTTTGAGAAATGCATCTACCAGCATGAGTTTTATTTTATATTTCAAAGAATGTTTTAGTAGCTGATGACTTAGTAGTTTTCTGTACTACTTGGGTACACCTAAACAGAAGAATTAAAATTTATTATTTTATTCCTTGTATGTACAAGGTGTGGTAGGGTCTGTTCTTTTTATTTGTTGAAATCAAAGGTGGTTTGATGTTTACGTTCTTTTGAGGTATTTGTGCAATTTTACAATCAATGTGCAAGAAGTGTGTCCTTCTCTTCTTCCCCACACACCCTGTCCCACCAAGTAAGAGAAAAAAAGAGAAGAAAAACTCAGTCAGCCAACCAGCCTTGTTAGTAGAGTTAGTTTTGTATCCATTTATAAAAAAAGTATCCAAGGTGGAAAGGCAAACTTGTTGTAGCTACTCTGCAGTTATCTTGGAGATTCTTTCTTTTCCACAGCTTATTTTTGAGGTTCTGTTTACTGAATTCCTTTTGGTAATGGTAAGAGAGGCTTCTTAATCTGTTTCTTTGAGGTCTGCAGTTATCAGTAATTCTCTTTCCACTTTTTGTCCACCTCACTCTGATTGTTCTTTGGAGGAAGTTATTCTTCTCAGGAGGAGTGTTATACCTCTGTATTTGAGAACTGAGTACAGAGAAAGAGTGGTTTTAGTAGCATTACAAAAAAGTGCATATGTAGGGAGTACCAATGTCTGTTGTAGTAGAATCATTGGAGCCAAACCTTTTTTTATACTTCAGTCCATTTTTACAAGCAGCAATATCCTGAAAAATTCTACTTAAATGGCTGCAGTACTTCGTACAGTTTTGGAGCTGCAGCTTCAGAAAGTCATCAATTTATACCTCTTGTGCATTTAGTTCAGAGTAGTCCAGCTATGCAGGAAATAAAAAACAAAACCCAAACCAAAAAGACCCAACAACCAACTCGAGTTTATCAGCAAACAGAGGATAGTAAAAAGTAGGATCCAAGCTTCTGTAAACTAGCTTTTTTTTCCCCCTGGTTCACCCATAGTAGAAAAAGATGTTTGCAGGCAGTCGTACAAAGATTGCACATTCAGAAAATCTGTGGTGAGATAATAGGAGTTAAAGGAATGCTTTTGTACGACTCAGTTGTTTAGGATAAGTTTCATACTCTTTATTTTTCTCACATTTTACTGTAGCACCTTCAAATATTAAAGGCTTGCATATGCTCATTCTTGTACGAGAGAAGTTTGCAGGAAAAGAAAGGCTTTGTCTTGTTAAATGAATATAGGCAAGCCCTCTGTCCAGGTGGTTGCAGTAATGCTGTTGAATGGCTAAAGATTTTGACTTCCTTGTTCACTGTTTTGATTTAAATTGTAATGTTTAGACATCTCTTGAAATAACATAATTTCCTGCGAGTCACTGATTTAGCATGGCATGGCTGCCTGATTGAACAATTCCATTTTTGTCACCATTTTCAGGCACTTCTTACCATGCTTATGTGTGCTTATTAGTATACGAATTTTACTTTGAAAAGCAGTTGTTCTCAAATATGAGGATGAATGAAGACCAAAAATAGTTTCAGTATTAATTAGCCTTGTTTATTTATTGATTTTAACTTCTTCTAAGAAAGAAAAAAGATAACTATATGGAATAATGTGTTACTTCATGTAACGCAGGCGGAAGTGGTTTTTTGTTTGGGTTTGGTTTTTTTTTAATCCCTTAGTCCCTTAGATTCAAAAGCCATTATATTATTCTTGGCTAGTGGTTTGTTTTGTGGTTTTTTTTTTTTTGTTTTTGCTTTTTTCTTAATTGTAAAGAAAGGGTTTGGGGTTTTGTTGTTGGGTGGGTTTTGTAATAAAGACTATAAGATGTATTCTTCCAGTTTCTATGGTTCCCTTTGGTGTCCTACTCTTTTCAAAGAAAATATGCTGCTGTACTGTGTTATACTTTATGAAGATAATTGTCCAAGATTCTTATTATTGGACTTAGTGCAAGAATGGGAGCATCTACATGGTTCTTCACATGCTTACAGAATCTAAAGCCTGGGGTCGTTTGTGAGTGGTGTTTTGGGGGTTTTTTTTTTTGGTTTTGTTTCTTTTTTTAATGCCAGATTCCAACAGAATAGAACGATACAAATATTTATAAATCTGTGTTTATAATTTCAATTTTATTTTATTTTATGTTTTTTAGATTCAGGTTTCCATTATTAAATTGAGATTTAATTTTTCAGTAAATATACTTTGCTTTATGTCTTTACATCTCACTTGGTCCAAATTTTGAAAACAAATTAGAAAGATGACTGACTACTGTGCATAAAGTTAAGTCTATAAAATTTAATTTTTATAGAACTAAGCCATGGAAGAAGTTGGAGAGGGATATTTATAATACCTTGATTGCCTCCTGGATTCAGTCTATCATTTTTAAACCTTTGCGCTATCCAAAGAAAAATTAAAGAGAATGGCTGGTCACTCAAGTAGAGGTTCTGGACATCCAGGTACAAGGATGTGGAACATCATGGACTTGGAAGTTTCCTCAGAATTATCATTGATACTTTCACTATGTGCTGTAAGAAAAATTTGTTGAAATGCGTTAAACGTCTCTGCCATGAATTCCTCTATCTTAAATGTTTCATTAACCTGCACCTAATATTGCTTTGTAGTCTGCATGTGCAACACATTCACTTAATTTTATGTCTCAACAATCTGTCTTCAGCCTTAGCCCACTTTTCTGCTTCTCCTTCCAACACAGCTGAAGGTTTGTTCTGGTTAGAAGTGGGGGGAAATTCCTCCCTCTCCCACTTTAAAGCTTACCAGTTATTGGTGTTTATCATTGCTTGGTCATTCTGTTGTACTTTTCCCAGAGTGGAAAAGTTGAAATGTTATTTAGTAATAACTAAATTCTAGTAAAACAGTGGATTTTAATTAAAAAACAAAACAAAAAACAAACACACACACATAAAAAAGAGAGCATTAATCATGGTTTATTTGTATTTTACAAACACCAGATAGATCAGTGGGTCTCGTAGACCAAGATAGCAGCTCCTGGCATCAGAGAGTTTAGAAGTGACGAGCTCATTTTAGCTGTCTTTAGCCTGCTTTAGATTTTCTGTGTAACAATACATACACCCTTTACATTGGCTACCTATTCATTTTTATCTAGTATTCTGTATATGCTTAGGTTTTGAATTAATTCCTGAGGATTAATTTATATCATGTTGAATATATATCATAGGAAAAAAAGATTGAGAAGCATGCTAAAAAAACCCAAACAAGAAAACACACTGCAAAACAACCTCCCCAGCAATTAGAGTCCTCACTTCTAAGCAAATTCAAAATTCTGTATGGTAGAATAAGTGTTATCCTTAACAGCATGTCTGTGACAAGTTTGTCTAAATACCATTTGCTTTTAAATGTTATTCTTGGCTATCAATTGCAAGCTCTCAAATTTGAACATGATGATTTATAAAAAGAAAAGGCAAATTGGATGAATTTAAGTAGTGGAGGATTACTGTTAAAAAACCTGTCTAAAGGTAAATCCTGCAGCAAGAAACCTGAATATAAGTGGATTTGGGTTTAGGACTAGGAAGAAGGGAAAGCAAAGCTGCTGCCTTTTTCAAGGTTTTTGGCATAATATTGTGCATGTTTATTGTCCAAATTGTAGTCTGTACTTTGAAAGATTCAGCTTTCTTAACATCTTTCTATTTCCTAATTAGCATTCCTGTAAAGACTGCTGTCTGTGACATGAGCTGTCTTTCACAGATCCTCCTTTTACAGTTTCCTCTTTCCACCTAACTGCTGTCTCTTCTTTTTTTTTTTTCCTTCCCTCTCTCTCTCTTTCCTCTATTCTTGTGTAGGCCTGACCAAAGATGGCAGTAATGAAAATATTGATTCCCTTGAGGAAGTCCTTAATATTTTAGCAGAGGAAAGCTCTGATTGGTTTTATGGCTTTCTCTCATTTCTCTATGATGTATTGACTCCTTTTGAAATACTAGAAGAAGAGGAGAGCGAAGCTGCAGATGATGTTGATGGTACGTCACAGAATGAAGGGGTTCAGGGGAAAAAGACTTGTGTTATTTTGGATTTACAGAACCAGTGACTGAGAGACTAATTTGATTGGCTTTCGAAAATGTCAATGAAATCATCAGTCTTAATATAACAGGAATTTATGGCATTGAGGGGAAACTCCCAAATGGACGCTATAAAGGTTGAAGTAGAGTCAGCCGTGCAATGTAGTTTCGCTAGTTGAAAGCCTTTCAGTGACTTTCCCATTTTTGTGACAGGACAACAAATACTACACAGTTCTGTAAATATGTAGAATAAAACGTGTATCTGCAGTTGTGTAGTTGGTTTCTGTATGTGCTTCAATTTGTGCATTTTGTGCACAAAGCTGAGTGTAATAACCTCTGCTGTTAACACTGTAACGTTTGTCTTTCTAGCAAGCATTAACTGAAGCATTTTGTAACAGCTTTGATTGTATTCTAGCATGACTGCATTTTGTAAATACATATTTATGTTAATCCTTAATATAGACATGACAATGATAATTCTCTTGTGAAATATGATTTTAATAAATAATTTATTTTGTGACTCACTGATTTCTTAGATAGATTCTTTTTACCTGTTCAAATAAAGGCACTTCATTTAAAAGTGCTTGAAAATCTTACAGAAACGTTTATTTCTAAGTTAGCTAACATCTGTTCTATTCAGAAGATATGATGTCACTATAATGGTTCATTCCCACTGATTTGTCTGTTTTCAAACTAAGTTTTCAGTCGTTTTTTTAATATAACAATTGCACCACAAGGACTGTTCTAAATTTTTTTGAGTTCTTTTAAGGTGGGCCTTCTATGGAAGTGGGAAGCTGTACTTATGTATTTCTAATGTAATACTGAATATATTAAAGACTAATTGGAAAATAGAATGTAATGTCTTCAATTCCTTGCTAAATTTAAGAACTTAACGCAGTTTTGCAAATTTTAATCCTTTTCCTGTGAAACTGTTTTATGATAATTGTTCCAAAAATATTTTTCATGTACGTGTCTGCTATCATAAAGTTATTGGTATAGAAAGGGGAGTTTATAATTGTGTTCTGCAGTTTGTATCAGGTACTAAATGCAGAAATTGAGCTGTCATTTTATTACGTGAATAGTGTACTCAGATTATTATTACAATTTATGAAATTGTTTATTGTGATGCCTGCTATGCATAAGTTTGTGTCTGTTTCCCATATGAAGTTTATGCTCTTCCCATATAAAGTTTTAACACTAGTGGATGCAGGCTGAAATTTTAACCTGTCTTTAAATTAATTTTCATTTGCTTTGGCATAGCAATTTTAAAGCAATTTAACATGCCTGTTACAAAAAGACTTTCATTAAATAATCCAACTCAGGGTGTTCTACTCAATATTTAAAAAATAATAAAACAGAATAAGTGTTAGTGCTAAGCAAGTGAAGTTCTTTTTTTTAAAAAAAAAAAAAGAAAGAAAAAGTTTTGAAGTGTTAATACTGCTGCTTAAGATTTACAAATTAATTAGAGCCACATAAACATTAGTCATATTTTCTTCCAAATGTTTGAGAATTAGCATATAAGAAAGTTAATAACATGTAAACTTAATGGGTTTTATTAGGAGATATATGAAGTATAAAGCAAAGAAAATAAAAAAACCCTCATACATTATGAAAATAAATGCTAGTAGAACAACTGTGGAATATTACTGAGAAGTATCTTAGCAAGTGGAAGAAACTTGCAGAGTATCTGGACATAGGAAATAGAGCAAGCGTGGTTTTCTTTGGTGCTTTTTTTCCTCTTTCAATTTGAGAAGCAGATTTGAATTAGAAATAAGAGTTTCATCACTATTGTGGGATATTATCTCTCAGTATGGATTAGAAAAATTGTCATGGAACATTGAATTCTTTTGTAGATGCTTCCTTAATGGAACTAGATAGCCAAGAAGAGGAGGAAAACATCTACTATGAGAATTCTGTATCATTAAGTTTATACCAAATAGTTAAAATACACATTGATAATCTGGTGAAGTTTCAAGTGAAATAGAGATAAATAGGTGGCTTGAACCATGAGAAACCTGGAGGCAATGGTTACATCAGTAAACAGTAAATTAACTTAACTTGGGCTAAGGAGATGAAATGCAGACCAAGAAAGTTCTGATTTGATATCATGAATGTTCCTGGTTGATTTTATTGAGTGTGTGTAAGTCTGCTCAAAACCAATTATAGTGGGGATAAAGAATTTGTAGTCGGAGAAAAAGGGGTGGGAGGATGGAGAGATCTAGGGGAAATATTAACAGTATATAACTTTCTAGAGAGTTTCGTTTCCTGAATATAGGGTTGTTTTTTTTTTTTTTTTTTTCAGAAGTGTTGACTCTTGCCTGGTGGCGTTCCTGTTGAGTTAACAATTAAATCCTCAACAGTGGTGAGAGCAGAGCTGTCAAAGTTCTCCTAAAGTTTGGGATAGAAGAGTTTGATTTTAATGAACTGCATTAATTGTTGTGATTGCAAGCAGGACTTGGCTAGTAAGGGTGGCAGGAAGATTTACGTGACTCTTCACTTATATCAGCATGACAGTTTTCAAAAAAAAAACCAAAAAAAAAACCAAAAAACCCCCCCAAAAAAATCAACCAAACAAAAAAACCCAAAACAAAACCAAAGCATTTTAACAGCAAAGTGGTTAAGCAAGGAAAACTGAACAGTGTCTCAACTCTTCTAAGTCCACACAAACTGATTGAAATAAGTTGTGGAAACTGAAACCTAAATTTTTAGTTTGATTTGTGAGGACTGTCAGTTATATATAATACAGTCAGTATATTAATGTTTTAAAAGAAGTCTAGAAAACTTTTAAAGTGGTTTTAAGGCGTAGGTGGAAAGCTGTAACAGCTTTGCCTTCTGATACGGTTATAGAATAATTATTTTAGAAGGCAAAGCAGCAGCTTTCTACCTACGGTTTTTGGTTTGAGAAGGAAATGGTTTGGTTTAGGAGCAAATTAGTAGCAAACAATATTTTTAATGAGGAAAATACATTGTTTAAGTGATGTGTTTTATAGCTAGTAAAGAATGAAAAATTAATGATGTTAAATTGGACATGGAGCTTTCATTAGCTACCTTCATATTCCTTACAGATTATTTATATTAAATATTACAGAGCTCCAAAAGTAAATGTCTGTGACTAAAGTTGTAGTCTTCCAATTTGGTCAACTCTTTTAGAAATATGTGGGATGTTTTGCTTTGCTATTTTCTCATGTTGGTAAATGTTTGATATTTTGACTGCCAGTGTTCAGTAGAAGTCTACAACCTTCAAACAAAATGCTGCATTAACCTTTGTAGCATAAGGTCTTGCTTGCTTTTTGTGATACTAATGTAAAGAAATCGTAGTGGGAGACTTAGTACCCATGTATCTGAAATGGCTGAGAACTTACGGAAGGTTTGAACCCCAGATTTCTGTGACCACCTTCAATAATATTTAATTTGAAAGTAAGACAGTGTTTTATATGGGGGGAGAGGGAATCACAACGCTCGTAATATATAGAATAACTTAGATTTGAATAGTATAAACTGAAAATTGTTTCCTTATCTGTTGAAATTCTTATTTTAACAACTTATTGCCCATACTTTTTCTCCTCAAAAAACAGCTTTTTTGAGAGCATGTTCAGTCTTTCATGCTGGAAATTTGTTTCAAGGTCAGTGAATAAGGCTTACCACCTGTAGGTTTCATTTTATGGTAATTTTGCATTATTAGTTACTCTCCATTGACTGGCTTTAGAAAAAACTGAATTTTTATGACAGTTATTCATATAGGTTACAGTTGGATGGAGGCGTAGAAGAAGAGTGCATTGAAGCATTAGAAGGATTTTCATTTCATTTCATGGTCAGATGGGGCGAAAAGACCACCTGTATTGTAAACATGGTTTGATTAGTATTTGAGAGCTGGGGAAAGCTGTTGTGTACAGTTCAGTCATTTTGGACAGGTGCATCCTATTTTCCCTGTTCAGTTGCCATCAGTTAAGCAGCTATCATAATGATGGCACAGCAGCATGAAATAAGTTTAATACTGTCTGTCTTATGGTCAGTTAGAATGGATTCCTCAAGATGAGGCTAATAAAGGCAAAACTTGCTTGTTGGTTTCTTATATCTTCTCATATAAAGTGCAACATTAAGAATCTGTGACTTTGGGAAAGAAAATGCTTGCTGCCCCATGTATCAGATTTGAATTTTTCTTCTAATTTTAGAATTAAATAAGCAATTAAATAGGCACGAGATATTAAAACAACTTACTGTCTTGCATTTGGGAGGGTTATAGGTTTTGGTATACCCGTCAGTCTGCATACAGGTAATGAGTTCAGTTTAAGGTAAGTGGGTGATAGCCTTCTGTCAATAAGCTATTTTGTTTAGCAGAAGAACTTGTATATCCAATGTAGCATATTATAAATGCAAAATAATAGTAATAATTATGTGCAGGTGCATATGCAAACAATCATAGCTTTTTCTGACTTGCAGTTCTGGAGAAGGAAAATAAAAAGGAGAGGAAAAAAAGGTTGATAACTGTTTTGCCTTACGGATTTGTATTTCCTTTTTTTAGTCCTGCAGTTTTCACATTGTTCCTAATTTTCTGTGTGGTGAAGGGTTTGTTTTTTTTGATGGGACCTTATGCACAAAGGCAAGAGTCTGAACACAAGCCCTAGTGTTTAAAGTTTGACACTTTCTGTTCTGTTATCCGGGCTTTGCACAAATAGCAAATTCTCTCTGTCATCTGCTTAGTGCTAAGCTTGACCATATGCTTTCAATGGTAAATACGAAGTAGCCTCTTCCTTTTTCACCTGTAAGTGGATAAGCCACCTTAAGTAGCTTACATTTTGTTGCATGATGCTGCAGGTTAAAAGGGTTTATGCAAGTAGGTGGTGTGAAATCAATTTATAGGAATTTTTTCATGTGGCAAAACCTTTTGTATAGCAACGATATTAAAGTTTTAAGTATTATTAATGAGTAATATAAAATTTGCATATGCAAGTATAAACTTGTTTCTCAAGAACAATAAGAAGAAAGAATAAACAGGTTTCTCAATAGATTGTTAAATATGAGAACGGTATCAACATCAGTGAAACTGTTCAAAAAGACAGTGCTTTGTGTTATCTATTATTTTTGTTTTACAATGCTTATCTTTATGAATAAAAAGAGTATTCATATCTTTTGATGCTGAAATTCTAAAGCTGTGCTCTCACTTGTGGCATTCTTTTTGTGGAGGTTGTTCTTGAAGATTTTTATGAGGAAAAAGAGAGGAAGTTACTGGATTTTGTTGCAGAATTGGAATGCTCTGTAATATTCGAAGTTTCAAAGAATCAGTTAAGATACTAAGTTATCTACCATTAAGCATTATGTAAAAATAGCCACTTTGACATGAAAATTTAATTTTGATTATGACTGTTTAAAGCAGTTCTTTGGAAAATATTGGAAACCTATCCAGCTATGGTAACTTTGAAGTCTACTTTTTAATTCACTGACTCCAGTAGTAGCCGTTTCTGACATTCCATTATAACCGCAGATGTATTTATAAATTCTATATTTCTTTTTGTATTGCCAGCACCAAACATTTATAATGTAGGACTGAGTGGAAAAAAGAAGGAACTTAAAAACTGGCCCAAACAAGTGTGAAGGCACTTGAATGGGAACTTAAAATGAGAGTCTACAAGTTCAATTATGTTTCATAAAATTCTGGACGTTGCTTTGTGTGCCCCAAGACTGCGAGTGTCTTAAGTTTTTGCCAATGAGTTTACTTAGATTTCATCACATTGCTGTCTTGCAAAAGTGAAGTGATTTGCACCTATGTCTTGCTTCAGCCTGTTTGGGGCGTACAAATGAGACTTCCCTCTGCTGTAGCCATTGTAGGGACCCCGTCCAGGTGGAAATGAAAATGCAGCAGGATTTCTGTCTTGTGATTATTACATGACGTTAAGACTTCAAAATACATTTTTCTGCATACTTTTCCTGTAAGTTCATAACATGTTAAACTCTACATGATTTACAGAATTATGTTATCAACTATTAATTTGCTGAGAATCTTAACGCTATTCATTGTATTAAAGCAGGTTGAAACAAATCAGTGCTTGCCTGAATATTTAACAAGTGGAATACCAATAATCAGTGAACAAAGTATTCTATAATCTTTCAAAGTAGTGCATATACTTGTATTTTAAAAAAATTAAAATATCTGTATCATAATTTTTGTGTATACAGGTCTTTGTAAAATTTTGTTTTCCCTATCGAGACATGCTTTTAAGAGTGTATCTTAAAATATCCAGTAACATGTAAGGAGCTGGAAATTTAAATATGGCTTTTGTGCAACTTTGAGTACCTTTTATTATTTATATTTTGATTGATGCCATGATATAACAAAGTTGGAGTCTATTCATCCTTTTATATGAGAAAATTATTTACTTATTGTTCTACACACTACTTAGAAGTAATGATTGAATAATGAATTTAGTCAAGTTAGAACTCCGGACTTCAGCAATGATGGTAATCTGTGAGGGAGGAGTTTAAAAAAAGCTTTCATATCCCAGGTATAAGTTTGTAGGAAATTGATGAAAAAACTGTATTTTTACCTGACTGACTGACTTTTAAGAAATTTTGCCCATAATGTCAATGCTGGATACTTTGAAAACATGTAAGATGGGAATTAGATGCAAGCTGGTTACAATGACTTTAACCGACTACATTCTTTAAATTTATGAATATATTTTTAGTGTAGAATAAGGGGGGGTGTTTTGGTTTGTTTTTTTTTTTTTTTTTTTAAGAATAAATGTTGAGGTATATTGATGCAGTTTGCGTAGTTAATTGTTCTCTGGAAGCCTAAGCTCAAGGTTTGGATGTCCAATGTAGACGCGTTGTATGTCTGAATGAGAAGCCTAATGTTGAAACATGGGAATATCTCCTGTAGTTTAATAAGATTATGTATGAGTTTTAGAAATATATTTACCATAATTTTTCTTAACATTCTGGTTGGTTTATGGATAGCAATGTGCGTAATTTTTGTGGTTAAGGTAGTTGTGTTTATAGGGTTTTTGTCTTAATCCACAGCAGCATGATGCTGATAATCCAATCTCCTCTTACTGTATTAGAAAGATGAGGCTAATTATTATTTTGGGGTAGGCTTTTGCCTTAATGCCTCTTGTGGAGCTAGGTATAAAGTACAATGAAGATGCTGAATTACCTCAATTTCTGTTAGTTACAATGGGGAAAGAGGGCAGAACCTGATTTTGGAGAGTAAGGTTGTTTGTGTTTGTTTTTTTTTTAATAAAAATCTTAACAGTCTTAAATAGTCTTAAGTAAAGCAGTAAGTATTTTAACTGAAATGAAATGACAACTGCTTTTTGGAATATGAGCAATACCTTTGCTAAAACACCTATTTTTCATTGGATGAAGAGACATAGATTGTATTTCATTGTAAGAAAATACTGTTTATATAATCTAGAGTACATAGGTGCTTGAAGGTCTTTTGAGTTAATATGTTTATTAAATATTTATAAAATTCTATAGAAATATAAGTTAGTGGGTTTGAGAAAGAACTGGCACAATACCTAGCAGAGAAATCAGCTGGGATATTGGTTGTAATTACATGGCATCATGCTGTCTGGAGAGAACTGAGCTAGCTGTAAGAAATTATGAAGCATTTCAAGTAGCATGCATCTGGTAATGTGGCACTTTTCTTGGATTAATTAGTCTTCCATCTCAGAACTTTGGTGGTCTTGCTACTGAAGATGCTTTATTCTTAATGAGTTAACGTTTGGTATCTCTCCATAGCATTGCAGTGTGCTATGTAAAGATAACTTTTTACGTGGCATGGCAGATTGGAAAATTTTATGTCGTGTTTGTTGAACATCACAGATATGTTCATAACCTATTTCCATTTTGCAACAAATCAGGTGAGGAGCCAGGAGGGGTAGCCAAGAAAAAAACTAAAGTCAAAGGTATTTTTAATGTTCTCTTTCTTGTGGAACTTTATGCAGATAATGATGTCTGAAATGCATGTGCACTGCAAATACAGATTGCAGGTTATAATAATATTTACTAATACTAGCTATTTTGGCTAAGTCTTGTCTAATAGTGCAGCAAACTGTTATCCTCCCTGTTTTTCAGTAAGTGGTTTTTTTACTACCGATTATAATCAATGGCAACATGAGTGCTTTCCTAACTAGAGATTATATTTTGTTTGTGCAAATGTTTTTACAACAATTGTCTTGTTTGGATTATAAGTAGTTCATGTTAACTTCATATTTTGCATGTTTAAAAAAAAGTTCTGATGTATATGCAGATTTTGCTCTGTCTGAAATCCTCTTTTAGTTATCTTATATGAATTCATGATATTATATTGTAATTGGACTTGAGCCCCTTAATTTCTGCTTAAGTCTCTACTTAAATAGTTTCATCTATTTCTTTCTTATGAGAGGAGAAATTTAGGTAAAGATCGATGACTTCCTCTAGTACTATTTGCAGGATTGATTGCTGTAATTATATTTATAAATTTTCCAAAAGCTTAAAGTAGGATAGCTTGCAACCAATGTATGCCATGTATTTATTTATAATTACATTGCTGTATGAACAAGACATAATGGTCTGAACGTGTCCAGTGCAACAGAGAGACTAAAAGAAGGTAATTAGCCTCAGCAAAACACCAAACTGCCAGATATACTTCAGGTGCTTGACTTTTTAGGTCTGCTGAGTTATCTCTCCACAGCATGGTGCTATGTAAAGAACACAGTCTCTTTGTTGCATTAAAGACACTTAGACTTCAATGTGTTTTTTCTAGCGGTATGTGAAAGATGCATGCTGTTTGTAATCCTAAGTCTCGTTAAGAAAAAAGTGCATTTGCTGAGGGAAGCTCTCATGCTCATATGAATGTGACTTTTCTTAGCATCTTGCATGAAAGTGGAAATTTTTAGCATTTGTTCCACGTTGTGCTTGGTATGACTTGGTTGCCAATCATGTGTTTCTGAGAACGTAATAAATGTCATTTAACAATTCATTCCTGAGTTTTGCATTATTTTTCAATGTTTGGTATGAGAATTAAGCAATGCCAAAAAGCAGTTGGAAGGAAAAGTGATTTTATTCATTTTAGACTGAGCTGTGTGATTGAATTGTTCACTCGACAGAAATGTTACACAGTGGTTAGAGGCAGATGTTACCGGAGGAATGTTGTCACTTGTCTGCTTTTTACCTCAACAGACTGCAGTTTCTCTCAAAAGCCTGAATAAAAATTCAGCTGTTGTATTTTATATGCAAAATCTTTGTTTTTTTAATAATGTGGGAGTATTAATTTTAAAATTAAATAGTATTATTGATAATTAAGTATTAATAATTTATTAATTTAAAATTATTATTAATAATTAAGTATTATCTTAAAAATTAAATTTAAAATTGAATACAGAGATTTAATGGAAAAAATTCTAAATTTTATTGAGTTAAAAATTCCTTATTCTGGAGAATGCTCCTGATACTGACAAATTTTTTTGGAAACTGTGGGCAAAGTGGAAGTAAATATTGAACATTTACATTTCAAGGATGCTGTTCTGACTGTTCTTCTGATATATTATCCAGATACCATGTCACAGCCAAATCTGAATTGAAATAGAGAAAACAAGCACAAAAGATACAACTCCAAAAGTAAAATCAACAAAAAAGTATTACTAATAATGCTAGATATGGAAAAGCAAAGATGTAAGAATCAATGTACAATTCTTACCTTGATTTCACTGAATATGGTCAAACCAAGTTAACTTTTTTGGACTTAATTTAATTCATCAGGACATTGGTGTTTCTTCTTGAATGTTGTGTAGTTATTTCTTTTTTTTTTTTTTGTAAAATATATACTTCAGATACATTTTAAGATACGTACATACTTCAGATACATTTGGCGTAATCTGAGGTAACAAAGTTAGTAAAAGGTAGTATACATTTGTGCTATAACACTTTCAGTTGTAGTTCTAGAAAGTTCTGAAGATTGTGGGGAAAAAAATTCTTTTGGTGGTGCTTTTAACATTTCTGGCTCCTACAATTGTCATACTGTTGTCAAAAATTCAAAATTTACTCTGATTTTCCTGCTCACAGAGAGAACTGGTTTTAGCATTCTGCAGCAGTTACTTAACAGTAAGATAATAGAGGCATGGTTTTCACTAGTTTAATGCTTTATTCAGATGCAGTTGCAGTAAGCTAAGATTATTGGCTGGCTGCATGGTGTGAGATATTGCCCAAAGTCAAAACTAATTTGTTTAAATTGCTTAAAGCTTTCATAGTTAATTTTACAAGTTTAAATTGGCATCTAACAAACACTAAGTAAGAATTTGATCAAAGCTTTTGGATAGTTGTTCATAAGATGTTTTCTGATGTAAGAATGCTTCTCTTATTGAACATTTCCTCTTTTTTAAATTAAAATCTAAAAAGTAAAAGAAGCTATTAAAGAGCCGCTCAAGAAATTAAGGGAGAAGCAGGAATCCAAGAAGGAGGAAATCAAAGATGAGGAAGAAAAAAAGAAAGCCAGGAAAGGAAAAGATGCTACTGATCGAAAGGACAAGAAAGCTGTTGATACGAATAAATTAAAGAAAGATTCTGACAAGGCTAAAAGAGACAGAGGAAAGGAAAAGGAAAAAGGCCTAGACAAAAATGTGAAATCCAAGGAAACTACAAAAAAATCAACCAGTGAAAAAGATGGTACTATTCAGGTGGGAAAAGACAAAGAAACAAAAAAGATAGTTAAAAACCCATCCAAGGAAGACAAGAAAGAAAAGAAATAAGCAGAGTTACGGTTCTCTAATGAGAAACAGACCTCAAGAATGAGAAATTCAGCATATTTATATGAATGTGGTAAATATGGCAATAAGATGATAATGTTTTCTGGAAATAAGTGTGAACGAAGGCTATATATAATATTTTTTTTTTTTTTTTTTTAAATCAAGAGTGTACTGGCATTATAAGCACAAAGCAAAAATGTCTGCTGTGAAACTCAAATATGTACATATGTTAATATGCCTGGCTAACAATGTGTTTTGAAAAAAAAAATGTGAAATTGATGCTGATTACTTCCAGCATACTCTAAATCTGTGGTTTGGTTTTTTTTCCCTTCCTTTGCTTCCTTATATTAAAATGCTATTTTCTTGATGTGGGGGTGAAAGTGTAATGTTGTATATCAAATTCAAGTTTAAAAACAATATTAAGAGGATTATCTGGACACTCGTAGTGGAAACTCAAAATATTTCTGTTTCACAAAAAACAACCAAGAGGAGCATTGATGGAATGTATTGTCATAGGAACTTAGCAAATAAATGTAAATTATTCCCTGCTAAGCTTTTTTTCCACTAAGTATACTGAGAAAACTATTTTATACACAAACACTCAAATGAACTTTAGTGTTGCAAATATTTATGAGACTTTAACGTACACACAGTCAAAATGTTACAACGCTTTTGTTTATTGATCCTGTGACAATATGTTCTGCTTTTATTCCTTCTTTTATTTATTTTTTTAGCTATCTTTAGGTCTGAAGACTTGATTCATTTTCACTTTTCAGTTATCTGTGTCCTGATTTCTCTGAGTTTTCCAAGCTTCTGGTAATCAATACTTAGGAAAATTAGGCCGCCTGTTTCACCATTGATGGGCGTTGTCAAATTCCAATCACATTCTAAGAAGTGATACGCTACTACTACTGTATTGTGGTTGAACTTGATTAGAGAACAGCGTATGGGTTTTTGCAACAATTATTTTCTTCAAACAACACTTTTCATGTACATGATACTCCTGTAAGCAAGCTCCTGTGTTAGTTTGCTTTTACAGCTTCTGTATTTTTAGCACTGAGGAATGATTTATCCAGCAGTCTCATTAGAATAAACAAAGTTACAAAACATTTCTGCAGAGATATTTCAGTATGTTATTGAATCTATACTTGCTTTCAAGTTTATATGGGAAAGGAATGCTTTCTGATTTCATTAGGCAAATATTTGTCCTGGTTTGCTTAGTGTATTGAAATAATAAATGCACAATAAAATTACACAATATTCAGAACAAAATCTGTAATGAAAGTTGAAGATTTATTATTGTTATACTGCATTATTATTTTAAAGAAAACAAAACTAAGGTGTGAAATGGAGCATGAGTATATGCATGTGAGTAGTGGTGTAAGATTAAAGTCCTGGACATTGATTCTGCTTATGGTTTTGCTTAAGGTTTGTGTATAACAGTTGTCAGTACACTTGCCTCAGACTTTCCATACAGCACATTTGTGTCTCTGTAAGAACACTTTGATCCCTAGAGGTAGAAGATGTGGTAATAGGGTAAGATATAATCTGCTTGGTTTTAATTTTTCTTAGAGGAAACATGAAAAGTAGTTCAGATAAAAGTTGTAGAAAATAGTATGTTAGCTTAAGATTCTAGCTGTGGTAATTAACAGAGATGATATATCACACTACTTTCTAAATATTTGTACATGTGTGAAGAAGGAGGGGAAGATTGTGTGTGTGATGAACACTATAGTACTTAGCAAAAAACTTGACAGAATGAAGATCTAATAAATGTACATGCATAATGAGCATTCTGTTTTAAGGTTTCAGTGATGGTAGATGTGTTTTTTCATCTTTGCTCTGATAAGTGTTAAGATACATATTTGACAGAGGAACACTCAAATCACGCTTCTCAAGAACAGTGGCACAGTGGTATAGTGCACATGTAACACAAGCTGGAACTGTCTGGGAGTGAAATTTGGAATGAGTAGCCTTTCTGATTAACGCATTAGTGTATCTATGACCCAAAGTTTATCTGGTTCTAAAAAAGTTTGGGTTTGGGGTTTGTGTTTTGTTTTTTTTTGTTGTTTGGCTGTTTTTTTTTCCCCAAAGAACGCTTTATTTGGGCAGCACTCTGAGCTATACAGCCAGCCACACAATAAAATGAGATTTTGCCCCAGAGATCTGTTGTGCTGTTGTATATCTCTGTGAAATATTATTGTCATTCAGTTTAACGTGGCAAGTTACTACATAAGCTCAAAATGCACCACACAATTAAAAACTGGGTGCACCTTTATTTTGATAAAAAGATGAGAGAAAATAGTATCTTACAAAAAGTAAATGACTTATATTACATACTCAACAGGATTTAATAGGAATCAGTGATAAACACAATAGATGTGTATAAAGCTTGAAAGCAAAGTTGAGAAATGTGCAAGCAAAACAAATAAATACTCTTGCTAGTCCCTTCTTTCCTTTTACACGCTCTTAGTCCTTGTTGGCTGTGAAATATTTGAATATCTTTTGAAATGCTTTGAATCTATTTATTGTTCATGAAGCAGAGCCAGTGGTCATCTGGAATTGGAGATGTGGGTTACCAGAACATATGAGGACTTCTTTAAAGAGGTGTATATGTAAGGGGAAGTGAATTTGTGAAAGCAGGGTGTCTATTTCTACGTTTCCGGTTTCTGAAGTGCGAGACAGTGGCTAACATAAGTAACTGGTTCTATCTCAATATGTAATTAAAGAAGATTGTAGAAGGAAGTAACTTCTTACTCTTGTAGTAATTAATATTACTGCAGCAAAATATAAATGTAAGTTTTAATAATATTTTTGAATATTTCAGTAGTTTTTAATGACACAGAAGAAAAATTGGCAAAATTGAAGTGTAAATTTGTCTTTTTTCCTCTAGCTTCTAGTCTTGACTGCTTAGTAATGGATTCTTAGTTATAATACTTTTAGATATAAGCTAACTACTTATCTTCAGGTGATTTAAAAAGTGTAAAAATGTGTAAGTAGGATTAATTCTGTTTGTTCACATTGAATGTGTTTTTCTCACAATGCATAAAATAATAAAATCTTGCTAGTTCACACAAAGTTATTTTGAGGCATACTAGTCCTATTTGTATTGAGATATTTTTTAGTCCAGTAGAAACCTAGTAATATTAGTTTCTCTTAATTTTATTGACTTGAAATATAATACTTACATTGTTCCACTTGAAGTTACTTTCACAAGATTGTTAGCAGTACAGGAGTGTTCATTACAGTGTAGCCTCTGTTTTCATAATTACCATTTTCTATTGATTTCTGTGTATGCATCTCTTGAGAAACCAATTTGTTTTGGGCAGTGTGTGTGTTTATTTAAGAATGTAGTTGTATCTTAATTGACTTTGGAACTCATACCTAAATATGAACCTAGGAAAAATGACATAGGAGAATTCTGTCTGGAAGGGACTTCAGTAGATTATTATTCCAACATCCTGCTCAAAACAGGGTTATCTCCGAGGTATGACCAGGTTACGCTGGCCATTATCCAGTGTGGGCTTTAAAACCTCTGAGGATGGGAATGCACAAACTCTCTGTGCAGCTTTTTCCATTGATTTGTTTGTCCTCGTAGCAGGGGATGTGTGTGGGTGCATGTGTGTGAATAAGTTTTTTCTTATACCCAATCTTGAAACTCTCTTATTTAAGTCTTGCTTGAATCCTTCCTAAAAGATAGTTGAGAGGTGGATTAGGCTAATACCAATGCATTCTTTCTTGAGGATGTGGTATAACCTTTCAAGGCTATGAGTTATCTTGATCTCTTACTATGGTGTTGATCATTGCTGTTATGGGTTGCTTTCTATTCATTATGCTTTGATCTAGAAAGACTCTGTGGTATAGGTAGTAAGTATCTTAGTGGTGAAATTCTGTCAGTCATATTTTTTCAGTAGGAATTTAATTGTCAAAAGAAACTGGAGATTGAGATTACCGTATTTTGAAGAAACTGCAGTTCTCTTAATCAAATCTTCTAAGATTCAACATACGAATTCAAAATTCCTCTTCTCATTCTGAGCAGCATGTTATAATGTTCAAATTAGTTCTTCATAAAACCTATAAAATTGATCATGTGAAGTACTTTTTGCCCAAAACCAGAAAAAGCTCCTCCCTATTTTTCTTCCGGATGCTGAATCGATGTTGAGAATAGCGTAGGCACTTCTCTCGGTTATTTTGAAATAACTTAAATTTCTGCCCCTTTTTCCCTTAGTTGTATGTTTGTCTTCAAAACATATTTGTTTATTATCTGAATATACCTTAGTCTTTGTATATATCACTGTGTATCAGGACAGCCCTGTAATTGTGATTTATTGTTTGAATACGTTTTGGAGAGTTTATTGACAGTTAATACAATTAAAGCAACTTTCTTAGTTTATAATTGAATCAGATCAAAGAGAGCATAAAGTTAACTTTATAACTGAAAAATGCAGGCCTTAAAGAAAGATCTGTCCCAGCACAGCCACCATCACAAGACTCTGAGGAGACCATCCAGCCTGCTGAGAAGTCATATGTCGAATCAGGTAAGGCCTTTTGCAAACCACAGATGAAACAAAAGACACGATGCTTCGTTTGAATTAGAATTCTGTTTCTTCAGCACGTGAACTCATTGTGTTATTTCTTTGGGTAGCAAAATAATCTTTCATTGCTTTTATTTGTTGCTTACTCCACTATAGTTTATTTAGTGGGAGCTACTGTTCATAACTTAATATAAATTACTTACCATGAAAAGTTTATAGTTTAAATGTATAGAACACATTCTTGTCAGCTCTCGTGGTTACTGTTGGAACCATACAGCATCAGAATAACTTTCTGCTGGTGTACAGTTGTGGTTTTGATACGTATGCAATAGTATGCACAGCATACCAATATTTGCAAATATTTTCAAACAAATTCTATATTCCGTTTTATTGACCATATGCTCCACATTTATGGGTTATTGTGTTAGGTTCACACAAACACCAAGTAGGATAAGCCCCTTCAAGGAAAAGGAAAATATATATACTCTCTGAATAACACTAAAATGCAAATCATTTATCTGAAATCTGACACGTAAAAATAGTTTTTTTTTCTTGAATTCCTCTTGTACCTAATAAATTTTACTAATACTCATGGGATTTTTAAAATGTTTATTTTTTTCAAGACTAGAAGCTGCATTTATTATATTTATGATATAATACTGGTTTTAGTAGAAAAGTGAATATTGATTTATCTTAAAAAGTTGCTTGTTGGATTTTTTTTGTCTGTTTGTTGTTTGTTTATTGTTGGTGGGTTTTTAAGTTGTATACTGTGTATGCTATTGCATTTATATGAAGGCAACACTTCATACAAATTCCTGTTATGCCTTGGGCTGGTGTGTTAGATGACAATCACTTGTCCCAGAAATCAGTTTGTGATTCATTCTGCTGTGAATTGCCAGAAGACCTTGATATTGTAATGTTAGTATATATTTTCCCTGTTTATAAAACCAACAGACCCCCACTTCTGCAAGTGACATTTTGTTATCAAATATGACATGCCAGTGCTGCTGCCTAAATGGCAAGAAAGTAATGGATGAAAGCATTAGTAAAATAACTACTTAGAGAAGAATTCTTGGTTTGAATAGTTACCTGAAGTTATTAATGTTACTGCCACTGAGAAAAAAGATACGTGCAGAAAATCCAGTGTAGATAAATTTTTCTAATTCATCTTCAGAAAGAATCTGATGTGATTGATGCAGTACTTCCCCTGTTGGAGAGTAAGCAAAACCAAATTGGTTCTGTAATTGCGTGAGTTGCAGAGGTTCACCAAGTCAATCTCTATGGAACTTTATGGAATGGAGTAAAAACTTTATGGAGACAACTAAAAGCTGCAAGCCTTGAGCTAATGTTAGACTTTGCCTTTTGCACTTACCTTCACTGCAATTTATGATCCTTTTAGAGCACAAGAATGCTGACGTAGAATTGGAAGAAGAAATTCAGTCTGTTCTTCATGAAGCGCTCCATTCCCAGCCTGGTAATGCATTAGCACTTAGAAATCACTGAAGAATTTATAAATACTGCCATAGGCTAGACAAATCTCAGAGTCTGGTTTTGGTATGCACTTGAAGTACTTTTGCCTGCACAAAACGTTCTAATCAGCTAATTTGTCATCTTCAAGAAAATTCAGAAAGTTCAGTAACCAAATAGTAAAACTGTGGCCTCTTACCCAGAGGTGTTTGACAGCAGTAGCTCAAATCAGTCAGCTGACAAGAACTTGCTCAAGATACTGCATATAGTGCAAGAATGGGTAAACAGAGGTGGCTTTTGCTGTGGTTTTCTCCATGAGCAAAGGCGGCACTGGGAAGTCAGTGCAGATACTTTGAGTTTATACTGCTGTAACGTGCAGACAAGTCTTCTGACTTCCTGTTCCCTTTGGAGACTACCTGAAAAACACAACAGATGTGCTGAAGACGGAATATTTGTTGGTAATAGAATTTACCAAAGAGTGTCTATTCTCTAACAATCTGTATTGTTGATTAGGAGAGAAACATGAAGATGTAGACGAAAGTATAAATGACCAGTGGCAAGCAAAGGAAGAAATACATGGAGAAACTTTTGAAGCTCCTACAGCAGATGACTTGCTCAGAGAATTAGAGAATGAAATGCCAGAAGCATATGAGACACCAGATTCAGTTCAGAAAGGTATCTGGATGACTAAATATACTTAAACTTTGCCAAAACCAAGAACAGACAAATGGAAATATATCTCACTAAATCTTGACTCTTAATTTATGCTTGCAATAGAGACTTAGCAAATATCAACTACAGCAAGTATTATTTAGCAAAGAAATACTGTTTTAAAAATCAAAACGGGATATTTCAATCCCATGTATTTTGGAATATAGGTAGCTATGTATTTTTGTTTACTTACTGCTGTACTGGCTTTCAACCAAACAAATTAATCTTGCTGCAGCTATGCATATCTTCCCCCAATAAAGTGTCTTCTGTAATATCTGTATGGAGTCTGCTTCTGGACTTCCTAGTTGATTAAACTCAATTTTAAGAGTTTATTAGCACAGCCTTTTGTAGAGAGACTTCTCCCTCTGGTTTCATTCTGATGTGGCTCTCTAAAAGAACTGTACATGAACTGTTTTGCAAGTCCTGCTGAGAACATAGCATCATATAAAGAAGATACTCATATCCTACTGCCCTGAGGCATTGACAGGATAATAAAAATTGTTTGTGTTCAAAATATAAAGTAGAATCATATGATCTAAATCCAACTTAGGCAAAAATATTTCTGAATGCTTTTTATCTGCAGTACTGAAAATTTTACATATATCTTAATACCTCTTTTTGAAAAACTCATGTAATGGAGGTCATCTGTTTGTAAATGCATCTTTGTTTCTCAGATGCTGATCTTTTGGTAGATGATCTTGGAGCAGTGGAGTCTGAACCATACGAAGCTCCAGGTATCATTTTGTTTTTCCAAACTTATTAACATTTGTTTTCTGCCTCAATGTAGCAAATTATATGAGAAAGCAAAATAGAAAAGGTTAGACTGGTTTAGTAATACAAAATTGGGGAATTTTTTTTTTCTCCAAACAACTGTTCTTGATTGTCTTGGATATTTATAGTCTGACTCAGATGACTGTTTCACATTTGCTATTGCAAATGATTCTTAAAAAGAAGGGATGATAGGTATGGAAGCCTTGCTCTAATTTGTGCAAAAATTTCATTTTTACCTTTTTATGTGTTTCTGGCTGTTGTGTGTGATTGGGATCTGTAACCTGTCACCTTTCAGAAGGGTCCAGTTTGTAACCTTTCCTTCAGGACTGTTTGTTTCTTTATGGCCAATTACGCTATCTGAGAGTGAGTCAGCACCAAGGACTCCATTCTGAATTGTCCTTGCACTGTCTTTCTGCACACCCTAATTCATCTTTAAAACTTTTTGAAAATTTGTCTGGACTAATCCAATTAGCTTATAGTCATCTTCATATTGTGCTTGGTACCACAAGATGAGCCTTAGCTCATCTTGCCCGTAATGAAGAAACATTGAGTGGTTATTACAGTTTCCCTACTGTCTGATAAGTATTTTCTTCTGGGTGTTAATAACACTTCTTTATAGTACAGGGCAGCCTCTTCCATTTGTATTAGACATTGATTTCTGTTTGGACTAGGCTTCTTACCTTTGGCTCAACGTTTGTTCTGGACTTCACAGTCTTGTTTGATGCCAAATATGACATAAAATTAATTTTATTTGTTTGATACAGCTAAAACTGCTTATTTCTACCTTTGCGGGAGATTACTGTGTTTCAGTTACCGATTTAGAATCCAAGCTGCAGTGCTTCTGAAGTAAAAGGATTGTTACTTTACCTTCAGTACCATGTGCTGTCAGATGTATCATACTGAGTATGTTAATAACATCACAAAGAATTGTAGTCACAGAAGAGTAATCCACATATTTAGCTATGCAATGACAAAAAGTAAATTGCTCTAAATTTGTGATGCCAGAAGGGAATGTGAATATTTCTCAAGATCTGATTTCTGGCTCTTATCTTGTGTTCTGTGGCTTTTGTGGATCTATTTTTCATACTGAGGGTATAATAGAGGACTAGAAGAGGAGAGGATGGCCCAACACCTTCCATTAAATTGCCACGTGTCAAGTTGCAAGTGTCTGTAAGGTTTTCATTTGTCAGTTTTCAACTAGGGAGCTACGTTTAGCTATTGACAGACACATTATGGAAGCAAGTTAAAATAACTGAGTATTAAAAATATTTAATATTTCTAATTTAAAAAATATGTCTTTTTTCATATTTAATTTACAGTTTCATATGAGTATGATATGGATGTGGAAAAGACAGTAACTGATCCAGAAGCTCCAGGTTTGTAAATTTTAATGATTTCAGATTAATAATATAATCATTTATATATTTTTAAACACGCTTCAAAATAACGCGTCATATCGACTGTTTAGTCACAGTTTTATTTTCGAGCAGTTTTTCAGGTAGTTTCAAATAAGCCTGATTTTTGCAGCTGTGTTACCATAACAGTTGTGAAGACAGCACTCCATGAATCCAATCACAAATATTACCTAAATACCTTGTTCTGTCAGGCGTCTTCCAGTTTAATCAGTGGGTTATCAAAGGCCTATTAAAAGCCTACATACAAATTTGCATGAACTTATTATATAGCGTGACTTATGATGTTTACCCTGATGTGTTTTACAATCCAGCCGTCACTTTCAAATAAAACATTGTCGTATTAATTCAATATGTTTAGTTCTGTTATTCTTGAGATAAATATTTTACTTTTTTGACTTATCTTATGCTATTTAGCTGTTGCATGAAAACTTGATTAGAATATAAAATACTAAGTATTTTTATTAAAGGTGACTCTGAACTAATGCTAGAAGATGCTACTGAACATTACACAGGTACAGTCCAAAGCCTTAATCCTTTCTATTGAAGTTTAATTGAATTTTGGCCCTAAACCAAGACAAAGAAAAGTTCAAAACATTGGAGCTTATAGATAGCATCAGTTCCTTAGTAAGTTATTACATCTATATTTTTATTTACATTTTGAAAAAATACAAAGACCTACATGAATACTGCTTTTCTGTAATGTCAACCAAATAGGCAGAATAATATTTTGAGAGTTAAAGTTCCAGGAGAAAGGATGGTTGCATTTTAAATTGCATAGATGTTTTTGTGTGGATAAAAAGTAATCTGAATTTGTCAAAGAAGTTGAAGTTAGTGTGGTAAGTGTCAGGAAAAAAGTAGTACCTGTTTAAAAAAAAAATAAAAAATTAAAAAGCAAGCAAGCCATAACAAGCAGATTCCAAAATCCCACTGTCAAAGTTTGCTGTGTGTAGAAATGATTTATGAGTATTTCCATTCTGAAATGTAGGTAATTTGTGATGATTTAACTAACTGTATAAGTAAAGCCTGCTTGATAGTGCTTTATCTTTTTTAAGTCTGTCTTGTGATGCCAGAAAATTATTCAGTTCATTTCACAGGATCTTTTAGAAATCTTTAACTTTAAGCTCTTATTAACTTCAATACGGTATAAAATATTATAGTTTTGAATATCTTTTTTTTTTGTCCTGAATAACCTTGACACTGTATTATTTATGTGTATTTATTGTCTTAAAATTATGTGAATTTTCATACTGATTTTTTTTTTCCTTTAAACAGATGATGGAGTGCATGGGGATTATAATGAAGACCATGGTATGACAACTGCTATATTTACTGAAGTGATAGTATCAAAGTCTTTTGTTAATATGGAAGTGAAATTACTTTTTCTTTAAATTTTCCATGCTGTCACATTACTTTGCAGGTTCTTAACCCAGGGTTCTGTTTGTTCTATGTTCAGGCTCCCTGTGTATGTAAGCAGTCAATCGGTCTTTATCACTGGAACAACTGTAGAGTATGTGTATAGATTATATTCCCATATTGGTCCTCTTTGTCATACTTTATGCTTATGTGGCATAAGAATGTCGAAGACACTGCATGTACTTTTTCTTATGAAGCCCTGGCCAAGTCAGCTGTAGTTCATTGCATCAGCATACCTCAGTGTTACCTCTTGTCCGTAACTACTAGGTCTTCGGAGGTTACTCTGTCTTAGTTTGATTTGGGTAATGATTTGCTAATGATTGCTGAGACCAAATCAAAAAGTAAAGATGACGACTATTGGTCACAGTCTTGAAACAAAGGCATGTGGTTGTGATTCCTTCTTTGAGATCCTTCTGGGGGCTACTGTACTTCAGAAAAGTTAAGCATATCTTCAAAGCACCCTTGTTTATTGTCTATTTTTATGTAACCTGAGCAAAGGACAGAAATTCTTAACCTCAAATTATTTGAGACAGAAAAGCTTGAGGTTTGTTCTTTGTCATTGGGTGGAAATTCTGACATCCACCTTTGGGATAGAAGTCAAAATGCCATTGAAAGACTTTCAGTGGCCCAAAGGTGTATTCAGCCCTTATTCCATGTCTTTCTCAGGCTGCAGAAAATAATTATTTGCTTCAGCTGTGATGCCCTGGACAAAAGGTGTCAGCATCAATAGGATGGAAAAGCAAGAGAGACCTAGCTTTTTCCCTGGGCTTATTGTTTACTCTTTCCAGCATATAGTTATTGTACAATCAGATCCTAATCAAGAATCACTTCTCTTGCTTCTTACACATAGATAGGAAGGAGGAGTGCAATTTATAATCTTTACTTTTCATGCTGCTTCAGTATGTAGTGGTGATATGAGCAGAGAATGTTTCCATGTTCCCTACCCTTGGGAAGAGTCATCTTTACCTGCTTTTGGAGTGAGGTGATCATGGAGGTTCCCAAATTAATTTGCATCAGTTTTCCATAGAATCAGTTCCAAAACTATTTCATATTCTGCAGTATTCCGTGGCCCCAGCACAATAACAATGATTCTCTATTTTGTGAGTAGTTCATGTGCTTCTGCAAGCATGATTGCTGTGTGCTCCAATACAAGTTTTAAATAGTATGAGATAAATCATATTTAGGGTTTTTTTTTCTACTCTTTCTTTACTTATACCAAGTCCTCTGATTAGGCTGATAAAGAGAATAGGAAGTTCCATTCTTTTTCTCAGAAGGAAATTCCAAGGTAGGAGGCGATTGTCAAAAAATTGTTATTCTTTGCTACTGAATTGTCAGTCTTTTTTAAGCAGGGAATTTTGCCTGCACTTCAATATAACCCGTGATAAACGGTTTTTCTCTTGATAAAAGTTCACCTTTTCATGGCAGAATTTTGCCTTGCTTTCAAGTTCTTCCTTCAAGACATTCTGGTCATGAGAGAAAGCACAATGCTTCCTTTTTACTTTTTAGAGGAATTTCATTTGAAAGCTCTAGCCTGGAGCAATGTAGAAGAAAAAGACCAATCAGGTAACGCATTGAGTGTTCTTGGCATTTCCAAGATTTCATTGTTTTCCCCGTCCCCCTTCCTCCCTCGTCCTCTCATCTTGAAAGTTACATGAAGTTACTAAGATAGTTGGAATTCCGCTGTTCCAAGGGCAGACCTGTGTACAGGCACCCTTATTTTCAGGTGATCATTGGCATCTCAGAAATAACCAGAGAAAATCATCAGAAATTGCTATCAGGATCCCTAGAAAAGATGAGAGACACAGCTAGGGAAGAAAGTCTAATCACAGTCAGTCCTAAAAATTCATTTTAAGTTGTCAGTCCTTTAAGGTTTGAGCTAACCAGCCAACCAGTTGCCCTCTACAACTACCTGAAAGGAGGTTGGAGAGAGGTGGGTGTTGGCCTCTTCTCCCAGGTGAATAATGACAGGACCAGGGGAAATGGTCTGAAGTTGTGGCAGGGGAGGTTTAGATTAGATATTAGGAAGAATTACTTTACTGAAAGAGTGGTCAGGCACTGGAACAGCCTGCCCAGGGAGGTGGTTGAGTCACCATCCCCAGAGGTATTTAAGAAACATCTAGATGTCGCGCTTCAAGGCATGCTCTAGTGGCAGAGATCATAGGTTGTTTGGTTGGACTAGATGGTCTTAAGCGTCCTTTCCAACCATGAAGATTCTGTGATTCTGTAACCATGGATGTCTCTGAAGATGTGCTGAAAGATGTGAGCCATCTTTCTGTGACACGCTGTTTTTTTGTTCTGAGCTGTCTATCCAGTTTCAGGGCATGGGAGTTGTAATTGTTCATGAATGTGTGCTACACACCATTTTAGCAGTTCTTGTACATAGTTTTCATCTCTGTTGTCTCCTGGCCCATCTTTCTTGTACCTTTCAACATGCTTTTGGTTGTATCAAAATGAAACAGATTTGCTCTTTTTCAGAAGAGAGTTTTTAGCACCAGTTTTCTAAAGTCAAAGAAGGGATGGAGTTCCATCATGGAGATATATTTCTCTCAAATGTAGAACTTGTGTTTTTCACATTAGCTCCATAACTGCAGTTCACATCCACAAGAAGATTCATGTTAAAGCCTCAGATGCAAACATCTGAGAAACCAGCAGAAGTATAAGCTTCTCTATTCTAGAGTCAATGCATCTTCTCCATCTCTATCACATGTGTTTCCCCTCTGACGGCAGACCCTCTGATGCCATATTTTTTTTCCAATCATGGTGCTTTTTGGAATTCTCGGAAAGCTGAGAGGGCAGTGCCAAGATGATTGTTGGCCAGAGCAGTTCAACCAGTTCAGCTTCTTTTCTGACTCTTGCTACGACTAGGTTCTTGGTTCTTAATTCAAATCAACTATGACTTGGTTCTTAATTCAAATCAGTGACTAGCTGTAACAGAATTGCAGTGTCTGTTATCGCTTCTACCTTGCATGGTGTCGGGAGAAACTGAAGGTGTCTGGCATATTGAAAGGAACCGTTTCTTCATACCTTCTGCAGTTATTGCTAATGCTAAAAATTCTTCAGTTGAAATGAGTGTATATGCCCACGGTGAAGTGTGTAAATGGATTGATTGTGTAACTTGGAATGCAGGAACTCACTTATTGTATGCACGTTTCAGTAGTTTTATGAAAAGTTTTATACAATTTGTGGCAGTGAAACTAGAGAAAGAAGGCAAATTTGTGATTTTCAGTAGAAATGAAGAGGGTTTTTTTTTAACGAATATGCTGTAAGAACTTTTTTAAGGCATGGAGGGGGAGCTAAGTGACTATTAGTGCCTTTTAAGATAAAAAAACAGTAGAAAGATTTTATTTCTTAAAAAAAAAAAAAATTATTTTCTAAAGTCTTATGTAAATAACCTTTTTCAGAGGAGGGTTAGTACCTGTTTAGAAAACAAAATTATCCAAAACACTGGATGAACATTTAACAACTTTAGTGCTAAAATTCACAATAAATGTGTATTGAAAAGTCAGACAATTAATGGATACCATTTTTGTCTATTTTCAGACATTACCTAAAGTAAAGTAATAAATATTGTTAACCTATTTCTTCTTCAGAGTTACAAAAATCAGATTGGCTCTTTACTCAAAGATTAGGAGTGTAGGTGAATTATGAAATTGTACAGAATGATAGCATTATTGTTGTCATTGTTTTCGGTGTTTTATCTGTGTAGATAGAAATGCCTGAAATTTCAGCATTATGTTCACATTTGTGTCTTGTCTAGAATTTCTACTGCAAGCTCCAGTAAAGGTGCAGTTTACCTCAAAACTGGAGAAAGTCTTTGAGAGTTTTGCATTTATCAGTGAAGAAATTAACTGAATGCTTAACAACCAATTTTGTGGGATACTTCATGCATATTGACCACCTAGGAACTTTATTTTTCTTTCCTTTCAGAACCAAAACACGAAAAGCAGGCTGAGACTGAAGATACAGGTATATATATGGATATGTATGTGTATATATATGTGTATGTGTGTGTATATGTGTGTGGGTTGTGTGTACACTCCCACACACATCTCCCCATATATATATATTTATATATATGGAGCATATTAGAAAATCTTTGTTTCATATGTAATTAAAGTAGAAATACCACTAAAATAAATGTTATTTGGAATATAAATGATATTCAAAATCAGAGAAATATTTTTGTAAAGTTAGCATAAAAATCATTAACTTAATCTTGCTATTTATATATATTGAAATATATATATTGCTATTTATATATATTGAAATATGTAATCTGTGTGATTATCAGTCACACTATATTATATATTATTATATATTATGTACAGTCTGTGTAGTTATAAATTTAGGTTTTTGACTATGAACTGAGCTGCCTTCTTTTAATATACCATCCTTGAGGATTCATTTTAAGGTCTCAAGTCACCTGGGGTCTCAAGTGACACAAACTGGGGCATGCGAGGCTTTTTGTGGACATTTGGAACAGTAGTTCAGCATAGACATTCAACCTGCCATGAGCCTTGCTTATAACCTTGTAACCAGTGCTTAAGATCATTCAGAATTTACAGGCTGTCAATACTGGCTCTGCTTTGATCCATACTTCTTGCTCATGCTTTTCTCTAATTAGCAGAAGCAATTAAAAATTATTTGTCTACAGTCCTCTCTTTTGGTCCTGTGTATTTTGTTGTCTTGAAATACCAGCTCTTTGAGAGTCAACTTGGACAGCTGATTGAAAAAGACACAAATGTTTAGTTTAGAATGAAGTCAAGAAATTCTCTAGTGTAACAAATAATTTGTAAGTATCTGTTTTGTCACCTTTGTGATCATAAGCTTAAGAGGACAGTCAAATGAGTTAAAAGTTGCCATATTGAAAGAAAATTAAAATAATTTATTTTTCCGTGGAATCCGTAATTAAAGTCAAACTTGCTCAATGTCCAAAGGAAGGAAAGTAGGACCCACCAAAGAATTGCATGTTTATCCAAATAAAAAGACAAAGACTTTTCATGTAGAAGTTTATAGGGTTTGGTTTTTTGTTTTTTAATATGTCTAGCAGATGGTGTTGATGCTGCAAAAGGTGAAGGTGGGAATACTGATTATGCTTAGAAAGGTTAAGGAGTGTTTTTAACATTTTTGTTTTTAAAATTACCGTTTCTTAATCCAAACAACGCTTGTTCAGAAGGTACAATCTTGAAATATTTACCTAATGAATACGGCAGTTCTTTTTTTTTTTTTCCCCTCAAATTCATCGAAGTTCCTTTTCGTTTATAGCAATTTACTGTTCTCAGTTAAATGTGGTGTGCTAGCTATGTTCTTTTGTGTTGTATGTAAGTTTCATCAATTGAGGGCTTGACTTCATTAGTGCTCTGCCTTGAATGTTTTCTTAGCTGTTGAGGACCTTCCAGAGGAGGTGAATGAAGTCACAGAGCCAGGTATATATGTTTTGTAATTGTGATCTTAAAGCGTTTTGATGAAAAAAATCCATTTTGAAATCCAGTGAAAAAAACCCAAACAAAAAACAAACAAACAAACAAAAACACCAAAACAAATAATAATAATTAAAAAAACCAAACAAAAAACCTTTTTTCTTTTTATACTTTTTCTTATAGATGAAATTATTGAAGATTTTGATACTGATAAAGAGCTGTCAGGTATGAGTTTTTATAGTTTGTGAAAGGAAACATTTTTTCTTCCGTTTATATTTCTTAATTTAATTTAAACAACAAGCAAAAAATGAAATAGAGAAATGTGCTATATAGAATCATAGAATGGTTTGGGTTGGAAGGGACCTTCAAAGATCATCTGGTCCAGCTCCTCTGCCATGGGCAGGGACATCTTTCACTACATCAGCTTGATCAAAACCACATCCAACCTGTCTTTGAACACTTCCAATCATGGGACATCCACAGCTGCTCCGGACAACTTGTTCCTGTGTTTCACCACCCTCATCATAAAAGAATTTCTTCCCTATGTCCAATCTAAATCTAACCTTTCACTTTAAAACAGTTGCCCCTTGTCTTGTCGCAACAGGCCTTGGTAACAAGTCTCCCTCCATCCTCCTTATTATAACCCCTCTATATACTGAAAGGCTGCAATAAGGTCTCCCCAGAGCCTTCTCGTCTCCAGGCTGAACAAGCCCAACTCTCTGAGCCTGTCCTCATCGGAGAGGTGCTCCAGCCCTCTGATCATTTTTGAAGTCCTGCTCTGGACCTGCTCTAAGAGGTCCATGTCTGTCTTGTGCTGGGAACCCCAGAGCTGGACACAGTGCTCCTCCAGGTGCCATCTCACGAGAGTGGAGTAGAGGGAATCACCTCCCTCGACCTGATGGCCACACTGCTTTTGCTGCAGCCCAGAACAGAGTTGGCTTTCTGGGCTGCACATGCACATTGCCGGCTCATGTCCAGTTTTTCTTCCACCAGAATCTCCAAGTCCTTCTCTGTAGGACTGCTCTCAGTCTCTTCATCCACCAGTCTGTATTGGTACTGGGGCTTGCCCCAACACAGGTGCAGACCTAGCACTGGCCTTGTTGAACTTCATGTCATTCTTGCGAAGTGCTTAGAGCTTCAGTTGGAGGAATGGAATATGTTAATATCTCACACTATTACTAAAAAAGATTAAGTTGTGAATTATTTTTTTTTTGTTGTGCTGGTGTCAGAGACTTTTAAGTGAGTACTGGGTCAAATGTAATTTGAGGTTTTGCTCTAAGAAGTTAAAAATTTTTTCCAAACGTGACGTTAATTCAGTCAGCTAAAGCAAGGTGATCTAAGCAGTTTAATCTGACCAGTGTGTAGGATTTGATGCTATATTTATTTAGGTTTTCCATTTGAAAAATATGTTCTAATATAGTTAAATGGGGAAATAAACATAACTTTCACATTAGTAACAATTGTAACCAAAATAATTGGGGGGGGCGGGGCGTAATAGCAATGGAAGTCAGTAACAAAGAGGAGCTAAACTTTTGGTTGTGAAATACATTCGGTACCTTTTTTCTACTCATAAGTTAACCTAGTTGGTTGTTCTGCAGTTTAGGTTTTCCTATTTGTTTGATACTAATTTGATGGTGTGGCTGGTGGGGAATAAAAGCAAAATTGTGAACGTACAGTGTGTAACTTTTAATGTTTTCTTTGTAACAGTAGAAAGTAAGCATACAGAAGATGTTGTGGCCACTGAACCAGAGGAATCAGGTTTGTATATTATCTTTTGCATGAGTTTGCTACTTAAAAAAAAAAAATAAATTAAAAATTTAGAATGATAAATATCTTAGAATAGAATTCTATACTACAAAAACCCACAAATATTTGTAACCTTTTCTGCGTTTTTTTTTTCTTTTAAAGAGAAACATAACTGTGTTGTTGAAATCTAGCATCTTGAGGTTTTTAATGACAACATTTTAATGTCTTACAGAGCACTCTTCAGTTTTAGAAGCTGATAGTGCTTCCAGTTCAGAAATACTTATAGCAATAAAAATGGCGATATTAGGTCATGTAAAGTAGAAGATTTCTTTGCTATGCTCTGTTTCCCATCAGCCAGTCAGTAATGCGTGCTCAGGAAAAGAGAGTATATGTAAGAAATACAATGAAGTGTAATGTCTCCCCAGCTTTGTGCACGTTATTTATGGGGTTCCTGAGTCAGAGAATATATTTCCCCCTCTTCGATTCTTCTTATTGTCTACAGCCAGCAACCTGGCTATTATGAATTCTTTTCTGGTGAGCCTTGCTCCCTCCGTGTGAATATGGAGTTATGTGCAACCTTCAGTCTATTAGCAGTAATAGCACTTGGTGGAATGTGACATGTCTAATTTAAACGTATGTACAGAATTAAAAAGAACTGAATTTTGAAGTCAAATATTTCACAGTTACGGTTGGGAACATAATAAGTATATGAATGTTTTCTATGCCCATACTGTAGTAGCATGTGAAACACTGGGAGATTTGTGCTTCAGATAGTATGGTTTCAGAATTTTGAAGAATAATTTTTGAAACTGTGCAATCCCGCAATTTACTCATTGACCTACTAAAGTCTTAATCTTTTCACTGGAAAAATTCAGATGAGGAAAATTCGCATCTCACTTCTGCAAAAGCAGTATTACAGAACAGTCTTGATAGGTCACTGTTTTGAGCATAAGGGGGGAAAAAAAGGCAGCTTTTTGTAAATGTTCAGGGAACTCTCCAGTTTGAAATGTTTGTACAATTTTGACTTACAGAAATGCCTGCTCAAGCTGAGGATTATTCAAATGATGATCTAGTGGGTAAGTTAATCTTAAATGTGTGGCTTTTTCACCCAAAAATTAAGCTATAGCTACATGTAAAGTTTGCAAACAAATTACTTTGTGGAGAGGAGTGAAGGGATATCATTATTGTCTTTTAAAGTTGCTTCCTGGTTTTGAAGGAATTACTTTTATCTTGTACTGGATAAAATCTAATAATAGTTACTGGGTTATATGGGAACCTTCCAAATAAAGCTGTGAGCAGTTTTAATTTACGTCTTCATTTTTAATGATTTCAGAACTGGATACTTTTGGTGTAAAGGGAAATGTAAAAATTTCAGGTCTCAAAATACGTGCATACTTCCTTTCTTGAGTAACTGATGACAGGTGGTGCTGCTGTCACTTCTGTGTATCGGTCAGATCTATTGAAGTCCGACTGTGGCACATTCGTTGGGCACTGGTCTGGAAACAGGGCTGTTTTGTCATGCCATCATATTTTTCTTGACATAACTGATTTTAAGAACTAGAGCACTTCCAGCTCTTCCATCTGTTGCCTGACAGTAGCAAACACAGAGTTTACCAGAACCATTTTTAGAGTACCTATATGGCTCCTAAATTTGAAGACTGCATATTATTACATTTCATCTGCTTCTTGAAGTCAAGTATTACAAGTTGCTAGTTTGTTCTTCATAACAAAGTAGTTGTGTTGAGTGAAACACTGAGCAGTACGTCACAGAAGCTGCAATCCAGGAGCCCTGAGAGCTATATTTCTGTTTTGTTCTGGTTAGCCTGAGCATCTTTCTGGATCAGTTAATCTTTGCAGAAGCTCTTAAGCGACGTGGTGCCCAGGTTATTCTGCGGGTTGTTTTTTTTCCTCGTGGGAAGGGAAACTTGTATTTGGTTCTTGGGCATGCCAGAAGTAGTCAGTGAAGTGAAAAAACACAGGAGGCCTTTGTGTGGTGGCCCAGTACAGGTTGGAGGCATTGTTTAGTTCATGTATTTAATTTATGTGCTAAACCTTACCTGAGGTGATTTGAATGCTCATATCAATACATAACTGTTGTCTTTGAGGTCTTTCTAATCTGTTTATTGTAACAGCCATGTGGTGTGTTGTAATATTTGAAGCCATAGGTATTCATTAACGGATGCCTTATCTAAAAATGTTTTGGTTTGTAATGAATAAGAAATATTTTAATCTAGAGCTTATAATCAGTATAGGAACAAGCAGTAGTTACCTTTGACAGCATAGACAAGAAGTTCAGCAAAGGTAGTGTTCAGTTCGTTTGTTGTGCTTTAGGTTGGAACTGTAGAACAGGAAAAGATGTTTTCTCTCAGGCAGTGTTGCTGCTTAAAGTTAACGTAACAAAAAGGCCCTTACAAAATTTCAACAGTAGATAATTCCACTGCACCGTGTCAGTCGTGCTGATATGAGGATATGGAGATGGTCTCTTGACTTAACCTAGGCTAGTTTAAGACTAAATTCAGAATCCAAGTATCAACCTGAAATCTTTTATTGTTATTTTTATGGACCATTTCTGTTGCTTTTTGTGCTGTAATTTATGTTTTAGTCTTGCAGTAGTAAATGAATTTTCTACCTTCACAAAAAAAAAATCTTATGTGTCTTGCACCGTAGTGGATGGTTTTCCAAATATTCTATTTAGCATCATAGAATCATTTAGGTTGGTAAAGACCTTTAAGATCATAGAGTTCGTTTGTAAAACTAACACTGACAAGTCCACCACTGAACCACATCCCTAATCACCTTTTTAGGTCTTTTAAATACCTCCAGGGATGGTGATTCAACCACTTCCCTGGGCAGCCTGTTCCAATGCTTGACAACCCTTTCGGTGAAGAAATTTTTCCTAATATCCAGACTAAACCTCCCCGGCACAATTTAATAATCACTATTAAATTGCTAATTTTTCCTACTATTACATATTTTTACCTGCCTTTTTTGGATGTGAAAATTTCAGTTTAAAGGCAACATTATTCTCACATTTTCCTCTTAGAATATGAAATTCATATTTACCAATGTCCTGGTTTCAGCTGGGATAGAGTTAATTTTGTTGCTAGTGGTTGCTGTGTTTCAGATTTGGTATGAAAAGAATGTTGATAATGCATATTGTCTAGTTGTTGCCAGGTGATGTTTAAGGTTATGTTTAAGGTTAAGGTGATTTCAAGGACTTTTTTCAGCTTCTCATAGAAGCTGGTCAATGGAATATTCCGTACCGTAGACGTCATGCTCAGTATATAAATGGGGTTGGCTGGGGGACAAGGATGTGTGATCACTGCTAGGGATGGGATGGGCAACCAACCTCCATGTGGTGTGAACAACTTGTGTTGTATTACTTTATTTTGTATATTCTTTTGCCATTTTTATTATTGTTCTTTTCCGTTATTGTTCTATTAAACTGTCTTTATCTCAACCCATGAGTTTTTTCTCTTTTCTCCTCCTTTTCTCCCTCTTCTCCCTACCCTTCTTGGGGTTAGAGGGAGAAGTGAGTGAGTAGCTGCGTGGTCCTAGCTGCCAGCTGGGGTTAAACTACCACAACCAGGGATTTTTTTTTTTTTTTTTTTTTTTAATTTGTGATGGGGGATTCAGTGTGGGTTTTTTTTGTTATCAGAAGTGAATTTCATCAGGTATTCAAAGCTAGTATTGCCTATTATTTCAGCAATAATAATACTAAAGTGCATTGTACTAGAGACAGTCAAGAACTCTCTTCTGAATTAAGAACTCTTATATACACATATGCACTCTTTACATAGAAAAAAGTTTTATCTATTTATGTAATAAACATAACTTCAGGTAGTGTAAAAGATATTCAGAAATGTCACTAAAGAGTCCTATACTACCTTATAGGTAGTATAAATTCATTGAACTTCATTTGAAGCATGGTGGCACCAGTTTAGGTCCTAACCGTGGGTTAGGAGCGGTTTGATTTTTATCTGAAACATAGAAACTTACTTGTTTTGGAAAGAAACCAGGAGATAGTTCAGAGGATTAATTTAGCTGTGAGGAACATTCTCACGCTGTCAGTGAAGAGATCAGGTGTGGGATTTCAATATGCTGGAGTGCACGTCAAAAGTTTCTTAGCTGACTTCAGGGTATATCACACACAAGAAAAATAACAATAGGCAACTGCATGTTTAGGTTTCTGTATGTACTGTTTTCCAATTATCTAAGTTTACTCCTAAAATTGTTACCAATATTAATTTCCACAGTAAGCTATTTTAACTACAGTTGTAGTCTGTGCTTTTGTAAACTAATGCACTTGAGTGGTGTGATAGGCCAGCTTGAAATATTACTGATGTAGTATTTCTGGCTAATCCTGTTCTACACTGGCACATAAATTGCAGTTGTTGTGATTGAGTGGTACTTCTTGAAGACATATTTTAAGGGACACGTATTACATTTTTTTTAATATCTTTACTCTCTGTATTTGGATTTTGATCCTTCTTGTATGTGTTCAGATGTAAAATATCTAAGGGTTATTTACCCCTCCCTCTGCTTTGATCCTGTACCCTTGACATTTTTATAACCCTGCATTTATTTTACCAACTGCTGGAATCCCTAGTGTGTAGAGAAGTTTCCACTTTATAACTTCGACCTTTCCTCATTCCCTGGTTCCTCTTTTCCAATATTCCGTGTCCTTGACCTTTTTTTAAAAAAAAAAAAATAATTAAAAAAAAATGTTTTAATGTATTTGTGACATGGCCTAGATTTCCTTTACAAGGTCAATGAAGTGCCATATGCTGAGAAAAAAATTACTGCTTAGATAAATATTTAAAAGTTTACATCTCCCACTTCATACAGCAACTTTGTGTGTATTCATTATGGTAGCTTCTAAAAATGATAGTTTTCTCAAATTAACTAGTCTGTTACAAAGTTGCATTTTTTAGCATTTAAGATTTTTTTTTTTTTTGTTGTTTTAGAGTAAGTTGTGTTTTGGTTGGTCCTTTAATATAGATTTCCCCTTATTTTTTCAGATACTTAAAGCTTCAAAAGAAAAGTCCCTACATCAGGAGGACCAGCCCTAACCATACGCTACAAAAGGGGAGCAGATGGTTGTAATAGATCTTATGATGTAATTACCAAGCAGTTCAGGGTTTGGGAAACAAACACTAAGATATTGTAAATGGGTTGTAGCCAGCTGTCATTTTAGTAACCTTTTTTTAACACTTGGATGTTTAATTTACATTCCTGTCTGTTTCTTTTTTTTTTTTTTTTTTTTTTTTGTGGAGTGAATTATTTTTCTTCTGTGTTTGTGACAGAGTTGCAACTTTGAGCTGCATTTCATATGTGCTGTTCAAGCAATTGTTAATATTCTATTTATAATGTAGCAGCAAGTACATTTTTTCAGATTTTAATATATATCTTTTGTTGTGGATTCATACAGTATGTACAGAGCAGTTTGGTCAAATGAAACATACAATATTGTGAATTTTTAAAAAGTTTTATAACTGCTGATATAACATACAGCCTACCTGCATTTTATTGAAAACACTAACCTGGCGCACACTATGCTGTGAAGTTTGACTTGTATCTCTTTGCACTGATGTTATGTCAACAGTTACACTACATGAATTTCAGGTGACTTTTAAAATAGTCTAACAAGATACAAAATGTGTATGTTTTAATTCATACTAGTAAAAGGGCAGGTTACTAAATTACTCTTTTCAGAAACCCTTTATGTGTGAATTAGAACTTTTTATTTATGTACGTTTGATTTTTAAAGCAAAAATGTCTAGAAACTACAGAATAGCCTGGCAGGGAGTCAGTGTAGATCGCAGCAAAACTGAGCTGCGGGAATTGAGTTGAATTCAGTAAAATTCTTCTAGTTTACCGACCAGTATAGCGATCTCAAAGCTGGATTTAGTAAGCTTTATATTCAGTGAATTATTGAAAAAGCCAATTTTGCATAAATATTTTACTTGTAAATTTTATTAAAGAAAAAAGCTCTGGAAATTCAACCTTAAGAAAAATAGGGTGTCAAAATTTAAGACCTATAATCGTAAATGCTCTTGTAAATGGTACGTCTGAAATTTAGACTGTGAGTGATTTAGAATTTTAATATAACAGGTGTACTTTTTACCTGTTCTGTGCTGCTGTTCCACAATTACAAAGACATATTTTATCCTTTGGCATTTTGCATGTGTTCCTTTTTGGCTCAGGAATAATTGCTGTGATTTTAGGAAATTGCCAAGCTTGATATGGGAGCTTAGCAGAAATAAAATAAGATAAATTTTTAGGAAGAAAAATCAATTTGGCAACCCTAACATTGGTTGCCTTTTTGTTGATAGGGAGATTTTTAAATTTTTGTAACACTGTTTTGAAGTCAGGTTTTTGGTTGCTTACGTTTCTAGTGAAAGGGGCATCCTACATGCTTGCCTTCTTTTGTTTGGGATTCTAGTAAGACTCCACATAAGTGAGTGTTACATCTGATCAACAAACACAGAAGATATCTCAAACTGATATCTTGAGACTTTTCAGGAAAGCAATAATACTCTTAGACTGTGATGTGATTTGGGATGGGATATTCTAGTAAAATTACCTGTGATTGTGAATTACAGAGCAATAATTTTTTTCAAAGCCATATTTTGTGAGGAAGCTTAGGAATAATTTTAGAATGGTGAATGGAGGACTTTTTATATCAGTGGCAGCCTATTTGTAGAATTATGCAACTGTGAGAGTATATTATGCTGTGATGAAATTTTACATATTTTGTAACTGGCTATGTGATTTTACGTGCTTCATGTTTACAAAGATAAGCCAAGACGAGCAAGGTTGAGAGGACTATTAAAAAATGTATATTTAATCTGTTTTAATGTTTGGCTGCAATAAAACACAGAAGAATATCTTTGTCTTTCCATTGTCGTCATTTTTTCCAAAACATGGTAGATATTAACTATGGGGATAAATATTTGCCTCAGCCACTAGGTATTATTATTATTTTTCAAAGTAATAATTTTGAATGTTTGAAAATATATTTGAAAGTGTAATTTACAAGGAGGAAGAAACATGGCAAGCAGAAGTAATTTTTATTTCGGGGCGATATTATGTGAAGGAAATGGGCATTACGTTAAAGTCTGCTCCTTCTATAATTGTGTTGTATTTCTCCATTTGAATTATTAGCTATTCTGCAACCAGTTTGGCCTGAATTTTGCCCATGATACATAATTTCTACTTGTAACTTAAAATGGGTGAGATATTACTCTTCAACAAACATGGATGTGTGTGGGAAGTATGATATCTATTTTCATAGGGAAATATTCTAGGTTATGGTCTGTAGTTTAAATCAGAAGTCTAGCAAGGGTGTTGTGTCTGTGCAGTTCTCAGTTTGAAAACAAAAATATGCCTTGACGTTTTCAGTTTCCAAACATTTCCATATTTTTATGGTGAAATTATGCTGAATAAAGACCTGTAGTTTAAGCAAAATAAAAAATAACGTCTTTCTTTATATTTTCACATTGCTACATTCCTTCTTGCTAGATCTCAGTGAATTTATGAAATCTTGGATTCAGTTGCTTTTTTAGAAATCACAGGAAGAAGTACCAGTAAGGAAAGCAAAATTTAGATGAGTGGGGTACTAAATTTTTATTTTAATATTGAAGAGTTCCTACAACTTAAAGTGACTTTTTCATGTTCTCAGTAATTGAAAAGGTATCGTATCATGACACTATTCTTTCTAAGAAGTAAGGAAAATGGGTAAGATCGGATATAGGAGAGACACTGAAAAATGCCATGTTTTCACTGAAAATCGTTGTGTGATTTTACATGTTTCAAAAATTCTGTATATGTAAATAATGTACATTTATAGTGTTGATTGCAATTTGTGTAATATCTACAATGCCTGAAATACATTTTAGTTGTGACTTGGGTCATTGTTACATGCATTCACAAATATTTAGATGTATTGTAACATGAGAAATAAATTTATTCTTTATTGTGGAAACCTTCTTGGGAATACCTGGTGCATACGTTATACAGTGATAGCAGTCCTAGCCTGTAGAGATTGGTTGAAACAGTTTTGTCTCTATTTTTGATCTAGACTTGTTTTGCTGGGAACAGAAATTGAGTAAAGGCTGTGAGTAGTTTGAAGAGCTAAGAATCTTTTTTTTTTCTTCGAGCTACGATTGGTTTAAGTTGATGACAAAATAGTCTCAAGGTTTACTGTCATATCCCTGTCTTTGAGACAGCAGCACACTTTTAAACTTTTGTCAGAAATAGCCTGATTAAAACCATTTGCACCATCGAAGTAAGCTGGGGATCAGTGTGGAGGAACCGAAGCAATGTGTGCTGAATGTGATGCTGAAGTGAATTCTTAGTTGAGTATGGCGAGAGCCGAGAGAAACAAGATCTTCAGAGCTAACAAGACCAAGTTGTGACGAATTTCAAAAGCAGCTACCTAGAAGGAGAAGCTGGAGTATTTCAAGATTATTGGAGAGGCTTTGGTGAAATCAGTGGCAGCTAATTTGGCAGAACACAGGTTGAAAAAAAGTCTGAGAGAGGATTTGGAGAATTAATCCTAGTACATAAATGGGTACAGAGAGCTGTAGGTTATATGTTGTATGAGCCTCAATAATAAAGAAATGTGAAGCTGGACAAGAAATGGGAGATAGGAACAGGCTTTAGAGTGATGAGTTCATACTCTGTTCTTCCTCTGATGGAAAGAACTTGCAGAAATAACACGGATGTCCAGGATGGATGGAAAAGGGTCACTGAGTGACCTAGAGGGAATTAGAGAAGAGGTCGGGTGAGAATATCAATGTTGCTGAAAATGGAAAAGATAAGGAAAAACGGGTGGCAAAGTGGTGTGCTGTATCATAGTTTACTATCCTGTAATGAATTGTTCGCGTGCTTTGAGTTGGTAAAAAGAATAGAAATATTAGGATATAAACTGTTCTGTGTCTCATCTGAAGCTGCGTTATTAGTCCGTTGAAAATACAGTATCTCTGACGTGGATGGACGTAACCATTTTATTTATTGTGTGGTATGCGCAAAAAAAAATAAAAACATAAAAGTCAGTATGTTACTGAATACTGAACACCTTCATTAATATACTGTTATAGTAATAATATTCCGTCTTCAAGTTATCCCATAGTATGTAACTGACTCTATAGATCTTTTTGTCATTTTTTGCAACTTAATCGACAATCTGGATTTTATGATGTAATTGAAGAGGTGAATGACATTCAACGTGACCATTTTTATTTAATTTGTCATATCATAATCAAGTTAATACTCATTCTGCCTTGTGCTGAATATAAAAATCAGACTCAAACTGTCTGCACGTTCAGTAGTAGCAGTTGTCAGCTTGTAGTAAAGGGTGAAATTAGAATGTGAAATAGTTTGATTTTATGAGTGCGCCTAACCCAATTTCTCCATGAAAAACAAAATGTTTTTTAGCATTTTTACATGGTGTGTTTTATTCACAATATAATGTTCCTGAGCAGTCAGTTTAAAAAGCTGTGAAGATTGAGTATTCTGTCAAGTTTTCTCTAATAGATTTAGAAATTAAAGAAAATGTTTTTTTCTATATATAAGAACACATAAAAATTCAAGAATGTGTGTTAGAGAGGAAAATAACTGTAACTGAAAAGCCAACTGGCCTCTCTTTTTAGTATTCTCTCTTAAGTTTATTGGGAGGAAATACCGGAAGCTTATTGTCATGAAATTGGAAACAGAATGGTAATGTTAGAATTGTGAGGCAAGATGCTTTAGATGTTATGGAGTTAGGTGTTGAGAGAGAAGAAAAAGAGGAGAGGACAAGCCTGTCTGTATGTACCACCTTCACAATATACACAGGCATGATTTTGGTACAGTATGCAGTCGGGTTTTTTGCTACAGACTGTCTTGTGCTTATTTACCTGTGTTATATATCTATTATTTACCTGTGCATTCAGATGTTTACAAAACACCTGGGTTAGATTATTTTAAAAGTTGAAGTAAGACAAAAGCTTCCAAGTGCCCAAGTCGTTCTGAAAATGAGACCTAGGTTCCCAATTGATTTTCATGTTTTTTTTATTTTAATCAACTATATCTATTAAGACAGTATTCCCAAGAGTTTTTAATTGGTGAACAATTTATTTTCTTGTAAAATAGCTTGCATTTTAAGTGCGTATCACTAAAATCTACCAACTATCTAAAGGGGAAAGCTTATGACATATTTTGTGACAGAAGGAATTCTGTAATATTTGAAGCATCTGCAGAGAAAGACATTTCATGTAACTATAGTTGAGACAGCAATCCATGGTTACTTTGAAAAACAAAAATGAAAGAAAAACGTCCCGTTGGCCCAATTGGATTTTGAGTATAAGCTGTGATTTTATTGTATCTCTTTCTTATCATAAACTGTCAACAAAAATTTATTTCATTGAAATTGTATTTTTAATATTCTAGGGAAAAGTGAAAAAGAAACTGAACAAGACAAAACAGAAAAAGGTAAGTCTGAAAGTAGCATTCTGTTCTTCTGAAATTTAAAAGCGTGCTTTCTGGGAAGACGGATTTAAATCAGATTAAATAGTAGTGAGGCTAATCTCCTGTACATCATCCTGTACGTTGAACGAACGTTTAGTGTGCATCTGCTCTTGTAAGTGAGCACTCAGTCATTTCCAAAGCTGACATCAATGTCTTCCCCCTCTTACGTGATCACAAGCTGCTGTTACAACGTCTCTTTCAGGAGTAAAATGTTCAGTCTTGTACTCCTCGTGTAGGACTCTGGAGGTCACAGCTTCACCAGGCTCCTCCGCCGTCCGTGGGTGAGAGGCAACCTGGACTGCCCAGCCCCAAAACCCGGCTTGGGCAGTGCCTGCTGTGCTAAGCTTGGGGAGAGAGGTGGCACTACGATCGGTCCTTGTCAACTCCCTGTTTGCCCGGTAAGGGTTTCCGTAGGAACATTGCCAGAGGCAGGTTTGGTGGAAAAGAAGTGAGGTTTTGCCAAGAGCACTGTGAATCTGTTCTCCCTATGCTGACGTTGGTGCTGGCCCTGTGCGCTCCCCGTCACTGCATGAAGCTTGTGCAGCCTCCTTCCTTGGGGTGGAGGTTTGCGTCTGACCCTGGCTACACCACTGCAGCCAGCAATACACACAAACCTCAGGGACCCGTACCTCCATCAATCAAACTGAAAAAGGGCAGATTTAGATTGGATATCAGGAACAATTTCTTTACTGTGAGGGTGGGGAGGCACTGGAACAGGTTGCCCAGGGAAGCTGTGGATACGCCATCCCTGGAAGTGTTCAAGGCCAGGCTGGATGGGGCTTTGAGCAGCCTGGTCTAGTGGGAGGTGTCCCTGCCCATGGCAGGGGGGTTGGAACTAGATGATGATTAACTTTATTAATCAGAACTTGTAAGAGGAAGTATGACAAGGTGAAGCCACTTTTCTTCTGTACCCTAAGTGCCGGGTGTTTTTGTTTCTTTTTAAACACAGAGCAACTAAATAAATACTTGTTCTGAGTCCTGCTATTGCAGATTACAGGATTTCTGTAAATTGGAAAAAGGGCTGGTTTTGTTTTCCGGGTTGAGTTGATAAAATTTTGCATCCTACAGGGAAAAACAACCCTGCATTTTTTTTTTTAATTAAACCTGTTTATAGCGAAACTGCTTGTGTGGTTTTCATACAAGTTGAATTTTGTCGAACTGTTTAAGTTTTCACTTTCAGTAAAACTGTCTAGCTGTAGACATCCTAGTCATAGAACGTGGTTTAAAGTAGTATTGCATTGGTTTATTTTAAATTACCCTATTAAAATGCAGCAATAAATTGATGAGAGATGTATTTAAAAAATACTGTACTGTGGCTGTCTGGCATATGTAAAAAACTCAGAAATCTAAGGAGTTGGGAATTTGAAAAGTCATATTCGGCTTGGGTTTAGGGATTACTTATGATTCTGGCAGTGCACGGAGAGGTATGTGCAAGACTTCATTTGGTTTTCGATATTTGGACATACAAGCTCCAAAAAGCCTTTGTGCAGAAACTGTTTAGAGCTTTAAGTGGATCTTACATTAACCTTTTCCACTGCTGCAGTCATTGTAGTACTTGGTTAGTAAAATGGCTTAAAAATTCTGTAAATTTCAGTTTTTAATAATATTTCATTAAGTTTATTAAAAGTCTCACTGAAACTTCTACTGTATTAACAAAAACTCCTCCGGAAACTCCTCTAAAAAAAACACCAAAACTAAACTAAACTCATTTGTACTGTACTATTACTTCAAGGGTTTTTTGTTATATTTAATTGAGAAGGATTTTTTTTGTCTTCTCCATAAGAACGTGATCAGACTTTATACTTAAACAAGTAATTTAAATGGGATAGATGTTTCAGGTGAATCTGAGAAATAATTCTTTAAAATGCTTCACAGGTAGTACAATCCAGGGCGTATATACCACATCCGTAAGATGGCTTTCCATATGAGGTGGTTTTAGTTGATCACATACGCTAACAAAATTTACATTTATGTAAGGAGCTTCGTTTTTCTACTTTGGCTTATATTGGCATATATTGAATATTCATTTATTTTGGCGAAGAATGCATATAAAAAACTGGAACAATCACTTTCAGCAACGAACGTGTCTGTTTCATACACTGAACATCAGCATCGGTGATTACAATAATAATTTTCACTTTTCAAAACTGATAAAACGTGAAAGTGAATGCTGTTTTGTTGGAGCACTCAATTGTGTTGCATCAGGGACAGAGGTATACAAAACCCAGGCTTAGGGCAATGTCGTTCCAAAAGTGGCCCTGCAAGTGTCATTTTGATACCAGAGTCAACATTCACCTCGGTTCACTCTAGGTATTTACCTTTGAACAGGATATGTGGGATTCCACTGTGGTACCTGTAGAGATCTAACCTCTACAACCTGTGGAGGCTAAAGTGCTATTCTTCTAGCTAAATGTAGGTTTTTGCTGTAGAATGAGATGAGTTGTCCCCTAAACTCTATTGAGAACCTTAACCAGAGCTCTGCTGGCTATAGAAAGAGCTGACATGCTTAGCTCACCTCCAGCATTGTCGCCTCAAGGGTATACATACTACCTATTGATTTACTTGTATATTTAATTGCAACCTGCATCAATGTGAGCTGTGAGCAGAATGACCGATGTTGCACTTCACAGAAGTGTAGTTCTCAAAGTCCAAAACTGCTGCATAACGCCATGTTGAACTTAAATATATTGGACATTGGAATATTAGTGTGTATTTTTGTACAGAAAGTCAATGAAGAAATTTATTTCTGGTCTTGTCAAAGGGTTGCTTGATTCTAGCCATTGAATGAAGGCAAAAGACTTCATGATGAAAGGGAGAGGTGAATGATGGAAATACATGCCAAAAATAAAATTATTGTTCTGCAATTGTTTCTTACCGTCAACATCTAACAAACAAACAGTAATTTCAGATAGAAAACCCTGTAGAATACATTTTACTGCACGGGAAATTGTTCTGGAATAGCTGCAGCTAAAGATTTATTATAGTCATTAGATTCCACAGCTTTATTAGTCCCTAAAATGCCTCAGTTTTTATTGTCCGATTGCTTCCCCAGATAAGTTGATTATAGAGGTTTTGTCTGTTCTACCAATACGGTTTAGAAAGATCTTTTAATTATTGTAGTGCTACTGGCTTTAAATTATCTATATGCAGTTACTTGTTTTTATACCTTCTAAGTTATCGGTTATAGAAGCCCATAAAATGAGTAGATCACTTACGCTATCTGTATCTCACCTAATGAGTTTCCCAAACAACAGGACAATGACAGGAGTTTTTAATCATCATCAAATTCTCATTCAAGTGTCTACTGAGAGATGGCACAATTTCAAAAACTAATTTGGGTAACGACATGGATCTAGTATGAGAAGGGAAGAAAATTACTTGAGCAATTGTTGAATTCCAGGTAAAAGTAGCGGGTCTGCTAATATATATGGATGTTTTTCAGCCCATAACTGAAACTTTGAAACTTGGACTGGGAAGGTTGGAGTATTTGAGGGAGGGGATCGGGGGAATTAGTAAAACAGAATGCCATAAAATTCATGGGAAAACTTCTACAGAGCACGATCGTTAGTATCTGCTTAGCATTGTTTTTTTAAGGTGCCCATCCACAGGTTGCCAAGAATATTATTACTGGATTTATATCACAGCAAGGTTAGGAAGGTGTTTAGAAAAGAAAGCCTACGGCCCCTTTGGAAAGGAAGAGCTGGAAGCCATGCAGGAGGAACTGGAAGCCGTTGGGAAGCAGGAAAACTGCGACATAGTTGCCATCATGGAAACATGGTGGGATGACTTGCACAACTGGAGTGCTGCAATGGATGGCTATAAACTCTTCAGAAGGGATAGGCAAGGAGGGAGGGGCCGTGGGGTAGCCTTGTATGTTAGGGAGTGGTTTGATTGTCTAGAGCTTGATGATGGTGACAACAGGGTTTAGAGTTTATGGGTAGGAATCGGGGGAAGGCCAACGAGGTAGCTATCACGGTGGGAGTCTGTTACAGACCACCCAACAAGGAAGAAGAGGCAGATGAAATATTCTATAAGCAGCTGGGAGAAGTCTCACAATTGCTAGCCCTTGTTCTCGTGGGGGACTTCAACTTACCAGATGTCTGCTGGAAATACAATACAGCAGAGAGGAGGTTCCTGGAGTGTGTAAAAGATGACTTCCTGACGCAGCTGGTGAGGGAGCCAACTAGGGAAGGTGCCTCACTGGACCTGTTGTTTCTGAACAGAGGACTGCTGGATGATGTGATGGTTGGAGGTTGTCTTGGGCATAGTGATCACAAAATGATAGTTTTCAATTCTCGGAGAAGTAAGGAGAGAGGTCATCAGAACTGCCACCTTGGACTTGAGTGGGCAGCCTTTGGCCTGTTTAGGAGCCTTGGGAAGCAGTCCTGAAGGGCAAAGGAGTCCAGGAAGGCTGGACATTCTAGAAGAAGGAAATCTTAAAAGTGCAGGAGCAGGCTGTCCCCATGTGCTAAAAGACAAGCCGGTGGGAAAGAAGACCAGCCTAGCTGAACGGAGAGCGTTGGCTGGAACTCAGGGGGAAAAAAGAGTGTTTATGATCTTTGGAAGAAGGGGCAGACCAGACCACTCAGGAGGACTACAAGGAGGTTGTGAGGTTATGCAGGGAGAAAATTAGAAGGGCCAAAGCCCAACTAGAACTTAATCTGGCTACTGCTGTAAAAGACAATAAAAAAATATTTCTATAAATACATGAACAACAAAAGGAGGGCTCAGGAAAATTACCATCCTTTATTGGATGTGGGTGGAAACATAGTGACCAAGGATAAGGAAAAGGCTGATGTACTTAATGCCTTCTTTGCCTCATTCTTCAGTAGTAAGACCAGTTGTTCTTGAAGTACGCAGCCCCCTGAGCTGGAAGACAGGGAGGGAGAGCAGAATGAAGTCTCCATAAGTCAAGGGGAAATGGTTAGCAACCTGCTATGCTACTTAGACACACACAAGTCTATGGGGCCACGTGGGATCCACCCAAGGGTACTGAGGGAGCTGGCGGAAGTGCTCATCAAGCCACTTCCCATCATTTATGAGCAGTCCTGTCTAACCGGGGGTGTCCCAGTTGACTGGAAGTTAGCAAAAGTGATGTCCGTATACAAGAATGGCTGGAACGAGGATCCGGGGACCTACAAGCCAGTCAGTCTGACCTTGGTGTCAGGGAAGGCTACAGAGCAGGTCATCCTGAGTGCCATCACACAACACGTACAGGGCAACCAGGTGATCAGGCCTGGTCAGCATGGGTTTATGAAAGGCAGGTCCTGCTTGACGAACGAGATCTCCTTCTATGACAAGGTGACCCTCTTAGTGGATAAGGGAAAGGCTGTGGATGTTGTCTACCTAGACTTTAGTAAAGCCTTTGATACCATAACCCACAGCATTCTTCTGGAGAAACTGGCTGGTCATGGCTTGGACAGATGTATTCTTTGATGGGTAAAAACTGGCTGGGTGGCTGGTCCCAGAGAGTTGTGCTGAATGGAGATAAATCCAGTTGGTGGCTGGTCACAAGTGGTGTTCCTCAGAGCTCAGTATTCGGCCTGGTTCTGTTTAATATCTTTATCAACGATCTGGACAAAGGGATTGAGTGCACCCTCAGTAAGTTTGCAGACAACACTAAGTTGGACGGCATGTTGACCTGCTTGCCCTTGCAACGTTATCATCTCACCATTTCTGAGGAACTAGAAATTTCATGAGAGGAGATATTTAACAAGAAATACTTAATCTTAATTAAGTACACTCTTAATCACAGAGGAGGTTACCGTCCCTCTCCATTGACTGCAAATCCTACAGCATCAGTTTCCAAACATTAAAGCAAGACAATTTGGCCTATGTGGAAGCCCACCCGTCCTCCCAGTTCTCTAAGTTACACCAACCAGGAGTCAGTCATCACTATCAATGCACAGGACAGGACCAAGGTACCAAGCTCAAGTGCAGCAGGTAAGCCTGCCCTCCTACTCCACACCTTGTCGTAGTCTCCGAAGATAAGGAAAGGAGTAGAGGGCTTAAGAAAGGGAATGGTTACTACTGAGAGCAAAAGGCGGAGGAAGAGGAGAAAAGGGCAGTAAGAATGGGTGGGAAGCTGCCTGAGCTAGCCCCAGTTGAGATTTCTTCCTGGCCACAGTTGCATATCAGCTAACAAGCTCACTGTTTGTGGTGTCCTTCTTCCTGACATGTCTGTTGTGTCCGAATAAAATTGCAGAGTTGTAAAGTATCTGCTCCCAACCTTTTACAGGGCACAGGAGTGAGAGATGATTTGTGTTAAGTATATGATAATGCATACTGGTTTTTAGAGATACCCACTAGACTTGCTCTGGAGTTTCTAACAGCAGCATGACGTTGTCTCCCATTTACTTGGAATATCTTTGGTCAGGAGCGAAACGGTGCACGTATCCTTTGATCAGAGGCTCAGAGTATGTCAGGAAGGACAAAACAGTTTCCTATGCTAAAGGTACCCCATCCTTTAAATGATATTTTCAGAAAACAAATAGTTGAAGTCTTTACAGTGTAGGCAATATCAGAGATGTGCTTAAAAGTAACTTGCTATCTGTTAAAATGCCAAGTGTATGCTTGGGCTAAAAAAAAAAGTATATAAATTATGAAAGATAATTATTGTAGTATTCTGTATTTTTCTCCAATTCTAGCTAATAAAGTATTAACTGTTTTGATGCATTAGGTTAATGTTTAATCAGTCAGGTCAGCAGTGTTTACTCCTTTTAGGAGGGTGAGGTTTTCCTTAGCCTGGCTAATTCTTTTGTATTTCGGATGAAAATTTGAAATGGAGAGCTGGGGGCTTTCCCCACCCCGACTTCTGTGAAGGCTAGAGAGGATTAACTTACTGTACTGTAGAAGTATTATTACTAGTTACTTCTGATATAATATTTCTACCAGCTTGTTCTGTATTGCTTTGGACTTATGGTCGGACGTAATCAATTTTTTTGCCATGTACTAGTCATCGCTCTTTTTTCCATATGTTTCTCCTTTTTACATTACGTAATTGGTTTGGATGCACTTACTGTATTAACATAGTTGGCTTACTTGGCAATTTACACCGATTTCAAGCCTTGTGTTCTGCTGAGTTATATAGGACGATACAGGCATTTGATCATTTGAGGATGTTTGTCTAGAAATTCTAGAAAAGTTTCATTCCTTGTTATTTTTTTAGGCAGCTTTTTTTTGCAAGGAAAGTTGTAGTTTCAAGAAATTATAATTGCATTATAATTCTGTGAATAAAATCAACATAGAATTTGCCAAATTATTTACCTGATACTGTTTGGGCAGTTACTTAAGAGAAAAAGATAGATCTGCTTCAGATGAAGATTTACAGAACTTGACTTTTTTAATATTATTAGCCTTTTTCTTTTTACAGAAAAAGCTAATAATAGCACTGGTAACAGAGATTGCTTTCTGTCACAAGGCACTGTTTTTAATCACTTATAGCTTTTCTGAAATTATACTACTGAGATGAGTTTTTTCTTTGGGAAAACTGATTTTGGAAACGTCTGTCTGAAAATTGATTTTGAAAAGTTTCAAGGAAAAGATTCAGTAGCTTCACAAGATGTACTTTGCACTGATTTCTTTGATTTTTCCCAGTTTAAATGATAAAGAGAAAAAGCTTTTATTACAAACTTAGTCTATTTTTTTTTCCTCTGCAAAAGCATGTAGTATTAACAGCTACAAAATATTAGTTCAAATGTGCACGTGGTGGCTAATAATCAGTGGTGAGATGTTTGAGTTTGGCCACTATATTTCATTATCCATCCCCTGCCCAGTCCCTGTTTGCTGCTGTATCTCCACTTGTCTCAAAGCAGATTGCATGTTCTGGTCTAGGTCTTCAGACCTGAGTAGGATTTTACTCTGATGGTATTCCTTCGCAGCTCTGAAATTTTCTGTGAGGTCAGGTCATGTAAGGAAGGAATGAACCGTTTTCTGAGGTTTTCACACTAGTGGCTTCCAAACAGCCTGCAAGAATAAGAATTATTGTCTAACAGTAATGTCAATGAGTGAGGAGAACAACCTGGATGGGACTTGGTTCCAGATCAAGGCATGTGCATGTGGCTGCTGGTGTGGTGTCTGAACTACATTATATGTAATGGTCATCTATACGGTCAGTGGAGCCTTCAGCTAACCACCTAGTAGGCGTTTACTTCATGCTGAACTCACTTTTTGGGGTCAATTGACTGTAATGACTGGATTTCTAAAGATACAGCAGGGTTTCGGTGCCTACATAGAAAAAACTAAATTTACTTGCCTTAATTTTAAGCTGTCGCTGCACTGGTGACAGTCTCAAGTGATGACTGAATGGATGAACTTTTAGCTGGAGAGCAAAGAGCTATGCCATCAGGTACCGCTGCTGAGCCAAGTAGTTGTATTACTTCTTGCTCAGGCTGTGATAATTTGCAGGTAATTAGCACAGTGCTGCACCATGTGTAGAAATAGGTGAAGTGTTTCTTGCAAAGGGATACTTACGTTCTGTTAGCACCGTTTGGTGTGGGGCACATGTAATTATGTGATAGCAGAGAGGCTTTGTCGCTTACATTCATCTTTCCTCTCATGGCTCTTACAGCCCTAATCGTGTTCTGAAGTATGCAGCGGAGAGGCAGAGTAGCAGTAGAGTAGATGGTCAGTAACAGGGATTTGGGGCAATGGAGTTTAGGGGAAAAGACCTTTGAAGAAGGGCATGAGCAACAAGTGTGTGGAAGACGACAGGTATCTAAGAACAAGTTGGGGATAGATAGGAAGGGCTGGACCAAGGAAGAGATTGTGAGCAAGTGTAGAAATGAAGGGAAGAAATGTGGTAGGGGACCGAGGTTGAGAAGGGGAGAGGTTGGAGGAGAGGATGACAGGAGAAAGAAAGAGAAAGAAGGTGAACAAAAGCTTAATGGTTGAGTAGAAGCTGCAGAACATAAAAGCATGTTTGTTAGACAAATCAGTTAATCTGCAACTGATATGTTTATTTTGGAACTTCAATATTCTGTTGCTGGCATAGGGCTAGGAGGAGTCTCAGCCACAGTGATGACTGGCACAGCGAGCTTCTGGGGGAATTTCTTTAATGAACAAATGAGAGAATGGAAGTTCCCTGTGTAATTATAGTTTTGGTACTCGAGTGCATTGAGAGATAGCGGTATATTACAGAAATTATAGCAAATGAGACTAGGTGGGACCCTGAAGCTTACTTAGTCCATTCTGTTGACCAAGGGCCTTATCAATGGTGTTATCATTCCTGGCAGATGCTTATACAACTTGTTCTTACAAATTTCCAGTAACCAGAGTTCCACAACTACCCTCCCCAATCTGTTCTACTGTGCTTGCCTCATAGATACTAGCTCCAGATGTTCAAGCCAGATTTTCTGTTGTAGCAATTTTAAGCCTTTTATTCCTTGTCCTGACTATGGTGGTATAAAAATTAATTTATTCTTTTAATCTCTGTAGCTACTTTTTACAGTACCCCTCTTCCAATAGCAAACTCTTTACTACTAACTTTTTCCCCTTTTTCTTGCTTATTCAGATGTAAATATTGCCCCCTGCCCCTGACAATTAAAGACAAAATATTTTTAAAGCATTCTTCAAAAGTAAGTGATTGAATCACCTTTCATAATTTGCTTACTTTTCCTCAATTTTCATGTGATGCTCATGTGGTCTGAAGAGTATCTAGTCGTGCCTTCATTATTTTTCAAAAGATATTTCTACGTCTTTTGTAGAAAAAGCCTTGTCACTGCTTTTGGTGATGACAAGGTGCCTTTCAACATAAAAATGTAAAGTGTGCCTGGTCTTTTAGTTTTCATATGCCAAAATAGGTATATAAAAAAGCTATTTCATAATCTTTTGTTGGATGACATTTAATACATTTAATTTAATACATTTAATTACTACATAACTTAATACATTACAGCTTCCCTTCCACAATATTTTCCTTCTCTCTTTTTTTTTTTTGCTTCTTTTCTGCATCTTAATACAGAAGGGAGATATGAGATTGCTTGTCATCACTGATCGTTGTTTATTCTCCAAGAGAAAGAACTAGCATTGGCTTTCTTAGAAGACTTCTCCCTAGCTTGCTGCTTTGATAGTGGAAACCTGTTTTCTCTGAGGGAGAGCAATCCTAGATAGAAAGCCTGTTTTTACATCCAAGGCCATTATTGAAAATCCTCAGTATTATTCTTGCAAGACCATAGCATGATATTTAAAAGAATTATTACCATGCTCAACCAGATTTGGACTACAAATCACCCTAGCAGTTGTGTGATCATGCATTACTTCAGCTACATGGTGAAATCTGTAAGTCATTCAAGGAAAAACTACATGTGTTTTTTCCTCTGAAAGCAGATAAGTTAACTTCTTTGGAACATTGAATTTAATATACTGGGTCACATCTGCTAAAAGATTATTACACTAGGAGGAGGCAATGGATAATTTATTAAAATACCCCTGCAGGGAGAGAGCAGGCTATCTGGTTAATATAGAGGAATGCTTGATGGTTACACTGAACGCTCCCTGGTGAATCCTTTAACATAGGAGTAGGATGGGAGATGAAAATGATTGCTCGTTATATAATGTTTGCTGTGTTATATTGGTGCCTAGCAGCTGAATAATATTTATGTTAACAGCTCCTTTCCAGCTTTTCATATTGATCTCCTGCTGGTCTAGAGCTGATGTATAATTGTACTGAAAACGGGAAGATAATACTTTCTTGTAATGGAGGGTGGCGAAAAGGTTCTTCCAACACATCACCAAAGTCAGATATGAGGGGGAAGATGTCTCATACCATTGTGCCACAGGCTTCTAAGATTTTCATTCACTTTTTTTTCCTGTTTCTGTCTCATCTCTGTGTAAACTCAAAGGAATTGTGGAAACAGTGTCTCACAGGCAGTAAGTTTACTGATGTGCGGGATTGCATTGCCTTGAAGGCACCTCGCTATTGCCATGCTTACCAAGTTTAAGAAGGACCAAATGACTACCTCTTTCCATGAATACCGAAAGTTAGAAGGCTGACAAATAGTTGTCCTCTCTCACTGAACACACAGTTTCTCTGTAACTGGCCAGTCTTAGATAAAGATTTTCATTCATAGGAATGTCGTAGGAACTGACAGTTGACATTTTAGTTGTGGTTTACATCATTTCTTGTATGTACAGCCTCCGACCTAAAGAACTGGAACAAACTGAGTGTTTGGTGGCAATGTCCAGCTGGAAGCTCCCCAGATCATGTACCCAGAGGAACTGACATGCCTCAGTTTTCCTGCTAACAATAAATCACAGTTTCAGGTAGCAGCTTGTGAGCTTAAACCAACCTAAAAGGTCCTCAGGGACACTCGCTTTCATTGGCTTCTTGGGCTGATGCATCCAAGTTCACCCACACATACCGTTGAGCAAGCCAGGCCTTAGAAATAGCGATGGTTTCTTGAAAAACTGCGCTGGCATATTTTCAGGAAAAAAAAAACCCAAACAAAAAAAACACCATAAAATGAAACAAACCTTTTGCACATTATGGATTGTTGTTTTCAGGCCCAGTGATGTTATGTCAGAAACTTCTGTCCATGCCTGTTAGTCACTGTGGACTCAAGGTCTGGGCTGGAGGGATCCTCGCTCTCATGATAAGAGCTGGTTCTGTGAGTTCTGCTGGATGCAAGGGGTATGAACATTTGGAACAAAGCCAGTGCCGTGCTCCTTAATCATTATCATCATTAACTGCATGAAAATGCAATAAAGACATCACTTTTCTATAAAGTGGTTAATATTAAAGTAAGACATAGCAAGACTAGAATCAGCCATGGACTGAAATACATTTCTACTACGGTGTCTATGAGGAATGAACAAAAGACATGAAAACCATCTATATTCTTATATTAAAAAATAAATAAATAAAGCAAAGCATCTCTTTGGTCAGTTCAGTTTCGTGATAACTACATTCCTGAAGTGCGTTATTGTGTGCTTGAGTATAGGTGCTTGATTTAAAGTCAAAGGGTACAATGAAGCCCTGAAGTGTTTGGGGGAGGAAAAACAATATATTGAAGTATGCTATTTGGTGGTTTATCCTGAAAAAGGAGTAAACTCCTTTTTGGTGGTTTATCCTGAAAAAGGAGTAAACTCCTTTTTGGTGGTTTATCCTGAAAAAGGAGTAAACTCCTTTTTCAGTGTTTTCCTTCTTTCCATCTTGGTACTAATACCTTGGAAAATTACAGTCACTTCTGTTATAAGAAGGATCAACAGGGATATAATAATCCTAATGCACTGCTTCTTTAGTACCTTTCCTTTATAGATCTTAAGACATTTTTATACTTAAAGCTTCATACAACCTTTGTGAAATAAGTAAATGGATTTTAGTAGGACAGCTTCAATCCTACTTAAACTCTATTTCCCCCCCCCGCCCCTGAAAAGCAATAGCATCTCTTTATCCATACCAATGCTGCAGAATGGTTTATAAAGCTAACGTAAGGAAAACTCTCCGTGCAGAGCTGTCTGAGTTCGGTGTTGAACATGACAGTAAAAGTCTTACACAGAAAGAATCAAAGGTAGTCAAGTGGGTTTTTTTTATCTCATACAAAGCAGCTCAGACTCATGAGATCCTCTAATGCTTGGATGGGGTTAGTATTGGTTTAGCATTAACTAAGGTGTTCGTCTTTGAGGTTTAGCAGAGACGAAGAGATTTGTCTGCCTAAAGCTCAGTGTAGGATCAGAGTCTCGGAGAGAAAGTATTTAATGAAACATGAGCACGGCTTCCAGCAGCGTGTGGTGGCTCTTGCCATCCCTGAGCAGTGCACCTGAGGGCTTGGGTAGTGGAATAAAACATGACTAGTTACAATACCTTGTAGAGGTTATCCAAAATACTTGCTGCAGTATTGCAGCAATCTTGTGATATTAAGCTCTACGATGTTTGGGTTTAGCCTTACGCGTAGCAGTTACGGCATTCCTTTTAAACTTCTAAAAAGAACATAATAATTTTACTTCTTTTCATGCTATTAATGGCTTACTGTACATAGAGGGGGAAAAACAGTAATGCATAATTTAAGCAAAAATATGTGCTGCTAATGACATATACACAAAACTAGTAGTTACTTGTGTCAGACAATATATATTTCCCTTAATTGTGTCAGAAAAGGGTGGGGTTTTTTTTAATTAAGTGCAAAAGCAAAGTTTAGCTGTATCAAATGTGGAGAAAAGTGCTTATCTGCTGTCATATCCTTCAGTAGAGTATTTGCATTTTTTTAACATCTAGTATACTTAATGCAACCAAATAGACATTGTTTAAGAGTGAAAGGCTATGAAGAAAATATAGCAGTTTAAATTGATACAATTTGCTTCAATTTGCTTCAAACGCAATTTACTTTACAGGGTTTACTTCAAGACTGGTTTGTTACAACCCACTGCTGCTCTGCTGCTGTGTGATAACTTGCTGAGCTGTGAAAACTTGATCACTTAAAGAGGTCTTGATCCGATATTTCAATGTTAAACCCATTTTCAGCAGGAAGTTGGACTACGTGACTTTTTTCAGTCCCTCCAACCATAAGTAACTATGCTTACTGTCAACTCTTTTAGTTGTTTTAGGCAAAGAAGTAGACATGTGTAGGCACAACTTCAGAAACTATTAACATGTCCTGGTAACGATATTTTTCATAATACCATGTAAATGTGGGAAAAGTAACAGTTCTTTCTGTTCTTCCATGTCAATTTGAACCATTTGGAAAAAAATCCTTGACTATATGAGGTGAAAAATCTTTGTCAAAAACTTGACTGCAAATTTTGAATGACCAAAGATCGCGTTTTCATACAGGATTTTGTGATCGTAATAACTAAGAAATCAATTTCTTTTCAGTGTATTTTGAAACCGCCTTATTTGAAAATCGTACACTTTACCAGCACAGTCACAGTGTCTAGTTAAAGGTTACTCCAAACAATTGCTGTGACGTACAAAAGAAGTCATGAACTGTGTGTTTTTAAATCTCTTCCAGCTAAAAAGAAGAAAAAGCCAAAGCTCTTAAACAAGTTTGATAAGACCATTAAAGCTGAACTGGATGCTGCAGAAAAATTACGTAAAAAAGTAAGTTTTGAACGTTTCCTGCAGGACTGTAAATAGTGGACAAAAATTAATATGATAAAAATTAACTTAGAAAAAGGGAAAATTACTTTTAGATTACTTTCTGTGAAATTAACTTTTAAAAATTAAATATTCAGGGCATGTTTGTCCTTCAAATTTACTTTCTGTTGGATAGTTTATCTTGTTTTTTTTTAAAGTCCTGGGTGTATATCTATTTATGCGTGTTTGCTCACCGTTAACCTTGAAAATATTTAGCTTGACTGTTGAATTCCTATTGTCAAAAAGCTGCTTAAATTAATCACATGGAACAGGGTTAGATCTGTCCTATCACTGCTGTCTATTTGAGTACTGAAGTCAACTATTATCAGAGAACTTAGATAATATAAGCATGTTAATATGGATCTCTCAGTAAATGTTCATACACTTTGCGAGCATTAGGTGCAAATCTTTGTAGTAGGTGTTGTTCCTGCTGGAATTCTGTGTGCGTCCCGTGAGTGTTTGCTCTCATACAGCTGCGTACAGCATGAAGCAGATGTTCCTGCTTCTCACCAGTGACAGCAAGACCTTAACACCCATCAATCAGTTCTGGTAGTTTTGAATTTAATAACTTGATATGAAAAGCAAACAAAAAAAACCCCAACAATAAACAGAAACTCTTCAGTCATCTCCTCTGACAACTTCCAATTTTATGCTTTTATTTGAATGTTTCAGAAAACAAGACCTTTGCAGAGGTATCCTTTTTCCAGATGTGAGATTAAATAATGAAGCAAGACTATGTGACTCTTAAAAATGAAAGACCTTAAGTCTTTTGGATGCAAATCTTGTGAAAGCTCTGGTATGCCTCGCAGGCAGTCCTAGCACATGGAGAACTGCAGGTCTTTGTTCTACCCTGAATTTGAGATGACTGAGCAATGAGATATACTATTTTCAGTACAGTACCAATAAAAAGCATTTTAGTCACTGTAGGTGTGGGATTATTCTTGATTTTCAGAAGAATGACTGTACAGATTTAGCTTTACATCACCATCCATGCAGCCCCAGAGTTCCTGTAGGTCTATGATGGGGCTGAAGGGCTGCTACGTAGGCAGCACTAACCTCAGGCTGCCTCTGCTGCTGCTCTTCACTAGGAGCCCTGTTTATGTGTTACAATACAAAAATAAAAAACATTTTCATGCTTCTTGTTACTTAAACAATTGGTTGATCAGAGAAAGGCGTAACAGAAACTTTTTATGAGTCTATAGGGTCGGTTGGCTGACTTTCTTTTCCTGCCTGTGTCTCTCGGTGAGTTGCAGACCATCATGCCTGTCTTGTAGGAAGCAGGATGAATTTAGTAACATATGTGATATTTTAAGATAGCAATGCAGTTGTGTATAATAATCCCTCATATTTATGAAGCTGCAAGAGTTGGAAGTGGCAGCAGGATCTGATGCCAAATTTTGCTGAGCGGTGCTCAGCTCCTGTTTAACAGTGCAGCTGCTTCTTCTCAACTTCTGGCCCTACTTGCTAGTCAGCATCAATCGTGAGAATACCATGGTTACATTTAGACTTTGTATGGGACAGGGAAGAGACACAGAGCACACGTGAGGTGTCCTGAGGGACAGTTCTTCAAAACATTTGGAGGAAACAGCCATACACTGTGGCCGAGTCTAGTATTTCCCCTAGAAGAACCATAGGTATGATATTGCTGGTCATGAGGTGTATGCAGAGAGGAAATTTCTAGATATTTATAGAACTTGCTTTCTATTCTCTGTTGCATTGAGTTTGGATTTTGTTATTAGCAATAGAATCTTTACATTTTGATATAGGCAGGTTTATTGTCATCTCAGCAGTTTTTCCAGTCAACAAAAGGAAAGTGAGTAAAATAAAAACATTCATTTATTTTAACCATAGAAAGTGGCTAATATTGCTTCATATATAATGACAATGAATTTCTCTTAAATAAGCAGGCAATCCCAACAAAAATAAGAGTGAAAACTGTTGATTCAGTCTGTGGTTTTTTTGGTTTTGTTTTTGGTTTTTAATTGGGCAAACTAATATGTTGTTAGGGCATGCATCTTTCAGCATTTTTGTTAGATAGAATTGCTTATAAATGTCTCTACCTTCCAGGGAAAAGTTGAAGAAGCTCTGAGGGCCTTTGAAGCATTAGTGAATCAATATCCACAGAGTCCTCGAGCGAGATATGGGAAAGCACAGGTACTTAAAAAAAAACAAACAAACAACATATAAGTTAAAAAAGATAAAAGAAACCTTTTTTATCAATAGAGTTCTAGAGCCCAGTCAGACTTCATTTGTAATTTTACGGATGTTTCCCAAATAAAAAAAGAATTATGTGGTCTGTCATGTTGTATGTTTCGGTCCTCTATCCTTCCCCAGTTACTTTGGGAGCTTCTGTTCTACTTTATTCTGGTGGAAGTGTTGTAAATAACACAAAAATAAGGTACATGCTGTAGACGTCACAAAAACTATCAGATGAATGGTAAGAGATAAATCCCAACTAATGTCCTCGTGCAGGAACAAAAGGCAGAACTTAGTTGTTACATGCTGTTTGCTGCAGCTGGTAAATCAACGCAGCAGTCAAGTCTTGGCTAAATGCTGCTTTTTGCTTAGTGGGAATAGGGAAGGGGATTTGGAGTTTTTATAGAGAGAATGTTAAAGGATAAAGAACCCATATTTGTATGCGAGCAGGCTTAATTAGCCTTTCCTTCTGGAGTGAGTTCTGTTTCAGGTGTTCTCACCCAAAAAAAGAGAAAGTATTGGAAAATAAGCTCTGCATTCATAATACTTTTGAACTGTGTTGGGATATCTTAGGAGAGAAAATCCTTGTATTTTCATAAATAGTAGGATAATACCACTGCACTAGATGTAATAAAAGACTGCTTGAACTCCTGTTAATCAAGATGAGCAAACCTTGCTCTGCTAATTGACTTAAGAACGAACGTAAGCGAATAAAAAGAGATGTATTTGGGAAGAATGCATTAAACACATGAAAATGCATGCATTTGTATAAACAATTCAAAGTAACGCTATTACAGCTATGGAGACAAATTACGAAAATGCCATACCACAAGTGAAATAGGTAGTAGCTTCAATTGGCTTCACTAAAGCTATAAATTCGCAGCAGAGATCTCATATATCCTTTGGTCTGCTTCTGAATTTAATGAACAAATTTAAGTTCTGAAAGAGTTGTAGCGTATTTGTTCTATCAACATATGCAAGAGTGAAGCCAATTCCTAATTAGTTTTCTAAGAAAGAACGTAAATAAATTTGTGTCAGGGTATACGAAAGAAAAGTTTGTTGGTGTGTTTTGATCTGTGTATTGCTGCCAGTGCGAGACTTAGTACACAAATAGCCCATAGGCAACAATTTACACTTCTTCCACATTATTAAAACAGATTGTTTCATTTATTTTTGAAAAGCAGAAATTATGAGTTCTACAAATGTTAACCAAAAATCTGTGTTAATGTATGTTTTAGGCGCAAATTTTCTCATACTTATGCTTTCAAATAGTTTGCAGGAAACGAGAATTAACAGTAATTCTAATCTACCTTACCATAAAGCACAACCAAATAAGTTTTCCAATGTTATGACAGAATTATATAGGTTAAAGATAATTCTAAAATTTTTCCCGTAGTCTAACAATTGCATAGTTTGCCTTTGAAGAAGACAAAGTTATTTTTAAGAGTAATGGATTGTTATGTGTTCTAATAATGGTTTTGTGATTCTTTCTAGTCTGAAGATGACTTAGCTGAGAAAATGAGAAGTAATGAGATGCTGCAAAAAGCCATCAACACATATGATGAGGTGGTTAGTCTGCCAAATGTCCCTTCAGATCTGATAAAACTGAGTTTGAAACGAGAAGCAGACAGGCAGCAGTTTCTTGGTAAGATTTGAGGATGGTGTAAAAACATTTTGGAAGTTGTGTGAGCAAGACTTTCAAAAGATCACTAAGGATTTAAAAGCACCAATTCAATTGACTTTTCAGTAGTATTCCTAATCTCTCTAATGCTTATGAACAATATTTTCAAATTCTTTAAAATTTTTCTGGGGTACCAGTGTATATAATTGTTTGTATGATAATAGTGTCTGTAGACAACAGTGCACTAGGTGCTACTAGAAGCTCTGATGGGAAGCAGTCAAAAAATCTTTATTGACAGAGAAAGAAGAAAATGTTCATCTTTTTCTACTGAAGCTGAGGGAAATCATGAGGAAATTAATGGCATACACAAAGTAAACATAACCAGAATAAACTTTCAGTAAACATAGAGAAGAATGGAATTGAACTCAGGGGTAACAGCCGAAAGTTTAGATCTCAATTCTGTGATGTACAAGAAGTGCTGATTAGAATATGAGTCACAGTCGACTTTGATGGAAAAAAAAGTTCTGTTCCCATGGGTTGGTTTTTAATATCAATTTGTTTTGATCTTGCTGTTTTCCTCTGCAAGACCTCATCCAGGAAGTCAAGGAACGTACTTAATTTTAAGCACGTAAAGCATGATTAATTTTGTAGTGGAAATATAGTGGAACTATTGCTTAACACTAGAAACATACTTAATTACTTAAACAATCAAGATTAAGTTTATTTTGATATGTTTGCCTAGTTTTGTCGAGCACTTTGACATCCGTGCATGAAAGAGCAACCAAAGCTTTAATAATGTTGTTACTGCTACACTGTCAACAGTTCTCCACTAGAGGCTACCATAACACTGGGTGATACGCGTTTGCAGTGGTTTCCTGAAATATTCCTTGTTACGGGTACACCCCCAGTGACAACGAAGCAGCTGAATATGCTCCCATCTGCACAAGTTTTTTCAAGTTCTGCTTCTTGATCATTAGTGAAAGTGGAACGCCTGGCTCTGATTTGTGTTTTCTTAGATGTTGTGTAAACGTCTTACTACTGTTACTCATATCTGTAGTTGCAATTAAGTCTTGTTCCATCAAATTAGGTCGCATGAGAGGTTCCCTGGTTACTCTACAGAAATTAGTTCAGCTGTTCCCCGGTGACACTTCCTTCAAGAATGACCTTGGTGTTGGTTACCTCTTGATAGGAGATAACAGCAATGCCAAGAAAGTATATGAAGAGGTGAGCTTCCATTCCAGCCAAGGGAAAAAATTACTTGCATTCATCTGTTCGTTCTAAAGATTGCCTGCTTTTAACTTTTTTAGTTTTTAAACATTTTGCAGGTCTGGTTTTGAAGGGTTAATACAGATATGGGTTTTTTTATAGTGCAGTTCTTAATTATCTTTTAATTTTTATTCAGATTTCCAGATGCTGTCATGCTAAATGTTTTTTCTCATAGACAAAGAAATGCAGATTTTTTTTTCATATGCTTGATAATAATTGATTTCTTATACCTTCTGGTAGACAGTTTTGGAATATACTGACAGGGCAGATAGATGTAATGCATGGTATAAAAAATGTATCTCATCTGCAAGACATGGAAAGCAGAAGTAAGCCTGTTTCTTTACAGGTACGCTGTCTCTGAGAAAGTAGCTTGCGTTTTCATGATTTTCGTAAGCGGGCTAAATTCTGTTTTTCTTTCATGATGCTGGTAGTGTGGTCAGTTTATTGCATTTATATTGCTATCTTATATGGTTATCAAGCTGGGGGAAGCTCACTGCCAGGAAGAGACACTTTGCTTCTGTGATCTAGAAACCCCATTATCGTCTGGAAACTCTGACAGATGCGGAGCTTGTTGTCACTGGTAGAGCACAAACTGTCAGCACTGGATCCGTGATGGTCTTGTTGATGTTGGCACACTTATTGCAGTGCTTGCTTAGTACAGGCGTAGTACGGTAATGGGCTGGTTGTGTAGACTGAGGACAAGTCAGCATGACTAGTACCACCTCCTGAGAATAAAGGCCCAGTTTCTCAGCCCCCACATCTGGGAGTCTGAGGGGATTCTTATCTCGGGTGGTTTCTCAAAGAGAAGGAGAATGTTCAGCCACGTGGTTGGAAGCAGAAGCTGAAACCTTTTTTTTTCTTTTTTTAATATTTTTTTTTCCTCAAGCTCCTCTGGTAGTCTCAGATGTTGCCAGAGTAATGTTTGCTTTGCTACTTTGGCTACGTTGTAGGTCCCTCCATAAAACATTTCTGTTCAATAATTTTTGGCCTGCTGTCAAAATTTCTCAGAGGATTGGAAACATCAGCTTTTAAAGATAGAATATATTAACTTGCTTCTTAAGCTGCAAGGAACATAAAAAACCAAAAATGTACTCCTTTTGGGCAAGATTTTCCTTCGCAATTTTTCAGTATTTTTCTGCAAACAATATAGATGCTACAATTTCTTAATATCACTAATCACAGGAGTTTTTACAAAGGAAAGAAGGTAATGAATTTGCTATATAATTACTTTGATACTGAGTTTGATATACTTCAGAAGACATGAATACTGCTCTGGTTAAGAACAGATATGCAAAACGAGAACTGGTCTACTTTTAATATATTGTTTTCCATGCTTCCATAGACTTTACCCAGTGTAATTACTCTGTTTTGCGGTTCACTAACCACTGAAATGGAATAGATCATAGTCATGTTCTGTACTTGTAAAAGAACAACAAATAAATACCTTTTAAAAGGAGTTGAATTTATTCTTTTTAAAAAACATGGGGTTTGTCCATATTCTGGCCCTTCCTCAGGCTGAATTCCAACACAGTAATGTATTTTTTTTTTCTTTGATGTAATTCAGGTTAAATTTACATGAAGAATTTTAAGAAAGGAAACATAGCCAAAGAAACAGGGAGAAGCTCATGTGTACCTGCTTTAATTCTTCATTATACTGAAGGCTTCTTAAGCGATTTTGGGCAGATTGCGTAGGGGGCCATATGCTCTGCTCTTGAGTGCTTCCCTCAGCTGTTGCAATGCATATTTAGAAAGTGATTGGCATATGGTTTGGAGCTTCTACCATAGGTGCTCAGGCTCTGTGCAAAGTCAATAAAGAGTGGGACGGACTGTGAAGAGTGGTTCTGAGGGCCTCCAGGAGACATCTTCCTCTTCCCATGATATTTGAAAGACCTGGGAAACTTCTGTAGTGTGATTAAATCCTTCATCTCACTAATGTGGGACAAATTAGTCATTTGATAGAAAAAGACAAGAGAGTACAGACAAGATCATGAACTGCGAACTGCACAGTAGATGCCTCCGATATTTGCAAATCCTGGGTTCTGCTTCCCACTGTAAGGATGTTCATACATCCTTATTCACTTATTCAAGTGTTATTTAATGCAGAAGGCATGGACATCTAGGAAGAGAGAGCAGAGCTCAGGACGCATCCTCAAGAGGACGTACCCCTTGTTTGATTAAAGGCTCAGCTTTTTGCAGATTCCCCTCTGGTGCCATTCTTTTCTTTGTAGTTGTCTAACTTCTTGTGTATATGGTATTTCTTTTTGCTCCTCAGGCAAGTTCCCAAGTAGTTGAACACCCTTCTGTGCAGGAGAACCTAGGCTCCAAATGTCCCATTTCCTGGGAATCTGCCAGATTCTTTGGCAAAAAGCACCGATGTCCTCCCTTGCCTTCCTGCTATAACATTTCGATCTTAACTCAGTGTTACCAGTGTGTGTTAAGTAAGCATGGGCTGAGCACATGTAAGAAGCTGGACCCTTCACAGGCACGTTCCCCTACCACAGTATCACAGTATATACCATTTCAGACCAGACTAACTGTAGCTGGCATCATCTCCAAGGAACTGAATAGATGCCCAAGGAATCCTAGTGAATGAAAACTTACTGCTTTACGTTTAATAGCCAGTTTACTTATTTTCTGTTCAATTCTTGTCGTTTTTGTATAACCAGACTTAAAAATTGGGATCCAATCAAAATTGTTCTAAAATTATTTTCCCCAGATTTATTATGTCTTAGCAGCTGTTGAAGTGTTATATACAAAAGTCTTAAATATGATATGTTCCTTCTTTTAGCTACAGAAATGATGTGTGTAAACATTGAACTTCATATCAAGAGAGTTTTGTACATACAGCTGTAGCATGGTATAGTTTAACTGATACAAAATACGCTTTTCTGTTATGCGTTTATCACACTGTGCTGAAGCACAAATGGAAAATGGTGTCCAATTGGAGAGGATTTCAGTTTTACCTTATATTAAAGTATTTTCTTTTGAACGTTACGCTTAGCGACATGGAAACGCAACATTAAAGTAGTCCTAGTAGAATTCAGAGCTATTTTTATTTTCAAAGAAAACATAATGTTAAAAGTAGTCCTTGTAGAATTTTGAGCTATTTTTGTTTACAAAGATCTACAGATTATGATAAAATACAGCGGAAGAGAACTCTATAAGACCCGTTACTCTGCTAATAGCACTTTTTCTGCCTGCCATGCTGAGGCATGTCTGTATGGCTCAGTGCAATGTTATATAGGCACGCACAAGCCAGCTCTGATTGAGCTATCTTAGGTACCGAAAGCAGAATATCCACATTAACACAGTACTCTGCCCTGGCTAATTAGACATTGATAGCCCCAGAGGTTAATTTCTATATTCATGATTAATATTTAATGGGCTATGAGCAGTTTAGTAAAACTTATTTCTAAACATAATTAATATTGCATGCAGCAACAGCAACAGAGTAATACAATTTACATTAAATACTTCCACTGTAATTTCTGCTGATTGTATCTCTTCACTTCTCTTTAGGGGCCCTGAATGTAGATCATGCCTTAATGCAACTCGGCATAGTTTAAATGAACTGTAATACAGAAAATTCTATTCTGTCTTAATTAATCAGATAGCTTTATCCTATAGTTAAAGGAACTGTAACGAAATTATATGGCTAATAAATATTTCTGTCAGTCATTTTATTTTACCCTGCAGGTATAGGTTCTTGGATCAAAATGATTATACACAGAGCGCTGTAGTCAAAAGGTGTAAGATGCGTAAGGTGGTAGCGTATTCTTGTACTAGAGATCCTATGAATTGACAAGTTCACTTTTTGCTAATAAAGTGTCATATTGTGGACTTCAGATAGATTCTCAAATTGATTGTTCCTTCATGGTAGCTCTTTTCGGCAAAAATAAGTGAAATGCTACTATTTTTAACTCATAACATTTTATACCCACGTTGTGGTGATTTTGGTTTAGCTCGGGTGTAGTTTGTATGTAATAGGGTTTGGAAAAGCAGAGCAATTGGCCCAGAGGACTTGTTATGGTTTTCTTGTAATTATTTTGATGGGGAAAATTAGGTTAGACACTGACTGGAAAAGGCAGAGGGAAATGGCTATAATGCATGGAGACATTTTACCCATGGCATAAATTTAGTAGCTTCAAAAATGGATTTAGGCAAGAGAAATTGCTCATCTGTCCATTGTTTTGTGTTTAGGAGCTGTGCTAGACAATTAGCAGGTATCAGCCTCTCTAATTCCAATGGCTGCCAGACTCTTGTGATGATTCTCATAGACTGAGGATCTGTCCTGATAAGACTGTCCACTCTCTAAGGAGAGAAGAGATGTAACAACAGATTAACTTGTCCATGTAATTGACATCACACAGGGCTGTAAATGATATTGAATATATACATCATAGAAACATGGAGCTGGAAAGTAGTTCAAGACATCTTTAATTTACTCCTTGGCTGAGGCAGACCAAATGCACTTAAATTATCTTAGTAATGTTGGGGGTGTATGTTTCAGAACTCAGGCCAGCCAGCTTCACATCCCTGTTCCCTGAAACATTCCCCCGTACGCTGGTCCTTTCCTACAGCCGTCCCTGTACTCACAAATCTTTCACAGTCCCCATGAAATATCCATCTCTGGATATTTGCCGATGGCTTTTCCTTTTCTACAAAATTACGGTCAGGTTATAACTCAGACATTATCTGAATCTAGCTTAGGATATAAAATCTTTTAGTTTCACTCAGCACACTAGGTCTTGGTCTTGGTCAAGGAGTGAAGCACACAACTATACAAGAAAAATCTATCCGTCATCTTGTAGTGTGAAAGCACATTGAATCGCTTCTGCATTAGGCCTTGCGTTACCGTCTGATAGCTTTCTCTTGGCCAAGCAAGTGTGAGCTCTTCCGGAGAGTGCTCGGGTTCACAGTAGTGCTGAGTACGCCCTTTGCGTTCCTGGGGTCTGCGCAGTCCCCTTATGTGATGCAGGCATTATTTTACAGCATCGTTCTCAATTGTACGCACTGTGCTTCACAGTGTAGTCTATTTTCTCTTGCCAAGACTAGTTTGCCACCAGTATAAACCTATCTAACTTCAAACTATTTCAGGTGTATTTCTACACCTCACTTCCCATGAATGTGCTGTAGATTTGTTCCAAAGCGGTTGCTTTTCTTCAGATTAGTCAAACCTGGGATATGTAGCTTCAGTGTTAATGAATGGTGATAATTCTCTAATGTAGCATGCTGTAACTCAAGAGAGAGGGTGGAGAAAGACAGACAACAAAAAATAAGGCAATTCAGAGATTCCAATTAGAATAATTTTACTTCTGAGACTTTAAAGTTTGGCTTGTAATAGGTTTTTTCTGGAGAAGCACAAAAGTGTCAGGGAAAAGAAAGTACAGCCAAGCCAAGAGTTTATCTGAGAGTCATCAATAGAAGAAAATGTCATTGAATCACTAAATAGTAATATGTGCACAGGTTTGTTAATTTGTGTAGATCCATACATGCGTGTTTAATTCATTTGCTCTCAAACAGGTTCTAAGCCTGGCTCCAAATGATGGCTTTGCCAAAGTACATTATGGCTTCATCCTGAAGGCAGAAAACAAGATAGCAGAAAGCATACCCTATCTAAAGGTATTTTTCTTTTCTCACCTACAGTAAATATTTTACCTGTAAAAAATAAAATTGGAATGTATAAAACATGTCAAGGTAGAAGCATACTAATCACAAATCACAGTTTCAGCTGTGTGTTGCAGTGATATTGCTATATATATTGCCGATGAGCTGGAACAAGTTTGTACATCGAAACTCATCAAGTGTTAAACTTCAAGTATTTGTTTTATTAGTGGTTAACCTAAGTACATAGCTGTGAGTCTCAAATTGTTTTGTGTTTGTCAGTAAGCTGCAAACTCAAGGTTCTTGAAAAATGCAGAGAGGGCTTGCATATGCTTTTGAGTGTTTGTGAAGAAACATCTCAAAATAAAACCTTAATCCAGCTTGCTTAAAGTGTTTGTGTGTCTGTACGTCAAGGGCAAGTGTCTATCCCTGAATACACCTCTGCCTTGGAAGGACTGAGGAGAGAGGCCATGGCATTTGGAAACTGATAACACGAGAAATGTCTTTTTACTGAAGGGGTGTATTCATTCAACCTAATTTCTGGGTTACCATGGTGGTTATATTTTATAGCCAATTTCGTACTCAGTCTCTTGCATAGAATTGGCAGCCTATTTACAGCAATCAAATGAACTCTTTTAGAAGTTAGAAGTCCTATTGAAATTTCTCTTATACTTTTTTTTTTTTTTTTAGGAAGGACTAGAGTCTGGTGACCCTGGCACAGATGATGGACGCTTTTATTTTCATCTGGGTGATGCCTTGCAGAGAATGGGAGACAAAGAGGTACGCATTTAACGTGTTCTTGCTTTAAAGCCTAAATCTCTGATGGACTGCAGAATCCAGAAAACCTTTTTAGCACAGGCTCGATGTTGAAAACATGGGTAGTCCTATTGCAATAACATCCCAGCACATGCGTGTAGAGGTAGAGATGAGCAACAGCAAAAAATCTGCCATTGATGTGACAATACAATCTCTTAGCATCCCTTGCCTTAGAACTAACCTAACCTTTTGAAGCTTGCACGGGGCAGTTTGAACAAAGGAACCAAACATCTTTCAAAAATTCAATGAAAGTGTTTCTAGAGTCTGTTTTATGCTCCTACCACTTAAAACAAAGATTTTAACTAGAGTTTAAAAAAAGAACATTTACTTGTATATCACTGTATAGAAGTTCCCTCATAGCTCCGATATAGCAGTGTTCTGTAAACCTCCCTTCTTTCCCAAAATGACCTTCCGCACCAATGAGTATGTGATAAAAGAAGACCATGAGAGGACTGAATGTGTGGGCTGAGTTATGGTATTTGTTCAGTAATTAAAGCAGCAAACAGCTCAGAAAAGCAGAGATTTGCGCAACAAATCTGTTGCGTGCCCAAGAAAAGCAAGCATGTGCAACTGAAAGCCATGAGAGTTTTCAATTTCTTAATTTAAAACCAAATTTAATGTAGAAGACAAATTTAAATTTGTAAATTCATACTGTTGCCATGGTAGGGGAGCAAAGGGCTTTTGTTGAAGACTGTTGTTAGTAATGGACATAAATTTAAAAACAAACAAAAAACAAACCAAAAAACCCTACTCAGGTTCCTGGATGGGAAATGTGTAAAGAATAAGAATAAAAAAAACCCACAGTGGAACTGATATTTTAAATGGTTGTCTACTAATAGGTCTGAAATATTGATACCTAAAATACTGTAAAGAATGCTGACCTCTTGAGTATCTTGGCCCAGTCGGTAGGCAGTTCTCCAATATGAACATACATACACGGCGTCTGCTTGTGCATGTGGTGTCTCTCTGTCTGACTCTGCCCTCTCAACAGAAAACCAAAAAGAAAATCCCTATATGCTTCTATGGGATATTCTGGGTTGAATGTTTGAGCCTAGGGTATCCCATTAAGATGTTTGACTGAAGATACCACATTGATGTAATCGACATACATCATCGCAATCCCCAGGTTAATTGTGTGTTAATGTTTACGGAGTTAATGGTCAAATCTTCTGTAGAAGAAGTTTTAATCGATGACAAATGAACTTGGCATAGAGGAGACTTTTAAATTTATCAGTGGAAAGTCCACTGTTAAGCTAAATTTTTCTCACTGACCTTCCTAGGCTTGCTGAACTTCAAGATTTAATCAAGGAAACAGATCAATATTTAAAGAACGTGTGAAATTGCTATCACTGAAGGTTTGTTGAAGGTAGATATTCATCTATTAGAGCTCAATTAGGAATTATGAATGTGGTCTCGGTAAGTGTTAGGGAAACAGTGTTGAGTATGCCCTTTCCAACTATAATTTGATAAAATGCCAAACTGACTTAAAAAAAGATAAATTAGAACTGTGGAAGGTATTATAGAACAAAGTGCCATTCACCTAGAACGTATACACTGAGTGCATCTCAAACACTTACTTTCCTGGAAAAGAAGTTTTGCTGTTGCAGCTGTCATGAATAGTTCAGTGGTCATTATTTAGTCTTTCCGCTGCCAAGATCTGCATGCAAAAAGAAAGGTTTCTTATGGAAATGCAGGACTGGAAAGGATGAGTGAGGCAACCTAACCCTACTCCACGCTACCAAAGGCAGCATCATAGCACAATTCTTCTAACAGATAAGGATTAACAGTATTATACGTCGTGATTATAGCTGATGTATCTTAAAGAGCAGCAACATTCATACTCGTCAGTCAGTGGCTGAAACAAGTAATTCATCCTCCTTATCATTTGGGCTAACTCCAGACATTGCAAATGAATGCAGGCAGTCAGCATGAACAATCTATTGATATCCTACTGCCCTTACAATTTACATCTTGGGGAACATACGTTATAAATCATAATGCTTCCATTTCAGAGACTTAACCAAGATAACATCAAAATTTATAGACATACTGTATATTACCCAAAGGGAAGACATAATTATTTTTTTTTTCGGACCCATACTCAATTTTACAAAACTTCTTTATGGAAAAAAGATAAAAGCTTATATGTGCTCTGCTGTTATTCTGCTCATCCACACTGTTTTTCTGTAGTTCAGACAAATATTGTAAGGCAACATTGTATTACGACCTTTCCTACATCAAGAGAGTTACGGAGATCAGAGAACCACATTTTTTTTAAAAGCTTGAAGAAAATTTACAGACTCTCAAAAAATATCCTATAGTTACAATATAGAGACTTATGTAAAAATTTGAAGACAAAACCATCCAAAGCCATTTCTTACCCTATATCTGAAATAAAAGATCTGTAAGATGACACCTGAAAATTTTTAGAAATAATCCATTACATGTGGAATTTCCAATTTTTGTTTTCTTGACTGACTGACTGCTAAGACCAAGTAAGTCTTAGTAAGTCACACACTGTTCTCATGGCTGATTTGTATCCAAAAAAGTCTTGGTTTTCCTTCTAGTTTACTGGCTTCAAGGTAAACGTAAATAATAAGCTGACATAAACTGGTCTCCTAGAGATGTGTTTATTTGATTGTATGTTTCGCTTTCCATTAGACCCCATACATAAAATGATTATTCTGTAGCTTAAGGGTTACTGGGTTACTACTGTGGGTCTGTCTCAGTAAGTCTTTTGGTTTAGCCTTCATGTCAAATGTGGGCAGATTAATGGACAGCTGTCATATGTTCATGAGTTAGAACAGGAGAAATGACTCTCTTTGAAAAACAAGTAACAATTAAAATAGTTAGGCATGCAGGGAAACTACTGTACCGGATTGCTACTGGGGACAGTGTTCATCTTTTCCAGATGTAATGGTTTAACCCAGCCTGCAACTAAGCACCACACAGCCGCTCACTCACTCTCCTCTCACCGCTGTGGGATGGGGGAGAGAATCAGAAGGGTAAAAGTGAGGAAACTCATGGGTTGAGATAAAGAGTTTAATAGGTAGAGCAAAAGCCCACACGCACAAGCAAAGCAAAAAAAACCAAGGAATTCATTCACTGCTTCCCATCATCAGGCAGGTGTTCAGCCATCCCCAGGAAAGCAGGGCTCCATCACACCTAATGGTAACTTGGGAAGACAACCACCGTAACTCCAAATGTCCCCCTCTTCCTCCTTCTTCCCCCAGTTTTTATTGCTGAGCATGACATCATACGGTATGGAATATCCCTTCGGTCAGTTGGTGTCAGCTGTCCCGGCTGGGTCTCCTCCCAACTTTTGGTGCGCCCCCAGCCTGCTTGCTTGGTGGGGTGGTATGAGAAGCAGAAAAGGCCTTGACTCTGTGTAAGCACTGCTCAGCAATAACGAAAACATCCCAGTTTTATCAACACTGTTTCCAGCACAAATCCAAAATATAGCCCCGTACTAGCTACTATGAAGAAAATTAACTCTACCCCAGGCAAAACCAGCACACCAGATTTTCCATACTCCTGATAGAAAGAGAAGTGGAGGGTTTGTTTTTTTGAGAACTTGGTGGTTTTATGTAGAGTGAGACAAGAATAAATATCGGGTTGGGTGAAGGAACGTGAAAACACGGTCCAAGTTTAGATGAGTGACGCTTAGGCGGCGGTGAACTGGACAGGTTGCAGGCTTGGTAGGGAGCAAATTTCAAGCTGTGTAGCTGGAGAAGGACTCTGTGCATGACTCCAAGTAAAGAGGTTTTTGGACCGTTTTCTGTTCAAGGCAGGGATTGCTGCCAGCTTCAGTCCCTCTGCTCTGGACTTCTTACCTCGTATCTCCCTACTTAGCTGTCCTGTCATATCCTTTTTTCTTCCATGTTGTCTAAAATATTGCAGCTATAGCAGCAATGCTGGACAGGAAGGAGGCAGCTATACGTTGCCTTCTCTGTGTATGGTTCATCACAGTGCTACTCATGCTGAATCCTTCTTTATGAGCATCTCATTGTCGTCTTTTGCCAGACCTTGTTTTGCTGCTGTGCAGGGTAAAGCAAATTGCGGAAAGGGAGAGTAAGACAAGCAAAGGTGTAGTATTAACCTCAGTAGGTTTCTACCATGTGGTCAGTTCTGGTGTGGGAACAAATATTTGAAGAAACTCAAGTGCATATATGCATTAGGTAATTAAGTAACAATTTAGATCCACAAAGTCAGTACTGTTTTCATCGTCACAGCATCTCCATTGGCAGCAGAAGGCAGTCATCTTTAATTCATAATTCATTCATAATTCTCAATAGAGAATTGAAGCATAGAGAAAACAAGGTTGACCAAGGTGACAAACAGTTGGATCTCCAGCGCCTAGATTACTGGCCGTATTTGGTGCGAATAGTTGTGAGAAGATTATCCTATTTTGCTAATGTTGATTAGACAGCCTTGGCCAACTGATCTATTTTGGAATGGTTAGTTAGGGTTTTTTGAGGTTGGTTTGTTTTGTGGGTGGTTTTCTTCCTTTTTTCCTTTTCTTTTTTTCCTTCTGTTACTACCTTACATTAGAAGAATAAACCTGGCATCCAAAGAGACAGTCTGTTACCTTATCAAAAAGGCATGTTACCTTTTTAAAGTGGGAGCTCAGCTGATATGAATTTTATTGTTAACAACTGCAATATTTTAGGCATACAGGTGGTACGAACTTGGATATCAGAGAGGTCACTTTGCATCAGTTTGGCAGCGGTCTCTCTACAATGTTAAGGGACTGAAAGCTCAGCCTTGGTGGACAGCAAGGGAAACTGGTTATACGGAACTGGTGAAGGTAAGGCAGTTTGTTTCTATATACTTGGATTTTATTTTTATTTTTTTAATAACAACTGTAATCTAAGGATTTAAGCAGAGAAAATGCCAGTCTACAAGGCCTGAATCACTGCCTGTGAGTACCAGACACCAATCTCGGACTGAGCACAAGATTTAACTAAGATACTATAAAATGAGCTCAGGCATTTTCAAAATTGAGAATGGCGACAGGATGGCTGAAATGATTAATAAATACAAAGTTTGCATGGTAGACAACCATAATGTCTCAAGTGCTAAAAGGACAGCAAACTTTGGTAATGTTTAGGACACCCATTGTGAATTTTTAATTAGTCAGGAAAGGCTGTGTCTTTATCCCTTGTGTAATACATGGTGATTTCTTTGGAAGCTTTTAATTGCGTAGGAGAAACAAGAGTAGATTCCCAGTGATGGATTTAACAAAAGATAAAAACATAAAATTTAACTTCTTTAAAGTTCTTTTTTTATTTAATGCAAGGCAAGTAGTCTGGTTATTATTCATAATAATAGTTTGTGTTTCCAAAATTGCGTCATTTTTATTATTTTAATTTTAATAATTTTAATTGTAATTCCTAGGGGGAAAATAAAAAAGGGGGGAAGAACCTTTTATTTCCTGTGTGTTTTAATTATTGGTATGTGGTTTAGCAAAATTATTCTGCACAAATAATTTAAAACCATAAATGTTTATTTGCAATAGACATAAACCTTCAGAGCACTTGTTTCATTATACTTAGGTACATAACATGTTAAAATACCTACTATGAAGCATGATTTTATTTAGAAAAAAAAAAAGAAATTTAAAAAGGAAGATTACTCCTTGTTATGCTTTTGATGGCAGCATAAATAATACTAGGAAATTGAGATTAAAGTGTGATTCTCAGTGTAATCTCAGTCACACCATAAAAGCAATTAGCTTTATGGACTAGCATTTGGGAAGATTTCAAATGTGTGTGTATTGAACTCATTCTTGAGGAACGCATAGGAATAGATACTCCCTGCCATAAAAGAGATGGAGAGGCGGAAAACTTGTTATCATACTTTTGCCAAACAAAAAAGAAAGAATATGTATTATTTTATTGGTGGTTTAAAGCTAACTGCAGTGATGTTTTGCAGTCTCTTGCACGTAAACAATTCAAATTCCTGAGTCACAGAAGGTAATGGTCCCTTCACCCTTGGTGTGAGGAGACAAGTCAGCTTTGAATTAATTCAGAAATAATTCAGTTTCCTGTTATAAAATGAGCAGTACTCCACCTTGAAAGGGATTTTTCCAGGTAGACCAGACGACATATAGAGGTCTTGGTTTGGATCAGCATCCTGCGTGGCTCCTAGAAGAGCCATTCATAAGACCGACAAGGGTAGAAGTTCACCCTTGACTTCCACAGCACAACTGCCTCTCTGAAATCCACTCATGCCTCTTCAATCCAGTCGTTTTGTGGTATATTGTTTTAGCTGGTTTATTAGCAATATGTCATTGAATCTGGACCAAATTTTGGCTGCTCATTTACTTACATAGGTATGATAATTTGGGGGTGGTAAGATTTTCGTTTTTCAGGATAACGTTTGCAATTGAAAGTATAAACCTAAAACACAAGTTAAATGCATAAAGAAAAATATTTGTATTGTTGCCTTTCCTTCATAACTCAAGAAAGTACTTGAAATTTTGAAAGAAAGCAGGCTTTATTCTAATAACATATGACACTGCAAGCAAAATTTGAAGTAGTGTTCTCCAGAAAGTGTCAAAAAAAATCATTGAATCTATGGGTTCTATTAATTTCTGAAATATTCCAACTACTCTACATGTTTTAGAGCAAAAAAAACAATCAGTAGTCATTCCTTACTGCTTCATCTCGTTACGTTCCTCTTACATCTGTGCAGGATGCGTGGGAAATGCTACCAAATCTCAATGGTAGAATTTGACATGGAAAATGCTGTATGAAGGGCAATGCACTGGAGGCCCTGACCCTCCCTCCCTGGTTCACCACTTGTTGTTAAATGTGAACAAGCTGTTTTCAATAACTGAGGGTTTATTTGTGGCTAACCAAGACAGTGCTAAAGCCAGACCAGCAGCTTTTTTGAGTTCATTCCACTAACCAGCACAGCTGTGGTCAGTAGCATCTGATAGCACAGACCTGGCTTGGTTTCGTTGTAAAGTGTCATTTGGTTTCTTGGGACTGGAGATGGAGGTGTGGATTTTGACAGTGCCTTGCTTTTTCCACAGAAAACCTGAAGAAAAAATTTGTCTTTTTTGGTGTTCCCTGTTTAGTAAATTCCTTCTAAGGGGCGTTCAGCTCACCTAACTGTAGCTATACAGACACGAGGCATATTGTCCTAGTTGACAGGTCAAAAAAGAGGTATTTCCAGAGGATGATTAATTTTCACTACATTAAATAACTATCTAAGGATGGCATGTGTCTTTCTGGTATTAACTTTCCTACTGCTTTACTAAAAAAAAGAAGCCTAGACAACTAATTTAGGCCTCATGTTTAACTGCCTGATGGGTGAGATCAAGACAATCTCATACTTTTTTTACTTCACTATTGCCTGCTTGCCTTTTAGTTTCTTTAAAAAAAAAAAAAAAAGACTGAGAATATCTCAATAGCACTTAACAGGACATGTATTATGGTGGTAAATCATGGTTAGTGCTACTGTGCCAAAAGGAAGTGGATCTTTGCATCTCTTTAGCTGCTGCCCGTTAATGCTTAAGTTTTTTGCGGTTTCCTTGAAAAAATTGGAAGGGGTGATTTAAGCCATTAAATTAGGAAGAGTGTGTCAAGTGACTTAGCTAGAAATGTTCTATTAATGTTTCTGATCTACAATATTTCAGGCCTTTGGGTCCGGAGATTCAAGAAATTCTTTCTTTCTTGTTTGAACTCTGCTGAAAGCAAACCTTACTTTTATCTTTGAAAACCTGTCCTCCTCCGTTGGGACAAATAGCTTTCCATGGACAGTCTTACTAAGTCATTGCGTCATTTTCTGGTACCTTTTGTAGAACCCCAGTATGGCATTTTTTTTCTTTCTGGTGCCTGTTTAAAAAAAATATTGAGAGGTACAATGCCATTGGATACTAGAGACTTTTCATCAGTCTGAAACTAATACATAGTTGATGACCTTTGGAGCACTGTGTCCAGTTCTGGGCTCCCTGATTCAAGAAGGACAGGCAACTTCTGGAGAGGGTACAGCAAAGGGCTACCAAGATGACTGGGGGACTAGAACATCTCTCTTATGAAGAAAGACTGAGGGATTTGGGTCTTTTTCAGTCTGTAAAAAAGACGACTGAGGGGGGATCTTATCAATGCTTATAAATACTTAAAGGGTGGGTGTCAGGAGGATGGGGCCAGTCTTTTTTCAGTGCTGCACAGTGACAAGACAAGGGGTAGCAGGCACAAACTTGAGCATAGGAAGTTCCATCTAAACATGAGGAGGAACTTCTTTACTTTGAGGGTGGCAGAGCACTGGCACAGGCTGCCCAAAGAGGTGGTGGAGTCTCCATCTCTGGAGACATTCAAAACCTGCCTGGACACGTTCCTGTGTAACCTGCTCTAGGTGACCATGCTCGGGCAGGGGGATTGGACTAGATGATCTCCAGAGGTCCCTTCCAACCCTTACCATTCCGTGATTCTGTGACCTAGGTAACTTTGTCCTTTCCTCATGTTGTGTCCGTTAACTTTTGGAAAGCACTCAGAGGATGCTTTGCCAATAAAGTACTACAGTGAATAGCTGATTGATTAAAGTAGATCTCGTAGTGTCGGTTTTCTCTGATGGCTTAGATTTTATTAATTAAAAGTGTAAAGTGCAGCAAGAAAAGCACAGAAAGAGAATTAAAGTACTGGCAACAGCACATATCCATAATGTTTTCTGTAGACTGACAGCTAGGCCTTAATGGTTTAGATAATAATAGCTAAACATTCATATTTAATGGAGAAATTAAATTGAAATATGCATTTAAAGCATGGCTGGATGCTTTAAGGGGAGCCTTGTGTTGAAAAGAGCAGAGATGATGAGTATGCATGCTGATGTTCAAGCACTATGGGTGACCGAATGGTGCAAGGAATCTATTTTGAAAGGTTTAAAATATTGCCCCTTACTTGAAGGTCATCAGCGTTGCCCGGCAGAGAGACAGTAGCTGATCGTGAATACTCTCCTACTCTGTTCCAGTAACAAAGTGAAATAGATTGAAGTCTTCACCATGATTTTATTTAATAGTCCAATGGATTAAAATGGATGTGTGGTCAGTAGTTATGCCTCACGTGAGGACTAGTGACCTCTTAATATTTGCCGGTGTCATTTATGACCATGCATTGAAAGGGTTTGGCAGCACAGAGTACGGATTCTTTTAACATAATAGTCACACATAAAAATAAACCAATATTAAGAAATCCCTATTCAAATATAGTAACATCTTTGCCAATAAAATCTACATTATTGCCAGATGTAAAGCAACTGTAAACTTCCATCATTGTTAGGAACTGTATTTAAAAAAACATATGGAGGTTTATGTGAATCAGCTGCTGAGAAACAAGTGCACATGCTCCCAGTGCTGTTTGCCTCCTGATTTCTTCATTTGAAATCAGGATATTGCCCTGAATATAATATAAATTTGTTGCTATAACCTGAGGCTTGAATCCCTATGTATCATGGAGCGTAAGTGTATTTAACTTTTTTCTGTAGATACCAGCTCTTGGATCAAAAGCCTTAAGTCCAAGCCCTGAACTTAGTCATTATGCTTTAATGGTGTTATGCCTTCTTGCCAGTCAAGGTATGCTAAGAGTCTGTAAAATCAGGGAGATGGAGGCTGATCTGTGTTTGAACTCCTGTAACTCCCTGCTTCCTTTCTACCTGGGAGTTGCCCATTACTCGTAGTAAAGCACTGTCACTGTCTTTTATAGATGGGGTCCAGGTTTTCGTGATTACGGAGTTGCTATTGATTTCAGTGCGAGCTATGTCTAAAACATTGAGGAGCTAGTTCAAAATCAATGATACGCATTCAAATCACTTCATATCCAACACGTTAGGGAAGGAATCTTAAAAGGCAAGGACAAACATGCACTTTTGGAGGTTAATTTTTCAACCCATGGCACTTGTGAAGGATTAGAGGTGACAAAGCAGCTGTTGCCTGCAACTCCTTGGACCACCAGTGCTCTTCATGGATCATCTTGTCTGCATGGATGAATGCTTCCTCTTATCTTTTTTCAGACAAGGGAGTAGGAGTAGTTTAAGGAAACAGAGAAGCACTTGTAATATCTTTTAAAGTTTTCCAGTTTTGTTGATCTGTATCACTTAAGCTTGAGGCCTGTGTAAATGTAAGTTACTCTTTTCTTCCTCTTCTCCAGCCAGTGCAAAATCAGGTACTCAAGCTGGTATTTCCTTTGGTAGATATGGTAGCGCTGAATCAGTACGAGCACTGATTCCTCTCTGATCAGGTGGAAACTTTCAGTCTTGCTTCGTACCTAGCATTTGGAAAAGTCAGTTTTCCAAAGATATTCTAAGAAACTTTTCTAGTTAATGTTAAGTGTTAAACTAGTGTTATGGGAACCCACCAGTGGGAGAGAATAAGGTGAATATGCCAAGAAAAATGATCAGTGCTCTTCCCCTTTACAATATGGATGAGAGAAAAAACAATGTGCTAGGAAGAAGGAAGTACTGAAATAGCGGAAGTGCAATCTTAATTTTCCTATATCTTAGCCTACCTAAAAATGTTCTAATGGGAGAAAGTCGCTATATTATAGACAGAGTTTTCTAGCTGAGCCTTTTATGATGTATCAATGTGCAACCTATTTTGTGTGATCAGCTTGTCTCTTAATTGAAAAAACTCAACTGGAAAATGCAACTGTTTAATTTAAATGGGGAAGGCTAATAACCATATGGAGTTTTAAGGCTAAAAAAGGGCAGTTATATCACCTAGTCTCACAGACTTTTGAGTTTTACTCACCTTTACACATCACATAAAGACGTAGTGTGGGAACACACATTAGCCTCTTTTCGGTATGAAATTGATTGAAAATGTCTTACAGCAATGCTTTGTTCAAGAGCACAAAGGAAAAATGAAAACTATTCACCCAAAATAAGGTTTAGTGAGTAAAGTAAGCAGCTGGGAAATGGAAGTCACTTTTATCCAGGTCCTTTGTTACACTGTGGGTTTCTCAGTTATATTGCTGTAACATTAGAATGACTTATTATTGGTAGAATAAAAGGTTTTTTTGATCTATCTGATTTTTACAAATATAATGTCCTAAGGCGGCAGAGAGCAGAATTTTTAATTCTACAATCTTGTGGTTTTGGTATGTATGAAGTACAAAGCAGCTTACAGATTTTTAATGATTGTATCCATAAATCATCACCTGGCATTTCAAGTTGTATTTGATCTTTTTCAATAGCATCAACCTGTGCAAGCGAATCTTTGCAAACCTTTTTGAAGGTTTAAATCATAACTGTCAGCTTAAGTGGCCTGTTTACATTTGTACTTGTTGAACCGTGATGTTCTACCAGCACCTGGAGTTCCAGGTTATGTGAGTGGTTTTCTAGTCACAGGAGTGCTTCCAGGTGACATGTGTTGCCTGTGAGAAGATCAGTACTATTCCTAGCTTGCAATACAAAACTATCTCTTAAGGAGCCCTCAGGCTAATCAAAAAGCAAGTCGACGCAAGGCCTGCTCTGCAAGGAGGCTGAGGATTACTGAAATTTTATGATCTCAATGTAATTGAATCTGAGGAACGCTGTGAAAGTTGGTTTTTCTGCCTTAACGCGTAAGAAGGGAATTGAATATAAAGAAACTTAATGATGATGATGAACGCTTTTTTTAGCGCTTTTAAATTAAAAAAAAAGTTAATAACGGTAAGGGAAAAATAGAAACTGTACTAAAGCCAAATGCAGTGAGTTCTCAGTGCAGTAATGTGGCTCTCACAACAGTCCTTAGAAAAAAATTGGAAGCTCATTCGTGATGAGGGGCTTGCTGTGATGGATAAAAAAAGAAGCCTCTTCCTGCCTGAAGATGAGAATCTACGAGAAAAAGGAGACTGGAGCCAGTTTACCTTATGGCAACAAGGTAAAACGTTTTGTATTTCTTCTCTTTCCCCAATTTCACTTTCTCGGGTTAATATAGTGTGATAAGGAGTAGCCACACAGTTTTTCCAGAACCGTTTCTGTAATCACTGAATCTGCAAAAGAAGGGAGCTAGTAAAATAGTGTCTGAGACCTCTGTGACGGTAAATAAGAGTTCTTTATTCTGAAACACGTTGTCCCCAAGCACTTTTAAGAATCCCTTGAGGGTAATGCTCCTCTTCTGGCAAGACTGCCAACACTTTGCATGGGTAATGCATCGTACAGATCAGCCTGAGGGAAGGCAGGAACATGGGAGGTGGCACATCCTTAATATTGTGTTGTCAGCTAGGTGAGATCTGTCATTCAGAAATGGTATGAGCAAAAGCGTACGCTGCCCTGTCCCTGAGCCGTGCAGCGGGAAGCCCAACTATTGGGATGACCTTAAATCCTTATAAGATTCTGCATATGAAAGAGTACTGTAAAATAAAGTATTAAAAGCAATTTAGAACAAAATGTAACCTGGCGTTGAAATGGTGTGATGCTGGTGGCATTTTTCATGTTTTTTTTCTAGGCAGCCTCATTAATGATTATACTTCTAGAATCATGTTTAAAAAATGTTAGAAAGCCTGCTCTTCACAAAAAATTTAAAAGCAAAGATGTGGTAGGCTGCTCTGATATTACAATGTGTTAATACTTCTGTTTCATAATCTGTAAAATGGGAATAATAATATTTACCTGTCTCTCAGCGTCAGCTCTTTGACAGCTTTGTTGCTCTTCTGCAAAGCAGAAAACAAGGAAATGTTTGTTTGTTGCTCTAACCAATGCTCCATCCACTGTTTTCACTAGGAAGAAAAAATGAGAATGCTTGTAAAAGTGTTCCGAAAACATGCGCTTTATTGGAAAGATTCCCAGAAGCTACTGGCTGCAGAAGAGGACAGGTACCTGGCAAATTTCTTCATTTTTACAAATTCCTCATGCCAGGAGCAGGTATGAGGAACGTGTATAGAGGGATGCATGACCTTGGTATATTTGATGGTGTCTCAGGCACACAATGAAGTTAACAGTAAAAATATGCCCAATTTTAGCCTTCAGCAAATACAATGCGAAATATGTTAGCTGAAGCCTTTCTCTGGACTCTTTAGTTGAGCCATTTTACCTTGTGTCTCCAGGAAGTTCGTGGTAGGTGAGTAGTTATTTGCCACGGGTGGTTCAATCAATAAGTAATGACTTACTAAACCTCAGCCCTAAATGACCTGGTCTGACTCGTAGCTAACCCTGCTTTAAGCAGGAGGTTGGATTACGTCCATTCTAACATGATTTTTTTTTTTTTCTGGTCTGAACCTGACTTTACAAGACTAATTCAGTGAGCCAGATTCTCACTGTGATAAACTTCACCCATCTACCCCAGCCTGGCTGCATTAGACAGAAGAAGAGTCACCTCGCGGAAGCCAAACAACAGTACTGCTGTCGCGTGCTTCTTTCCTAAACGTAAAGGAAGGAAATTTTACATCCATGAGCTGTGGCCTTGGGTGCCAACAAAGCTTGTTTCAAGTGCCTGGTCTACACTGACTACTTGGCTACAAATTAACCTCATTAAATCATGCAGTAGACTTACATGGTGTGGATCAATACATGCGCAGCTGAATGAATGGCCCAACACAGATATCATGTTGTTCTGTAGGACAGAATTTTTCATTATTCCTTTTTTTTTCATTATTCTTTTTTTTCATTATTCTTTTTTTTCATTATTCTTTTTTTTCATTATTCTTTTTTTTCATTATTCTTTTTTTCATTATTCTTTTTTTTCATTATTCTTTTTTTTCATTATTCTTTTTTTGTTATTCTTTTTTTTCTTTTTTTTCATTATTCTTTTTTTTTCAATTTATTATATTTTAGCTGTAACGATTACATGAGAATAACCTTCATGTCGCATAATTAAGGATGCAAAAGCTGGAAAACACGATGCTAGCACAATCCTAATTCAGAGCCTTGAGAATAGGCATTCAGCTTTTTCACCAGACTCTCACTTTTGATGCACAGAAGCGCACTAGATGGCTACTGCTGTGGGAATGAACAAGGCTATTGTTTCATTGATTTGTTGCAAAGGCTGGTTGTAGTGAATACAACTGATGAGAGAGGTCATCACACTCAGAGTGGCTAACAGCAAGAAAACTGCTTTCTGTGGCATCTGTAGCCAAAATGGATCTATCCCAGAGAGCAAATTCTCTTTGAGAGCTACTATTTTGTCCATCATTTTTTGGCACCTCACATGTTATCACCAGGATATGTTTTGTGGAAACATTGTGTATTCACAGCTATAGCTGTAGTCGTGTTCTGAACATATAAAATGTAAAAAAATCTGAAAAATGGTGCTTTAGAAGTCTTAAGTTTTACATCCAATATTAAGGGATGCCTAGGACAATTTTGGTCTTATGCTAGGTGTGCCTCAGATTCTTACTGGTAAATTAAATTTAAAATGTCACCTGATCTCTATTCACAAACTGAAGCACTTGGAAGCAACAGGAACAAACACAATCAGAAAATTAGGAATTCTGTGGTAGATAGACCGTTTGGATGCTTTGGGCACCTCATGTATTGACAAAGAGAAAAGAAATTTAAAATCATCAAGTACCTGCTCAATGCTGCTGAGAGAGTGTGTAGAACAATAGCAAGTGATCATATTATTAAAAATTATATAATTCTTCTTAAAAATAGCAGTAAACTAAAAGCAGTAATTCTGGGCATTTCTTAACTCTTTGGAGTTACCACCATACTTACAACCATAGTATAACTCATTGTTAGTTCAGGACTATTTATGTATAGCGCATACGTATAATTCACAGACATATCTAGACTGATCTGCGTGGACAGATAACATACACAACAGTAATCATTCCGCAATGCTGGAATATTAGCATTTAAAAAATTGTTTCTCTGGGGTATTGTTAGCTGTCCTGCATAGCCAGTTATTTGCATTGCATTAGGCTCTGACAAGGCAATCAAGTGTAGCAGAGGTGGTGGCTTGCAGCCTCTGTGTTCACCGTGGCCACTGGAGCTTACAGTTGCTGTCATAAGAAACTGCTGGTAAGCTGAAACCTCAGATGGTGGGAACGGCCAAGGCATTAGACACACACTCTTCTGCTGTTTTTTTTTTTTTTTGTTACAGTTGGAGAGCAAACAATACCTTAAACCTAAAGATTTATCAAAGTTACCCTATCCCAGCCTAATGTGAAGATTCCTCAGTTGAAAAGATGCTTCTCACAACTGTCGTGCATTATTCGCGCTTCCTGTCCATTGCATTGCTGTAGCATCACAGAAGAGTTGAGGTGGGAAGGGACGTCTGGAGATTACCTAGTCCAGCCCCTTGCTCAAGGCACGATGAACTAGAGCAGGTTGCTAGGGACTGTGTCCAGTCAGGTTTTGAATGCCTCTGGGGATGGAGACTCAACAGCCTCTCAGGGCTGTTCTAGTGTGCAGCAAAAAAGTTTTTTCCTATGTTTAAATGGAATTTCCAGTATTTCAAACTGTGTCCATTGCCTCTTTGCCTTTCACTGGATACCATTGAGAAGAACCTGCCTTCGTCTTCTTCACTCCTCCCATCAGGTATTTATATATGTTGATAAGATCCCCCTGAGCCTTCTTTTCTCCAGGCTGAGCAGTCCCAGCTCTCTCAGCTTCCCCTTGTTTGTCAGATGCTCCAATCCCTTAATCATCTTTATAGCCCTTCACTAGACTTGCTCCAGTATGTCTATGTCTTTCTCATAGAAGGTCGCACAAAACTGGACCCAGCACTCAAGAGGTCTCGCCAGCTCTGAGTAGAGGGGAAGGGTCATGTCCCTCAACTGGTTGCCAAAGCTGTCCCTAACACAGCCCAGGAGGCTGTTGGTCTTCTTTGCTGTAAGGGCACGTTGCTGGCTCATGTTCAAATTGTTGTCTATGAGGACCTCACAGTCTTTTTCTAGGAGGTTCCTTTCCAGACAGCTGTCCACCAGCTGTATTGGTAGCTGGGGTTATTCCGCCCTGGTGCAGAACTTCTCATTGTTGAACATCTTAAGATTCCGGTTTGCTCCTTTCTCCAGCCTACCAAGGTCCTTATGATGGCAGCAAAAAAAAAAAGTAGTGTATCAGCTATTTCTCTCCAACTTTCTGCCACCTGCAAGCTTGCTGATGGGGATGCACTCTGTCCCGTCACCTGAGTCATTTGTGAACCTATTAAACAGTGTTGGACCCAGTATTGAGCCCTGGAGTACACCTCTGATGAGTGGCCTCCAGCTGGACTCTGTGCCTCTGATCACAACTCTTTGAGCGTGGCTGAACTGCCAGTTTTCCATCCACCTCACTGTCAGCTTACCTTGTTTCTATTTCATCAGTTTGTCAATGAGGATGTTTATGGCAGATAGTGTTGAAAGTTTTACTAAAGTTGAGATAAACTCCCTTCATCCACCAAGCTAGACATCTCACCACAGAAAGCTGGTTAAGTACAATTTCCCCTTCATAAATCCATGCTGACTGCTCCCAATCACTTTCTATTCCTTCATGTGTTTGGAAATGGTGTCCGGGATTATTTGCTCCATCACCTTCCCAGGACTGAGGTGAGGCTGACTGGCCTATAGCCTATATATATATTTTGTCCTTAGATCCTCCTCCTTGCCCTTCTTCAAGATAGGAACAACAGTTGCTTTCTACCGGTCCTCAGGGACTTCTGCTGGTTGCCATGACCTTTCAAAGATTATTGAGTGTGGATTCACAACAGCATCCAGCTCTTTCAGCACTCATGAGCGGATCCCATCAAGACCCATGGACCAGTGTGTTGTCCCCTAACCTGATCCTTCTCCAGTGATGGTAAGTTGTCTTTGCTTCAGTTTTTTCCACTGGTCTTGTGTACTTGGGATTCCTGAAGGTCAGTCATACCAGTAAAGACTGAGGCAAAGACAGCATGTATTGACTAGCCTTTTCCATGTCCTTTGTTATCAGATCTCCTGCCACATTTATCAGCAGGCCCGCATTTTACCTAGATCTCCTTTTACTGCTGATGTATTTGTAGAAACATTTCTTGTTGCCCTTCATTTCCACCTCCAGATTCAACACCAGGAGAGCTTTGACTTTCCTAACCTCATCCCTGTGTGCTCAGAGAGTGTCTCTACAGTCTTCCTGGGTGACCTGACCCTGCTTCCAACTCTTATATGCTTCCTTTTTGTGTTTCAATTTGCCTGGGTCTCCATTATTCCTGCATGTGGGGATGAACCGTTCTTGAGCTTGGCCAAGGCGATCCTTGAAAATCAGCCAGCTGTCCTAGACCCCTCTTCTCTTCAGCACTTTATCTCATGGGATTTTTCCCCCGGCAGATCCCTGAATAAGCCAAAGTCTGCTCTCCTGAAGCTGTGGGTAGTAATCCTACTTTTTTGCCTTTCTCCCTCCTCTCACGATCCTGAGCTCCACCATCCCATGGTTGCTTCAGCCAAGGCTGACAGTGACTGTCACAAGCCAGTTGTCATCTGAAAGGGACCAGTCAGCGTGACTAACACAGGCCTTGGGTCTCCTGTGGTCCATCCCTTTAAATGATGAGTGTCTGTAAGTCTTTCCATAGGAAAGAAGGTATTTTTCTGATTGGAGATAATGATTTTCAGGTTGAAATATGAATACTGATTATTTTAATCAAAATTAAAGATATGCGCTTTTAACACATGCACACACACCTCACAAGACGTGTTTCTTGTAGTATTGAACGCCTTTGAGACATGAGAAATCACGATTGTTGCTGAGACTCTCACAAAAGGTGACATTGTACTTTTAGCCCATCATCAAGGATGAGACGTAATGAAGTCCTGAACTCCTAGCAGTATGGTTGTGAAGCTAAATGTGTTGAAGGCCGCCTTCTCTCTTCTTGCAGATCAAATATTCTATCATGCACCCGGGGACTCATGTCTGGCCCCACACAGGGCCCACCAATTGTCGGCTAAGGATGCATTTGGGCTTGGTTATACCTAAGGAAGGCTGCAGAATTCGGTGCGCCCAAGAAAACAGGTATGCTTTGAGTTTTTGGTATTTTTTTCCCACCTTCCTCAAGGCTGAAGGGAGGGGTAGGACTGCATGTAATAAAATGAAAAAGAAAAAAAGAAAAAAAAAAGGAAAAAAAGGGTGTTTTACTGATCATGAGGTATAATATATTTCATCAAACAGACAATTTACACCCTAACTCTTGGTACAAACATATAAATATCATTTGTCAAACAATGGCAGAAGTATCTTGGGAGACAAAGCTGCTGTTCTCTGCTGTAGCATGGAAATAACAGTGAGTCTAGTCCATGAAGTCTCTCTGTGTTTACTTTTATAATGCCAGTTCAATATACTTGCCAACAGGGTACCTCTATTTGTTTTGATTAATTTTTTTTTGCATAGAATTCTTGGCTTATTCAGCAAAAACTGAGACTAAGCTATACTTCTCTTTTCACCACCATTACAGAATACTCCTGTATTTCTGCAGAAGCTTCCTTCCTAGCTAGTATTATTTGTTATAATTCAGTTTAAAATATTCCTATTGAAGTTATTTTGAAGGTGAACACATCTGTGAAGTGCTTGGAGGAACAGGCTGCCCAGAGAGATGGTGGAGTCTCCTCCTCTGGAGACATTCAAAACCTGCCTGGACGCGTTCCTGTGCAACCTGCTCTGGGTGACCCTGCTCTGGCAGGGGGGTTGGACTAGATGAACTCCAGAGGTCCCTTCCAATCCCTACCATTGTGTGATTCTATGATTCTATGAGTTCACAGGTAGAAAATTTCTCTAAAGTGCATTTTAAGTGAGAATTTTTACCCCTTAGGGAAAAATTATGCTGACTTGAAGACCAGTTTTGTCTCTGTGTGCTTGGTGCAAAAACCAAAATAAAATGCAATAGTTATACATTAACAATCAGGGCATATACTCCCCTAGGAAAGAAGAGCAAATGTGATAGGGCTTTGCATGATATTATTAAACATAGATATGAAAATGTAGTATTAACTATATTGCTTTTTGCTTACAGACTTAATTTTCAGAATCTTCTGTGAAATTCTAATGATGCTTAATATCTATATGTATATTGTTGGAAGATTCTGTGTCTTGTCTGCAGCATCGGAGTGCTACAGTATCAATTTTGAATTCTTTTCATGGTATTAACGTACCTGTATCATTAATACATGGTATTAATGATACTGAGAAATGAAATGCTACTCTTGTCAGCATGACCGCAATATGTAGCAAAGATATTTTTCAGAACATTTGAAAATAACTGCAACAAGAAATGTTTAGAATTTCTGAGGACAGAAGTATCGAACAGTTAATAATAAAAAATGTTGTCACTATAGACTCCTGCCAACATAGAGTCTGTTTAACAAGCTGTCACAGTCGGTGTTATAATCTACACTGCCTACATCTAGTTACTGATGGACGCTTGCTTCCAGCATTCCAATCCAATATCCAAAATAAGTTTTAGATAGATGTTTGGATGGAGGGAGAGGTAGCTAACAGGCTTACAGGACTAATATGGAGACATGGAGTCTTTTCAATTTAGGACAGTATTGTGAGTTCCGATTGGTGGTGACCGAATGGCATTGCCATTAGGTGAGTGTGTGAACCAAGTGGTGGTTTTGATCTGCTGCCAAGAGAGCAGGTGTCCACAGCTCACCACCCAGTATTACGGCTGGCACCCTGCTTTGCCTTAACCCAAACAGAAGATGGTGTGGAAAATGAACTTAACGACCTCCTCCTTGGTACAACACTCCCTCAAAATCAAAAGTGGAGAAACACCTGTTGCTGGTACGCTGCAGACCAAGCACTTCAGTGTCTGGACTCCTGAACATGGCTCAGTCTTATGCATGGGATTCGCTCATTAGAGATGTAAAACGTTCAAGAGCTGACTACAGCCTGTGCTGGAATGTGTTAACTTTAGTTGCTTTTGGCAAGAGATCTACATTCAGAATCAGAGGCAGGATTTTCCCTGAAAGCATTGAAAGTGTGTCTACTGATGGCAATGGAAGGATTTTTTTCTTACATCTCTTCCCTCATGAAAGGGGAGGTGGGTGAACTACCGTGGAAGGGAACGGAAGGGTGCCAGGAGGAAATCGTACCTTGGGCTTTTTCAGTTTCTCCCCTCCTAGTGGTTCAGAGCAGTGGCAAACTAGTGGTTTCAAATAAGAGAGACAGCTCTCAAATATGGGTAGCGTACCTTTATACAGGTACCTTCATAGAGGGTCAGGCCTCTTCTGTCCCACTGCTGCGTGTATGAGCTAGAGAACAGAAATAATAATAATATTGTGCCCAGTTACCTCTGTGCCACCCGGTGGGTGGTGTCTCGGCCCATGGCAAGGGTTGGAACAAGACAATCTTTAAGGTCCCTTCCAACCCAAACCATTCTATGATTCTATGACGCAATTCATCCTTTGATGGACAGGAAACTCGGCTCTGTCTCCTACTGTGTTTTACTCTTTCACTTGCAGAAGTGTCTTTTTGCAGCTGCTAGGAGCCGGTACACCTCATTGGTATTCTGTGCAGCTATAGTCATTTTAGGTCGTTGGGCTATTTTGAAGTCTGTAAAGTGTACGCTGTAAAGTGTAGGGTACGATGTTCAAAAATGGTAGGTAAGTAATATCTAGTTATCAAAATCGAACATCTCTGTCAGACAAGGTAATCATGTTTTGAAATGAAGGTGCAGAATTACAGCCTTATGAAGCAGCCAGTCCAAGATCTCACCTGTAACAGGTGACGCTAGAGCCCGGCAGGTGAGATAGAAACTACCCCAAAGTGACTCAGGTTATCCTGAGTCACTCTGGTCCCGCTGTGAAGTGTTTCTCACACCACGAAGGCTTCTAGAAAATACTGATTTGCATGCTAATGGAGAGGTTTGTAATCTGTTCAAAGGGGGCTAATAGTTCTGTCAACTTTATGACTTTTGCTTTGTTGTGCAAAACAGTCCGTGCCATTATGATGGAAATGATAGATCCTGGGTTTTAACCTCTGAAACTACTTCATCTGGGTGCTTGGAGTTTTTATTGTCCTTAACCGAGCTGCACTTTCAGGCTATTTAGGGCAGGATTTTTCAGGCTTGGTTTAATTAATAAATAAATAAAAATCAAGCCCTCAAAGCCCAACACCCCCCCCCCCTCCCCAACCAACAAAAAAACCACACCAAAACAAAATGCCCCCCCAAACAAAACCAAAAACAAATCCCCAAAGCTCATACAGAACAAAAAAAAAAACACCCCCCAAAAAAACCCCAAAGTCGGCTTGATTTTTACCATATTATAGCATTGCAACTGGTTGACTCCCATTGACTTGAATAATACCAATGTAACTTCAGTGCAGTAGCAGAGACTCTGTATGACATAAAACAATTTCGTTATCAGATAGCTGATGTGGTAGCAGAAAAAACATGTGATCATACATGAAACCTGCAAAAAGCTCATTATCTAGGCCTTCAAGGCTGATGTCTGTGTGTAAGACAGTGTTAATTTTTTACTGTGTTATGCTTTCTGGTTTATCTACTTCTGCTTAAAATATGATTAGATGATCATTTCAGTTGAAATGATCCAATTTCAATTTCTGTTTCTCTTCAGAACATTACAGCACAACTCCATAATTTTCATGGTTAATTTTTGCTTTTGTTGAATTAAAAATTGAAATACTGAGATGACTTGGGAGTCTAAACCTCATTTTCACCCTGTTTTTGAAAAAAGAAAATTGTTTTCTGTGTGAATGAACACAGTTGAATGAGCTAAGCAATGCATTTCCATCTTTGATGGCAAGATCTTTTTTTCTTTACCATTACTACTGTTCACAGTTCCTAATTCCTTTTAAGGGCATCCATCCTCATGGGCTGCTTCA